>NW_028249026.1:0-635915 GCF_964263255.1 Lissotriton vulgaris | reverse complement strand
GTACGGAAGGTCTGCACAGATTTGGAGCAGCGCTGGACATCGCAGGTCCAGGATATCTCCTCCAGGGCCAGCATCAGAAGAGCAGGCCAAATTGAGTAGAGGAGGTTGCAAGCCTCATAGATCCACTACAGCAAGTGTCCTGGTTACCAGGCACCTCTCAGACTGAGACACAGCCTCGCACCAACCTGGGCTTCTCCCGAGAGAGCTTCGTTCATAGGAGAGGCAGGCACAAAGAGAATTAGAGGCAGACTTCCTGTCTCCCAAGCCTCTTCGGGTTATCCGGGGTCAGACGATGGGGCAGATTTCCTGTCTACTCGACTCTCTCTCACTGATGGGCGATCACGGAAAGCCTTGACGGCAATTGAGCAGCCGGAGGCTCGCGCAGATGAGGTTAGTCTGCCTGTATTGTTGATCGACTTAGGCGAGATGGAAAGACTCATTAGGGAACCACCTTCCTTCAAAACGGGTCCCACTTCGGACTTGAACTGACTGAGGATGATTGCATAGTTTGAAGAATTGTGGGAGGGTTAATCTTTTGCCCAGGACACCGAGGCCAAGTGGAGGGTTGCCACTTATTGCCTTAGGGAACCTGACAAAGAGCTGGTACGACTGAGGCATTGAACTTCCCTGATTTATACCTTTATTATTGGTCATCACAATTAGTGACAACTAAACAATGGTTGTACAGTTCCCCATCGAACCCGACGTACCACCTAGAGAGATACCAGACTGGCCGGAAGGGATATCTAGGCGCCCTATATACCAAACCCCGCAAGGGGAGATATCTTGGTCCAATGGCTCATACGATCTCCATCTGGCAGTTAGCTAACAAACGCTTGGGTTGGCAGGGAAGGTTGACGAAGGCCACGCCTCTATTGTCCTCTCAAAAACTGAGATTATTATGCCATCAGGTAGGGTTCGACAGATGGGATATGATAGGGATCTCCACGGTTCGGGACCTTCTACAGAAAGTGAAATGACTCACATCTAAAGAACTACAAGCGAAAGACGAACTGGCACCCAAAGAGATTTTCCGATACCTACAAATTTGACATGCCTTTCAAACAGCATTAACAGACCCGACGAATGTCTCAGACTCATCCCCTTTAGAAGACCGAATTCTCTCTGAGCCCCTCCCTACTAAGGTCATTTCCCTTGCTTATCGTAAGCTGTGTAATAACCTACTGTAGTGTAGGTCCTATATTCCCAATAGGCTCTGCGCATCGGAATAATATACATTATAGATTTGGTATAGGACTGAGGTCAGTATGTCTGTATCGAGTATACTAAACTTAATTGTGAGTGCCAGCTAACTCAGAGGTCACTAGAAACTTTATCGAATAAACAAGAAGGGATTAGACTCTGACACCCGCATAAAAATGACAACTTTGTTTCCCCAGGAATCGAAACATATGTTCAGAGTTGTGGAAACAATAGATAACTATTAACTCAGTCAATCTTGCATGCTTCGTTTCTACAGATTTGCATAGCAATAGAGAGACCGGCGTTTCAATAAAAAGCGGTTTATTCAACAGTCTTCTTTCTCATGCAAGACAGGTGAACTGCTACAATCGCAAGACAAAATGCAAAGTATAATGCGTACAGCGTAAACAGTAATATAAAATAATACTGTAATAGAATTGTTTGTTACTATGACATGTAAAAATACATAGATAAATAATACAAGCTAAAATACTCAACAGGTGTAAAATACGCCTATCCCAGTATACCAAACCTAGGTCTAGTATGAGGGAAGAAGTAGGTGTTTGTCTTTAGCATAGGTTTAGTTTTTGCCAAGAATTGCCAAAGGTTTCTCTAGTTTCTAATCAGCTCCATACCTTAGAATGAGAGAGGTTGGTATCTCTTTTACGGACTCGATTCCCTAACACCCTGCAAGGGGAGTCAGGAACACTGGAGCTGGATTTCTCTACAGAGGATGACAGCTTCTGAACAGTGCGTCAGCTGGCAAGTTGGCTTCCTTCGGCACTTGCTGTAGCGAGCTGCGTCGTGTAAGTAGGTAGTTGAAGTGCACCGAACCACACCATGCTTTGCTGTAGCAAGTGAAGGTATATTTATACCTTGAGGTGTTTAGGAATGCCAGCTTTGACGCAAAGTCGGGCATATGAACATCATGAATGAACCCCTGAGGAATAGATGTTCAAGCATAATAACTGAGTTCTTGGAGAAATCAATATTCAAACAAGGGGAAGTCCCTAACGGCTTAAGCGTCTGGTTTTCCAAGAAATCGTTGTGACGTAGATGAACGGATGGAAGGAGCCATGCCTGTATTTGGGCAGCATGGGCTATGCCTAAATAAGGGCTTGATTTCTATGCCTCTATATGGACAACGCAAATTGTACCCATATAAGGGCATGAATCGGGAAATTCATGCGGAATCTAAATCGACCTAGAACACTACCCGATCCCTTCCTTACTCTTGGCAATTAGGTTTAGGACAACTTGATGATGAGGACTGGCAGACAGCCCTAATGTCTCCTAGGGAAGCTGCGATTAACCAACGCTTTATAATGATTCAATTGAAGGTCCTACATAGGACATACCTTACCGGGTGACATTAGCCAAGATAGGGACTCAACAAGATGTGCTTTGCTTGCATGGCTGCAACCAAGTTGCCACATTTTTTCACATGTTATGGGACTGCCCCTACATACGGCACATCTGTGAACGAGCTACGAATAAACCACTTGTGCTAACACCCCTACTGGGAATCCTGAAAATTTGGGAGGCAAATTATCTCACCACCTTAGGATACACCCTGGTTAAGAGAGCCATTGCTACGAAATGGGGGGCTGCTGACAAGCCGTGTTGATTGGTTGGGTGGCAGAAATGGACAAATGTATGGTTGCTGAAAAAGAAGTCTATAAAACTAGAGGATGTCCTAAGAAGTGGGATAAAAAGTGGGGGGCCTGGAATGCCTATCGGGTGGAACTCTGCATTTAGTCAACAGTAGAACTTGAAATGTCACAAAAGAAAATCACTACAATATAATGACTGATTGTATTGTTGTAATTATACAGCATCTTTCGCTTTTAAATGATACATTGTACACTATTAAGCTCTGTAAATGACAAATGTTCTATTAGCAATAAAAAAGTTTTAAAATAGAAGATCCAAGGCCAAATTTGAAACCAAAAAGAAGCTACAGGAGGGCATGAAAAGAGGAGGTGATAGAGGTCAACCAAGGGGTGATCACAAGACCAGCAAGTTTTATTATTAGAGTGTGTGTTAAATTGGCAATGTAAATTGGAGTGAGATAAAGTCTGTGATATAGAAAAAACATAGATTGAGTAGTAGATGCAGTTCTAGATATTTTCAACGATCTGGTCCATATCTTGCTCCAAAATTCAGTGCTCCATTCACAACCAAAACCCGCCTCCCAGGCGAGCTCTATCTTAGTCTTAGATCGCTCAGAGACAATGGAGTTTAGAAATGTATAAATGAGAGAGGCCCTTGGGGATACTGACAAAATTCTAAGAAGCGGATCCTAGGTTGACAAAGAATCTTCAGAAGGACTGGAATAAAAGGCTTACAAAATTGCTTCCATAAGTAATGAAAACTGATGCAAAAACGAGTGGGGACATGTAAAATTGGTTTGGAATTGGGGAAAAGAACAAGGAGAAGTGCCTTCAAATATGTCCTGAACCCAGATGATACCTTTAGATCTCCAAGAGCTCCAAAACAAAGGTCTATTATTAATGATGAGAAGACGATTAGGCCAAAGAGGAGAATGCAAGAACGTGTTTTCAGACATTCTCTTTGGTTGACATTAAGATCTTAACAATGAGCTAGTGTGTTTAAATAATGGAAGAGATGTGAGACTGGTTTTGGACGTGAAAGCCAGAACCTCCAGGAAAGAGAAAGGGGAACAAAGATGGCGCTCAATACTAACTCATAAAGGGGTGAAAGAGGAAATGTTTGCTTGGAGCCAGTAAGAGGCTTGTTTAAGACACAAGGCTTTATGATATAATCTAAAATTTGGAAAATTCACTCCTCTGGTGAATTTTAGTTTTCTAAGATGGGATAAAGAGATTCTGGATTTTTTTCTGTTCCACAGAAATTTGGAAAGTAGGGAGTCCATTTTTTTTAAATAGGTAGAAGGAATGTGGACTGGATTCATCAAGAGAATATATAACATAATCGGAGTGATAATCATCTTGATAGAATCTAGGCGTCCCCACCAGAAAAGAAAAAGAAGATTCCAGGAGGAGAGTAGTTTGGAGATCCAGTCGAGAATTTCTTTCATATTTGTTTTAATTAAGTCTGTAATAGAGTTGGTGAACCATAACCCTAGGTATTTAATTGTAGAACTGTTCCAATGGAATCCAGTTGGATCAAAATGATGTTAAGTACAAAATTTGGTGATGGGAAGAATCTCTGTTTTATCAGTTGATTTTATATCCTGATAACTGAATAGTCTGAGAATTCTTGTAATAATGAGGAGATAGACATTTCTGGGTTAGATATAAAGAATAAGATATCATTCGCATAAGCAGAGAGCTTCAAGTGTTGATCTCCGTATAAAAATCCAGAAATAAAACTGTTATGACTGATGCGAGCCAGAAAGGGTTCAAGGGAAAGAGTAAAATGATTGGAAAGGGGCAACCCTGGCGGACACCACAATGACGTGAGAAACGATTTGAAACAAGACCATTAACTGTAGTGGAAGCAGTAGGTGCTGTATAAAGTAAAGAAACCGGGGAATGAATTTAGGCCCAAAACCATGCCAATGGAGTGACTTAAATAAAAAAGAACATTCAACTTGTTACGTGTTTATCTAGGTTCCTGATCGATACTGTGACCTTATGCCCCTATTCGGCTATAAATCCATTTATTCCCTATATTGGCATAACCGTTCAAGTGCGATTTTCTGAAAAGTCATCTCTGGCCTCACACGAACAGAGCCACATTCCAGCATGACTCTCTGCTACTTCCTTTGCGACCAATTAGTGCAATGACAGAGCAGCAGTCACTATCTGATATCCCTAGATAACACTCCGAGTTCTTCAACAAGATAAAAACTTAGCAAACCTGGAAATCCCCGCTTGCTATGTTTTGATTAGTAATAGAACTCTAATGAGCAACTGATAACTGTCACTTCCTAGTGACATCTTTAATTGACGTCTTATGTCCAGCAAACTTGCGTCAAACCCGGCACCTGTCAGGTATAAATATTACCAACGTTGCCTTAAGCAATGAGAGAAATACGAGCTGTGAGTTCGTTGCCTGTTGCTGATGCCAGCTGCCTGCATGACCCTGTGTTGGTAAATCTAGCACTCTGTCGCTGCAGCCTGCTATCCTGTGGTGGTGAAGCTGCTGATTACCATTATCGCCGCTACAGCGCGAACTATGGTTCAGTACGCTTGAGGAGCCGTGCAGCCGTCCTCTGCGAAGACATCCAGCCCAGCTGCCCGCGGACGCTGTCACCCCTCCTTCCTCGACGCGCTGAGAGAAGCCGCTGCCTTTCTCGTGCAGAGAAATCCAGTCCCGGCGCTTCCAGTTTACCCTCGCAGGTGACTGGGATATCGAGAGAGACCCCTGAAGGAGATACCAATCCTCCATCATTCTATTCAGAGGTATGGTGTTGACTAAACCCTTAGACGAGAATTCTTGAAACAAACCTTGGCAAAACCAACTTAACTTAAGCTACTTACTTACTCCCCTTCTCACGTGTTAGGCTTAGGTCAGGCACACTGGGGTAGGCTTAGTTAGAAGCACCAGTTGAGTATGTTAGCCTAATGTATATATGACTGTATATATGTTTTATTACTTTTAAACCATTGTATGGCTAAGAAACCATATCAATGCTTTTACAGTTCTATTTCGCTATTCTTATCTTACTGTACGTACTTTTTATAATAACAGTTATTGCAATTGTGGCAATACATTTCTCTTGTACGAGAAGAAAGACTGTCCAATAAATGTTAACCCTTTATTGACAAACGCCCGTCTCTCTATTCTCTACATACTGTGAAAGTAAACTGCACTAGACTGACTGAGTGAAATCTGTGTCTATTGTTTCACACGACCCTAGAGATCGACTCTTGATCTGAGGAGCAAAGTTGTCATGTTGCACGGTTGTTGGAAAACTGAATCCCTTCTTGTCTGTGCCAGGGAAGCTGATCACTTCCTATGCAGAGAAGAAAGTTTCCAGTGACCTCTGAGCTAGTTGGTAACACAACCTAATTAAGTTTAGCATAGTCAGTGGAGGCCTGGAATATCCGCAGTTCCACGTCGATACTACTGTTTATGTTATTCCAATGCGCAGGGCCTAGTGGGAAACTAGGAACTACACTACATGGCGCCCTAACGTTTGGTAAGGCGATAAACTAACGCAAGACTTGTAGAGTAACTCAGTCGTGCATATTTCACACCCCTTTCTCCCGTAAATACTCCAATAGACGTCTGGAGTGGGTGAAAGGTTAAAATCCGCCCAACCTTAGTAGGAAGAGATTCCTATGTAAAGCTCCGGTTTTTTCAACGTTGAAGGATACAGTGTTCCAAAATATTGTGCATCTAATCTTTGTCTCCTTGGAGACCTACTCTGCAAAGCCTGCATTTATAAAAAAAATGTCAGTAGAAACTAACGGAACCTCTGGGGCCGCAGTAGACGCGACTCAGCAAGGTCCCGAACAAGCAGACCCGGATGCTATTATCATCCCGGTCCAGTTAAGAAGATCTATAACGTTAAAACTTATAGAAAACGGACTGACACCTCTAGGTGGTACAGTAATTTTCGTGATAGAGGCTCACGAGTATCGGCAGACAGAGGTATTCTATTCATGGATAAACTTTCCAGCGGTAAACGCTATAACACAAGAGTTTCACTATTACAAAATAGAGGAACCTCCGGATGAGTACGCCCCTTTCGAGGAGGTTGAAATTCCACTTAAATTTCAAGAGCACCTGCTCTGGTTTAATGGCGCCCTAAAACACAATGATCACATAACCAGGCTCGGTCCACTAGGTAGACCAGGAGCCACGTGGCCGGTTCTAGCCAGCTACACACCACATCCTGACATTGTAAAAATGTCTAGAGAAGAGCTGTTAGTACAGCTAAACACATTAATAAAAATACATAGGCAATTAGTCCAATATGTAATACGGACTGCAACAGTCCAGCCAGCTGTTAATACACCACAGCTGACCCCTCATCAGGGGAACACAAATAAAATTACACCACAGAACATACAGTCATGTCTTGGTAAAACACCCGTAAAACGGGAATAAATTCCTTTCTGGTTAGCCCAGAAAATCACTCAAATAGAGGCAGTATTTCCTGATACTACCCCTATAGAGAAACACAGAATCTTGACCATCTGCCTTCCTATGGGAATCGCACCACACATAGAGGACTGCGACACTTGGGGTACAGTCTTTGCTTCCATTTACACAAAAACACACGGTGTTCCGTCTATGGCGGTAATACCAGAAGTGCTAAAACAGATTCAAAATGAATTCGGTCCAGAGCCAGCTTTAAATCTGGGTATGAAATTACTGAAAGATTTCAAGCAGGTCACAGCTATATTATTAGCCAACATAAAAGGAGAAGCAGCATCTGTGGCGATTCGCCAGAAGTTGAGGGAAACAGATATAAAAGATCCTGTTGAGCTAGCAAAAATCATAGAAAAATGCTATGAAGAATTAGGTAGAGACAGCTTGGGTGGAAAACCAGTTAAGCCCCAACTGCTCGAAAATCCAGAAAAATTATTTATTAAAAATAATTTAAATACTCCTAAAAAGAGCTGGGATGGAAATAAACAATCCACTCCCAAGGAAAAAGTTTTCCAGTCCAGAGGAAGGTCTCCTCGACGGAGGGAAAGAACTCCGACTCGAGAACGCCAGTCTCCCCAACGGGAGCCCTCTGAGAAAAGATATAACCTTAGAAATAGGGATAATCTAAAAAAACCTGATAGATATCAAAGTATTGATACACGTCCCTCTCGATCTTTTCCACAGAATTCGGAAAGAAGAGGACGGTCAGACCCAGGAGAGCACACCAAGTCCAAAGACAAGGAACCTGCTCAAAATAAGAAATCTCAATTTCAGAAAAAGAAGGTAGCCAGTATTAGAGTAATCAACCATGCCGAGAATACTGAGGACACAGTTGAAAAACGGGGAGTGGGCATTGACAATGTTGGACAGTGCAGCAGAGATCAGTATAGCGCGCAAGAACTTGATGAGTCATCTGGAGACAGTGGACACGAATGAATACATTCAGGTTGAAACTGCCGACACCAGACTTAGCGAGCCCCATAAAATATACGAAATAACATTGCGTATGGAGGGTGATAAGACTAGGAAAATTAAGGGTCTATTTTGGGATAAGCTCTCAAAAGGCTATGATATTCTGTTAGCTGAAAAAGATTGGCCCCCAGAGTTTGTCAGGGAGTGCCCTCGTGGCGAAGAAGTGATTATGCCTGCCTTCTCGAATCACATTCCGATTCACAAAAAATATACATATGCAAGGAAATGGGCAGTAGCCCAGGCACCTGCATTGTATAAAAATCATGTAGGATGGGATGAGGATTCACCGCCTCACAAAATCCAACTAAAAAGTGAACCAACTGCCCAACGGCAGTATCCCATAAAGCAAGAAGCTAAAAAACAGGTCAGGGAGATCTTAGATCAACTTGAGTACCAGGGGGTGATTGAAACATGCACCTCTCAAATGAACAATCCTTTGTTTCCTGTCTCCAAGCCAGACAATTCATATCGTCTAGTTTTGAACTACAGACATCTTAATACATGTTGCAAAACTTTTGCAGTACAAAACTCGCATAGTGCAGCCCTAATGAATAACATAGTTAGGAAAAAATACAAAACGACATTAGACATTTCTAATGGTTTCTTTTGTCAAAACATTGCACCAGAAAGCAGATACTTGACCGCTTTCTCCGCATTTGGGTCACAGAAAAAATTCTGTCGACTCCCACAGGGGTTCAAGAACAGCCCAGGACTATTCTCAGCTAGGGTAACAGAGTTACTACAAATCTATGATGATGAAGCATTATCTTACGTAGATGATATTTATCTCACAGACGACGACTTGGATACTCACTTGAAAAGAGTGAACACCATTATACTTGGGTTCGCAGCAGAGGGTTACAAATTCAACTTTAAAAAGTCCCGAATTGCCCATCTGACAGTACTGTTTTTAGGGTACGAATTATCAAGTGAAGGGAAAAGCCTAGCGGACAACTTCTTAGAGAAGTGCGCTGTACTCCAAGCTCCAAAAACGCTGAAGAATTTACAATCAATACTAGGTTTTCTGAATTTCGGAAGAACTTACATCCTAAATTATGCAGAGAGGGTTAAACCTCTCTACGAACTAATAAAACCTGATTTAAAACAAATCAATTGGACTCAAAAACACACAGAAATTTTGAGATCACTGCAAACAGACATGTTATCAAAAACAAAATTAGATACACGTGACAACACGATCGATCTTGTAATCCGAGTCATCCCAGGAAGATGCGGATTCACGTACCTAACCTCTAATGAGGGAGAAAAGGTACCAATTTCAATTAAATCTCACTTGTACACACAAGCAGAAAAAACATTCAGTCACACAGAAAGAACTGTGAACGCAGTGCAAATTGCATTAGCAAATGAACGAGAACTAGCACACGGCAAACGGATTAATATCCTTACAGCGGAATCCGCCTTCGAAGCGCTATTCAGCCCAGTAAACCTGCCTACAGTGTCACTGGATCCGAAATGGATACAGTGCATAGATTCTCTAGGAGCGGAAGATGTGAAATACTATTTCGCCCCGCAATTTGAAGAACTGAATGATTTAGAATATGTAGAAGAATATCCTCTGCCAATCGAAATCCTGCCTCTCCCACAATACGCCTGTATAATCTATACAGATAGCTTTGTACAGCATTTCAACGTAGAGAGCAAATCCTACAATGCAGCATGTGCGATCATTAAAGGTCGTTGGCTGTGCGGTAAATTCAGACCGAAAGTAACAAAAACTGAATCAGTAAAGTACTGTTCGGCTCAAAGAACTGAAATCAGATGTTTAAAGATGGCGCTCGAAAATGCAGAACGCGAATTCCCCACACTTATAGTGTGCGATTCTCATTTTTGCGTCAATTCTTACAATAACAAACTGCAGAGTTGGATCGAAAACAACTACAAAGATGACACAGGTGCCACAATAAAGCAAAAAAAGCTCTGGAACGAGGTAGCTCTTTTAAGTAAAGAACTACAAAAGACTCACGTGATTCACGCACAGAGTCTTCAACGTGATGGCGTTCACGTTGCAGGGAATTCATTGGCTAATACAGCCACCGCGGAAGCAACTAACCCGGCTTCCGTAGCCACAAAAAAGCGTACAGATAAATACATAGACGGGGAAACCATGCTGGCAGTAAAAACGACCGTAAAAGGCGACTGTGCAGCACTACCCGTAAACTATCCACTCAATTATGCATACATAATCGATGCAAACTCCGTTCCGTTTGCTCGAATCCCTGGAGTGGGGGATAGAGTAATTCCAAACACGAACAGGAGAATATTTTTAATAGCAGACGCACATATGGGTTTGGGTCTGAGACACCAAACAATTAAGGTTTCTCTGACTGAATTGCAATCAGTATACTGGTGGCCAGGAATGAGTGTAGAACACCAAATATATGCAAACAACTGTGAAAACTGCAATAGGGATCGCAGTAGCGAACCTTGCTACCGGCTACCAGTCAGAAAGAGCGTAACGCTGCCTGCACCCCAACCTGCGTCCTATTAATTAGTTAAGACGAAAAACACTTTTTAAAAAATGAGTCCTCCAGCACTCGGCTGACGCCTAGAACTGTTATAAAAGATTTGCGAGTCTTTATCGGCACATACGCAATTACCACGTTCCATTCTGACCAGGGTCCTGCTTTCAGCTCTCGAGCTTATAAGGAGGCCATGGCCAGCATGGGAATTGGGTTGCGGTATTCTTGTCCGTCGCATCCCGAAGGGAATAGTGTGGTAGAAAGAAAAAACCGGGACATAAAGCAATCTATAACAGCGAAGGTATTAGGTTCAGGCGCTGGGTGGGTCAAACATTTAATAAGTGTCCAGACTAGTCTTAACAACATGCCAAGAAATTCTCTAAAAGGTTTCAGCCCATACGAACTATTGTTCGGAATTAGAATGAACGTTCAGGACCTCGATAGTCAGATATCAGTGGTACAAGAAGAAACAAAGCAGTTTGAAGTAAAAGACCGTTTGGCTGTTTTACAGGAACTGAATGAAACAAGAAAATCATTAAGCAACATAAAGTTAAAGCAACAGCCAAGTACCACTGACGAGGCACCACCCGCAACAGCCCCAGCAAGGCCTGTCTGGATTCCAAAGATTGGGGATCTAGTCAGAGAAAAGATCGCGGTTAAGAAGGAATTTGGGCCTTCTTACAGAAAAGCAGTACCTGTCTTAGCAGTCACCGGAACAAGATCAGTTGTGCTACCGCCCCTTGCTGGTAAAAAGGAGAACAGAATCGTATCCATCGATCTGGTAAAACCACAAGCATGTGGCCTATAATCAACAGTAGGCCCAGTGGACTCCCAAGAAACAACAGAATACCCAAACTTGCAACAATCCAAGAGGTTCGAACTGAAAGACTCATCACATTCGATCAGCCTGCAGTGCACAATGAAGGACTATGCAATAATGCCATGGAACTCGTGCCTCTTGAAACACAGATTGAAACAGTTCGTCAAGAAACAACACCAGTCTACAATGATGTGGCATCAGAAAGTGCTACCGAAAGACAGATTGAAAGAACAATCCCATCAATTGACAGAACTGCCTCTGGTTATTTCATCAACTTCGACAACTTCTCTGAAGATTTAAACGACCCCGAAGTGATGCCAGAAACAAAAAAGTATTCTAAAGAAAATACAACAGGACTCCTTCAACAAATCAAAGAACTATATCTGGATTCACCGTTGATTGAGCATTGGATTATCTCAGGGGTATTCATACTCCTACTTTGCCTAATTTTAATTTTAATTTTAGGAAAGTTTATTACAATTGAATGGACACAGCAAGTCAGAACATCAACCTAGTCCTGAAACCACACAGATCATCCCATGTGAAGAAAAGAGAACTGTCAACAGTAAATGTCACAGCAATTCCAATACCTGGTGGGGTAGTATGGGAGAAAACAGACTATGAGATCTATGGTCCGGTCGAAATCCTGAAGTATCCTCATCAACTAAAGGTTTCCTTAAGTGACTTTGTGACACCAAGTACATTCTCTGATGATTGGGACTTTAACAGTATTAATGACATGATGTCTGATTTAGTAATGTCAGCTAGATTCACAGATCATGATTATTTACAAGGTTCATCTAGTTATGAGCAGTTATTCTGTTATACCCACTATGGGGATCATTACTTGCATAAATCTGCACAGCCTAGAAATGTTTTTATGTATAATCAATGGGAACATTGTTCTACACCACCTAAAAGCAGTTCTGAAGCATTTTTTGAGAAATTCAAATACTTCTCAGGGTTTAACACCAGTGATGCAGAAACGTTTTATTATAAACTGTTAGATAAAACAGGAATGAAAACAATGCTGACAAATTCTAAATTGATATATTCAGAAGCATTTTATGACAAAATGATGACATTTGGTTTTGATTTTTGGAAAAATAATATTGAAACGAAAACAATTTGGGGTACAAAAGATTGGCAGGTGCAAGGCATAGAAGCACTATTTAGAACCTGCATGATACCAGAACAAATGTTATTTTTAAATGACACTGTACACCAAACATCTTGTCTTGGCCTAGCTAAGAACAAAGACCTTAAAACACCGTCTATACCAAAGCCAATAGCTGAGAATGCAACTGCAGATAATGAGTTAGACGTGTCACACATTTTACATTTCAACAGAACACATCCTGATTGGAAAAAATGGTTAATCTGGCCTACAGACACAAATAGCTGTCAAGATAGGTTCCTGAATAAAACACAGGGTTTAAAAATGACCAGATTAGACCCTAGATACTCCCAGAGACAACATCCAGGGATTATAACAACATACAGTGTAGGGAAACTCTGCCTAGAATGGCTAAAATCATCCACACTGGCTGAAATTAAGCAACACTTGTCTTTATTAAAAGATGGTGCTGATTTGCGCGATTTCATTCTTGGACCACGCAAACAGCGTCAGAAGCGTTTCATAGCGACCAGTATCTATGCTGCTTACAACGAGGCTTGGAAAGTAAAGCAAATTGAAACTGCTGAAAAAATACGAGAAATTGATCGTATTAATTTGGAGAAATCACTTTCTGTGGTAGACAATGGGTTAATGACTCTGTCTTCCAGAATATATTCTTTAGACAATATTGTATCCTCTGCCTTTGATGTGATAGACAGAGATTTGCTAATGTTACAACATGGCCAGTCTCAATTACGCTCTATTATAGAACTAGGCTGGACGTTGCAAAATCTTCGTTCAGGCTATGTGCCTTGGCGTTTGATAAACACAACGTCATTATTTTCCATTTTTAACCTTACTGATAAACAGATCAGTTTGGCACAGAAAGGAGCAGACTATACAATCTTGAGCATCGAGAAACTCGAGAGATTACCATTGACAATGTCAGAGAGCCCTGTCATTGAATGGATAATACACGGAATTATCACAATTCCGATAACAACTTTCCGCTTTAAAAAGTGCCTTGAGTACATACCTGCTGGCCAATATGAACAATTGGGTAAGGGATATGTAAAATCCGAATGGAAATTACCATACACTCATTCTTGCTATAGTGACAGTGACAAAAATGTATTTCTTAGTGGTGACAACTGTAAACACTCACTAAGCGGTATACTTTTGTGTCAAGGTATTAATTTACACGGAGCATGTGATGGAAATTCAAACAATCTCTCATGCCACCAGCTAGTCACACCTGCAACTCAGATAGAGCCCTTCTTTATGCAACTCGCAAACGGGAGTTACATTCTAAGAACGGATCACAGGTGCTGTGGCCTCGCGCCAGGGACAAGTTATCTAGTACAAGTAACATCCATGGTCAAATGCTGTATGCAAGCATTGTTCCCGAGCGGGCCTCCAGACATAGTGACTCCCCTCTGGCCTCGTCTGAATCTCTATTCTATACGAATTGATACATTAAGCAAAATGAAATCTGTGCTTTTACAGACAACAGTGCCTATAACGTCATCTAAAGAGACGTATGATCTTCTAGTCGCAAGGACGGCTACTGAGGTCCATGACCTTTTATCAACAAATTGCCCCGTGCATTTCGTAGAAATGTTTAGCCAACTCCTTAACATGTCTAGTGCTACAAGCATCCCAGGCATATTTAAGACAGTCTTTACGGGACTGCTAACACCCTTCCAGGCAATTTTGGGAATCTTTCCTAATTTTGTGCACTCCATCTTTGGCGGCATTCCACTATTTTTGGGACTCATCGCAGGGATTCTATTTTTGACCCTCCTGCTACGTTATGGCAAGCCTCGGCTCAGACATAGCTCCCATGGGAATGGAAGAGACAATCCTAGCAATGCGCTACAGGGACAGGATAACTAACGTCCTCGGATTGGCCAGGCTGAGAGATCTAAACATGACCTGGTTCCTTTCATTCAGACCGATATGGCAAAATTGCATTTTACCTGTGCTACGGTGTATGCTTTGCGGCGAGGAATGCGTGTTGGACATCTGTCTTTCACTTCCATCAGCAGTACCAATGGACGTCGATACTTTGCTAAGTCCAATAACGGCTCACGCATTGTGTTGTCCCCAGCGGCTACCAATCCTGATGACGGCATTCGTGGAGACTCCTGTACTACAGCCAAGTGGTAACAGTGGAGCGAGTGACAAAAGCAACATCATCCAGGTACAACGTTCTGTGAGCATTGCTGGTCCTGCCTTCGATGACAGCAATCATTCTCACACCTGCCAAGTTACATCGCTATCTAATTTGGTTGAACTATCACCTGATTTTGTAGACCAATTCTTTGCGAGCCTGTCTGATACGATGTTCTCACCCATAGAGAAACAATAACTTTTGAAAAGCTTTCCGACACACAGCGTTCCCATGAACTCTGAATTCGGCCTTCAGTTTTAATCAACAAGAACTGCCATGAGCTTTGGAAATCTATTTTTCCCCGTTGAAGCAATAACTTTTTGATTGGACAATTTTTTTAAATATTGACCCTCTCTTTTTGGCACGAACAATTCTTTGCTTAACGTAAAAACTATTCTTAGAGAACAGAAGCTTCACACTTCTACTTCCATTTCTAAGCACATCTAGAGACATAACAACATTACACCAGCCTCTAGCACACATGTTATTACAATGCATTTTTATGTGATGATTTATCTCGCATTTCTTCTGTCAGAGATACTTCATGTGTAATTCCTTTTGCATAATCGTTCATTGATTTCATATGCAATACTTTTTGAATGTTTACTATGCTTTTTAAACAACGTACAGTACCTAAATTCCATGTATTACAAGTACGCCTATTTCGAATGCATTTATATATTTTGGGGTGGGCTATGTTACACAATGTTACACATGCATCTAATTGCTTAGTTTTAGTAATTTTGATGGACATGAATACGTGGAGTGGGTGTTATGTGTTTATCTAGGTTCCTGATCGATACTGTGACCTTATGCCCCTATTCGGCTATAAATCCATTTATTCCCTATATTGGCATAACCGTTCAAGTGCGATTTTCTGAAAAGTCATCTCTGGCCTCACACGAACAGAGCCACATTCCAGCATGACTCTCTGCTACTTCCTTTGCGACCAATTAGTGCAATGACAGAGCAGCAGTCACTATCTGATATCCCTAGATAACACTCCGAGTTCTTCAACAAGATAAAAACTTAGCAAACCTGGAAATCCCCGCTTGCTATGTTTTGATTAGTAATAGAACTCTAATGAGCAACTGATAACTGTCACTTCCTAGTGACATCTTTAATTGACGTCTTATGTCCAGCAAACTTGCGTCAAACCCGGCACCTGTCAGGTATAAATATTACCAACGTTGCCTTAAGCAATGAGAGAAATACGAGCTGTGAGTTCGTTGCCTGTTGCTGATGCCAGCTGCCTGCATGACCCTGTGTTGGTAAATCTAGCACTCTGTCGCTGCAGCCTGCTATCCTGTGGTGGTGAAGCTGCTGATTACCATTATCGCCGCTACAGCGCGAACTATGGTTCAGTACGCTTGAGGAGCCGTGCAGCCGTCCTCTGCGAAGACATCCAGCCCAGCTGCCCGCGGACGCTGTCACCCCTCCTTCCTCGACGCGCTGAGAGAAGCCGCTGCCTTTCTCGTGCAGAGAAATCCAGTCCCGGCGCTTCCAGTTTACCCTCGCAGGTGACTGGGATATCGAGAGAGACCCCTGAAGGAGATACCAATCCTCCATCATTCTATTCAGAGGTATGGTGTTGACTAAACCCTTAGACGAGAATTCTTGAAACAAACCTTGGCAAAACCAACTTAACTTAAGCTACTTACTTACTCCCCTTCTCACGTGTTAGGCTTAGGTCAGGCACACTGGGGTAGGCTTAGTTAGAAGCACCAGTTGAGTATGTTAGCCTAATGTATATATGACTGTATATATGTTTTATTACTTTTAAACCATTGTATGGCTAAGAAACCATATCAATGCTTTTACAGTTCTATTTCGCTATTCTTATCTTACTGTACGTACTTTTTATAATAACAGTTATTGCAATTGTGGCAATACATTTCTCTTGTACGAGAAGAAAGACTGTCCAATAAATGTTAACCCTTTATTGACAAACGCCCGTCTCTCTATTCTCTACATACTGTGAAAGTAAACTGCACTAGACTGACTGAGTGAAATCTGTGTCTATTGTTTCACACGACCCTAGAGATCGACTCTTGATCTGAGGAGCAAAGTTGTCATGTTGCACGGTTGTTGGAAAACTGAATCCCTTCTTGTCTGTGCCAGGGAAGCTGATCACTTCCTATGCAGAGAAGAAAGTTTCCAGTGACCTCTGAGCTAGTTGGTAACACAACCTAATTAAGTTTAGCATAGTCAGTGGAGGCCTGGAATATCCGCAGTTCCACGTCGATACTACTGTTTATGTTATTCCAATGGGCAGGGCCTAGTGGGAAACTAGGAACTACACTACAAACTTTAGCAAACGCTTTTTCTGCATCAATAGATATCGCAGCCAGAGATTAAGATAGAGTAGGTTCCTAATTCAAAACATTGAAAAATAACCAAGAGTTATCAGAGGTTTAAATGCCCTTAACAAAACCACCATGTTATGGAACAATTAGATGGGGTAATAGTGATTCAAGACTTCAAGACGTAATGCCAATAATTTAGCCAAGATTTTATAGTCCACTTTTATCAAGGATATAGGGTGATCATTTTTTCAGTTTAGGATCCTTATCTTCGTTGTGAATGAGACAAATAGAGGCTTCTAAGAAAGTACCACTCGGTTTTCCAGTAGTACAGAAGTATTGAAAGAGATCAAAGAGTTTGGGGATTAGAAAGTTTGAAAAATGTAAGTACAATTCTACTGAGAGACCATTCGGACCAGGAGATTTATTTTTCTTTAGTGATTTAAGAGATCTACAGCCTGATTCATGAAGGAGAATTGCGCTCGCAAAGGGCCAGATTCTCAGAATCTGGCCCTTTGCGAGCGCATTTTTTGCATTTGGGATTCATCATCCCAAATGCAAAAATCGGTAATAGCGAATTCGCAAATTTGCGAGGAATTACATTTAAGGAATCTCTATTTGAGATTCCTTAAATGCAATTCATCATCCATTTTCAAATTGCGAAATCACAATTTCAGGCAGCTATTTACCGCAAGGTCAAACCTCGTGGTAAATAGCGAAAACTTAGAAAAATGCTTTTAAAAGCATTTTTCTAAGTTGCATGTTACACACACACACATGTCTTTTGGACATGTGTGAGTGTAACATCTGTGTAATTTGACATTTATGGGGTGTTACAGGGTGTCCTTTGGACACCCCTGCACCCTTGAAATCTCAATCTCATTTGCGATTAGCTAATTGTTAATCGCAAATAAGGAATGACTCCCCATGCATTCCTATGGGCCTTTAGGCCCATAGGAATGAATGGGGAGTTATTGCTTATTTGCGATTAGCAATTAGCTAATCGCAAATAAGGAATCTGTAGGAATCGCAAAAAATATTGCTATTCCTACATGAATCCTGTTTTGCGAGCCTGGAATAGCGATTCCTTATGATTCGCTATGTCAGACTCGCAAAACTTCCCAATGATGAATCAGGCTGCTAGTCATTTCTTGGTGCGAAATATCTGACTCTAGGAAATTAAAATCAAGATCGGTTGATGAAGGAGGTGGAATATTGCTTAGATAAGAATCAATAGGAGAATTTGATGCAGGTGCTTCTGGAGTATATAAATTATTATGAAATGTTGTAAATTCATCGAGGATTTCTTAATCTTTGAAAATATGTTTCCCATCTGCTGACTGAATAGAGTCCATCAGTGTCCTCTATTTTCTAGATTTGAGATAGTTAGCTAAGACTGATCAGAATTTATTGTGGCCTCCATAATATGATGCACTGCTACGAAGTAGAATAAATGGAGCATTGTGAGTAGAAATCTTGTTAAAATCTAGTTTAGCATGAACAAGTTTCTGCAAAGTAGAATCAGATGAGAAAGTGTAACATTGATGTTCTAAGCGCTTGATATTGGTTAATAAAGCCTTATGCCAAATGAGGGTGTGTTTCCTTTTCCTGGCTGCAAAATCAATGATGAATACTCGGGCAGTGGCTTTAAAGGTGTCCCACACCAAAGCAGGATATATAGATGGTCCTTCATTCAGAGAAAATAATTCCTCTGCAAAGGAAGCAAAGGTAGATGAAAAGGCTGGCTCTTGTAAAAGAAAATTGTTAAATCTCCATCTAAAAGATTTGGGCTGCGATCGGAGCAAATCAAAATCAGCAATCACCGGAGCATGATCTGAAATTAAAATGGGTTTGATTGAAGATGAAATAAGATTTTGAGCTAAAGGCTTCGATAGGAAGATGTAGTCCAGTCGGGATAGGGAGCCATATGGATGGGAGAAAAAAGAAAATTCTGTTTGGTCTCTGTTACATAATCTCCAAGCATCCACAAGATGTGTCTGCATAATTGTGCTATGAAACTGTTTATGGGTTTTATGGGGAATAAAGCGTACCTGCGATTTGCAGTCAATAAAGGGGTCCATAACCTGGTTACAATCGCCTTCAAGAATAAAAAAATCATCTTTGTGTTGCATACAGTTATTTGTAATAGCGGGCCAGAAAGTATAATCTGGTTGGGTCGGACCATAAATATTGAAGACAGTTAAAGAAACATTATTAATAATGATTAGTTTAACTAAAATCGTCTGCCATCTGCACCTATTTCTTGTGAAACAACAGAGCATTTCAATTTTTTGTAACATAGGAGAAACAAGAACAGAACCAACCCAATTATGTTTCAGCTTAAGAGCCTCAGCTTCTGATCAATGAGATTCTTACAATAAAACTGAATCAGAATTATAAGAGGCTAAATGTGAAAGCATTCTCTGCCTCTTTATAGGATTAATACATCCTTTAACATTCCATGTAACAACTTTGAATGCAAAAACATAACCATAAATATAAATCAATAGAACTGGCAATAATGAAGGAGTATAGGAAGAGCAATAGGCAAAGCCAGAAAATAGAAATAAGGTACATTAAAGAGGAAAGAGGGAAAGGCGAAAGAAGTATGAGTTAGAAGAGACAGTCCATGTCAAGTGATGACTGTAATATGTACCTCCCCAGGGAAACACAAGGGAAAGATGAGAAGGGTCAACGGACAACAGGGATGGCACACCTAACAAAGGGCAATGCAACACACTAGGACATCAATAAAAACATATATTGGAGCGGAAACATGAGGTAGGGACAAAATGAGATCCAAAGAACCTGACAATAAGAATCAGAAGATTATACATATGAAAAGGAATAGTAAAGCTATATAACCTATTACATTAAAAGCGGGAATCAATATAATCAATACAGAGGAACCATTAAAGTCAAGTATGAGGAGGAGGACCAGCGATCTCCATCGAGGAAGCAGATTGAGAGTGAAGGAATTTTCTGAGATTCACAGGATCTTCAAATGTAGAGGTTTTATTCAAAATGTTGACCATAAATAAGCACGGGGGGAATAAGCCATATCAAGCACCCAAAGAATGAAGACTAGGATGAAGATCTAAGAATTCCTTTTGACGTTTGGCGGTGGCTGAGGAACTGTCTTGAGAAATAAAACAATTTTGTGTCCCTCCAATTAAGCTGCTTCTTGGATTTAGCTGCATTTAGAAGATTACACCTCAAGATTTAGATGGGGCAGATGAGGAAGATAAGTGTGGACCCAGTATATGTGCTCATTGAATATTTAATTTGGCTGAAGTAGGAAGGCCCATGAGCTGTGGAAGAAATGTGGTGAAGAACTTAACCGGATGATCACCCTCCAGGCCTTCAGGAAGTCCATACAAGCGAACATTATTACAACGATTTCTGTTTTCAAGATCTTCAGCCGATCTTTGTAGTTGTAGAACCTCTCTTTAGAAACGAAGAAATTCTGGAGGATGAGTCTTGTACGGCACTAAGTTGTTGTTCCAGCACCGAAAGGGGGAAGCCCAAGGACGACCACTTGTTATCCAGAGTTTACAAAGAAGAGTTTGTTTCATCAACAAATAGTCTTAGAGCGCAAATTTCCTCCAGAACAATATCCAAAGAGACAGGAGACACAGATTTTGGAGGAGAAGGAGGATCATGTTTAATTCTCTTGATGGTAGTCGAAGGTAAGTGTAATTTAAATGCCATGGTCGACACAACTGTAGAGCGAGTATATCCCTTTTGCGCTAATTCCTCAGAAGACTGAGAGGAATTCTTGGGGGCTGCAGAGTAAACAGGACAAGACACCGATTCGCTGGGATGTGCCAGCAAACAGCTGTGACAGCGGCATGCTTCTTTGGCGATGTGACTGCAACAGCTGCGGTGGCGACATGCTTTTTCCTTGTTGCGTCGCGCTTCCATCTCCCAGCAACAAGCAGTCTCTAGAGATCCCAAAAACACCAGCAGGCACCTCTCTGCAGGTAGAAGTCCCAGCAAGGAAATTCAGGGGAGCTAGTGGGGAAGTCTTTGTGTCCCTGAGACTTCAGAACAGGAGGCAAGCTTAGCTTCAAGCCCTTGGAGATCTTCCTCAAGATGATATAGTACACACAAACTTCCTCTTCTCCTTTTCTTGGTAATAAGTAACCACTGCAGGCCAACACCAAACAGCAAACAGCACGGGGGCAGTCTCCTCCTTCAGCTTTCTTGGTTTCTCTCCTTGGCAAAGGTTTGTCTTCATTCCCAGAAGTGATCTAAAATTCTGGGGTCTGGTCCCCAATATTTATATTACTAAATTGTTTGTTCCTTGAAGCAGAGAGGTAGCTGAAATCTCCTCCCCCTACTCTCTATTCAATGTAGGCTCAGGCAAGTGAAAGGAAATCTCCTCCCCCTACTCTCTATTTAACCCAGGTCCTATTCAGCCTAGCCCTGACTTATCAGACTGCTGGAGCCAAAGCCCTCTCCAGCCCTCTGTCACTCACAAACCAGACATGTAATACACAAACCTAGCAGAGGCATACAGGATGGTTAAGCAAGAAAATACCTACTTTTTAAAAGTTATATTTTCAAACACAGAATGTAAAAACCACACACAATGAAAGATGTATTTTAACATTCGGAGTTCAGGCATACTAAACTTGTTTTTCTACCTTGTTCCCTGGGTCAGTTAGGTTTATAAGCTGTTATAACCAAACTGCCCATTCAGGCCTATGGGAACAGGTAGCCTTGCAATAGAGAAAAATGAAATTGGCTGTAATTCACTATCAGGACATGCCACAAACACCAGGGCATGTCCTACCTTTTACATACAATGCACCCAGCCCATAGGTGTACCTTGGGCTTACCTTAGGAATGACAATCATGTAGAAAAGGGAAGGTTTAGGGACTGGCAAGTGGGTGCACTTGCCAAGTCGATATGGCAGTCCCAAACTGCACCCAGGCTCTGCAATGGCAGGCCTGAGCCATATTTTACAAGTTGCTTCTGTGGGTGGCACAACCAGTGCTGAAAGCCCACAGCATCATTTGATTTACAGGCCCAGAGCACACATGGCGCAATGTACTAGGGTCTGACATGTAAATCAAATAGCCAATCATGGAGTCACTAACCATTCCACCAATTTACGATAGGGAGCACTTACATTTTGGCGCTTAATAGCAATAGCAAAGTGCAGAAAGAATCATAATGAAAAATCACCAAGGGAACACTTTTTGTTTTAATACCCAGAGCATCCACACCAGCAAAAACATAGCAAAAACACAGGAGACAACAGCAAAAAAATGAAAGGGAGACCCAACCCAATAGTGCCAGGTCTAACAATCCTGCTCCCCCAAGTAGACCTATCTGATGTTCAAGCTTTGACAATCCACTACTTTATCTCTATGACCACGATATTAGACACAACTGCTCCTTTACAACTGAAGAGGCACTCCACAAAAGATTCAAAGCCCTAGTATGACAGTAGACTCAATGAGGACAGATGATCCCTAAGGCTAATTGAACAGCGATGGAGATAATCACCGTCTTCTGACTACCTCAAACTGCTTAGAGCCACCCAAAACTCCTACTGTAGAAAGATCAGATGTTCAAAAGCAGACTTTTTCCAAAATCAGTTAGACCAAGCCAAGAATTGACCCAAAAAACTATTTGAACTAGTCAAAACGTAATCGATTGGTTTACCACAATCCCTCAAGCCAGACAATGTGCACCATCCAGCTGCAAAGAATTTGCCTCCTTCTTCATGAAGAAGACAGAATACTTGAAGACGGACCTACTTAATACCTTAATAAGTTAGACGGACACTCAGAAGGACACTTTATTTCCCCGCTAGCAACCCCGATCATTTGCAATTCTAAGTTTGCCCTCAAAAATAACGCCACATCGTCCTCCTTCACAACTTACAGTGAAGAAGTAATACTAAAAGCACTCATGTCCTCGAACCACTTCACAGACCCCCTTCCCGCAAATTACCTAAGAGATGTCATACCGCTGCTACTGCCACTTTGGACAAAGATTATCAATGCCTCTCTACTTCAAGGTATCATTCCTGAAATTCTTAAAACAGGGAAAGTGTCCCCCATCCTAAAAAACCTACAGCTGACCCCATGGTCTTAAATATTTACCGCCCAAATTCTAACATCCGAACTCTGGCTAACTCCTAAAAAAATGTGTACTCATCCAGCTGGACAACCACATCGCCCATTTCAACCTGTTCAATCCATGCCAATCTGGCTTTTGTACAGGGCAGAGTACTGAATCGGCTATGACCCACATAGTAGATGATGCACTAAAAATCCTAGACCAAAACGAAGCCTGTCTGCTAATCCTGCTTGACTTATCTTTGGCTTTTGACAACATCAAACATGATAATCTCCAAAACCTCTTGAAATATAGAATGGGCTTATCAGGGTCAGTACTAAATTGGTTCACCTCTTTCCTCCAAAATAGACCCAAAAGTTTCAAGGTCAATCAATCCCTGTCCAGGGCCATCCCAGTCACATTAGGAGTCCTGCAGGGCTCATCCCTCTCGCGTATACGGTTCAACCTATTCAAGGACTCCCTCACCGATATCCTCCGCTCCTCACATATCCATTATCACATATACGCAGATGATACACAACTATATTTAAAGATAAAATCTCTGGAGGACATCAAATCTCTCAATCTAACACTACAAAAAACTCAGTCTTGGCTGGCCGAAAAGCACCTGAAACTAAACACCCTCAAAACTGACTCCCTCTAATCACTCCAACCAACTAATCAACCATAATACAAGAAAGGCTTAAACAACTAAAATCGCTCAACTGCCAACCTCTTATCATTGACTCAGTGAAACCGTTGGGAGTAACACTGGATAGAAATCTAAACATGCAGAAACACATCGGTGCCGCAATAAAAGGAGCAAACTTTCAGATGAACACCTTGAGAAAATTAAAACCCTTCCTTCCTGCAAAAGACTTCAAACTGGCAGTCCAAGCACGAGTAATCCCAAGAGTAGAATACAGTAGTGCAACTCTCTGATGACTTCCCAGATCAACAACAGCCCCTCTAAGAGCATCAATCAACTCAGCTACCAGGCTCATCACAGGTTCCAAAAGAAACTGCCCCATTTCCCCCGACCTTAAAGCTCTTAACTGGCTACCTTTCGTAGCAAGAATTCAACTAAAATTGCCTGCATTACTCACAAAGCCCTACATCACAACACTCCGAGGTATATGGCCCAGAAACTGGTGCTCTCATGTGGCAACATATCCTCCAGGAGCTCCGGCAATCTCTTTCTGAAACCACAAAGATTTGCCAAAAATAAAACGCCTTCTCTGAAATCGCTCCTAGGATTTGGAATGCACTGCCCCCAAAAACCAGACTGAATCCCTCTACTGTCTCTTTCAAAAAATAAGTAAAATCTCTTCTCATGTCTAAATTCACATGATCATTGTATCTAACTCTCATAATGGCCGAGTGTATTTTAGGACATTACTTTGACATACAGTGTTCTTTTGTTCAACTATTTTCCTTGTAAAGTGCTCTGATACCCGCAAGGGTCGTGTTTGCGCTATATAAAACCTTCAAAATAAAATAAATAAAATGTCTTTATTGTAAATTAATATCTGAGAAACACTGTCTTAAAACATACATACATGATACAGCTGCTTAGTTCATGTATGTAGGAGTCAGAGCACCAGGATACCCTTGCATGTTGAGTGCACTTTGGAAATACACAAAACATAATCAGCCAGATTCATGAACAAAAAATCGGCTCGCAAAGGGCCAGATTCTCAGAATCTGGCCCTTTGCGAGCGCAATTTTTGCATTTGGGATTCATCATCCCAAATGCAAAAATCGCTATTTGAGAAATCGCATATTTGCGAGGAATTGCATTTAAGGAATCTCTATTAGAGATTCCTTAAATACAATTCATTAACCAATTTTAAATTGCGAATTCGCAATATTTGGCCGCTATTTACCACGAAGTCTGACTATGTGGTAAATAGCGAAAAAATAGAAAAATGCACTTTAGTGCATTTTTCTCTGTTGCATGTTACACACACACATGTCCTTTGGACATGTGTGTGCGCAACACCTGTGTAAATTTGCATTTCAAGGGTGCTACAGGGTGTCCTTTGGACACCCCTGGCACCCTTAAAATCGCTATCTTATTTGCGATTAGCAAATTGCTAATCGCAAAGAAGAAATACTCCCCATTTATTCCTATGGGCCTTTAGGCCCATAGGAATGAATGGGGAGTTATTCCTTATTTGCGATTAGCAATTTGCTAATCGAAAATAAGGAATGTGTAGGAATCGCAATTTATTTAGCGATTCCTACATGAATCCCGTTTTGCAAGTCCTTAATAGCGATTCCTTAATAATCGCTATTAAGGACTCGCAAAACGGCTCTTTGATGAATCTAGCTGAATATGACATGACAGTTCCTTTCAAAATTGAGAGCATAAAAAAATCGAGCCAACTATGGAACTTTTTGAAGGTGACAACTGCTTGAATAATATACAGTATATCTCAATGTTGGTGTTGCTTAATTTCTTCACAGAGTAGACTTTCATAAGCCCCATTTGTGTGCCCCTGAGCTACAAAAAAAGGGCTCTCATGGTTGGTCTCTGCTCTGCAATTTAGGTTTGCTGAACTAGCATGGATGTTCAGTTGCAGAGTGGCTCTAGTGTCATTTAGCAAAACAATTTTTCATTATGGTTGATTTCAGATTTTAATACTCTTCTCAATCGTGCCACAATGCTGCTGCAATCATACACTGTTTTTACTATAACTACAGTGATATGCACATAAAATGTAGGATGGAAAGGTTTAAGTAAGCAAACCTCTCTCTCTTTGGAGCCCTTTCTTTGGGTCAATATTGATAGGTAACAGGTAGTTTAATCCATTCATTATTTTGAGGACAAAGTCGAATCCCAGTCTGGAGGTCAATGCAAAACTCAGAGGCTACTTCAAACCAGTCACAGAGCTCGACCTTCGGAATGCACACACTTCTGCAATCTTGGCACAGTTTCTCTGCTCCTCCTCAGCCTGTGCCCTGTGGGGTTCCCCAAGGATCTTCCCTCTCCCCTCTTCTCTTCAATCTCTATATCTATCCTCTTATTATTTCTTTACTCAACATGGAGGTCTCTGTGTATAACTATGCAGATGACCTTCAGCTTGTTTTTGATCTTTCCCCTACTCCTGACTCTCTTCTCAAATTCTAATCTGTCCTTATTTTTATCTCAGATTGGATAAATCAAAACTCTCTTAAGCTTAACCCGGACAAAACGGAGTTGGTCCTGACGGGTGGTGCCACCAGTCCCTGGACATCCGCCTTTTGGCCCTCCACCTTTGGCCCCCCTCTGGTTCCCTCAGGGACTGTTAAAACCCTCGGCATCAAAATCAGTCAGGACCTCTCCATGCGTCCCCAGATTAGCTCCGTTGTTTCATCCTGCTTTCTTTCCGTCAGGATTATTCGTTAGATCTCCTGTTTCTTCTCTACTGAGGCCCTCAAAATTATCCATTTAGCCATGATTCTCACACGGCTGGACTATGGGAACCGCCTTTACGTGGTCATCCCTGCCTACGAGCTCCGGCGCCTGCAGACCATCCAGAACCAGGCCGCTCGCCTTATCCATCGGCTTCCCAAGTCCCATCTTACCACCCCTCTTCTTAAATCCCTCCACTGGCTCCCTATCCTTCAGAGATCTCTCTTCAAGCTGGGATGCCTAGCCTTCATGGCTCGTGACTGCACTGCCCCTGCCTTCATCAACTCCATGATCACCCATTATCACCCCGGCCGTAATCTCCGCTCCTCCAGTCAGGCCCTCCTCTGCGTCCCCCATTTCCGCAAATCCAGAACCGGCGGCACTCGATTCTGAAATTCTTGTCCCCCGCTTCTGGAACAGTCTTCCTCTCACCATTAGATCCATCACTGTCTACTCGCAATTCCGTAAGGTGCTCAAAACCCACCTGTATTCCCAAGCATTCACAAACCTGTAATTCTTTGGCCACCTCTTCCATCTGATACTCTCATCTCCCAGCGCCATGAAACCGCTTGGTCACAGAGCGCTCTACAAATAATGTCAACTTCAACTTCAACTTCATATTGGGCGAAGTCCCCCAGTCTTTGGGCCATAATTTGTCATTGAACAGTGACAGGGATCCTACACCACACAAGACCAGAAAAGTCGTATTCTATGCTCTTTGGTTTGGATTGCCTACTGCTAACACCCCTTTGTCATGTCTAAGAACTGGAGCTTGTGAGTTTTACATCCTGACGGGCAGAGCTACTTTGATACCATCCTAATGTAAGTGGTCTGCTAATCACTGAATGAGGGGTGCTGGAGGTCCCACTGCTTGATACAAATCTGCCCTGTTAAGGAGAGTCATGTGGAGGTGAGCATTAAGAAGTGATGTTGACCTGTTGTAGCCCAGGAAGGGATCTGCACTGCCATGTCATGTGGTGAAGCCTTGTTACCCATCTCCTCCTAATTGTGCCCTGCAGTGAGGCGACTTGCTACCTTAATCTGTGCTTGCAAAAAGGCACAAGGAACTCTATCTCAATTACAGAAGGGTGGCCTGTGAGAGAAAAAGTAACTGCAAAAGGCAGATTTAACAACAGACTCAAAGTGAAAAATCCATATGACAGCTTAATGCTCAGTTGGGGCCATGTTTAGCAATTTTTATCACCTGAAGACAAACTGTCTGTGATGGCTCAGCCTAGAAGAAATTAAAATGCAGTCAGCAGTTGTCAATTGACAAGAATCATCACTGTGACTTGAGGTGGTGGTGGGCTTGAGTTTGGTCCAAGAACAATGCAGTGATGAAGATTTGCTTCCAATGCACTAAGGTCAAAGGAGAAGCTCTCTGCAAATCTGTGCCCACATTGCCACATCACGGGAGCCTGCTGGTCCAGGCCCTAGTCAGCCTCACTGTTTTCCAGATTCCATGTGTGAGTGAATATACCAGTGGCAGGAGCACCTCCTCTCTAGCCGACATGTGCAACAGAGTAATACTATGTCATCCTTTCACGGTATCGATTGATGCCAAGGTTTGCTCAGATGCCAGGACAGTTACATGAGCACTGTAAGGATAGCCATACTGTCCCATTGTTAGAATTGCAAAATCAAGAACCTTGATGAAAGTAAAAGAAGATTGTACTCTTCAGCCTAGGGGTGGAATGACTAAATATATTTTGCCCTGAATTTGATTTATCACTTGCAAGAACCATGAATAACTTACCATTAGAAGAGACTTACTTACCTTTCCACATAATCCTATGTATTTTGTGCATTATTTTTGTCCTGCACAATTTCCTGTTTATTATTTAGCTTTGTGTTGTTACTAAAGTACTTTTTCTTTCTGAAGAAGAAGAACTGGCTGGACAATGATTTATTGATGGTTATTACATCCTAAATTTCTGAGTCTTTAAGCACAGCCCAACTCCCTGGATAAACCTTGACTCTTCACCCTCAGTACCCTGAGAGTCAAGTACTAAAGGGGTTTTGTGGGTTATCAGTTTTGGGTCCAACAGAAAGGTAAAGCCATACGACAAAACAGATAAAAGGATATCAATTTTACAATTTGATCCAGTAACTCCTGATTGCCATATCACTTCTGAAAATGTCCTCACATATGGCCCATTTTGCTTTATTAAAAGCAGATAAGGATTGTATCTTAACAATTGCCAAAAGGTTTTACAAAACTTCCAACAATTTAGGGCATACAGCGATTGTCATAAAGGTTGCTTCAATGTTACTTTTGAACAACCAAACATTGTAGTAGAATGAGTCTAATTTGTATATTACACATTGTGGATACTTTTTTTAATTAATATGTTAATCAGTAACATAACTTAAGCTACATAAATGTATAGTGTACCTTTTTGCAAACATATTTGTATTATGAAAAAACGATTATTTATGCCTTCCAGGTATTAAAGCATGGCTTCCTGTGAGGTGTAAATTTGAAGCGGGCGTACAAAGGCATTCTTTGCCTTGGAACTTTAGGAATGTCCACAAAGATGTATATTTTTTGGCATCACTAAATTTGATCCGATCTCTTCACATCATGGAAACGGTTGGAGATTTGCTCCCCCACCTACAGGGAAAGGGTTGTACTGGGTCTGTAGGAGGAATCCTTTTTCTATGAGCAAAACTTTTTCCCAGGTAAGAAAAAAATGTCTGTTTGTGCATGAGGCTCCATTCCCCTTGTGTGGAATTCAGTGCTTGCATAGTTCTAAGCATAGAGGGTATAAGAGACCTTGGATCATGTCACATGAGATCCTCACTAGTACACCTGGAAACCAGTTCCTACTGCAGCTATCCAGGTGAACTGCTAAGGTTAAAGTTTGTGCATGTAGGAAAAAAGTAATTTCATGCAGAGATGCAGATTTATGCCCATACTTAAATTATTTTGTTCTTGAAAAAGTCTTCATGACATTTCTTCCTCCATCACTGTCATACTAAAGACTCATGAATGTGTGCTAAGGGATTGTACTAAATACCCGGTACATGTGATTTGTGCACCTATCCTAACATATTAAGATTTACGAATAAATGCGTGGCCAAGTAAGTATTCCCTACACAGAATACAGGTACTTAGGGGCACATGCATCATTGCAAATTGCATTCGCGAATGGTGCAATTCGCAAAAATCGTCCGTTTGCGAATGCAATTTGAATTTTTGGTATGCATGAAGGGTGAAGGCCCTCGCAATTTGAGAATTTGCAAATATTTGGGAATTCTCAAATTGTGATTTCATTTAAGGAATCACATTTTGCGATTTCTTAAATGCAAAGCATGAAATTTTAAAAAATTGCGAATTTGCACTTAGGAAAGTTTCCTGTTGTGCACACACACATGCCCTTAGGGCATGTATGTGCACAGCATATGTGCACAGATTGATTTCAGGGGTGCAACAGGGTGTCCTTTGGACACCCCTGCACCTTTGAAATCGCATTCTCAATTTGCGATTCGCTAATTGCTAATCGCAAATTGAGAATGTCTTTCCATTCATTCCTATGGGCCTTTAGGAATGAATAGGAATACCTTCCCAGGTAGGTATTCCTTAATTGCGAAGGTAAGGTATTCCTTAATTGCGATTCGCAATTTGCGAGTTGCAATTAAGGAATAATAAGAAATCGCAATTTATATAGCAATTTCTTCATGCATAGCCGTTTGCAATTCCTTATTAGCGATTTTTTATTTACTTAGGGGGAGCAAATTACCATGAGGTTGAACCTCATGGTAATTTGCGAAAACTTTGAAAATGCACTTTTGTGCATTTTTTTTTTGTCCTCATACATGCCACCAGTTAGTAAATACTCAAAGTAGGCGCTCCTCAAGCCACTAACACAAACCTTCCTTCCCAGCCCTCGTGTTTGTGGATAGCCATAGATGATTGCCCAGAGGTATGGTTATTACCCATCCAACTTCCTCTCGTGATGGTACTTGCTGCTTAGGAAGGACAGGACCACAAACCTCTGGCATAATCATTGGACTATTTGTTTATTTTTCACTCCAGGCATTCAATGCTGACCACAAATTGGCAGACCTTTCACCCCCACATAAAGTGTCTAATTTGCTCACCGCCATGATGTTTTTAAGACAATCTGCAAACGTCGGAGGGGATGCCGACTTCCAAACTTTACAAATCTCTCTTCTAGCAATCACTATTACATAAAAAATAAACTGTGACAAATTACTGTTGACTACATAATCAGATGGAAGGCCAAAGAAGATTAATCTGGAAGTGCATAAGATTGGGATCTTTTGTGCATTTTTCAAAGTTTCCTTTTGTGCACACACACATGCCCTTAGGGCACGTGTGTGCACAGCATATGTGCACAGATTGATTTCAGGGGTGCAACAGGGTGTCCTTTGGACACCCCTGCACCCTTGAAATCGCATTCTCAATTTGTAATGCGCTAATTGCGAATCGCAAATTGAGAATGTCTTCCCATTCATTCCTATGGGCCTTTAGGCTCATAGGAATGAATGGGGAGATATTCCCTAATTGCGATTCGCAATTTGCGAGTCGCAATTAAGGAATAATAAGAAATCACAATTTATTTAGCAATTTCTTTATGCATAGCCATTTGCAATTCCTTATTAGCGATTCCTTATTTTTCGCTAATAAGGAATCGCAAATGGCAATGTTGATGCATGTGGGCCTTAAAGTCCAACCAAATTACTCTGTACTGGGCCAAATCCATAGATATATTTGCAACGGCTGCTAAAACATTTTGAAGCTTGGTTAAAAATAAAATTAAAGAGGAGCTGAGCTACAAACCTGTCTCAAACTGGTGTAGGACACACATTTTACAACTTAATGTGCCACCCATCTTTGCCGCCAGGTATTTATATTAAATGAAAACAGGTAGGGCCCAATTCACAAAGGTAAACTGAGATGAAAGTCTAACTTAACGACTTTCAGTATTCACAAAGGATATTTATGAGTAGTAAAGTTAGACTCTTGTCCCAGTTTTGGTCTCAGTCAATCTTAAAAGCAAAACGTAAGTTTAATTGAGACAAAAGTCTAGCTTTACTACTTGTAAATGCCCTTTGGGAATACCGAAAGTCATAAAATTAGACTTTTGTCTCAGTTTACCTTTGTGAATCAGGCCCCTAGCCTTTATTTCTTAAACTTTAGGCCAGATTCACAAAGCTAAAGAGAGAGAAAAGTCTAACTTTATGACTTTCGGTGTTCACAAAGGGCATTTACTACTCGTAAATGCCCTTCGTGAATACCGAAAGTCGACCTTTACAACTATCAGTTTTCACAAAGGGCATTTAGAGTAGTAAACGCCCTTTGTGAATAGCAAAAGTCATAAAGTTAGACTTTCATCTCACTTCACCTTTGTGAATCTGGCCCTTTGAGTTTAAACCAAACATTCTGTGTCAAATTTATCAAATGTTGTAGGGAAGTCAACAAAACAACAGCAACTGCGGGATTGGGATTAGGATTGGGATTATAATTGGGAGTTTGCAATTGGGGCTTGGACCTGGACCGGGAGTGGGACTGATGATGACTTAGTGCAGCCTTTGGTACATGGAATATGTGTCACAAATACATTTCGAATCAGGAATAAATAAGTGACATGATTATATATATTCCTATGGGCCAGTGACCAATTGGTGTGTCCTGCTAGGAACATCAGTGTACTGTACACTTCCTGCAAATAATGGGCTGCAATAGCTCCTTGAAGAACAGCTTTACATACTGCATGTACATGACCAACCAGCGTGACGCACTGCTTAACATCTCTATAACAGAATGTTAAAGCTGAATCATATTATGGATGTATGCATCATATAGTCCAGCAGAGTACTTTGCATTCTTGTAATTCTATTCGCATTTCTATGATTACTTAGGCAGGACATTTTGAAACATTTCAATCACTGGAAAGAATTAGGGAGGATTTTCAATCGGAAATCAAAGGATACATATTTTACCTTGCTTTGTTTTTAATTATGTTTGGGAGTGTAGAGGCTCAAATATCAGTATTCAACAAGGGCTTGCTTTAACAGGGTACCGGGACAGGGAAAACAATCAACTAAAGAAAACAAACCTCCGTCTTACTCTAACCGTTTACTAATGCATTCAAGTCTGAAATGTTAACATGAATTCAAAATGCATTAAAAAAGTCTTCTGCGTACATATTCTGCATAAAAAGGCTGAATTGTCAACATAATTTAAAAATGCATTACAAAGGTCTCCTGCATACATATTCAGGGACAGAATGTGCAGGGCTGATCAGGACTGGGTGCAGTCATCATGTTTACTATTGAAACATTACATTGCTCTATTTTTCTATGTTCCTTGCAGCTTACAAGATTTTGTGCCTGGTGTTTCTCATTGTGACTTGACTAGATGTTAGAAATGGGAGTCTCTAGTTGTCAATGGTTTGCACCTTGACCAAGTAGGACCCTCGCTTCTAGTCAGGGTAAGGGGCATACATTTCTAAAATAACCCCTGCTCACCCCCTTGATAGCTTGGCACGAGCAGTCAGACTTATTTCAGAGGCAATGTGTAAAGCATTTGCACATAACTCACATTAATACAGTGAAAACACTACAAAAGTACACCACACCAGTTTTAGAAAAATAGCCAATATTTATCTGTTCAAAACAGACCAAAACGGTAGAAAACCATCATACTGTTATCCAAAATATTAATAATGCAAAATGTACTTTCAATTCAGTTCTTTGAAGTTGATAGCTCCGTCCGGGGCTATTGTGGTGTTGTGAACATACAAATCTAATGTTCGGGCTGGCGGCGGTGTTCGAAGACCTTCAAACAGTACCTTTTGTTCCGGTCCAACTGTGATGTCTTTGCTGTTCCTGAGACTTCTTGAACAGGGGCCAAGCTCCACTTTAAGCCCTTAGAGATACTCAGAAGTAGCTGTAGAAATTTCCGGCCAGTCCTTTCACTGCCCAAGACTGAAGCAGCCACTGTAGGCCAACACAGCAGTGCACATAGCAAAGTGGTAGTCTCTGCTCACAGCTTCTCCAGCTCTTCTTCTTAACAGGTTTCTTGATCCCAAAGAGGTCCGGCCCCAATATTTATACCACATTTTCCTTTGAAGTTGGTGCAAATAAAGTTCCACTGGCATACATGAACCAGTTCTGCCTGGCTCATTCAAGGCTCACTCCAGGAGGGGAGACAGCTTTGTGGAAGGCAGCCACAGTCCATTCAGATGCAAGCAGCAACTCCTCTCACTACTCTAAATGTAGTCACGACATTCCTCAACTACCTCCTTGTGTCTGTCTAGTGTGAATACACATCCCCTTCTCCTGTCACTCTGAACCCAGATGGGGAATACACAAATGGCAGAGGCAGACAGAATGGTTAGGCAAGAAAATGCTCACTTTCTAAAAGAATCATTTTCAAACATACAATATAAATATTATCTTTCCTAACCGATGTATCTTTAAATTCTTAAGGAAGCCTAAACTCCATTCTTGATCTTGTCCCAATGGAAAGTTATGATTGTAGGATCTTACAAAAAAACTCCCATGTTAGCTTATGAAACAGATTGCCTTTCAATAGTGAAAACAAAATTGGCAGTTTTTACCTGTCAGGACATGTAAGACTCTCCAATACATGCCCTACATTTCCCATACACTGCACCCTGCCCATGGGGGTACCTTGGGCCTTTCTGAGGGGTTTCTGACATGCAAGAGAAGGGAAGCTTAGGGCTTGGCAAGTGGGTGCTCTTGCCAGGTCAGCATGGCAGTAAAATTGCATGCAGACACTGCAGTGGCAGGTCTGAGACACCTTTGAAAGGTTACTTTAATTTCCATGCCTTGGGCACACACAGTGCACTGTACTAGAGACTTACTATGAAATGAAATTTCCCAATCATGGAAAACCAATCATAACACAATTTACAGTAGGATCACTTGCACTTTAGCAATGATGAATAGCAAAGAAAAAGTGCGCAGAGACACTAAACCAGAAAAACAAAGTCCAGCATACCATCACAAATAGGAGGTCAGAAGGCAAAAAGGCAGGAAAAGCTTGCCAACAGATGCCAGGTCTAACACTAGATATATGTGCTAGTTTTACTGTATAAGCTATAATGGCCTTTCATATGTAGAAGATTTTTTAATATATACAAGTGACCTTTTACAAGCCACAAATTGATTTAAGCTTATCGCTTACAATTTCTCAAGTCTAGTTCAGTAGTAAAAGTAGATTTGAATATACTGCAAAAGGAGCTTTATAATCAGTTTTGTGCTGCTTGTTAGCTTCAGTAGTAATCGATTCAGTTATGTTAGGCTAGTCCTGCCTGCCAATTATTAAACCTTTATTTGTCCAGAGACAATAGAGCAGGCTCTGAGATCAGGAAGGCTTGGAGGAGTAATCACTGGATACTTGTCATGAAATGTAGCTGAAAGGAATGAACAAGAAGGTAAAGGACGTAGATAGGGGTTACCACTTCTTTCATGTTGAAACTAGGCAGTGATTAGTATTAGGAAAGTTTTTGAAATGGAAGCTCTACCAGACATTTTTCAATTGCTCACTGCTGTGGAGAACCTTGTTTGATAATCAGTCTGGTAGCTTTGGCAGGGATGGAGGTTATGTATCAGAATAACAATAGCACAAATATCTTCTGACAAATATATTGTGCCCTAAACAGAGGTGTAGCTAGAGCTTGTGGCGCTCTGGGCTATCCTTTAGATTGCCACCCCCCTGGGGAGGTGTTGGAGAAAAAAAACAGCGAGCACCTGAAAGAGGTCTGAGAAACACGTAGTATCGCTGCTAAGTTACCTCGATCATGCAGGTTACATGCACATACATGACACGGTCCAGGGCTAGACAGCCCCAGTCCCCAAAATTGTTCCGCCTGGGGTGGACCACCCCCGCCTAGCTACGCCGCTGAAAGTAAAGCAGAAGAAAACCCAAACATACATCAGTTCTGCCTACCCTGTTTGTGACATCTCACGCATGACATCACAGCTTGTGCAGGACCCTTGTCCCCTGTATGCCCCACCCATGATCTCAACAATGTCTGTAGACCCGTCCCCACACTGGGTTTGACCACGATTCCTCTGGCAACACCTTCAGGATACTACAGGTGAGTCCAATGCACCTGATCACTAGACTAACTTGAGTTCTGCAGTTGAGGCAGTACCAGTCCGGATGAGGGGGAAAGAGGGTTGGGAGGGGCAGTAAGTTAAAAACAAAGCTGGAAGGACAAAATATATTTATTCTGTCCCAAGTTTGGATAGTCTTCACCTTCAGGTAACAGCATATAAAATAAAGGCACACTGTATGTTTAAAGATAAATCCAAGTTAAAGTAATCGGTAGGAAATGCATTTGTTTGCATAATGATATTTTATTGATTAATTCAGTCACTACAGATGAGTGTAACCAGACAGTAAAGGAATAGATTCCTGGTGGTGGTGGGTAAGGAGTAGTGGTTAACGACTTCTGTATTTAAAGTGCTACGATGTCCCAGCCTATGACTTAAGGCACAATGAATATGCAACTCACTATTTTAACACAGTATAAAATGTTTTTGAAGTGTCACATTTCGCAGTGGAATGTCTTTCATAAGTCACTGCATCAAGGGAAATGTCACATTAGCAATGCGAATACTTGGCAGCTATGATATTAACCACCTGCGCTACCTCACACAAAGGAAACCTGCCACTAGATGAAACTCCCATCTCTCTTCAGCAGGTAAATTAATCACCAGAGTTTACTTGACACTGTGTGTTGCCTGAAAACTGCTCAACATACAAGGAACATTGTAGAACTTTTAACACCTCTGTACTGCTACAAAACTGAGAAACAAAAGTTCCATTCTTAAAGAGAAGAGTATTTAGAAGTGCAGGCCCATTTAAAACACTGCCCCCCGTTACTGTGCACGGTTGTCCCTGTGTCCAAGGACACTTCCTCTACACATAACAGAGAAATCACAATAGCTGCCAAGGTTTCAGACAGCTATGTGTGACCTTTCATAATTTCAGTGAAATTATGAGTGACATTTCAATGACAATGATTGACACCTTCACGAGAGTAACATTAAGCAATGAAGACTAGGGAAACACGCTGGGGTTGAATAAAAAAATGCAACATAAATGAGTAGAAATGTTTTTTTCAAAAAGCTAACTTGACTCCAACAATAACAAAAATAATTAACCCTGAGAGGTCTGCGCTCACCCCTCCCCCGGTTAGGGAACCTCTATCTGCCCAAGGCACAGATAACACAATGACCCCCACATGCTGTCAGAGCTACACTAGGCTCTATTGACTTAAGTGACACAGTGTAGCTCAAAAACACCGAGCGGCCTAACACGATTTTAGTGCGGCTGTATGTGGAGTGGAGCGTCTCATGAAAACGAGTGATTCAACTGACCCAGGCTGTGAGTAACTGCAAAACTACAGCTTGTAACAGAGCAGGCAGATAAAGATAATCATGACTGTGCACTAGGCACTGCTAGTTTAAAGGGCAGCAAGCACACCTTTATTTTTATGAGAAACTAGCAGAGTGAGAGATACCATCACTTCACACTATGCACTGACTCAAGACGTGCGGCAATTCGGTATTGCGCAGTTGCCTCGTAGTAACCGCAATTGCTCGTGGGGGAAACCATGCCGCCCGGGGATTATTCAAACATAGCTAAGCAGCAAAGCTGCACAACCGAGTGCTCTAGGATCCACAGCTGCCGCAGTCCATGGGGCGGGATGGGGAGGGTCACAGGCGGCAGGGCTCGCTTGATGTTTTAAATAATTCTTGTGGTGCGAGCAGTGCTGATTGCCACCACAGCTTCCCACAACTTTGTCACAGTGTGGCTCAGTGCTGTATAATTTAAAGGTTATTTTACAAAGAACAATGGTCCTAAGCAAATAGTAGGTTATCAAAAGAAGATAGAATATAGACCTTGTTGGGATACCATATAGATCCAATGTCCAGCCGGACCAGGAAGTGTATTCATACAATGGTTGGGATCAAAAACAGGTACTTCGAACAACATAAATAGTGGGGCACAAGCCTGTACCCTTCGTCATGGGGGAAGGGTGGGGAAATGGGAGAACAATACGTACAAATTAAACAGAACAAAAAACAAAGAATAATACAGAAATAAAGGCAAATTCTTTGAGCTGTGGCAACTTGCATTCAGAATTAAATTGTAGCAAGTTTAGCCAAAATAGACACCACAATACTGAGACACAATAGACATTTTTTGTGGTACTATTTAGAACTGTCGACATTTCGATCCCTTGCTCATAGATAAAACGAGATCATCATCAGGACTACAAGAACATTACATTTGCCTGGTGTTTTTGGAACAATTTATACCTGTCAGAAAAGAGTAAAAGGGGAAGGAAAAAGAAGAATGTGTTTATGAGAGACAGCAAGACAACATATAATTAAGCCTTTAAGAGACCGTAACACAGTCATTAGTTAAGAGTGATAGCAAGGCCAAGGATCGAGTCGTGTCTATGTCGTGACACATGCTGGCGTGGGGCAGGGAGTGAATAATTGTCCACATGGTTCGTAGTGAGTGAATATCTGGGCAGATGGTGAAACAGTAAAAAGGCGAGGTGGCCATTTCCAACATGAGAACGACGCCCGAGAGCGGTCGGTGCTGTATCTATGCGTAAACAACGCGTGACCCGCGGGGATTGGGGGTGCAAGAGGCAAAATTGTAAGTGAGTGGAGGGAATGGCGTGGTTATGGGTGACACCGTTAGGGCTAAAATTAAGGGTGGAGTGTCGTGGTAACACGGGTAACCAGCTGGGAGAGCGCAGTTGTAGAGCTGGTACAATAAGCGCTTACCAAGGAAAAGAATGGCATTGGTGTGCCACGGGGTGGCTCAAGGGCGGTGTCCCAGTGGGATATCTGGAGGAAGAAATTAAGCCAATGGAAACATATTGAAAACGGTGCTGCAGTGCTGCCAGAGCAGTATGTTCGGTGGCACGGAGTGCATACCTTGGGGTCGCCACGATGGAATAAGAGCAAGGGCCCGGCAGTAGGCGAGCGGGGAGAATGTAGCTGCCCTTGGTGGCAGGGTGCTCGTACGGCCGCTGGTGCTGGCCGATGGGGAGTTGGTCCTAGGTGGTCGGAAGGAGAGCGGGGAGAGAAACCAGATTACTTCAGCTAGCGGGAACAAAAGTGGCGTTTTCCGACTAAGAACGCTCACGGGGCATAGCATAGCTTACCTTGGTTTCGCTGAATAGCGGATTTTGTTGTCAGTAATGATGTGCTCAGGTGTACTGTGCGTGATAGCCGGTACTGGAGTCTGCCGAGGCAGATCTACTTAATGTGGCGAACCAATGAAGGGCGCCATTTCCGGCGAGGTCTCATGGTATGGGTGGAGAAGAGAGAGGAAGGACTGGTCCCGCTCGATAGAGGACTGCGGCCGCCATCTTGGAACGGTTTGGGAGACTAGGGAAGTGCCTGGTGCTCAGTGTGTGAACCGGCCTTCATGTTTGGACCGATGTCAACATGCAGAAGGAGTAGAAGTATTATAAACTCAGTTGAGAGAACCACTGCTTTCCAGAACCAGAAAGTGCTGCCAGCAGATCAAAAAGGAGCATAAAACAATCTCCGACGAAACCATCGATAGTAAGGGTGGATAGATTAGATGAAAGTAGGATAAAGAACACTGGGGAACATAAGTGATTAACAAAGAGAGTATAGACCAGTATATAACACATCAATCAGCAGTAAGGGTGGTAACACTTTAAGAAAAAGAAATAAGACAGAACGATATACAAGTACAATTGAGAAGCTCAGAACATCGAGCCTGTAGGGTTGGAATAACCTCCACTTTTTAACACATTTGTGGCATTTCTGACATCTGGTGGAGTTACAGGGCTTGTTGAGAGTCTATCAGATTGAGTAGGTATCACTGAGCAGTTCAACGTAAGGTGGCCCATTCCTCATTTATGTTCAGACCATTTCGGATTGAGTCAAAGAGGATTATAGCTTTAATTTCTTCACGGTTTAGTAATTGCGCCATATTTCCTCCTCTTTGTGGCAATTTGAGTGCTTTTAGGACAGTGCAACGGATATTGTCCTCATCATGGTTGGCATCCGCAAAATGTTCGACCAGTGGTGCATTAGCTGTTTTGCACCTTATTCGGCTCCTGTGTTGTCCAATTCTGTTTTTTATCTTCTGGGTAGACTGGCCAATATACAATTTCATGCACGGGCAGTGAATCAAGTAAATAACATTACAGGTGTTACAATTTGTGAATGTACGAAAATTGACTGTAATATTATTGAAAGTGAAGCTTTTTCCTTCAATAGTGAATTGGCAAACATTACACCTACCACATTTTGCGTGACCCAAGATTTATAATTTAAAAGAACCTGTCGAAAGGGTGCAATGTATCACCCTAATCGGACGCAAAGCATAAATTAAGCATGACTCTGAATCCAAAATAAACCATTTTCATCATTTTTATTTCAATTTCTTCCAACCTTAACGTTTTCATCCTTAGTTCTTATTGTCACATGAGAGACAACTTATGTTCTTTAAATCCTTATCATCTGCAGACATGCCAATCCTGGCCTTATACTGTAGCACAATACATAAGTAATCAAGAAATCCTCATTCATTGATCCAAATAACCCAATGCATTTTGGGCCTATTTCCGGCCCTTCGTCAGGAGAACTGTACAATTAAAAAACATTGTTGTCAAAACGTGCATTTAAATCAATACAATGCATTGATATCTACGCTGAGTTATACTGTTTTCACCTTGTATAAATTAACGTTTTTCCCGCTAAAAGTAACCCTAGAGCTACCCCAAAGTTGACGCCCAAAACCACCTCTCTACTTCTCACATTTCAAGCCCTTAAGCTTGCATCCCAATACATTTACGTGACACCCATTCATGAACGAATTGTTGCCCAACAGCTAAGATACCCCGGACCTTTAGCTTCTAAATCAGCTTCCATTACCGCCTCACGATTGAAATACATGTCTGCACGTACTGCATGCTTTCCTAAACCTGTGCTTTTAACACCTGTGCTCTGTGTTCACCCTCCTCCTTTTTGTAACCACCTCTGTTAACCCTATATCTCCCTCTTCCATGCTGCATTAGGCCGTAAACTTTTCTTTCATGTACTTCATAATCATTAGTGATTTATTTAACATGCTGACGTCTTTTCTCAATAGTAACCTCCCCTTCATCTTACCCTGGTAACCTTGTTACAATGGAAGTGACCCCACTCTTCTAAATCTGTCCTTCTTGATATTTATCAAAAACCAAATCTACTACATGTCCCAAAATCCACTGCTTGTGCCCAGGTAACCTGTGTCAGTGCACTTCCTCCCCCACCACGCATAAAACCTAACTGCCCCGCCCACCCTAAGATGACATACAACCTTAATTATATACAATCCTATATGTCATGTTTACATTAGTTGTACAAATTCATTGTACGCACGCGGGCGTGTTTATTACTGAACCCGTCATGAATTTAAATACAATCTGCCTTGTTTAAAAACTGCAGGGGCTTGCATGTTATCAAATTGAAAATGGAATATGAATTCAGGACAAAAAGAAAATAAAGGTGTGCACGCTGTCAAACCCCTCCTTTTTGCGTATAATTAAAAGGCACATTCTTCTTAATTTTATTTAAAACTAGCAGAGAGAGATACAATTACCTCACTCAAGGCGAGCGACACTTAGGTACTGCCCGGCCTCCTTGTAGCCCCACTGACTCCCAGTCCCGGGGACAAACCATGCGGCCCGGGCATGTTTGAGGTCATGTTCAGTAGCAAAAATGTGCCCTGGGCTGCGGAGGCCGCTAAGATCCTTAGGTTGGGTCGGATGAGTCCGGTAGCAGCCACTGGGACACATTTTTGAAAATATTTCCTGCGTGTGAGGCGCGCTTATTGCTCCTCAAACAACTAATCTCAGGCACAGAGAGAGCGAGGCACTGCAGACACCCACTGACACTGCAGTAACTAGGAAGTCACGTGCGCTTGTTCTTCAAATGGCGGTCGGGCGGCACTGGCCCGTTGCGGTGGCCTTTTTAATTTATTTGGGTACACTGACTGACAGTATAGTCAGTGGGTGTCCCCAAATAAATTATAAAGGCCGCCGCAACAGGCAAGTGCCGCCCAGCCGCCCTCAAAATAGTGCCGCCTGCGGCGGACCGCCCCCCACCCCCTCTTAGCTACACCGCTGGCCCTAAATATTGTTAACAAAATACCATTCATATGGGTGTAACATTTCTAGTGACAACTCTCAAAGGGTGATATGTTTGTAAAAAGTATTTGTGAAATAATATTTCTATCTGAAGATATTTTTGTTACAACACATTAGGGTGGATCATAATTTACTAAGGATACCCCCTAGGTAGAGTTTAGGGGCTCTGGACAAAGGAATGTGTCCTGCCATCTTGAAAGTCTCAAGAGCAGTGCAGTCTGAAATAGCTTGTAGTAGAACAAGAAACTGCTGCAATAATAGACAATTTGGACTGTGGGAATTAATTTGGCATTGGATCATAGGTTGTCAGCTTCCCATCACCAGAACCTGTGAAACTGTTTTCCAATTGTATATTTGTGCACTAAAAATTATGGATAATCTGTAATTGTTTACATGATCCTTTATATATAGCTTGAATTAAAACAGTTGTAATTGAAACCAATGTCATATTATGTATTTAAGTGAAGTTACGAAATGTGTTTTCGCTAGTCCACATGCACCTCATAAATCTTTATTTTGAACAAGTTGGATGCTTTCGCTGTCATTCACTCCTGCTTTCCCTCCCTCCCGGACAAATCCTCTCCCCTAGGCTGTGCAGAGCACACAGTTAGGCTGATTACATAATGGTTTATTTCCACAGCAGTAGTTGCTTTGCTAGTGTTTAATTTGCCATGGTGCAAATGTAAGATTGCAACACGTATTTATCTCATCTGATTCTTCATTGGATTCATTCTTTGGGAGACAGTCTTATTGCTTAAACGTTTCATGTTTGTTTGACATTAGCATAGAGGGTGTTGAATATGTTTTTTAGAAATGGGATGGCATTTATGCATTAAGGTAATGATGTGTAGAACTCGTATGTTTTAATTTACTAAATAAATAATATTTTTGTTCACACCACAAAGAGGTTGCAGCTTTCCTAATAATTTTATGGAAATGTGTGTATAAACACTCCTTCTTTTAAGGGTGAGGCAGGGAGAAGTCTTTCTTATTCTACAAGGAGTAGTGTCTAACTTTGTTAAGATATTGCTGCCTATTGAGAATGAGAATATTTTCTAATTTAGACATATTCTGTTTAATGTTGCATCTGAGAGTCAGGGATTCAGTTTCCCCTTAAGTTGAATTCTTGTATTAAAACCCTTTAGGTTTTTAATGATAGGGAGGTACCCTAATGTGGGGACACACTGCCTCATAAAATTGAAGAGTAACACTGTATCCAATCCAGTAAACATTGGGCGAACAGAATTAGGTAGATTTATGGGGGTATCCAAATTTTGGGGTATGGGTTGGCTTTCACAAATCTTGGTAGCAGATGAAGGTTTTCACATTAAAAAGCACCTAATTTTGCTAAGAGACCTTTGTTTTTGTACCACTTATGCTCAGTGCAGGGAAATATTGGTTTTCCTGGTGAAGTTCTGGGTGTCTAGATTTTGCTTAGAAGTCTGACCTGTAGTACCTGGATGGAATGCTTTTGTGAGTTTTGTGTTTTTGAGGTGTTTGTGGTGTAGTGCTGATTTTTCGTGTTTGTGAGCTTGAGTGTTAGGCTATATTTGACATGTTTGTTTATGTGATTTTGATGTTGGGCTCAATTGGTTTGATCACAGTTGTGCTGATGTATTATTTATATTTATGAATATTGTTTAAAAAAATGTGTTTATTATTCATTGGTTTGGTTATTGGATTTGTGGTGAACCAGGATCACAAGATAGTGTGGTTTACTTCTCTAAACAAGGCAGTGTGTGGAACTAAGCGTTGCATTTGTACGATTTGGGGATTCTGACTTAGTAAGTTTTCGTTTCAGGGTTGCCTTTTTAATAAGGGTTGTTGTGCTTTGCTTCTAAGTGCACTAGAGTAGGTGTATTAGTCAGGGTGGACTACAGCTAGACTGGAGTCTACCTAGTGTGAACTGTGACTCACAATGAAGGGTGCTGTTAGTTTTGTTCTTGTGTCATTTGAATGTGAGATTTGTCTTACCTTACCTTGCTGATTTTCTTCTTGTTTAGGTACAGTAGACACAATGTATTTTGTGTATATCTAAGTGAGAAAGATTTTGCAACTGGTCTTCTCATTCACAGACAAGTTGTGATGTGATTGGTCAGTCAATGGGGCAGCTCCACTGGGGTTGGTGAGATGGATTGATATTTGTTGGTTGCTGACAGAGCCGCAGAGCAATAGGTTGACCTTGGACAGAGCTGTGCTGGGTTTGGTTGTTGTTCGCTAGTTTGTTTTGTGTGATTTTTGATTGATATGGGCAAAAATAATGTCTGGTGGTGAGAAGCCTAAAGTTTTGGTTGTACCTTGTATTGAGTGTCGGAAATTAACTGCTGGGTGAAGGTCTGCCTATGAAAAGACAACAGGCATTGGATTTTATAAATGTGCTTGGATCCTGAATGACATGAGTATACCGCTTCTGATAGAGACTTAGCGCCCAATTCACAAAGGTAAAGTTAGACTAAAAGCTTAACTTTATTACTTATTGGCACTCACAAAGGGATTTTCAAGTACTATCTACAAGACTGCATAGGATATGCACTTGGGGTGGTGGTTCGACACTCACAGCGCAATCTCCGCCCCAAGTGTGGGATCTTCACACTCTGGGTGGAAACACCGCTCTCGGAATGGAGACTCCACCATCGGGTTGGAACACTACACAGTGAAAGAAAAGGGCATTCATTGGTGTACGTCCCAAAACATATGCCTGGATACACACATCATGAGATCCATGACATCTAGTTGTACAACCAACATAGCACAAAATACCTCACTTAAGACAGAAAAGAGCTACATGTAGGCACTGGATTGCTAAATATGTGTAAGTGTATGGAGTGTATTGGAGGGGTAAATGTGATGGCAAAACACACACACTACTAAAACAGTGTAGAAACATCATGTAATAAACAATATCAGGAGCCTATATATGTGTCCCTTCAAGTGGCGACAAGAACATCACAAGTTTGGATTATACAACATCCCTACTGCAGTTGCCCATTTACCTATTAGTTATGTGTCACATAATAATGCATTCTACAAACAGTCCAAATGTGAATGTAATTTGCAAGTCCAAACCTCTGACCACACCTCAGATTTCTAAGTTCCTCCCAAGCACACCTGTGCCAATGTTTGCCATCTCACGACCCAGATTCAGCTGGAACTCGCTAGAACAGCAGCTAATCCCAGTCTGGCTGCATACATAAAATCAGAGCTGCATCACAAAAACACTTTCAGACCTTACAACATGTTGCTAAATGTGTTTGTCAGATTGCCCCTTGTGCTGCAACAGAATGATAGGAGGAGGAGAAGAGCTGAGATAGTCTTCAGACCAAGAATAAACCTCTTTGGGATGCCACGCCAAGATGTCACCTCCAGATTCCGTTTTCACCCAAATGTTATCTTGGACATGGTTTCTGAGTGGGAGCAGGATCTTGACTCTGAGACTGCCACTCCAATGCTGTCCCAGCCTATTTCAAGATCCTAGCAGCTCTCTATATCTTTGCTACTGGGTCTTTCCAGAGGGTGTCCAGTGGCATTGTAGGCATTTCACAGATAAGCCAGTCAAGATGTGTGTGCCAGGTTCTGAGATGCATAAATAGGAGAGTTTGTCCCTACATACTTATGCCACATATACTGTCAGGAAGGCAAAGGGTTGCTAGGGATTTCTACATCTAGTCCTACTTGGTGTAGGTGCAATTGATTGCACTCATGTGATACTTCAGTCCCCTCGCAACAATGCACAGATCTTCTGCAACAGACACTGCTGTCCCTCCATCAATCAGCAGGGTGTGTGTGATTCCAGTGGTTGCTTTATTGATTTGCATGCAGTGTTTCCAGGCAGTACACATGATAGCTCCTTACGCTGCAGGTCACCTCTTGCCTTGTGCTTGGCAGCAGGACATTTTTGGTAAAATGTGGCTTCTGGGTAAGTACTCAAGCACCATACAAGTCTGATATGTAGAAATGTTGTCTTAAAATATGCAACCATTAAAAATGAAACCTTCTTGTGACACAAAAATGACACCATCAGATACTGCATGTATTATTTCACATAGTATGAACTCTACAGACACAAGAGGGACATGTACAACTATTTCCTCATTTTCTTCCTCAGATGATGCTGCATATGTACTCTCCCTTCCTCTTCTCACACCTCAAAGGTGTGCAATCATTGTACCCTAGCATAGGTGCAATAGGGCACACATACGTACAACAAGCCATCATAGAGCATACTTTTAGTCTCCTAAAGTCACAATTCAGTTGTCTTGACTATGCAGGTGAGGTGTGCTGTATTAACAAGAATAGTGTGCATGGTAATAGTAGGCTGTTGTGTCTTGCACACGAATGCAGTAAATTATAGCTTACACATACCTCTGAACCCTCACCTTAGTCAGAATCCAGGAAAAGGAGCCTTTGTACAAAACAGGCGACAGGGTATGCAGGCGCATGACCAGCTGGTTCTCTTGAGCAACCAGTTGTGTTACGGCCCTTATGTGGTTTCACAGTCTGTTGTCAAGGAGGATAAATTCCATGCTGGGTCTGCTCTGTAAGTCATACATAATATATGTAAATAATAGCTGTTGTCAAGAGTCAAAAGATTGGCAATGCAACACATTTTGTGCACATGTTAGTGGATGGTGTAGACAATGTCTTAAAGGACTCTATTGACTTAGGGGATTATATGTCAAGGCATGTGCCAGTTTAAAGCACAAACATAGCAGTCTTGCCATGCAAAATGTGGCTCTCACCATGTAGAATGTCGTAGGTTGTCAAAGAATATGCCAAACTTTGGAATCAGGCGGTACAAAAGGGGGTGGTGTTGGACGGAGCATCTGAACCAATCAAACATTCACACCCAGTCAACAGATCTGGGTTTAATCCATCACCGTTCTTTAGCCCACTCTGCCACCCCAGTTAAGACATGGCCATATGCAAATCAGTCTGACCCTGTGCCTCATGGGAACAGTCCAGTCCGAACTGCCAAGCCATGCCTTCCCTGGACCGGAAACAAGCTTCCTAGGACCGGTTTCTGGCATTACAGCTCTGTTCAGCCAGGCTTGCTTGAATCCAGTGGCAAAGTGAGCAAGGGACTCACGTCTGAGCATACCATGCCAACTCATGGCGAACAAAGCCTTACAAAGGGGGGTGGTGATGGACGGAGCATCTGAACCAATCAAACATTCACACCCAGTCAACAGATCTGGGTGTAACACATCACCGTTCTTTAGCCCACTCTGCCACCCCAGTTCAGACATGGCAATATGCAAATCAGTCTGACCCTGTGCCCAATGGGAACAGTCCAGCCCGAACTGCCAAGCCATGCCTTCCCTGGACCGGAAACAAGCTTCCTAGGACTGGTTTCTGGCATTACAGCCGTCTTCGGCCAGGCTTGCTTGAATCCAGTGGCAAAGTGAGCAAGGGACTCACGTCTGAGCATACCCTGCCAACTAATGGCGAACAAAGCGGTACAAAAGGGGGACTCGCAACTTAGCAATTGTCATTTCCAAGACATTGTTTGCACATGTACACCAAAACTAGCATGTATGTTGTCTTTCACTGTGCTACACACCAGATGATACTTGAAATTGATTGAATGCCTGTTGAGACTGCTCATTACAGGATAAACATGGATCCACGTTTAGGTGTGGAGATATCCAGACAGTATTCTATATCCACTTGTAAAATTACATTGGCAGGTAACTATGTATACATGTTAGGTACCTCACATTACAATAATGCTAAAGGGGAGGATTAATAAATACTGAAGAGTATACTGACCAAAATTGAGAAAAATGTTAATGTGTAAGTAATTTCTAGACAATAGAGTGACAGTACACTTACCTTTGGGGCTAAGCTACATATTAGTTAGTGAGTGAGCACTGGCTTCATGTTGTCTTGACCTTTATCATGAATTGCACATCAACCAGATAATTGTTTGTCTTCATTTTCAGAGCACCAGGCTGGCCAAGGTACATTAGGACAGGAACTGGGGCACAGAAGGACATCCTTTGCTCGTCACCCGGGATGCCCTCTTTTCACCCCAAGTGAAGAGGAAAAGGATGGAGACCAAACAACAGACTGAGGTAGTGCACCCTCCTCGACAGATCTAACACCAGCTACATCAGCAGCTCCGGTGGAGACTGAGGAAGCTGAAAGCCAGGCCACCAAGCCAGGTGAAAGATGAAAGTGTGTCTAACCCTAGCTCACAAAAACTTGATATGGAAATAGTGACCCCTCAGTAGATCCGAACACCATCTGGGGCTGCTGCCACCCCTCCCTAACTCTTGAGGTCCCATTCCATCTGGGCCTCCAGCTGCACCTTCTCCCCCTCCACGGGCCTGCCCAGTAGAGCTGAGGTAGACATCTTCCTCCAACACCTCACACCCCTCATTTTTTACCCAAACCCTTTCATATGTTGTACCTCCTATGGCTGTGTCCCAGGAAGTGATGGTGCTAGTTGATGATGTGAGGACTGTGGCCTCTCTGTGCTTTCAGGAGCTGAAAGATGAGATAAAGATGTTCTAAAAGTCACAGTCCAGACATTTTGGCAACCTTACTGCTTCCATTACATCCTTGGGTGCAGCCATATTGTCTGTGTTGTCCCAATGAACTGCCCAGACCACCGCTGTTGTATCTCCAAGTGAGTGTTCCATCTCTGTTTCCCCTGCTATCTCTTGTACCCCTCATGTTTGCCACTCCCATGGGGTGTTTGGTCCTGCATCAGCCTTGTAGAGTGACTTCAAATGTGCAGAGGATCTCAACATTGTGGTGAAGATGGACAGTGAGTATGACCAGTGACTAGGCAATGTTTTGACCATGGGCATTTATTTTACTGCTTGTGCATAGACTGTTTCCCCTGGCTCTTCCTGATGTGTTTTATTTATTTTGCCCAACCCCCTCCAAGTTCTCTTGCCCCATCTGTCAGAAGATTGAATTTAATTTTCTTTTCTCCCTTTTCAAAAGACATAATTGTATTTCATTTTAACTTTCTACAATATATAAATGTTTCTTTTCTACACCATCTCTATGTCTTGTGTTTTTAATATGTATGCTGGATTCAAAGTATGGAAGTCTATATTAGTGCGTGTTTAGCTAGACTTTAGTCATGATACCGTGTTACAAAGATGGTCCTACATATTTATATGTCTTATTCACATACATGTATCATCACATATATGGCCTACAACCAGAGGCACCATATGACCATCATCATCTACTAATCACCTCAGTATTGAAGTATTGAATTGTGAAAAAAACGTTTCATTTAGAAATATTTTGAGAGGGTGCCTGCAGAGTTTTGGGTTGTGCCTGTACATAGACAGAAGCTGCATGCACAGTTTTTAGTAGTGCCTGTACAGGGGCAAAGGTTGCTGGCAGAATTGGCTGTGCCTGTAAAGGGACAGTGTGTGCTTGTACAGAGAGGAGACGTACCTGTCCAGGTGGGGGATGTGCCTGTGCAGGGGTGCATGCCTGTTCAAGGGGGGCATGTGCAGGGCTAGGTGTTTTGACCTGTGTATATAAGGGATGCCAGCGCAGGTTGTGATACAAGTGGATGGGTGGGGTGGGGTACAGGTATGTGTGGTGGGTTCCCACCATGAGATTATCATGAAGGAAGACTTTGAAACAGTTTCATCATGCCCTCTATAATATTTATTGGCCAAGGCATTGTGTCTCACACTCTCTCCCTATAGATTGATATTAGGTCTTTGTGCCTCCTTGATACGTCTTGACAACATTTCTCAACCTTGTCCAACACACGAGTCTGCCTGTCATTCATCTGAGGGAAATCCTATGGCACGAATATCATGCTTCACATCAGCCTGTTTCTGGAAAACCTCTACCTCCTAATGGACAACATGAGCATTTGCCAGCCCCCTCTACCTGGGATGCCCTCTGATAAGAGTGTCAGGTCCACCTGCACAGGGAGGGGTGGCATGTGGTATGGGGTTGAGAGGAAATTCATGCCTATTGGATGCCTGCTCCTCATCAGGGGTGTTAGGTCCTTTAGTTGCTTGAAAGGAGACCTGGGATGCACTGTCATGGGAGGAGTATATAGAAGAAGCAGCACAATTAGCTTTGACACGAGGACTGTGAGGAGGTGACGATTGTGTTGGGGTTGGTAAATGCTGTTGCTGGTTGCCTGACTGCTAGGACAGGGTAATCCACAGACGGGAAGTGGGAGGTACAATGCTGTCTGGACCTGATGAAGGCTTCAGTCTTTTGACCAATGGGCCAAAGGTTCACTTCTTGTCATCCAGGTCATCCTCAACAACCAGCACCTGCTCATCTTCCTTTTTCCTCATCCTTGACTTATTGAGCAGTGCAGGCCACTGATATTGCTGCTTGGAGGAGGATTGGATTCTCTCATTGGATTGTCTGCTGCCCTCCATTTGTGGATGATTATGTTATATTCCATATGGGTACCCTATAGAAGTGCAGGTAACATTGCAACCTTTCACCTATAATCTTCCCTACATTACATACATAACGGTTCTTAGGGACTGACATTTTACCTAGACATGCCACTGCATTCAGAAAGCAGGTTTTTCCCTAGTTCGAATCTCATACATTATACAAGAGTCTTCTTGGAAGCAAAGCAGGACTAACATCCCCTGTATAATATATCTGTATAAAGTTCAGGCCCAACATCATCCTTTAGGCTGACACAGTAACACAGAAGGCTAGGACCACTGGGAAGGCCTATGGGTATATATACATCACATCTTGCTTAGAAGGGAAGAGAGAACAAGACTTCCCGGTTGGCACACTGATCAGAGACGCTGATGTTCCGACATGCAGATACTCCAGCACGGGGTGTCCAACTCGAGACTAGGACGGGGTCCTATATTCTCTCATTGTCAGGTAATGGAGTTGACTAGATCCTAGAGGGATTCTTAGCATAACACCTACACAGATGCTAGGTACATTTAGGTACATCTAGTTAGGGAGGCATCGTAGGAGAAGCATTTTTTATCATGTATTTTTTGTACTTGTATATATTCATGATTACAGCATAATGGTAAAACTATGCAATCCCATCACTTTCGTAGTACTTCTAATCATATATCTCTGCTACTGTCTGGTTGTTGCAGATCATCTATTCTACACTAGAATAAAAACTGTTCAATAAATTCTTCTAGAAATACCCAGCCTGTTCATTCTGTGTATCTCGTATATTGTTTCCACGATTCTGAGGGATCAGGGTTGTCATGTTCTGAGGTTGCCTAGAACTATTCTCTCCAAAATAAGAAAAGATTCTTGTGGCACTGTGAGCTAGCTGATACAGACAGGCTAACATACTGTACGGAATCAGTCTGCCACCAGTCCCACAGTTTATGTTGTCCAAACGTGCAGATCATGCATAGGTCATATAGTAACTACATGACAAATCAGCTTCATCAGATGGCTCATTGTCCTCAGCACGTGAAAGACAGAGGTTGCAACATGATACGTATTTTCCATAGTGCATCAAGTGCAACAATACAAGGGTTGGAACACACATTCTTTGCATCTATCTGATGTTCCACATCAGACCTGATTTGAGTAAACCTACATGTGATAGTAACACCTTAATTAAGGTTCAGCATTAATTATAAGTAAACATGCAACATTAACACAGACATCACTGATTATGTTGGGAAAATATCACACACCAACATCTGATGCTCAAAAAAGGGGCAATATATACTAATTTCCTTTCAGAATGATTTGGTTATTGTGAACTATTTGGGAAATAATAGTTTACAACACTATTTGACACACTTACCTGATGTTTGTTTGTTAGTGGGACTGACTGCTGAAGCCAGAATGTCTCGCAAATCCATGGATGATCTTCTTTAGAAAACTAAGGAACTCCTGACAGCAGCTGTAATGTTCAATACCCTACATATCCATATTTCAATACAGAGGAACATGTGAATCATTGTATTTGTATATGTCATAGGCATACACTTTAAAAACAGTTGTAGCTACTCCTCTTTAGATGAGGCAATGTAAGCAATTTGGTACATACTGTATTATTTCACTTTAAAAATAGAGTAATCCTTTCATTAGCTAACATGTTATTAAGTACTATACATTTTTTACCCATATCTGCGCATGCGAGACAACGCATGCCATTACAACACAGTTGTTACATTGACCTTGTTGTTACATTGAATACCTTCACAACGCAAGTCAGAACAACGTTAGGGGTCAGAAGATGTTGGTTTTAAAATCCAACACCTTACCTACTGTTGCACAGACTGGAGTTGGAATAGTAAATTATACTATTCCAACATCCAGCACCCCCTATAGTAAGTCGATGTTCTGACTTGCGTTGCAAAGGTATGCGATGCAACAATGTGGTCGTTGTAATGACCGCATTGTAATGGCATGCATTGTGAATGCTTGTGGACTATCGTGATTCCTTCAAGTGCATGGACCTCTGCTCCAATGGGTGGATCTATTCTGGCTGTTTGTGGAGATCAAATGTAGAAATCCAACAAATGATGATTATGTACAGCATTTCACATATTTACTCAATTGCATTTAAAACACAACTGTGATGGTTACTAATTAATGCACATTTTCATGTGCCATATAGCAGAGTAAATTGAAATCACTAGCAGAGATGGGCCACCGTTTGTGAATAAGAAATTGAAAGTAAATATTTCCACTACATAGGATTCTGGGACTTTTAGAGTGATAGACAAAATGAGAAAAAAGAAATTCTAAATCACCATGAATGTCTGCACAATCTTGAAGTGTCTTCCTTGGTCAAATTTGATGTTCATGATAAACATTCGGTACAAAAGGGGGTGGTGATGGACGGAGCATCTGAACCAATCAAACACTCACACCCAGTCAACAGATCTGGGTTTAATCCATCACCATTCTTTAGCCCACTCTGCCACCCCAGTTCGGACATGGCCATATGCAAATCAGTCTGACCCTGTGCCTCATGGGAACAGTCCAGCCCGAACTGCCAAGCCATGCCTTCTCTGGACCAGAAACAAGCTTCCTAGGACCAGTTTCTGGCATTCCTGCCGTCTTCAGCCAGGCTTGCTTGAATCCAGTGGCAAAGTGAGCAAGGGACTCACGTCTGAGCATACCCTGCCAACTTATGGTGAACAAAGCGGTACAAAAGGGGGTGGTGATGGACGGAGCATCTGAACCAATCAAACACTCACACCCAGTAAACATATCTGGGTTTAATCCATCACCGTTCTTTAGCCCACTCTGCCACCCCAGTTCAGACATGGCCATATGCAAATCAGTCTGACCCTGTGCCTCATGGGAACAGTCCAGCCTGAACTGCCAAGCCATGCCTTCCCTTTACCAGAAACAAGCTTCCTAGGACCGGTTTCGGGCATTACAGCCATCTTCAGCCAGGCTTGCTTGAATCTAGTGGCAAAGTGAGCAAGGGACTCACGTCTGAGCATACCCTGCCAACTTATGGGGAGCACAACGGTACAAAAGGGGTGGTGATGGACGGAGCATCTGAACCAATCATACTGTCACACCCAGTCAACAGATCTGGGTGTAATCCATCACCGTTCTTTACCCCACTCTGCTGTTCCGATGCCGGCCAGCCAAACACCGCAGGAGTGAAAAATGTCCCAATCCCCTACCCTCGTCATGACCCCCAGCACCCACAGATATATTCCGGGTTTTGGAGAACACGACACCCGACGAAGGTGGGCAAACAAAACAAGGGAACTCAAGGTCTTGGGGAACACAGCTCGTCTCCTCTTGTTTCCTGGTAGCAGACTGCTTGACCCAGTCGAGACCACTATAAAAGAAGAAGGGGACAAGATTAGACAAACCCCATCTACAAAACCAGGGTCAAGTACACACACGAACCACCGACCTCCGTGCTTACCCCAGTAAAAACACAGGAGTAGCTTGATACGAGTCAGGAAAACAATCCACAGCTTTCGTATTGGTTCTTTCTTGTGTAACCCCGGACCAACCACGCCCCCTCGGGAAACACCGAGAATGACAAAGGGGGTGATAATAGCAAAACAAAGAAAAAGACTAAATAGAGACAGAGAAAAAAGGTGTCTAAGGATAAATAAGACACCCAAAAAACCCCTGTCTTTAAAAATATATACGAAGGTAGCACAAAAAACGTCCGTTATTCAGCTCCTTCGTGAAACCACCCAAGGAATACACAACAAGATGGTTTAAATACAAAAAATAAAAAGAATGAACGGGACGCCCGTACACAAGGAAACGCAGCCGCGTATCCCGAAGCGTCACCGAAATTACAAAACAGGTCCCCACTAAGGGTTCAAAATTGCCCAAAGGTTTAGGAAACAGGATAAATGGAAAAAAAGAGAGCGAAATGACAACCCTCTAAAGGCCTGCAGCAAAAGACCTCGCGGGAAAGGGAACAAGGTAGGAAAACAGGAACTGGAAACACACGGCAAGGGACCATCAAAGAAACCAAGCACCGGTTTCCTGCAGGCAAGCCCTTTTATAGCGAGCCCGAGGGAGCGCCCATCAATTCGCATATGCACTTGGCACTACACGCTAAAACCAGTGACCGGGGGTCTAGACAGAAGGCATCCGCCCACCCTGAACCCCAACAGTACCGCCCCCCAAAAGCCTTCCCACGGCCTAGGCTTCCCAGGGTGTAGTCGATGAAACAGACGTACCAACCGGGCAGCAGGAACCCAAGAACGATCCTTGGGGGCATACCCCTTCCAATCTATAAGGTAGTACAATCGTCCCCTCTTCCTCCTGGAATCCAATACAGCCTTAACCTCATACACCACATTATCATCAATCAAAAGAGGAGGAGGAGGTGGCAACTCTTGAGTAGTGGTGACATAAGGCTTCAACAAAGAGGTGTGAAACACAGGAGGGATACTATACTCAACCGGTATGGACAACCTGATTGCTATTGGGTTCACCACCTTCTGGACAAGAAAGGGACCCTCAAACCGAGGCTATTTTTCCTTGGTCCCGGCAACTGCAGATTTTTCGTTGCAAGCCAAACCCTATCTCCTACTGCATATAAGGGAGCTGGGCGTCTATGCCTATCTGCCTGTGCCTTCATGACCCTTTTTGACTCAAACAGCTGTTGTTGTGCTTTCTTCCAAATATCAATCAAATCCCTACTAAGGGAGTCCACTGCAGGCACCCTCTCAGATGGTTGAATGGGAATAGTCTTGGGATGGAACCCCATTGAACAGTAAAACGGCGACATACCTAACGCTGAGTGCATACTGTTATTATAGGCAAAGTCAGCCACAGGAAGGGCTTGTACCCAACTGCCTGTCAGCGATGTTAAAAGACAACGCAAATACTGCTTCATGGTTTGATTAGTGCGTTCCGTTTGCCCATCGCTTTGTGGATGGTAAGCCGATGACAACCGTACATCCATTTTTAGAGACCGGCATAGGGCAGTCCAAAAGTGTGATACAAACTGAGCCCCTCTATCTGAAATGATGGCAGTAGGCACCCCATGTAATCGAATCACTTGTGCCATAAAGACGTCAGCTAATTCCCTAGACATGGGTAACCCTAACAAAGGAACGAAGTGTGCCGTTTTAGTGAATAAATCTACTAAGCCCAGTATGGTCGTAAACCCTGAATCAGGTGGCAGATCGGTCACAAAATCCATACTGATCGTATGCCAGGGGGAGGGAGGCACTGGCAAAGGGAGCAACAACCGAGATGGTGACATGTGCGAGGACTTACTAACAGCACACACTGGACATGAGGCCACAAATACCTGCACATCGTGGGCTAAAAACTTCCACCAGAACCAATGCATACACTTCTCCCTGGTCTTATTAACCCCGGGATGCCCAACCAAAGACGATGAATGACAATAAGTAAGAACCAGTGTACACAACTCAGGGGACACAAACAGCTTATTGGCTTGATATAACAACCCATCTCTTAACTTAAACCCAGGTTCCGACAGCCAAGGAGCCAGGTCCAACTGTTTCAGCTCTTCCTGCACTTACCACCACAAAGTCATCCATGGAGGCACAACCAACGATCTTTTCACTTGGTATCATAAACCGGGTCTCCTCTACCCGCCCTCCTTGCGACGGATCCGCATAAATCCGGGATAAAGCATCAGACTTCCCCTGTTGAGCTGCTGGCCTATACGTGATGGTAAAATCGTATTCATTGAAAAACAGCACCCATATCATCTGCCGGGGAGTCAAAGCCCTGGCAGAACGGAAAAACTCCAAGTTCTTATGATCCGTATAGATCGTGATGGGGTGACAAGCACCCCAAAGATAATGTCGCCATTCCTCAAAAGACAGCTTTATGGCCAACAGCTCCCTTTCGGCCATGGTGTAATTCTGCTCAGCAGGGAGTAATTTTTTCGAGAAAAACGCAATTGGATGCACCAACCCAGTCTCACTGTCACGCTGAGACAACACACCCCCAACTGCCAGCTGGGACGCATCCGCCTCTACATAAAATGGAAGGGCAGGGTCAGGATGCATTAACACAGGAGCAGATGTAAATTGCCCAATCAAACACTCCAAGGCCAACTGTGCTGCAGGCGTCCAATCAAAAACCACTCCCTTCTTCAGCAAAGAAGTCATAGGCGAAACAATTTCTGAGAAATGGTTGATAAAACGCCTATAGAAATTGGCGAATCCAAGTAGTACCTGTATATCCTTGACACATGTGGGTATGGGCCAGTTGATAATGGCTTCGATTTTCCGGGGATCCATCTTATTACCATCCGCCGATATCAAGAAACCCAAAAACTCAACATGTGTCGCACCAAACGTGCACTTATCCAACTTAACAAATAAACGGTGTTCCAACAACTTAGACAAAACCTGAGAAACATTAGCATCATGTTCCTCAAAGGAATGGGAAAAAACCAAAATGTCGTCAATGTAAACAATCACACTAATATCCAAAAACTCACGCAAAACCTTGTTTATAAAAAACTGAAAAGCAGCAGGGGCATTACATAAACCAAAAGGCATAACACAATACTCAAACAAACCAAACTTAGTGCGGAACGCCGTTTTCCATTCGTCGCCCTCACGGACATGAATGAGATGGTAAGCACCTCTCAAGTCAAGCTTTGTAAACACCCTGGCATGTCGCAGCTGATCTAACAACACCGGTATGAGTGGTAATGGGTACTTGTTTTTTATTGTTACTTTATTCAACGCTCTGTAATCCACACAAGCCCGGAGATCACCCTCCTTCTTCGGTATAAAAAACATCGAGGAGGATACAGGCGAAGAAGATAGTCGAATGAACCCATACTTCAACATATCGTCCAAGTACTGCCGTAGATGTTTCTCCTCCAGCTCCGACAACGCATAAACCCTACTACAGGGCAAAATGGCCACCGGAACCAAATCAATGCTGCAATCAAAAGCCCTGTGAGGGGGCAAAACACACGCCTGATCTTTATCAAATACTTCCTTGTAAGCCACAAACGAGGAAGGCAAGCTGTTCTGAACACAACCACTCGCTGCAAACGACAACGGAGACACCCAGTCAGTCGCCTCACAATAGCAGTGCAGAAGGCAATACTCTGAATCGAGCGTGACCATCCTCCGCGCCCAATCGATCCTAGGAATATGGGCCTGTAACCAGGGCACCCCGAGTACCACCTCAAATGCTGGAGCGGCTATGAGATCAAAACAAACAGTCTCAGAATGCCCATTATCGAATGTCATCAGCAAAGGTTTGGTCTGCCGGATGATTGACCCAGAGGACAATTCTGTCCCGTCAATGGCCCTCATGGGTTCAGGTTGTTTCTTCATAACACATGGGACCATCAATTTCTCGGCCAAACCGATGTCCATAAAGTTCCCTGTGGCCCCACAATCCAATACCACCGACAAGGATGCTCTACCGCTAGATGAAAATGCAAAGCAAGCAGTCACCGTGAAATGGTGCAGGACTCTTTGCACTGCCCCTTGTACATCATAAGGATTGCAACTGCTACTCTCAAGGACAGAAGGCCTCTCACACCCCCCCCCCTCCCTCGAAAGCCACAGCCTTATTCACTGTTAACCGTGACGGTTTCACAAGACACTCTCGAGCAAGGTGCCCACCCTTCCCGCAATACAAACACAACTGCAACAATCGCCTCCGCTCCTTTTCCTCCTTAGATAAGGGACCCCGCACCCCACCTAAAGGCATTGGTTCGGGTTCTGTCTTAACTTCCCCTCTTTCTGGTGTCTCTCTCTTGGTGACAGTGGTCCTTGGGGTTGAAATCTGGTTTTCTCCCCCTTCCTTCTCGCTCACTCTATGGTTGAGTTTTACTACTAAATCGATGAACTCAACACAATCTTCGGGGGGGATCTACTACCTGTGAGGCTAGATCCTTTAAGTCTTCGCTCAAGCCCTGGTAAAACAAAGATGTTCTTTTTGCAATGGGCCATTGAGTTTCTGCTACTAAGCCGTTAAAGGTAGCCACATAAGCCAGAAGGTCCTGCTTCCCCGGTCTTAGCTTTAGCAATTCTGCATCGCTTGCTTGCATAAACGCATGCTTAGCGAACAGACTATGCATCTGGAGCTTGAATGCCGGAAAGCTATTTAACACGGCATCATTGTTTCCAACTAAGGGGACCGCCCAACCTGCAGCTGTGCCTGAAAGATATGAAATCACAATCGCTACCTTAGTAGTGTCATCGGGAAAAGCAGCTGGTCGACACATGAAGTGCAAATGGCACTGATTCATAAAGATGGCATATCTACTACTGTCTCCGGAAAACCTCTCTGGAGCAGCGAGAGGCACTGGCACAGGAGTGTTAACAGTAACAAACAAAGGAGACCCACTCTGCCCCGCACTTCTCTCATACTTAAATGTAGCTGGCTGAATCACTGGGGTCTTAGCCTTCACTGAGGGATCCCTCCCTCTCCACTTGGTGTTTTCCTTAACGCTGACCTCACTCAGTGTCAACCGTAACTCATGATTCTCTTGTCAGAGGGAATGGACTTCACCCTGAATAAGAGCTAAGGCCTACATGAGTTCCTGCATCGAGGACGCCCCTCCTGTTGCCTCCTCAACCATTCTTCACTCGGGCGGTGTATCAATTTGTGGGCTTGGTTTTCTGTTCCGATGCCGACCAGCCAAACACCGCAGGAATGAAGAATGCCCCAATCCCCTACCCTCGCCATGACCCCCAGCACCCACAGATATATTCCGGGTGGTGGAGAACACGACACCGGGAGAAGGTGGGTAAACAAAACAAGGGAACCCAAGGTCTTGGGGTACACAGCTCGTCTCCTCTTGTTTCCTGGTAGCAGACTGCTTGACCCAGTCGAGACCACTATAAAAGAAGAAGGGGGACAAAATTAGACAAACCCCATCTACAAAACCAGTGCCAAGTACACACACGAACCACCAACCTCCCTGCTTACCCCAGTAAAAACACGGGAGTAGCTTGATACGAGTCCGGAAAACAATCCACAGCTTTCGTATTGGTTCTTTCTTGCGTAACCCCGGACCAACCACGCCCCCGCAGGAAAAACCGAGAATGACAAAAGGGTGGTAATAGCAAAACAAAGAAAAAGACTAAATAGGGATAGGGGAAAAAAGGTGTCTAAGGATACATAAGACACCCAAAAAAACCCTGACTTTAAAAATATACACAAAGGTAGCACAAAAAAAGGCCGTTATTCAGCTCCTTCGTGAAACCACCCAAGGAATACACAACAAGATGGTTTAAATACAAAAAATAAAAAGAATGAACTGGACGCCCGTACACAAGGAAACGCAGCAATGTATCCCGAAGCGTCACCGAAATTACAAAACAGGTCCCCACTAAGGGTTCAAAATTGGCCAAAGGTTTAGGAAACAGGATAAATGGGAAAAAGGAGAGCCAAATGACAACCCTCTAAAGGCCTGCAGCAAAAGACCTCGGGGGAAAGGGAACAAGGTAGGAAAACAGGAACTGTAAACACACGACAATGGACCATCAAAGAAACCAAGCACCGGTTTTCTGCAGGCAAGCCCTTTCATAGCGAGCCCGAGGGAGCGTCCATCAATTCGCATATGCACTTGGCACTACACGCTAAAACCAGTGACCGGGGGTCTAGACAGAAGGCATCCGCCCACCCTGAACCCCAACATCTGCCACCCCAGTTCAGACATGGCCATATGCAAATCAGTCTGACCCTGTGCCTCATGGGAACAGTCCAGCCCGAACTGCCAAACCATGCCTTCCCTGTACGGGAAACAAGCTTCCTAGGACCGGTTTCTGGCATTACAACCATCTTCAGGCAGGCTTGCTTGAATCCAGTGGCAAAGTGAGCAAGGGACTCACGTCTGAGCATACCCTGCCAACTTATGGCGAACAAAGCGGTACAAAAGGGGGTGGTGATGGATGGAGCATCTGAACCAATCAAACACTCACCCCCAGTCAACAGATCTGGGTTTAATCCATCACCGTTCTTTAGCCCACTCTGCCACCCAAGTTCAGACATGGCCATATGCAAATAAGTCTGACCCTGTGCCTCATGGAAACAGTCAAGCTCAAACTGCCAAGCCATGCCTTCCCTGGACTGGAAACAAGCTTCCCAGGACCGGTTTCTGGCATTACAGCCGTCTTCAGCCAGGCTTGCTTGAATCCAGAGGCAAAGTGAGCAAGTGACTCACGTCTGAGCATGCCCTGCCAACTTATGGCGACCAAAGCGGTTCAAAAGGGGGTGGTGATGGACGGAGCATCTGAACCAATCAAACACTCACACCCAGTCAACAGATCTGGGTTTATTCCATCACCGTTCTTTAGCCCACTCTGCCCCCCCAGTTTAGACATGGCCATATGCAAATCAGTCTGCCCTGTGCCTCATGGAAACAGTCGAGCCCGAACTACCAAGTGTTGAGGGGGAAGGAAAGCCCTCTGGGGTGTGGTCACGAGTCACAACCTACAAACAACCCTGCTGTGGTCATGAGCCGTGGTCACAGGTCACCGACGCACACTTCACTGAGGAACAAGGAGCAATGATATGAGATGACAAAGATCACATTTGAAGTGGCATTTTATTTGTTAAGTCTTAAGTACATCAGAAAATGCATTTATTAATTGATCAGCCTGAGCAATGAAATGTTTGAAAGTCTGACTTTAATCTGTCAGGGTTAAAACAAAACGCAAGTTCACATTCAGAATACATTCAAAGAAACCATAGCGCCTACAAAGGTGCTTTTTTGAAGAGAATTACCCATGCAAGTTTTAACATTCCAAAGAGATCCAAGGTGCGAAAAGGACTGAGATCTTTTAAAAGGCACAATAGAAATTAGTTAGGGAAAGCAGAACACTCTATAAAGTCTAGTCCCTTTAAGCACCTTAACTATGAAGACTATTCCAGCAGGGCCTAGTAGTTTAAGGGAACCTAAAAATGCAAGGAATTGGGTGTGAATGGAAAATACAGAGCAAGGACAGAGATTTAAAAAGACAAAAGTATTATCTGGCTTAGGAAGTCTACCACCTGAGAGAGAGGATTTGAAGTCCCAAGTCAGACAATCGGCTAGCCGGAGAGCTTGCATGCAAAGGTCGCATCAGCAGAGCTCTGGCTTCAGATTTGACGTTTGGGCCTGATATACCCAAAATTGAGGAACTAGGGTTCTATGATGACGCTGACCTACGCCCTTTCAGTGCAGGTGGTTTACACCGGAAGGAAATCTTTTCAGTACATTATGTTCTGTTCTAAAAATATACGGAACATCTTGTACCTTAGAAAGAGAACATTTTCAGGACATCTTGTACCTTAGAAAGAGAACATTTTCAGGACATCTTGTACCTTAGAAAGAGAACATTTTCAGGACATCTTGTACCTTAGAAAGAGAACATTTTCGTCACTTATTTCTAAAAAAATGGTTACATGTTGTACATTGCTAAAAAAGGACATTTTTCTGTCACGTACATTTCTACATATCTGAAAGTGTGAACTCCCATGATAGATGCTGTTTATTGCTAGAAATTGCTGCTTATACTTGTGCAAGCTATGTTTCAAAATATAACGTTAGCAAGGGTTTCAGGAAGCTGTACCAACGGGCACCCGTCTGTGTGTGTGTGTGTTCGTCTTGAAGCTGGCAATGAAACTAACTAATCTTTGAAGGCCTAATTTTACCTTGTTCAGTTCAATGCACAGAAACGTGTGTTTTTAAGCCTTAAGCATAGTGAGCCCTGGGGCCTTTATTTACTAATGAGGAAAGCTAGTTATTTTAGCATATTTTCAGATTTCTATCACGCAGGGCCATGTAGGGCCTTCAGGCTACCAGGGTCGATAAAAAGGCCCCTCTATCATCTCCCTGCTCTTGTTCATTCTATGAACACTCTTTTAACTGAGTATCTCTGTGACCCTTCAGCCAGTGGCGGTATCCAGGGTATGTCATTAACATAACACTTAAAGCTACCTTGTTGTTGATCTATTTCATTGGCTTTGTCTTCATTTGGCCTAATGAGTATTTTCGCATACTCTGCAACTTGCTCATTAAGCAGGCGTTCATATTGGGCTGCTGTTGGGCTCTTACTCAGACAGTCTCTACCTGGGAGAAGTGGAGGAGCTATTTGTATTCCATCGTGGGTGCTAGGTGCTGCTAACTCGCTCATCTCCATTCGTATTCCAGTCCTATCCCAATGAACACGATCTTTGTCCTCATACTCAGCTATCTGTAAATCCCTATGCTAGTGTAGTTTGTCCCTACTATCTTGGTGCTAACTTTCTTTTCCTACAATGGCACTCATCTGCGGGATGCGACACAAAAAGAAACAGCAAAAAAATAAAAACTTTTTAGAACTGCCACAAAGGTATCCAGTCAAAGTTCAACAAATCTGTGGCTCTCTACTATGGCATCTCCTCCAGCAATCCATTTCCTTTCTATCTTGTTCAAGTTGTTGATGGCATTGGTCAGTTGAGCCATGTTCTTCGTTGTTAGTAATGTACAGCTCACTCCTTAGCCAAAGGCATACTCTCCTCTTGGTATTTCGAAGCCAGAGTCCTTCAGCCTTAGTCTGGAGCATCACAATGATGGTAAAGGGAAAAGAACTGGACTCTGCTCAAACAGCAAACCTCCTTTGGTGGGACTTTGAACACTGTCCACCCTTAGAACTGAGCACACTGCTCTTGTCCGTGGAGCCAGATAACAGAGCCAGAGATGGGCATCGATGTTGGAGATATTTGCTGGTGGAACCATCATGGAGACTTGGTGCAATGTTCTCTTGAGCTCAGGCTGCTTCTTCGTTAGGGCTGTTGGAGATAGAGCCATTCTCTGCAGGCCCAGAAAAAGTCAATTCGGTCAGAGATGCCATATTTATTGTCTGAAAAAACTGCTGTTTTCAATTTGAGTGTCGCCCCACAGGTAACATGCCATTCTAGAAAAGAGAGAAGAGGTGTCTTTTAGTTTGAAATCAGTTCATGCTTTTGGACATTTTTCTTTTATACACCCTAAGTGGACAACCTGTCTATCTTATTTTATAATCCTAGTCTACCCTATGTTGCCCTAAGAGCGCTTCTTTATACCTTAACTGACCTCGGGCACTGAATTTTGCCATGGGCGTAACATTTTGCGAATAACAACAACGCCGTTCTAATCTGTCATGGGTAATGGAGAGTGTGGCGGATAGAGCAATGATAGTCTAACAGATACCCTGCTATCATAAACCTATTGATTCTTCAAAAAAAACTACACTATGGGCCATACCATGAACAGTCATCTGAAATAGCCTTGTTGTCTTCACTTCCATTCTGCATGTGTCAGTGATGACCTCATGCATCAGTGAGGGGGAGGGGTTGTCCCTTCCTGTTCTATGTATAAACACTTTAGGGACAGTGGCCTCAATAATCTGACATTAGTTTGTGTATCCTGCAGGAGGTGTTCTATAGTCTGTGGTCGTATCTTCCTAGGTGAGAAAAGCTATCTGTTCTCCCTGCATGGGGAGTGTATGAGTCATGTAACAGTGCCTTAGTCTTCTGTCTACCTATTGTTGTCATCTGACTGTACCTCATACTCTGCAGAGAATCGTGAGCAGGATGCTGTCTAGCTGCTTGGGCACTATTTCTTATTATTGCATTATTACTTCCTTCAGGGGAGGTCGATGAGGACACATGTTGCAAATACAATTATTCTGGGGTGCTAACTGTGCTGGTAGAGGGGGTGTTGAACCTTTCTGCATGCTTGCAAGGGCTATTTACTCCATGTGCTAACAGATATATTGGAAGTGACTTTGTTGCTATTGGCAACTTCAAAGATATGAGCAATACAAGTCTTCCTATTAACACAATGAGACAAAACCAATTCAATTTTCCTAATGCCACTTCTGTCAGTATTGCAAAATATTATAATACAAAATACATAACTTTAGATAAGACACTTCTGTGCGGCAGGTGTTGTGGTTACGTCTGAATCCATAAACGACCAAGCTGTCAACGCCTTCTTCCTCTTGGACAGTCAAATGGAAACAAGTTAGCCTTCTCTGATTTGCAGAGTTGACCTTGAAGTCTGTTCTGTTATTTATTTCCTCTTGGCAATGGGGACAGCTGCTGGTTAGTAGTCTATTATTTCCAAAAGTCTTTGGGCCAAGATCTGTGTTCCATTATTCATATGTCGAAGCCCAGAACTGATGTGGCCCCACTTCCTGGACCTGACTTTGAAAGAAACTTCGCAGTGCATGTTAGTGTATACAAACTTTTGTTATTTTTAATATTTTTCATTATTTCAGAAGATTTTTCACTTGTGTTGATGCATACATAATAATTTTGTGAAACCTTGGAACATTCATTACTTAAAAAAAATAAAATACACTAAACACCTAAAACATGATACTGTCATAATTCCAGGGTATTTAAACTTTTAAAGCAGGTAAAAAATATGTACAACCATCTGAAGTCTGCAACTGTACTTCAACCGGCCTGGCAATAGTAGTGCTATTCACTGCTGTATGTTGTGTGTTGGCTAGCTGGGGTATGGAGGGAACTCCAAATGAAGGAAAGAATCTGATACTTTAAAGAAAAATCCATTATCTAAAAAAAGGAACTTTAAAAAATGTTGGGCTATAGCTTGTCTCAACGTCAAACATGTTTGAAAATCTCTGTCACAGTGACACTGTTCATAACCTGCCCCAGGCTCATAAACCGAAATTCTAAAACATTTCACTAAACTACTTGAATCAGGAACGTACCATTTCTTTGCAGCATAAAAATAAACAAGCCTTGCCAAATCCAGTAGGCCTCAAACATTTTGTTAACCTTTTGGCTTTGTCAATGCACAATCAGTATTTCAGTCCCTCGCTTATGTACTGCTTAAAAAAAGCATTTTAGCACAGTCGCCTTACAGTATTTCCTGCAATTTTGAAGAACCTAGAAAAAAATTATTAATATACCTACATATTACTTCTGTTATACACATATATATATATATTTGTATATATACATATGTATATATTTCTCATTTTGTGTGATCCTGCGATCATCGACGTTCCAACTGCCTCGTTACAGACTACAGGAAATGTATTTCCTGCCTGGCTCAATGCCCAGAATCTTGTGGTTGGTTACTTCCAACGGCAGAGAAAGCCTGTTAACTCTTTTGTCACCTTGTAACATCTAAAAACATGTGCTTTTTAATTGTAGGCTATGCTGACCAGAATATTTAACATCACATTAAACACAGGCTCATGTTCTCTGTATGTCGTGCATGCTGAGTAAACGCCGTATATTCCATTCCATAATTTTATCCCCCTATTCTCTCACTATTTCTGTGCATAAGAAATTGTGGGAGATTTTTCTATTTTATTATTATCTGCTCCGACATCTACATTGCTCTAAGGCTAGTGGCATCATTCAACTTGAACGCAAGCCAAAATTTCAAAAACCCTATTTTGTAATGGCGAACATCAACTGTCAGTGCCCTGTTGTAACACCCTCCCCGATCTGTTCCTGCATTCAGACCATTACTTGCCTACTTAAACTGGGACTGAATTCGGATGCTGGTAAGAATAAATTATTTTGTATTTAGTACCTGGGTGCTGCAGCATTTTTTTCTTTTTGGGGCATTATTTTGTGTATAGGTGTCTATTGTTGCTGTTGCATGGGAACGTGCATTCACAGGAACTATTGTTGGACTTGGGCCACATTCATAGGGGCCATAGGAGCTTAGTCCTTGTTGGGCTGGACTCATAAGTTGCTGGCTTTGGTCTCGAAGCCTATTGCGGCACTGTCTTTGCATGTGACCTATTCTGTGGCAATAATAACAAGTGCGCTGTGTTGGCTGTGATTGGAGCCTCAGTTGTACCATTCCATTTACTCTTCCCTGTATACCTGATTTTCTGGTGGCATTCTTTCTGTTATTTATATAATAATTTTGTTGGTCATTTCTGTAGGCATGCTGTGCTGCTATGTATGGTACTGGGGGCTGTGGCTGTATGTACTGATCAGCTGGCTGTCGTTGGGCCTGAACGTATTGTGCATATTGTTGTGGCTTGGTCTCTAAGTATATTATGGCAGGCTGTAATGGGGCCTGGATGTATTGCATGGTGAGCTGTTGTAGCAGCGCAGGCGGTATATTGACTGCCGTCATTTGACTGACAGGTGCAGCTATCATGACAACTTATTAGTTCAGAATGACTATTTAAAAGTTCAATAGCAATCAGTCAGAAATCCCTAAATGCAGAAATTTTAAGCGTGCACGAATTTACAACTTTAAAGCACATACAAATGCAATGAAAGGGTGAACTGTCATGGTCCTGTGGCACTAAACCAAGTCGGCTTTTATTTGAGGGGGTGCTTTGCAAATTTATGACATAAATAGATGTGCACGTTATAGAGAAAATACCTCATTTATATAGTAGAAGAACTGTTTTCAACATTACACTGGGCATTTGGCAGTCTTGGCATTTACATGCACATTCTAGAGTGCAAATCAGACTCATTCAAATGCAAACAATAATATTTTAAATCAATGGAACTACTTAAAAATGTAACCTACAATGAAAAACACACTACATGCTCATGTCAACCACTACTGCTTTGTAATTGCAACAAGCTTTTCCAACCAGTAGCTCTTGAGCTACTGGTAGCTCTCCAGTATGTAGTTCAATTTACGAAATTAAAACCTATTTAGTGTTTTGTTAAATTAATGTATGTATATCAAAATTGAAACGCATATATTTGATATAAAAGATTGGTATATTCTAAACGAGTAATGTTATTTTTGAAGAAACAATTTTTGAATTTGCCAATATTTGTAAAGCTTATTTTAGAGTAATAAATCATGCAGCATTGGGAGTCTTATTCCTCATACCATTTCCTTGGTGCTAGGGTCATTGAAGCTTTAGCTGCTATTTATTGCCCACCTAGAAGCATTCCATGTTAAACGCCCCCCCCAGTTAAATGTACAAATGCAGGATAATCTTTTAATGGGGGTCTATGGTGTGACACTCTCTGCCTATACTCTTCCTTCTTAGTTGCTGTAATTGAGATCTTGTATAGGTCCCTCTTCTATACCCTTAATGACACAGGGGTATATACCGTCTAATAATTCTTGATCCTGTGCAGCGACGCAACCAGGGTAGTGGAGCTGGCTGCCACAACTGGCATAGGCAATCTTAGACTGATATGGGTATTTTGTTCAAAAGCTTGATAGAACTAGCAGTCTTTCCCAATTTTCAATTTTAAGATAAAATATATGTCAAAGTCAGTAGGTATTCTTATATATAGTAGAACTCAGTATCTTATTCATAGGGACACTAGTATCTGTGTTGTTCACTGTGAGCCTGTGAGGAGAAATGTTATTTGCTTGCTTGGGTGTGCCCTGCTTGTATCTTTACCCTAGATGTTGGGAAAGTTGGGGAATCGATCTAGTGTTCATTTCTCAAACACTGCCTGACGCATCTGCATGGGGATTTTTGTCTTGGTGGTGACGAATGGGTGGACTTACAACAGACTGCGTAGAATCTGATGAATCTGAGTCTTCCCCATCAGTGATGACAATGGAGTTTGAGCCGTCTGAGAGACCGGAATGGATCGAATGAGCGGAGTGGGACGTGGATATGGCGTCAGAACTAGACGAGTTGTCAGAGTTGCAGAATAATGTATGTGTGGTTGCACATACGTCAGTCATGGAAATGGTAGAGATGTGAACCTGGGTGTTGGGAGTGAAGATGAACCCCAGAAGTTCCCAAGCAGTGGCTAGTCTCTCGGCTCTTGTTATCAAGCTCTGTTAACGTGTTAAAAGTGGTGTTATGGACTGATATAGGGACGTCATGTACCAGATGGATAGAGCAATTTATAGTACGTGGGGTGGTGTTGGACATCACGGATATAGAGGATGTGATGAGGACGTCAAGGGGCTAGGAGGAATACTTGGATACACGTCCCCCCTTTTTGGCTATCAGTCGCTATGGCTAATGATAGACAAAGACCCTCGTTATTCCAGAGGCAAGGAGAAGCAACGTCAGTGCGTATCTTTAGACGGCTAGCCACCTACCTAGCAGGGCTGCAATAAGGAAAGGGAGATACAACCCAGACAGCAATGGGAAAGGGAAGGCCAGGTAGGGCACCTGGCGGCTGTGGGAGATGGTGCAACTAGGACTGAGACGCTATGTCACTGGACGCACAGAGAAGCACCATCAAAGCACAACTACTACACAGAGCAAAGCAATGGACAGTTTACATGGAACAATAACAAATATCCACCATGACAATACTTTCAAAGACAAATCAAACAGCAAGGCAAAAAACAAATATCAACCATGACAACATATTCAAAGACAAATCAAAAAGATATAAAAAGATGCGTCATAAAAACTGAAAGTACAGTACAAAGGACCTAGATATTAAATCTCACTAAACACGGTGGAGCACCACAGTGTGCAAGAATGGGCGAGAAAGGAGGGGGGAATCTGAAAATACCACAAGTTACTTCCTCTTTCTGTACCTTCGCGGAACGAGAGAACACGGCAGCAACTGACAAAGCCAGTCAGTAAAGCAGACTAAAAGTGGAACTGAACAAAAGATATGGACACCCAAACCTTGCTAAAATAAATCGTGAGGAGAAGAAAGTAAACAATGGAAGGGCGTGAAGGCAGCCCTCATGGAAGAGAACGTAGGGGCACAAGTGGCAGAGGAAGGGCGCAGGAGAGAAGAATGGGCAACAAGGAAGTGCGAAGATGAGAACTGAACAGACCAGAACAGAGGAAGAGCACAAAATGCTATGTAAATAGGCAATAAACAGTTTTGAGAGAAAAAAAAATAATAAAAAGAAAATACTATATGCAAAGTAGTAATGTGTTATCAACCCAGAACATGGCAAAGAACAAAATGCAATTGCACGTCAAACCATAATGCAACAATGGAGAACTAGGGGAGCCTTCAACTCCGACCCCGGACACAGAGGCTCCGGGGGACACCCTGCACACAGACTTGAACTGGAGAGGGATCATAAACCTGCCCACAGATTTGAACTGTAGAAGGGGAGACTCTAACTCCGACCCCGGACACAGAGGCTCCGGGGGACACCCTGCGCACAGACTTTTAACTGTCGAGGGATCAAAAACCTAGAACCATTGACGCTATAATCATTCCCTCCGGACCGGAACCGGCAGGGCAAACAAGAGTGCAAAACAGGAAAACCACCAACCTTGAAGGCACAACTGTTATGAACCAATATGCAGCAGAAAAGCCTATACTGGCCTCTGACAAGAAAGTGACAAATCGTGACCTCGCAAAGACAGAGAGAGAGAGGGTTCAAATCGTGACTAGAGATAGTGCTGCAGGGGACAGGTGTCAGCCAGAGACAGTCCAAAAAGAGTCAGTCGCACCCTCAGGCAGCAGAGACCCAGCAGATTCAAGGAAAAACAAAAACCTTGTCTTACCCGTGGTCTCTGCCGCAAAGGAGCGGAGCCCGGACCCCTCAGGGACCTGTCGTGGATGTGCACCGGATCCTCTGCAAACAGTACGTAGTACGATTTTACGTTGGGCGCCAGCTGTTGAGGGGGAAGGAAAGCCCTCTGGGGTGTGGTCACGAGTCACAACCTACAAACAACCCTGCTGTGGTCATGAGCCGTGGTCACAGGTCACCGACGCACACTTCACTGAGGAACAAGGAGCAATGATATGAGATGACAAAGATCACATTTGAAGTGGCATTTTATTTGTTAAGTCTTAAGTACATCAGAAAATGCATTTATTAATTGATCAGCCTGAGCAATGAAATGTTTGAAAGTCTGACTTTAATCTGTCAGGGTTAAAACAAAACGCAAGTTCACATTCAGAATACATTCAAAGAAACCATAGCGCCTACAAAGGTGCTTTTTTGAAGAGAATTACCCATGCAAGTTTTAACATTCCAAAGAGATCCAAGGTGCGAAAAGGACTGAGATCTTTTAAAAGGCACAATAGAAATTAGTTAGGGAAAGCAGAACACTCTATAAAGTCTAGTCCCTTTAAGCACCTTAACTATGAAGACTATTCCAGCAGGGCCTAGTAGTTTAAGGGAACCTAAAAATCCAAGGAATTGGGTGTGAATGGAAAATACAGAGCAAGGACAGAGATTTAAAAAGACAAAAGTATTATCTGGCTTAGGAAGTCTACCACCTGAGAGAGAGGATTTGAAGTCCCAAGTCAGACAATCGGCTAGCCGGAGAGCTTGCATGCAAAGGTCGCATCAGCAGAGCTCTGGCTTCAGATTTGACGTTTGGGCCTGATATACCCAAAATTGAGGAACTAGGGTTCTATGATGACGCTGACCTACGCCCTTTCAGTGCAGGTGGTTTACACCGGAAGGAAATCTTTTCAGTACATTATGTTCTGTTCTAAAAATATACGGAACATCTTGTACCTTAGAAAGAGAACATTTTCAGGACATCTTGTACCTTAGAAAGAGAACATTTTCAGGACATCTTGTACCTTAGAAAGAACATTTTCAGGACATCTTGTACCTTAGAAAGAGAACATTTTCGTCACTTATTTCTAAAAAAATGGTTACATGTTGTACATTGCTAAAAAAGGACATTTTTCTGTCACGTACATTTCTACATATCTGAAAGTGTGAACTCCCATGATAGATGCTGTTTATTGCTAGAAATTGCTGCTTATACTTGTGCAAGCTATGTTTCAAAATATAACGTTAGCAAGGGTTTCAGGAAGCTGTACCAACGGGCACCCGTCTGTGTGTGTGTGTGTTCGTCTTGAAGCTGGCAATGAAACTAACTAATCTTTGAAGGCCTAATTTTACCTTGTTCAGTTCAATGCACAGAAACGTGTGTTTTTAAGCCTTAAGCATAGTGAGCCCTGGGGCCTTTATTTACTAATGAGGAAAGCTAGTTATTTTAGCATATTTTCAGATTTCTATCACGCAGGGCCATGTAGGGCCTTCAGGCTACCAGGGTCGATAAAAAGGCCCCTCTATCACAAGCCATGCCTCCCCTGGACCGGAAACAAGCTTCCTAGGACCGGTTTCTGGCATTACAGCCGTCTTTAGGCAGGCTTGCCTGAATCCAGTGGCAAAGTGAGCAAGGGACTCACGTCTGAGCATACCCTGCCAACTTATGGCAAACAAAGCGGTACAAAAGGGGGTGGTGATGGAGGAGCATCTGAACCAATAAAACACTCACAACCAGTCAACAGATCTGGGTTTAATGAATCACCGTTCTTTAGCCCACCCTGCCACCTCAGTTCAGACATGGCCATATGCAAATCAGTCTGACCCTGTGCCTCATGGGAACAGTCCAGCCCGAACTGCCAAGCCATGCCTCCCTGGACCGGAAACAAGCTTCCTAGGACTGGTTTCTGGCATTACAGCCGTCTTCAGACAGGCTTGCTTGAATCCAGTGGCAAAGTGAGCAAGGGACTCACATCTGAGCATACCTTGCCAACTTATGGCGAACACCAATAATAATAATAAACATTCATTAAATAAAGTCATCTTTAATAATCACATATTACCTGGCACCATATTAAGGTCATAATTCACAGAAAGCCCATGCAGCAGGTTCTCCTTCAAAATCCTTCTCTTATCCTGCCACTCTTTTATGTCTTTGATGGTCCAGACAACCTTCTTTAATACACTGAATGCATTATCCCATTGCTGCCAATGGGCTGCCTTCTGTTTTGCACGGCTGAGGAATTAAGGAAGCCCTTGAAGTTTTTTTTGTAGTTTACCATGACAAATCCATGAATCATCTAGGGCTCCTCCTCAGGTTCTTCTTTCTCCTGACATTTAGCATTCTGCAGTTGTCAAATGGCAAGACAAGGTGCAGAGCAGGCAGGTGATGTATGTGTGTGTGTGAAAAAAAAACACAGCCTGGGATGTGGGCTGTTTTTATGTGATTTTTAGTTCATGGGTTGCAGGTGGCATAAATTGCCAGCAGGTGTGTGTAATTATACTTTCTCTGCCACAAGTGCGAGCCTCTGCTCAAAGTGTGGAACCACCGCAGTCGTAAAGATACCACTCATAAGTCCAATTGTAAATACCAAAAAGTAGTCAAATTAGACTTTTGGTCTAAACTTAAACTTTTGGACTCACTTTACTTTTGTGAATCAATTCCTTGGAGTTTCCTTTATAATGTACTTTTAATATTCGAAAGCTAGATTTTCTGAGACAAACAATGAATGAAAGAAAGCGATTGCCTAAATCTATACAGGATTGAAGCATTAAACAAATGGGATCAAATGGCTACAGAATGAAGTGAAGGGTTCACTTAGACAGAGGTTGGATAGCAAGTGAAATCGACAAGAGAAATGTTGGAGGTAGAATATGGTGGAGGGTGGGTACATTTTCCCTGCAATAATTAAAGAGCTCAAGACGGAAAGAAATTAAGGAGGGAAAAGATCAGGATCAGGATAGAGATGAGGAACATAATTTTATTAATGATATTTAGAATTTAAGACGTCCTCCATGTACTGGAAGGGAACAAGGAACTAGCATGGACTGTAGTAGAGTACATCAGTACAGAAACAGACTCATCTACAGCTGTGGTATTTAGCACAATAGAGAGTACCCCACCTGAAAATGCAATTACATCATTGACAAGCACTAGCAGAGATACCGCAGTTGTTTCTCAGATTCAAATTGATCACCCAGCTACTACAGTTATGGTTAACAAGACTCTGAAAGTGATAACTATTAATATTGGCCTTTTCAAAATTTAATTTGGAGAAACGTTACATGGAACAAGTGACTTACCTAGACTAGCGCTATACAGGAATTGCCGTTAAGAACGCCCATTAAAGATTTATTTCAGATTATAAGGGAATTGAATGCTTTGAAGAAATATAGAGAAAGATGGAAACAGCAGTCTGTAAACAAAAATAATGTTAAAGAATCAGAGAGCAAATTGAAGGGATCAGCTAGTGATTTGGAAGTTGGATCAGGTGCAATTTTGGAATTTCTATTCAGAGAAGTACATAGGGAAAGTTCAGTACATGTGCTGTGAAAAGAGAGCTGGTCTTTAATTGTTTACTACACAAATTCCAAAACTTCAGGAAAAGCCTCAAAGATGGTACATAGTCACAAACGGCAAAGTAAAATGTGCTGCAGACAAAGAGTTTAGATGAGATTTTGAAGCTAAGTACAGCAGTGATTAGTTTGATTCTAAACATAGGAGAATCAAGTAGAAGCTATTGTTTGCCAAAACAAAACAATTGCCAAGAAATGCCCAAAATCAGTTAATGGGTTTATACAGGGGTTATGTTCGATATGGAAATGAGTGAGTGGATGGAATGACTCAAATGCACGGTGCAGGAATGGGAAATGGGTCAATGCAAAAGAAAGGTGGTAGAAAAGGGTGGCAAATAATTCTAAAATGAATACAAATGTTGAAATGTTGAAGAGGAACACTGCTTGTCACTTCTCTGGTAAAATGGCCATTGAAAACAGAAATGCAGCAAAAAATCCTGATAGAATCCGGAATGAGTTTTGTTCCTTAGATGCAGAAAAAAAAATTGTTATGGTCTCTACCAAATCAGCGTCTGTGGAGATTATGTAAGAGATGAAACTGTTTCACATAACAATGCCTTCCGCCCCAGTGATGCAGTAAAAACATAAAAAATAAAATGTCAGCAAGTCAACAGAGTCCACTGATTCTTAGTAAGATTCTGCTTGGTTTTCTCCAGGGAGTATTTCACAATGACTGAGCCTGAGAGGGAAGGAAGATTGTTTATTGGATCAGTCTCTTAGAAGTAGGCCAAAGTGTTTCTTACATTGATGGACAAGTCAATGGACACCACCTTTAATTTGTATTTGATACATGTAATACCCTTTCTATAGTTCATTCTGTGGAAGTTCCAAACTTACCCCCCTTGGAAAGAAAAGTCCAAGTTGAAGGAATCAGTAATAAAGACATTGTTTATCAGGTTACAGATGATGTTTTGTGTGATTGAAATCCTATGAACTTATTGGGTAGGGACTTGCTAAGCAAAATTAATTCTGTGATTTACTGCACACTGAATGGTGTTGCTATTGAAGCACAAGATTATGATTCAGTGTTCTAATATCAAATCACAAGATTTGAGAGTTAACTTGTTTACAGCTTTACCAATAAATGACCTTTCTCTAGATTTAAGACATGCAATATAATATGAGGTCTAGATTTCTCTGATCTAGAAATAGGACTGATAAATAGAGCAGAACTAGTTAAAATTAGAATAAACCTTGATGCCATTTCTCCCAGAATTAAGCAATATAAACTTTCAAGAGAGGCAGAGAAAGGAATGAACCCAGCTATTGAAAATAGGATTGAGAAATGCTTGACAGCCCTTGCAATTCTCCTGTGATGGGAGAAAGAAACACAGTGGAAAATGGTGCACTGCACAAGAAAAAGTAATACAATTGTCTGTCATTCCATGTTTTTGGTGCCAAATCCACCAGTGATTTATTCCAAATTACTTCAGATGCAGAATGGTATACAGTTATTAATTAATGGCAAGCATTCTTCTAAATTCCTCTTCACGAGAAGAGACATTTCCTTTTTGTGTTTCAATTCTAAAATACAGTTCTTCTGTGGTGGAGAATTTCATAAGGCTGTACTGAAAGTCCTTTATTATTTAGCCAGTTTCTAAAGAAAGATCTACAAAATGTGAGGTTGCCCTGTAATTCAGTCTTAGTGCTGTATAGTGAAGACCTATTGGTCACATCAAAGACAAAATAGCACTGTGAACTTGATACAACTGCTTTGCTGAATCATTGAGTTGACTGTGGTCATAAAGTTTCCCCAACAAAGATTCAGTATTGGAAGCAGAAAGTCATTCATCTTGGTCACCATATTAAGAAAGGTGTAAGGAAGTCTCAAAAGTACTTGTTACTGCAATTCAGAAAATTATTCCCACTACTACACAGATGAAGGTGAGGATGTTTCGAGAAAATGTAGACTACTGTCATCAGTGGATTCCACACTTTTACTTGATTGATAAACCTTTAAGAAGGTTAACTTACTGTCACTGTCAAACACATCTACTCCACTTCACTACTATACACAAAAGAGGATAGAGAGTAAATGGCCTTCTTTGATATGGTTAGCCCCCAATTGTTGCCCAATGTCTGCAGTGATTTCAAACTGTAAGTGCACTGGGCCCCTTCTAATCAGGTCTCCAGTGCCAGATCTCTTTCCCCAAAACTGTAACAAAATTGGCACAACTTTATGTTCTTCTGTAAGTCCTTAGTAAGAGGTATCCCTGGTACCTAGGGCATGGAACCTTAGAGATTTCTATGGAGTTGAAGCACTGTTTGAATGCACTCTGCCATTGCAGGCTGCATGTCTTGGTGCAGAGAAATCTGAAGAGTTGACATGGTACACAGCACTGTGTGTGATGCCTCCCATACACTAAATAGGATATAAGTATGTCACCATAGAATGCAAGCCTTTAGCTCTAAGGCAAGGTGAACTATACACTACATATTGGTATATCAGCATTAGCAGATATGTCCCTACAATTTCCAGTCCATTCTGAGATTTTGTAAGTGCACAGGGAAGACATAAAGAGCACATGGGCTGGATACATGTCAACACAAGATTCCTAGCTCCATGATGACTTCACTGATTTCTAAGGTGTTTGGTACCAAACATCTTGTCATAATAAATCCCCACTGATAACAGTGTTGGATTTATTAATACATTCTCACAGGTAACCCTTTTAGAGGATCTCTTAAAAACCTACTAAGTAATGGTGTGGTTTCAGACTTGATTTCACCCCCATGTGACTATCAGACATGTTTCTGACCTCATCGGGTGAGAGCCAGAGCTCTCAGAGGAAAGAGACAAAGGCTGCCTTTGAAATCTAACCCAGGAACCTCCAGATAGTGGGGGAGGCCAGGTCCCTTTTCCTGCTCCACTTTAATTTGGAGGAAAGGCAGGAACATGTGTTACATTAGGAGAAGGGACCCCACTTATCCTACTCCACCCCTAGGTTGGGGTAGGAGAGATGAACCCCTCTCCTGAAATTCCACCATTTTGGAATGGTGAGAAAACCTCTTATCAAGGCTGGGATAGTGCCACTTCCCACAGGAGGTGATCACTAGAGGGTGTAGAAACCCAAACGTTAAGTAGACCATTGGCTTCTATCTGTCCCCCCTTGTAGCGCCCTTAATTCAGTATTTAGGTGGCACCGCGAGACCTGAACATCATATTTGGCAGACTAGAGAAGACCAAGACAAAAGAGACATAATGCTTGAGAACTGAAGCCTCTCTCTCTCTCTCTCTCTCTCTCTCTCTCTCTCTCTCTCTCTCTCTCTCCCTGAATCACCGTTGTAGGTAAAAATCAGTTTGAGCTCCCTTTTACTGTCCTGCAAGACACTAAGGGGGCATTCAAAAGAAACAGTTTCAGTGATTTCCTTAAGTAGTCTGTTAACATGTGCCAACCAGTGTATCTTGCCATAGCGGATAAGTGCAAGGCAATCATGAATTATGAATTAAATCCCTTGTAAATTTGGTAGCATCATTGCTCTAGATGTTGTGCCACCCTACTAAGGCACATTGATCTTAGGTGTCATCAAGAAAAGTTGTGCCCAAGTCTCTGTGGATGATATAAGGTGGCACAGAACGAGGTACTGCCAAGAGTCAACACAGGAACAAACGTTCCTGTTTTTGCAAAACATAATGCCTGCCAGGCCCTATAGGTATGCCCTACATGTAGCAGTGGGGGTGCACTTACTCGTGTACAGCTGCTGCATCTCGCAAATTGATTTATTTCAAATTTTAGTAGCAAATCTAAACACTGCCTCTATTGTCATTTTAAGTTTAAGGTAAGCTAACTCTATATGAGGTACCCAGTAGCAAGAACTCGAAAACAACACACCAAAGTAAGAGACATTACGGACCTCTTCCAATTTAGGGCCCCTAACATAATGACACCTTCCCCGTCCCACTTACCATAACAAAGGTTTTTCCCAGGTTTAGTTTTAGATCCTTTGGTTCCATATATGTAACAAAGCTATTGATCAGCAGTTAGAGTCCATTTGCGCTTTGAGATAGCAAAATCGCATTGTCGGCATATAGGGTTAGGGTGTAAACCTACTCTGGGAGCGGTTGTGGCTATCTTTTTTAGCTTCCTATCGACCTGTGTGTCTCGTTTATTGCCTCAGTGAGTACAACACATGAATAACACTACCCTCAGACAAGCCTAACTGCTCACACACACTACCACAAAAAAGAGAGTTAGTATTATCTACTTTCACCTCTTTCGAGGATTTCTAACTGTCTCTACATAGAGTGCTTCATATTAGTACACTATACAGAGAGGTGGTGTCCTACACACACCAACTCACAGACTCATACAGCCACTCAAACACCCAAAACACTGCTCACACACCAAAACAGCTGCTCATACACCCATTTACAGATCCATACAGCCACTCACAGACTGATACAGCCATCCACAAAACCATAAACCCAATCACACACCCATTTACAAAGGTTACAGTTAGGAAATGAACTTTAAAAAACCTTCGAAATTTACACACAAAAAAAAGTCAAATTAGCGTTGAAGTTAGAAAATAATAATAAAAATATTTAGAAATTCTGTAAAAAAGCCAAAGGTTACAGGGAGGTTATAGTTAGGAAATTACATTAAAAAAACTGTCGAATTCTTTGAAAAAAAACCAAGGTTACAGGGACATTATAGCTAGGAAATAGAATTGAAAAAATCTTAGAAATTCATTAAAAAAACAAAGGTTACAGGGATATTAGAGTTAGGCTCAGATTTCACTCATACAAAATCTGTGAAATTCAGCAGTTATAGTTACTTGAGCTAACTATAACTTACGTCCCCAAAATCCACTGCTTATGACCTCATATATGACATCACTCATGACATGGTCAGTGACATCACTAATGGTATCATCTAAAGACCCACTCACATTCCAACACAACCTCTCTCACACATACTCAAACACCCATATAACCACTCACACACCAACGTAATCATTCACAGAGACACACACACCTACTCACTCACACATACGGCCACTTATACCGCCATTCCCTTATGCATATACCTACTCAGATACGATTCAGAAAAGGGGGTGGTGATGAACAGAGTGTCTGAATTAAGCAGACCATTCTTACCCAGTCCAAAGATCAGGGCTTGATCCATCACCGTTATTTAGCTCACTGCACCATCCCAGCTCAGAACCTGGCTATATGCAAATTAGTCTGTCCCTGGCCCAGTGCATCATGGGAACAGGGCAGACCAAACTACCAAGCCAATTCTTCACCAGAAAGGAGACAAGCTTCCGGGGACCGGTTTCTGGCATTTCAGCCGTCATCGGCCCGGCTTGCTTGAATCCTGATGGTGCAGTGAGCAAGGGACTCATGTCCGAGTATATCCTGCCACACCTATAGTGGCCAAAAACGATTCAGAAAAGGGGGTGGTGATGAACAGAGTGTCTGAATTAAGCAGACCACTCTTACCCAGTCCAAAGATCAGGGCTTGATCCATCACCGTTATTTAGCTCACTGCACCATCCCAGCTCAGAACCTGGCTACATGCAAATTAGTCTGTCCCTGGCCCAGTGCATGATGGGAACAGGGCAAACCAAACTACAAAAGCCAATTCTTACACTGGGAAGGAAACAAGCTTCCGGGGACCGGTTTCTGGCATTTCTGCCGTCGTCGGCCCGGCTTGCTTGAATCCTGATGGTGCAGTGAGCAAGGGACTCATGTCTGAGTATACCCTTCCACGCTTAGGGTGGACAAAATGATTCAAAAAAGGGGGTGGTGATGGACAGAGTATCTGAATTAAGCAGCGGATTTTGCTCGCACTGTTCGCGTGAATAAGTGCAAAATTGCAGAAATACGATTTTAGCAAAACTGAAAGTAACTACTTACCAGGTTCAAAAGTTCAGGCTCATCATTAGTAGCCATTTCCTGTAGTGCTTCCTGAGGGGCCCCTCCAGAGTTCAGTTGCCAGTTGAAACTATTATGTGACCCTGCTCTGAACCTCAGAATAGTTACACATATGCCACAAAGGTCCTGAATTACAGCTAAGGGAGACAAGCAGGAGCCAGGCTGGAAGTTAAAATCCATTAATCAGCCCCTAATTCATTATTGTCAGTTGGGGCAGGGCAGGTGTTGTAACTAATTTTGCAACAATGAAAGCACTTAGCAAGTGCAAAAGATCACTAATCAGGGCGCACTAAGGAAGCAGGTGCCAGCTAAAAAAATATTCTGTGACACATTAATCAGCCCCAAATTAATTCAGGTCACCTGAGGCAGGGAAGGTGTGCTTTGCTTTGCCGAAAATAATGTACACTGGACAACCAGAGGGTGTGGTGATGAAACAGAGGGTGGCATGGGTGGGCCAGAGGGTGGCATGAGTAGTCAGAGAGTGGCAGTGGTGACAGAGAGTGGCAGTGATGAAGAAGAGTGTCCGAAACAGGCTGGACACGTAGAAACAACAAGTTCGCAAAACTTGCGACCCGACAGGTAAGTTCGCAAATTGCGAAATTGTAAAAACCCTCGCGAACTGGCAGAAACACGGGCGAACACAAAAAAAAAAAAATCCGCAAATTCGCGGGAATTCGCTGATTTTGCGGATTGCGAATCCGCAAATCCGCAAAATTCGCGAACGCGAGATCCGCAAAATTCGCCCATGCTTAATTTATATATTCACACAGAATACTTAGTAAAGGTTTAGTACCTATATGTATAAACACACCAATATGTACACAGAAATAGCACTGTTTGCAAGATCTGATGTACAAATATGCACATCTGGTCTGTGAAGAAGCTCTCTTTCTGAATGCGATTTGCATCACCCTCCCCAGTCTACTCCAATATTGCTCCCTCACAATTCCTTGCTGTGGGCCTGTTGTTCCTCATTTTGTGACTCACACTTTTCCACCACACCTGAATCAACACAGAATAATCGAAGTAGTAGTGAATTTCCCACAGTCATATTTCTTCACATTGACAATCACACAGAGGTTTTCCACCTTTTCTGGATAGCAGAATGTTGGGCAGTGTATACCTTCAATTTTTAACGTGGTCCTATTTAATCTGTGACAAAGCCGTGGAACACAAATTTAAGAGTAACGTAGGAAATAAGAACCACATATTCATGAAGAAAATAAAAGATACAGTTATGTTTGGAAAACTGCTTTTACTGCGTTCACAAAAACTGAACACGGGATCTAAGTGGCTGGATTTATGGTTAAAAGTTAAGAAGCTCAAGTGTCAAAAGCAGCTGAACTTTAGATTGTTTGAGGAGAAAAAAATGATCTTGATTACTAAACTAAAGTAGATTGCTGAAGACAGATGAGAGCAGTTTCATTAGCCTGACCTAATTAAAAAATCAGACTCTGCTGTGTGCGCAAGAAAGGGAATGCGCCCTGTAGGTGAGAAGAAAAGATTGTGCGATATTTTTAGTAAGGCTTGTTATGGATGTTTTTAAAGAAGTAAACAGGAATGAGGGTGAAGTAAAAAATATGACATCATTGAGTGGGTTGAAAGAGAGTATTTGTAGCGTAGGTAACATTTGGGTATGTAGAAGTTGATAGAATAATAGCAAAGAACCATAAAATAGACAAGGACATTGTGTAGGAGGAGCACAGAACGAGGATAACATGGGGTTTTGACCATAAGGTGACATGGTTGTAACTGGTATGTATTAGGAGTGGAGATCTTTTGGTAGATGAATAACTGATGCAGAGAAGGGAGATGTTTTCTCCACATATCACAATTACTGGTCATTATGCGAACACCTTACACAGAGGCTGATCGCAACCCAATGTTTTGTATTGTGGTGCAGGCAGACTCCACTTCTGTGCTGCATCAGTTTCTAGAGTGCTTCGTAACAGTAAGGAATTGCTTGCAGTGTGGTGTAAACCACCTGCCTCATTAATATTTTTTTATTTGGCCTATGTGTGAAATTTCTCTGTTCTGGGTATGCTTCCTGTGACTTTTTCTTCCTTGTTTGTGACAATTTAGGTACCATTTTTATCATATTGGCAATTGCATCTTTTCAGCAATGTAATGGCATTGGAAACAAAACCCTGGAATGAAAAGTCATTCTGGCTAAAATGCAATGAGTGTCAGAAAGGGAAAATTACACAGGCCACTTGATAGGAGTGCCATAGGCTCAAAACAATCCCATGTGTGCCACAAGGTACTCCCTTGTGCATGGGCGGAGAGACATTTGGTGCCCTTGCTGATGGTAGTGAAATAAATAAGGCAGCAGGGGTTCCTTTTGTGTTGATTCGTCAGCACCTGGAGCAGGGATTGGCCCCTGAAAACAAACATCCCAGGACCTCCCCTAGTTCGCCTTAATCACCAATAGCTTAGCTGACTCACTCAGATGATAGGTTTATTGATGTGTGCCAGCAGGGGTGAGAAGGTGAATGGAGGGCAAGGAAGGGGCCTAAGGGGGGCAAAAACATCACCCACCATATCATAATGAGGACTAAAACCACTTTAAATGGCAAATCATACAGAAACAAGAAGGCACGGACAAGGACAAGACTAGAGCAGGCTGAGAAGGGCGCTGCAGTTGGCATAACCTTAATGCACAGAGCTACATGCACCTCTCAGAAAATTGGTGTGTTGATCCTTGGCTCAGCTCCCCCATGGTAAATACCGGTCCAGCTGGCAACATTACTTTGCATCCTGGGACACATTGTTTTCTTTTTCTTCTTTAAAGGTGTACCTAAGTTCTGTATTCTAGTGTTATTGGCTTGCAAGTAAGATGTGCCCACTAGTGTTAGATCTCCGTTGTAAATGTTAATATATTCTCATGCATTTTGATAAATATGGAGAACAGTCGGCGTATCTATATTCTCTGGAGAAAATGTGGAACATAACATAAAATATTTCCATGTAATTAGTATGTGGAAGGTGAAAGCCTGCAGAGTACTGTAATTTATTTGAAACCTCCTAGATCATTTGAGGTTCTTGCAGGAATTTTTTTTTTTTTACATTATTCCCTTCAAAATATTGGAGTCTGTTAACAACCTGTCAGGTTTGTGGTGCATGTTTATAAGGCATCTTAAGCGTTGACAAAACATTAACTTTCAGTCTTAGAACACTCCCATCAAAGCAATATGTCTAACATGGTGCATTTCGCAGGCCTTCTTCAAAGACCAGATGCCAAACCTCCAACTAAAAAGAGCATATCAAAACAGGGCAAACAACTACATCAAGAATTATGCAATACAACGTATCAGTTGCAAGTGTTGCCTCAACTGATGCCTAACTTCAAAGTAGTGTAACCTTCCCACAGGTGTCTGTGAGCCATGTTTTTCAGATGATAAGAGCGCAATGGCAGATGAGTGTCAATACAGAGGTCCCGTTTTTATTTTCAGTACGGACGGGTCACAGAATTTAGAGTAACTTGAAAGATAGCAATGATATTTCTAGTGGTGGCTGATCAGGGCCCAAAGCAGTGTATCAGCAGGGGATACAAAAATAAGCACAGACAAAATAAAAAAAATATAACTTACCTGCCCCTCTCTCGATCTTGACCTGGTCCAATCCCCAGGCTGGTCACATTGTGCAGGCTCCCAGATGCTAATTCCGGACGCTGCTCTCCTGCTGGAATACTTTTCCCAGCATGAGAGAATCACTTGGATTAGTCTGGGCACTCAGGCAGGGACTGGGAGCCTGTGGCAATTCTCCACCCAGCTGTACAATACAACTGGGTGGAGAAATGCTAAGTGTGCATGACGGTTTGGTGAGGCTAAGATGGCAGGCCAAACAGTCATGCACACTTAGTAGTGTCCATCACCCCTTTTCAACACTGCTGTTACACATAGAGTGCATGGATCCACCCCCTTCTCTGACAAGCTTTCTGACAGCCACAGAGAGGAAGAAAAATAAAATGATAATATCATGATTTTATTTTTCAAGTGTTTATATCTCCTGTCACCTAGTGGGGTGACGCTCCTCAGCCATAATGGAGGAGCTGCACCTGGATATTTCAGTAGAAGCTACTGACATACTATTTCACAGTCCTTACAATCCACTGACATTGGCTCTATTTTAATCTTGGATCATGCCCTAATTTCTATCCTATTGGACATTCTCAGCAAACCCAATCTATCCAATCATTGGCGCTTTAATAATTCCTTAATTCTTGACCCTAATTTTACCTCCTCTTTTATCTCCTTTGTGCATGAATACTTTAAACTCAATGAATCGGATGACTTTTCCTCTTTACATTTTTTGGGTCGCCTTTAAAGTGATAGCAAGAGACTTCATCATTGACTACGTTTGCAGAAAGAGACACATCACCCGGAAAAAATCAGCTGATCTCTTTGCAAAAATAGAGAAATTGGAACACTCCTACTGTACTTTTAGGTTAAAATAACTTATTGATATCAAACTCAAATTCAATAAAGAATCTACAGATAATGCCTCATTATATCTTCTAAAATACAGTGCAAAATTCTATGGGGGACAGAACAGGTCAGGCAAACTCCTTGCAAACTACCTTAAAATTAAACATAACAGCCTTAACGTTAAATCAATTCTAGATTCCCAACAAACTCTTAAATATGAGGATTCTGAGATCCTGGAGGAATTTCATCACTTTTATAAATCTTTATATAAACCAGATACCGCTCTCTCAAATTCTTAAATTATAGATTATTTCTCTGCCATAACAAAACCCTTTGATACACAATTAAATCTTGATCCATTAGCGTTGCATATCTCACAAGAAAAATTACATAAAGCATTGCTCACACTCAAAAAGGATAAAGCTCCAGGTCCAGATAGAGTCACTGTAGAATTTTATATACATTTTTCTCAATTACTCAACACAAAATTGTCTACTCATATCTTCTTTCTTACGAAATGGCAAATCTTCTGGTTCTTTCCTTGAAGCCCTGATTTGCCTTATTCCCAAAAATGGTAAAGATTTGCGCTACTGTAAGAATTCCAGACCAATTTCTTTAGTGAACAAAGACTATAAAATCTTCTCCAAAACCCTGGCTTTAAGAATGGACTCTTACCTCCTAGGTCTTCTTGTCAGGGAACAGTCAGGTTTTGTTAAAGGACAATACATTACGGATAACAGCCGATTATTTTTGGATACTCTTTCTATGTCTTCCCACTCCTCCGTATCTCTAGCGGCAATTGCATTGGACGCTGAGAAAGCATTTGACATTCCTTTTTTGTTTCAGTCTCACAAATTATTTGGATATGGTCCACAAAGTATTTCTTTGATTTCGCTCCTTTATTCAAATCCTAAAGCTGTAGTTTACGTTATTAACACTTCTTCCCCTTACTTTACCTTAGGCAGAGGGGTGAGGCAAAGGTGCCCCTTGTCTCCTTTTCTCTTCCATTTAGCCTTATAGCCCACTTGTATAAAATACGCCAAAACCATGAAATACATTGTTTCAAATCATTACAAGTGAAGCTTGCAGCGTATGCTGGGAACATCTTCATTTTTATCTGAAATCCTCAAACTCCCCTTCCTGCCTTTTTACAAGATGTGAATTTATACTCTTTCATCTCTGGTTATAATCTAAACAATGATAAATGCGAGATTCTACCCTTCAAAGAATACTTTATCAGTACTAACTTTAATTGGAATCCCAAACATATAAAACATTTAGTCGTATATTTCGCTTTGTCAATTAAAACTTCCATTTCCACGAATGTAGAGAAATGTTAGTCAAAATTGGCTGGCTTGACGAGCAGGTGGCATCCACTTTATTTGTCGTGGTGGGGATGCTTAGATACTATCAAAATGATGCTTTCTACTATTATTCTTTATACTATTTCCAATATTCCACTTGCTAGCCTCTAAATCCTTCAAGGAAATTAATTCTACACTTTCTTCTTTTCTCTGGAACAACAAGAAAACTTGTATGTCTTTATTAAAACTTATGTGCCCAGTAACAGTGGGAGTTGTTCATTTTCCTGATTTTTCCAAATACAGTAAGGCATTCTTATTACACCAAACCTCAAATTGGATATCAGATTCCTTATGAGCTCCACCTCTCTGGGTATTGCATTTGTCACCCTGAGTAGGACAGATATGCCCAGACGTGGGTGGGTCCCCTGCTCTCCATGCCACTGGAGTCAAGCTATCCTGGCTGATGAGGGGCGATTCCCCGCAACCGGTCCAAGGTTGCTTGTTTCCGGTCCAGGGAGGACCTGGCTTGGAAGTTCGGGCTGGACTGTTCCAATGAGGCACAGGGTCAAGACTGATTTGCATATGGCCAGGTCTAAACTGGGGTGGCATGGTGAGCAAAAGAATGATGGATTTAACCCAGATCTCTTGACTGGGGGTGAATGTTTTGATTTGTTCTGCATTCATCCATCAATTGTGTGTCTTTTGCTTTCTCGCCCTAAGTGCGCCAGGTATGCCCAGACGTGGGTCCTGGGCTCACTGTGCCACAGAAATCAAGCTATTCTGGCTGAAGAGGGGTGAAAACCCGAAACCGGTCCTAGGATGCCTATTTCCGGTCCAGTGAGGATTTGGCTTGGCAGTTCAGGATGGACTGTTCCCATGAGGAACAGGGCCAAGACTGATTTGCATATGGCCAGGTCTAAACTGGGGTGGCATGGTAAGCAAAAGAATGACGGATTTAACCCAGATCTCTTGACTGGGGTTGAATGCTTTGATTTGTTCTGCATTCCGTCCATCAATTGTGTGTCTTTTGTTTTCTTGCCCTTATTGCGCCAGGTGTGCCCAGACGTGAGTCCTGGGTTCATTGTGCCACTGGAATCAAGCTATCCTGGCTGAAGAGGGGTAAAACCCCGAAACCGGTCCCAGGATGCTTGTTTCCGGTCTAGTGAGGACTTGGCTTGGCAGTTCGGGTTGGTCTGTTCCCATGAGGCACAGGGTCAAGACTGATTTGCATGTGGCCAGGTCTAAACTGGGGTGGCATGGTGAGCAAAAGAATGATGGATTAAACCCAGGTCGGTGACTGGGGGTGAATGTTTTGCCAACGGGCTGGACTGTTCCCATGAGGCACAGGGTCAAGACTGATTTGCATATGGCCATGTCTGAACTGGGGTGGTGTGGTGAGCAAAATAACGATGGATTAAACCCAGATCTGTGGCTAGGGGTGAATGTTTTGCCATTGTGCAACATTCCGTCCATCAATTGTTGTTTTTCAATTTATCACCCTGAGTGGGACGGGTATGCTCAGACCTGAGTCCTGCGCTTTCCATGCAACTGTAATCAAGCTATCCTGGCTGATGATGGCTGATAGCCAGAAACCGGTCCTAGGATGCTTGATTCCGGTCCACGAAATACATGGCTTGGCAGTTCGGGCTGGACTGTTCCCATGAGGCACAGGGTCAAGACTGATTTGCATATGGCTGTGTCTGAACTGGGTGGTGTGGTGAGCAAAATAACAATGGATTAAACCCAGATCTGTGACTGGGGGTGAATGGTTTGCCATTGTGCAACATTCCGTCCATCAATTGTTGTTTTTGCATTTGTCACCCTGAGTCCAATATATCACCACAACCAGTAGGGTCCAGCAGACGTAACGGTATATAGTTTAATAAAATCTGCCACAGTTAGAAGTAGCTACAGGTGAAAATGTTGGCACAAATGGCAGTTTTTCAGCTCAATTTAAATATTGTTTTATTTCAACTGTTTCTATAGAAACAAATCGTAGAAGTGTTGTAAATAAAACAGCGATAATATTAAGCATTCGCTGAAGACATGCTATCATGTTCTAGTTTTCCCGCTTGTACTTTAAATATGGCCAGACTCCATTTTGTTTCCTGGCATCCATCTTGTATGCCATACATTGCCATGTGCTCACCACGAGGCGAGTCCTACCTCACTGATTGTCACCCCTGGAGTCTGCCCAGCAACAGGCTATAAATTGTTCCTTGTGAGTCTAGCGCATGCTCAGTAGGAGTCACATCTGTCTCTGATTAGCGTAGATTGGAATGTGCATTTCGGCGGGTCTCAAGAACCGTTAACTCCACCCATGTATCGATCATGTTCAAGAAATGTCCATATATGGTTGTAAATCATGTTTTGAGCTGTATCCGCCTACTTATGAGCCCCTTCTTTGTGTATAAAAGGGGACCGCATGTCTGAGTTCTTTGTGCTACCTTGTACAATACTGTAGAGTGTTGTGTGGGCTGTAGTACCACCTTTAAAGGTTTATTAAACTATTTCTTTGTATTTCCAGTTTCCGTGCCAATTTCTTTTGTGTGGTCTGAGGACTCCGTGCACAGAAGGGCAAACCCTTTGCATTCGCAGGCCTTGCTGAGGCCTGTACTCATCAATTGGCGCCCGTCACGTGGGGCTCATCGACGACTCGGATGCTCAAAGGATTGGTCGTGATGAAGGATTGGAACCTTGCCGGGGACGTGATCACTGCCAGCGGCGCCTTTAGTCCTGGCATCCCGAGGTATTCTTCCTTCCCATCCGATCTGACTATCTGGGTGGCGCCGGTCCTCTACTGAGACCTCTTCTGTCGGTTTGCCACGTAGTGGCCGTTTCTGCGAATTTGGAACTTGGCAGTTGGAATCTGGACGCTCTTGATTGGTAAGAATCGTTGTACGGTACTTGCTGTGAGCCTTTGGTAGTCTTGATTGGCAAGGCAGTTTTAGGATACGCTTGCCGCGACTAATTTGTTTGTTTGTTTGAGGTGACTAGTCATATTGCTTGGTTTGAATTTGTACATATATGCGTTGCAACACATATAGGCAGGAAATGTGGAGATATTTCTCCTGAACTTTGGATTTGAGCGGCGCAACGTTTTAAGTGCCATTTTAACTATAATATTGCATAGTTTGCACTATTTTTGACATGCCTGTTTTTAGCGCACTCCGTAAGTGGTGCTGCTGTTTTGGAAATGACTGGTTGATACTTGAAGAATCACAGCCGGCTCCCCCGGAAGGGACGCTGAATAGGGATATGTATGTGAAGTTTGGTCTTTCCCCTATAATGTACAGCACGTTATGGAGGAAATATACCAAAAAATATCCTGAGTTACGATGGCCTTTGTATGGATTGTTTGTTTTGCGGAAAATTGAGTATGCAGAGCAGTGTATGTGTGTCAGGTCCAACGGTCCTCAGGATCTCACGATGCTCTATGGGGTCCACCTCTCGATAGCCCCTGGGTCTGAATGAGAACAGACGCACAGGAATGATCGAGCGATGGATAATCAGGAAGGTAAGGGAGGGAACAGCGGGGAAGGGAAGCTGAAACGAGAACAAGGCACTATGAGACAAGCACAGACTATAAATGCAATACACTTGGTATTAACCTGTAACCCCGCTCTCTGATGAACTGAATGAGTTATACCTGGTATGAAATAAGTGGGAGGCTTTGCCTGGCAATCCAAAGGATGGAACTGGATAGTAATTCTAGGACACAAGAAACCTATGGTCAGTACTTCAAAGGCAAAGTTCCTAGTACAATACACACCCCCTTATAACTACATACCAACATAGATGTAAATGGTGGCTTCAACAGGGGTCAGTATGGAAGGTAGCCTGCCAGGCGAAGCTCATAAGCCCCTGTTGTAATAATTGAAGAAAGGAGACAACCGTTATTGTCTTAACTCACTACTTTGCATTGCCTGGTTACTTCACAAGACAATACATAGGGCTATACACAAGGAGTTTAATAAAAGTCCTGGATCCTTAGGTCAGAGAAACACAGAAGCCAAGCAACATAAACAATGTCTCCGTTTGCCTGTTGAACCCACAGACAATCGGAACCTTAGGGAATACAACAAGTCTCTTTGCAGGTAAGTCCGATATTCCCTCTATGAACCTGGCAATTGAATGGAGTACGGAGGAATAAACAATAGACATGGAAGTCCGGAATCGGGTAGAACCCAGAGCAAGGAAAGAACGGTCCTTGAAACAGTGTTCACTTGAAAACTCCCCTAAACAGTAAACACTGTACGCGATGCCAGAAAACCGGCTTGTCAATAACTAGAAAAGCGCTGGAGTCTCAGCCGAGAACTCCACAGATAGGGGAAGCGCCAGCCGACGCCACCCCAATGTACTCACCAGCCGGCACCGAGTACACATACAAGAAAGGATACGCTGGAACTCACGATCTACTGCAAGCAGCCACGGAACCAGAATCAACGGCGGCGCCTTCTGTTTCCTTGCCGGTAATGTTCTCTGCGCGTGTGACGTCATCACACGGGCGTCGCGCGCGCAGTACCTGGAAACATGGGAAATGTAGTCTTTTGTGATTAGATCGCGTCTCAATGGCAGTGTTCGCGCCTAGCCTCCGCCGTGAGATCTAACAGTACATCCCTCTCCCGAAGAACACTGACAGAGACAAGGTTTGGCTGGAAAGCGTTGATGGAACATCCTCACAAACCTGGGTGCATGGACATTGGCTGCAGGTTCCCAGGAGTTCTCTTCATTACCATAGCCCTTCCAAGCCACCAAATACCACAATCTGGTGCGGTATATCTTAGAATCCACAATGCCTCTCACCTCATAGTCTTCTTCGTTATCCACGGCGATCTCAGCAGGCACCAGTTGTCTGTGCATTCTCGAGGGTTTCACCAAAGACACATGAAATGCAGGATGAATGCGTAAGGAGGATGGCAGAGCCAGTTTAACCACCACAGGATTAATGAGCTTAATGATCTTGTATGGGCCTATATATTTGGGATTGAACACGCTATAACGCTTAAAACGTATGTTTTTGGTGGACAACCAGACGTAATCACCCACCTTGTATATGGGCCCAGCTCGTCTGTGCTTATCCTCATAGGCCTTGTACCTCGCTTTGGACTGTCTTAACTGGCTCTTGACATGCTGCCATGTCTTATGTATACTCTGTAGTCTTTCGTGTACCTCTGGGACAGTGGTGTTTGATGCAGGATGGTGAAATGGCAAGAAATTAGGATGGAAACCATAGGTGCAGTAAAACGGAGCGGTCTTGGTGGAGCCATGTACCGCGCTGTTATACGCTATTTCAGCTAGCCATAATCTGTCCACCCAATCTTCCTTGGTGACCTCAACATAGCATCTCAGATACTGCTTCAGAGTTTGATTAACTCTTTCAGTCTGCCCATCGGTCTGGGGGTGGAAACTGGTGGAGGTACTAGATGTTATTCCTAAGGCTTTACACCATGTCTTCCAAAACCGTGCTGTGAACTGGCTGCCTCTATCTGATATTATCACTCGGGGTAACCCATGTAGCCGTACTATGTTGGTGAGAATAAGTCTGGCTAACCCGCTAGCTGAAGGAACCTGTGTACAAGCGATGAAATGGGCCATCTTAGTTAAATAGTCAACCACCACCAGAATTGCAGTGCACCCCTGATCTTTAGGCATGCCCACTACAAAATCCTTGGAAATGTTTTCCCAAGGCAACTCAGGAGTGGGAAGGGGTTGTAGCAAACCAGCCTGTCTCGAGTGTTGCGCCTTCATTTGACTGCAGATAGGACACTCAGCCACCCACTCAGCCACGTCCTTCCGAATGTTAGGCCACCAAAACTGTCTTAAAATCCTCTCCAAGGTTTTACCGAATCCGTTATGGCCAGCGCACGGCGCACTATGACACCACTGGAACACTTGTTTTCGTAAGGATTGAAGGGGCAACAGCAGCTGTCTCTGTCTCATCGGAAGACCCTGAACCATCTTCCACTCGTTGTGTTCACTCAGCCATTTCTTCCATGCTTCACTCTGAATGTTTCTATTTACGCTTCTGAGGAACATTTGGGTACATGTGACTCCGATCACCTTTTTTGGGTCAATTATGGACTCCTCCTTTGCGTTGCTTTGTTCTGTTTTGGTGAACTGTCTTGATAAAGCGTCCGCCTTTCGGTTATCCTTTCCTGGTCGGAATGTGACGATGAAGTCGAAGTCTGCAAAATGCATCATCCAACGCATCTGTCTAGGTGTTAAATGACGTGCAGCAGTCATGTATTGCAAGTTACGATGGTCGGTAAACACTGTTACTACATGTCTTGCTCCCATTAAATGATGTCTCCATTCCAGAAAGGCGGTTCTTATGGCCAACAGTTCCTTTTCAGCAATCACATAGTTCTGCTCCGCTGAATTCAGGGTACGAGAGAGGTAAGCAACAGGATGTAACTGGCCAGTTTCAGAGTGACGTTGGGACAATACTGCTCCTACCGCCGTGTCAGAAGCATCCGCTTCAACGATAAAAGGTTTGCCAGGATCCGCATGCACCAGCACCGGGGCAGAAACAAAAGCCTTCTTTAGGTCATCGAACCCTTTCTGGGCCTCCTTCGTCCATTTGAAGGGCACCTTCTTTCTCAATAACCTTGTCATTGGGGAGGCCATTGCTGAGAAATTTTCAATGAACCTGCGATAGAAGTTCGCGAATCCGATGAAACATTGAATGTCCCTTACGGACTTGGGTATGGGCCAGTTCTTTACTGCTAGGATCTTTCTTTCAGACATTTCCTGCCCATGTGGAGTGAGCACCACCCCTAGAAACTCCACAGCTGTAGAATGAAATTCACACTTGCTGAGTTTACAGTAGAGTTGGTGTTCCAATAATGTTTTCAATACGATCTTTACATGTTCCACATGTTGTTCGGTGCTGTCAGAATAAATCAGGATGTCGTCTATGTAAACCACAACGAAACGATCTACATATCTTTTGAGTACATCATCTAGGAAAAATTGGAATGCGGCTGGCGCATTACAGAGCCCGAAGGGCATCACCAGGTACTCGTAAAGGCCAAAACGGGTCTTGATGGCCGTCTTCCACTCATCACCTGAACGCATCCGAACCAGGTGATATGCCCCCTTGAGATCCAGTCTCGTGAAAACCACCACATTTTTCACTTGTTCTAATAATACATTGATGAGCGGAAGGGGATATTTATTTTTGACAGTAATGGCATTTAGAGCCCTATAGTCCGCACAAGCGCGAAGTTCTCCATTGGCTTTCGGGATGAAGAACAACGGGGAGGCAGCTGGGGATTTGGATTCTCGGATAAAACCGATCTTCAGGAGCTTGTCTAAGTAGGCACGGAGATGTAGGGTTTCCGGCTCAGTAAGTGCATAAACACGCCCTGCTGGGATCTTAGCACCTGGAATCAGCTCTATTTGGCAGTCGTACGACCGATGTGGTGGTAATGTTTCCGCCTTCCTTTCGCTGAATACCTCCGCCAGTTCGCGATACTCAAATGGTAATTCGACATCTTGTTCAGCCGCGGTAGCGATATGATGTATACCAGCTAAACCAAACGCAGGTCCTGATTTCACAGCGAAACAGTTTTGCTGACAATACTCTGACGTGAAATGTATGGTTTGGTTTTCCCAGTCTATGGTGGGGTTGTGTCTACGCAACCATGGAAGACCCAAAATCATTCCATACTGGGGTGCATGAATGATGTTAAAGCACAATTCTTCCTGATGCTCCGCAACCATTGTCATACTAAGCTCTCGGGTTTGCAGTCGAATAGGACCCAAATCCAACTTTCTGCCATCCACTGCATACACTGCTTCAGGAATTTCTTTTTCTACTAGGGCTAGACCTAACCCTAAGGCCTTAGCATGATCCATGAAGCATCCGGTGGCACCCGAATCCAACATGGCTTTTATGTTTAGAGTTTTCTTTTGGACTTCCAGCATCACATCCACGAAAAACTGCAGACCGTCCTGTCTCTCAATTCCGTCCAATGAAGGGATAATGAATGAACTTGAAGGACTCCCTTCCTCCACCTTCAAGCATTCTCGTTTCCCGACTCCTTTTCCGCTGCCACCACCGACACCTTTTTGTAAATGGATCTTGTTTTGTTTCTGTTAGGGCATTCCCGAATGAAGTGTCCCTTTCTACCGCAATACAGGCATAAGCCTTTCTTCCTTCTATATTCTCTTTCCTCAGTAGTTAATGGTGACCTCACGGCTCCTATTTCCATAGGTTCAGGTGTCGACTGGCTTGTCCCTTCTGACCCCCTGGGACTTTCGTATCTTGGGGTTAACCGATCCTTTCTACGATTATCACCCTTACGATCATTCAGACGATGATCTAATCTCAGGACTAGGCTGATCATGTCTTCACATGTTGTAGGCTGAGGATCAATCTGGGCAAGTACATCCTTCATTTCATCAGTGAGGCCATTATAGAAAATTGCATGTCTTTTTTCTTCCGGCCAATCCGTTTCCGCGATAAGCCTTCTAAAATCGTTGAGATAGGTTATCAAATCCCTATTACCCTGTTTTAGTCCTAACAACTCCCTGTCTGCTGTTAGGGTAGCTGATCTGCGATTGAAAGTTCTCAAAATCCGCCCTAAAAGCCTCCCAGTCCCTTAACAAAGGATCATCCCTTTTTACCAGAGGTACTGCCCATTGTGCAGCATCCCCTGCTAAATACGAGATTAGATAAGCTACTCTAGCGTGATTGGTGTTGAATACCTTGGGTTTGCAGGAAAAGTGCAATAACACCTGTGTAAGAAACACCTGCACTTTGCCGCTGTCCCCATGGAAACAATCTGGAGGGGCTAGGGGGATTGGAGTGGGAACTTCCACTACGACAGAGGAAGCCTGCTGAGTACCAGCACTAAAAGGGTTACGACTCAACCTATCCACTTGAGCTTGCAGAGCAGCAGTCTCAGACCTAGATGCTTGCAACTCTGTTTGGACCAGCGCCAGGGCTGCTAGGATATCATCCATTGTGGACATTGTATCGTGAAATCAGGAGGACAATATGTCTTGGGCCGTTGATTCTGTCAGGTCCAACGGTCCTCAGGATCTCACGATGCTCTATGGGGTCCACCTCTCGATAGCCCCTGGGTCTGAATGAGAACAGACGCACAGGAATGATCGAGCGAGGGATAATCAGGAAGGTAAGGGAGGGAACAGCGGGGAAGGGAAGCTGAAACGAGAACAAGGCACTATGAGACAAGCACAGACTATAAATGCAATACACTTGGTATTAACCTGTAACCCCGCTCTCTGATGAACTGAATGAGTTATACCCGGTATGAAATAAGTGGGAGGCTTTGCCTGGCAATCCAAAGGATGGAACTGGATAGTAATTCTAGGACACAAGAAACCTATGGTCAGTACTTCAAAGGCAAAGTTCCTAGTACAATACACACCCCCTTATAACTACATACCAACATAGATGTAAATGGTGGCTTCAACAGGGGTCAGTATGGAAGGTAGCCTGCCAGGCGAAGCTCATAAGCCCCTGTTGTAATAATTGAAGAAAGGAGACAACCGTTATTGTCTTAACTCACTACTTTGCATTGCCTGGTTACTTCACAAGACAATACATAGGGCTATACACAAGGAGTTTAATAAAAGTCCTGGATCCTTAGGTCAGAGAAACACAGAAGCCAAGCAACATAAACAATGTCTCCGTTTGCCTGTTGAACCCACAGACAATCGGAACCTTAGGGAATACAACAAGTCTCTTTGCAGGTAAGTCCGATATTCCCTCTATGAACCTGGCAATTGAATGGAGTACGGAGGAATAAACAATAGACATGGAAGTCCGGAATCGGGTAGAACCCAGAGCAAGGAAAGAACGGTCCTTGAAACAGTGTTCACTTGAAAACTCCCCTAAACAGTAAACACTGTACGCGATGCCAGAAAACCGGCTTGTCAATAACTAGAAAAGCGCTGGAGTCTCAGCCGAGAACTCCACAGATAGGGGAAGCGCCAGCCGACGCCACCCCAATGTACTCACCAGCCGGCACCGAGTACACATACAAGAAAGGATACGCTGGAACTCACGATCTACTGCAAGCAGCCACGGAACCAGAATCAACGGCGGCGCCTTCTGTTTCCTTGCCGGTAATGTTCTCTGCGCGTGTGACGTCATCACACGGGCGTCGCGCGCGCAGTACCTGGAAACATGGGAAATGTAGTCTTTTGTGATTAGATCGCGTCTCAATGGCAGTGTTCGCGCCTAGCCTCCGCCGTGAGATCTAACAGTGTGTAAGCGGCGAGTGAGGCAAGACATGTTTGAGTGTACACGTATGTGGGTGAAAGAAGTGCGAGAGCGAGAGAAGCGTGAGCAGGTACCGATTGAGAAAGAGCAATGAAAGAGTGAGCGTGAGAGAGCGCAAGAGTCGAGAAAGCACGAAGCAAAGGAATTAGAAGAGAAACAGAAGAAAGAACGTTGGTTACAAGTATCTGGCCAGTATCCTGTTCGACAGCCTCTTTATCCTGTCCTTAATAAATATGATGATGATTTTTTGTTATTAGATCGCACTCCACCCCCGTACGCTGGCCCGTCTGCTCCGAGAGGAGGAGATCAGGATTCTGGACCGCCTGCACAGAAAGTGGATACGCGGTCCATGTTATTGGCTGACCGTATGGCTGATCTCCGAAAGATTGCTTATCGGGTCAACAATGATACTGTCTCCCTTGCAGAGTTATTGAAAGAGCTTGGAGTATGGGAGGATAGGGAGAAATTATACTTTACTGAGTTTGTTTCTAATGAAGTAGTGACAGCTTTTTGGAAATATTCCGGTGTTCTTGAACCTGATGATGTGATAGCTGATTCCAAAGATCTGCGTAAAGGTTTTCTTCTTCCTTCCCAGGTGCCTGATGCGGTTCGACGGCGGTTTGCGTTGCGGGATGAGAGGTTTCGGCTACGGGATGAAGCGCGGAAAAGGAAAGCGGACGAGGAGAAAACAAATCCGAATGGCGACGGGAAGCAGTCATCCATCTTTTATTCAGATAAGATCGATGCAGTGCATGTTAAACTGATGCGGGAGGCAGCGCCTTTGTACGTTCCTCCTAAAGGAGCGGGTACTAGTTTGGATAAAGGGTCTCCTGATGCTAAAGGGTATTTCATCTATAACTGGGTTTATACTCCTTGGAATAGAGCAGATGTTATGGCATTAAAAGCTGCATTACCTGACCCACGAAAGAATCCTGCCGCCTTTTATGAGGAAAATGAGGGGGCCCTAAATTCCTGTACTATGACCTTGGCCGATATTGATTTATTTTTCGGGCTTATATTACCCCCAGATATGTGGAGATCTGTACGAAGAGTGGACGATCTTGTAACATTTAAGGCTAGATGGGTGGATCTTGAGGATGAGGATAGAGATAGGAAGCCTGCACAGAAACCACCTCAGTCGATTCTAGATCTTCCTGCTGCCATTTTGGCTAAGTTAAAAATGATCATTCCTCCTAAAAAGATGGATTGGACTATGTTAGCGTCATGTAAACAGAAAGTCGATGAATCAATCTCAGATTTCTTTACACGATTTGAGGAAACTTTCCATGATTTCAGCGGCCAGTCGCTTACAGACGACACGGGTCGGCATCTTTTCATTGATAAATATGTTTCGAATTTATTGCCCGGAGTAGCAGCTCGATTGAAAGCGAGTGAAAGCTCTTGGACGACTTTGTCGCCGGCATCCCTCCTGACGATGGCTCAGTATTATGAGCGTCAGGAATTAGAAGTGAAGGGTAATGATGAAAAGAAATCTAAAGATTTAAAAACGAAGGTTATGTTAGCACAAGTGTATGGACCGCCTCGTAGAGGTAATGAAAGGGGCGGTCGGAATTTTCCTGGTTCTTCCTCGGGCCGCACTGATTTGGCCCGGGATCAATGTGCATATTGTTGGCAGAGAGGCCATTGGGCGAACGAATGTCCATTGTTGCGCGTACGGTGGCAAGAGCGTGGGCAGGGACCGATGAGGAGTAGGGGAGGTTCTTCAGGCCCTAGGGGCAACACGAATGATCGAGCTAGGTTTGACTCTGGAATGCGACTGCAAGATGGGTCCAATGTCTTTGATCGACAAAATCAATATCAAATGTCTGAGTATGTACCTCCTGAACAGCACGATTCACAGTATGCACAGGATTGCGTAGGATGGGGTAAGGAATCAGTCGAAGTGCCAGTAGATCAGAGGGGTCCTTATGTTACAGCACATGTTTTGGGTTCTACTGATCGGTTCCTGTTTGATACAGGAGCTACTCGTAGCGCTTTGTCTAAAGAATTGGTTCCAAAGGCTCCCCTGTCTGGCTTAACAATCACTTCTATAGGGTTCGATGGAACGCCTTCTCTTAGCCCACTATCACAACCTCTGGCACTTCGTGTAGATAAGTTTGTTGCACCATGTCCATTTTTGCTTTCCCCGAACACACCTGATAACATTGTGGGCCTGGATATGCTCAAGCATTTCTGAGCTACGAGACGATGTTCCCCTGAAGGAGTACGTGTTATTTTAAATGACAACTATCCGACAATGGAGAGGTTGTGTACGATTAAAGAAGATGCTGCATTGGCCTCTTTACCTCTTACTCTGTGGGCTACTTCGGATACTGATGTGGGATAGATGATCATTCCCCCGGTACACATTAGTGTAAAGGAGGGAGCTGTGTTGCCACGCCTGCCTCAGTATCGAATCTCACAGGAGGGGGAGGAGGCACTTATACAGATAGTGCAGGATCTGATTAAAGTAGGGGTTGTTGAAGAAGTTCCATACAATGTGTGTAACAGCCCTATACTACCGATTTTGAAGAAAGACACTGACACTAGGATTTATCGATTTATTATCGATTTGAGGGAGGTGAATAAGATAGTGATACCTCAATACCCAGTGGTGTCTGACATTACAACATTTTTTACGCTGGTCCCGGCAACTGCAACAACGTTCTCTGTTATAGACTTGAAGAATGCTTTCTTTTCGATCATTATTCATCCTGACAGCCGATACCTTTTCGGATTCACTTTGAATAATAGATCGTACAGATTTTGAAGAGTTCCTCAAGGCTATACTGAGAGTCCCAGCATTTATAGTCAAGCATTGAAACGACAATTGGATTCTTTTATTTTACCTGAAGGTGTGACGCTTATACAATATGTCGATGATATCTTGTTGGCAGCCGACACCCCCGAACAATGTGAGGAGTGTACATTGTCTTTACTTACTTTCTTGGCATCGCACAATCACAAAGTCTCGAAAAAGAAATTACAATATTGTAGACCAAAGGTAACCTACTTAGGTCACCTTTTGTCTAAGGAGGGGCGTGCACTTACACCAGATCGCATCCAAGCAATTTTGGATACACCAGCACCCTCCACGCAGAAAGATGTTCGAGCTTTCCTGGGTCTCACTTCCTTTTGTAGACAGTGGATATTAGGGTTTTCATATATAGTTAAACCACTGTCAGCACTTTTGACAAAGGATACTCCAGTTCCCCTTCCATGGACAGATGAATGTGAGAATGCTTTTCAACAATTAAGTCAGACCCTTTGTTCAGCACCAGTGTTAGGCACCCCTGATTACACAAAGCCTTTTACATTGTATGTACATGAGAGAGATGGATGCGCATTATCAGTGTTAGTGCAGATGCACGGCGACAAACAGCGCCCTTGTGCATACTTTTTGGCAATGCTTGATCCTGTTGCTCGAGCACTGCCTGGTTGTCTTCGCTCAGTTGCAGCAACAGCTGTGTCAATACGCCAGAGTGAAGGGATTGTGTTATCTCATAAGCTGTTGGTGTTGGCCCCCCATGCTGTCGATGCCCTTTTGAATCAAACAAAGACGCAGCATCTAACTAGTGCTCGTCAAAAAGGATACGAGCTAACGCTGTTGGCTCCTGATATTACATTGAAGAGATGTGCAACACTAAATCCAGCCATGTTGTTGCCCTTTCCGGTGACTCAGCCTGAGGCGCAAGAGACACATGACTGTGTCTTTTTGACCAAGGAACAGACAAAGGGTCGTATTGACTTGTAAGATTCGCCCTTTACAGATGTGGATGGAGAGCTGTGGGTGGATGGGTCTTGTTTGAAGTTACCAGATGGAACTACTTCAGCAGCATATGCAATTACTACGCTACATACAATAGTGGAGACAGCACGCAACCGCAGAAATCAGCACAAGCAGCAGAACTGATAGCGTTGAAACGAGCGTGTTAGCTTAGTGCAGGGTTATGTGTGAATGTCAATAGGAATAGCCGCTATGCTTTCGGAGTAGCGCACGATTTTGGCTTGCTCTGGAAGGAAAGGGGTTTTTTGACATCACATGGAGCACAGATAATGTTTGGAGAATTAGTACATATTCTCTTGACTGCATTAACCTATCCAAAGAAGATAGCTATAGTGAAATGTAGCGCACACAAGAAAGTGACAGATAAAGTGGGACAAGGAAATGCTTTTGTAGGTCGAGTAGCTCGTGAAACTGCGATGCAGCCTGGCTCCACTCCAAGGTATGTTGTAAAGTCACAAGCTGAGCGCTGGCACGATGCTAGGGAAGAGGTGTTAGAGATACAACAGACCGCTTCTGACAAAGAACGAGAGCAATGGTCGAGGGATGGAGAATTGGATGATGAAGGTTGTTGGAGGAATAAGCAGATGGATAGGTGGAAGTTACCCACAGCCTTTGTACAACCTATGGTTCAGATGGAACATGGGCTAGAAAATGTTGGAGCTTCGGCAATTGTGAAATTGCTTAGGCAAGTTTGGGAGCATCCAGAAATTGCTAGCACGACTAAGAGAGTAGTACAGACCTGCATGATTTGTCTTAAATACAATCCCGGAAAAAGGACACGAACTCCATCAGGAGGATTTGCAACACCTACTGCACCTTTTGAAGTATTGCAAATGGATTATATTCAGCTGGAACGCTGCAATAATCTGAAGTATGTTCTGGTTGTGGTTTGTGCATTCAGTAAATGGATTGAAGCATACCCTACGAAGGACAATACTGCAATGACTACTGCTAAGGTGCTGTTGAAGGAATTTTTTCCTCGCTATGGTGTTTGTAGATTGTTGTGGAGTGACACAGGCCCCATTTTGTGGCGGACGTTGTTAAGTATGTCCTGAAAAGATTAGGAATAACGCAAAAGTTTCATGCAGTGTTCCACCCACAATCAGCAGGATTGGTGGAAAAGTACAATGGCACGTTGAAGCTCAAAATAGTGAAAATACAGGCTTCTACCTCTCTGACTTGGCCAGATGCTTTGCCTTTGGCATTATTGTCTATAAGATCACTACCGCATTCTCGGACGGGCCTAACGCCCTATAAAAATTTTTCGGGTGCCCCATAAACATATGGGAGGTGCCCAAACCAAGCTCAGTGTATGATGTACCTTGTGTTTTAATGAATGACTATTTGGCACAATTAACTGATAGTTTGGTTTCCATTCATCAACAGGTTCGAGAAGCACTCCCGGACCGGTCCACAGGAGAAGGCCATAATCTCCGGCCTGGTGACTTCGTCCTTGTGAAGTCCTTTGAGAGGTCGAGCAGTCTGGAGCCGAGGTGGTGTGGTCCCGAGCAGGTTTCTCTCACCACAAGAACAGCTGTCCGAGTCACCAACCGGAAGAACTGGATACATTCCATCCATTGCCGGAAGGTGCAACATGACCAGGTGGAGCCTGCTGTATTGACCGACCATCGAGATATCTTGACTGCGGAAAGAGGCCGTGTTGTGGTACCTGACGAATCTGAGGAGTTATTCCCGGACCCGACAATTCCTGGATCAAGAAGATATAATCTGCGACCAAGAAAGGAATCTGCAATTGTGTGAGAAGTTGTCAGAACGGTCCCTAGGTCAGTGAAACGGAGAGCCGATGAGGCAAGGGGGGGGAATCAGCCTTGCATTAGAGTAGTGACACCCGTCTTGGCCCGCTGGTGAAGAAAACAACGGCTACCTAGGGGTAAGAGTTCTGACAACACTTTAGTTTCAGGAAGATACTGTGTGTACATTTGTTCGAATGGTTAAGAAGAAGATTTTTGGTTCTGTAGGTTTCATTGCTGTTGTAACAGTTGTTGCTACAGTCACATGGTTTGTAGAGGATAAAGCTCCTGCCCGTGAGCTATATGTTGTTTCTACTCCAGTCCCAGATGGGCATTTCTTCTATACACTTCCATATCAAGAGTTGAAACATCGACAGTCATATTTGAATAACACTTTCATCCAAATGCTGCATCATACCCACGCTGCTACGAATGCCACAAACTGTTGGATATGTGGGATTATGCCGGCTCATCAAAAGAAAGGGGGGGAACACCGTTCATACCTCTCCCTTTCTCTCATAATGGCTCTTGTAGAGCCTGGTATACTTTGCTTTTTGCTACGAGAAAACCCACAGTGGGTAGACTGCTTTTCAGACTGAATAAAGAATGCCATCAAGATAAGGAAGGCTATCCACAAGCCAATGGAACTATATGGGAGTGGGAAGAATATCGACCGGACAATGAATCAACGCCTTATATCTTTTACGAACACTAGAGACACTGTTAGAAAAGAGAAGTTTGTGATTTCTGTGGCCCAAGCACAAGCAGATTTATGTGTACGGAGTGTAGGCCATATTCCTGTAGGTGTTAGTGATTGTAGTGTTGTATTGAATATTGATGGTCTAAATATTAGCACATTTCTAGCCTCTCATAATACTTACTTTGTATGAGGAAACAAAGGCTATTATTGATTACCAGCTGGATGGTCCGGAGTATGTTATGTATCATTTTTACTGCCACCTGTATTCTTGGCACCTGCATCATATCATAAAGATTTGAAATTACTGAACAATGTCACTGTAAACAGATATAAGCGAACTTTGTCTGTCGATGACGTTGATCAAACTGATACTAGTCTGCAGCAGTATATAGATTTCAACCTAGGATTGTTTTTCTTTGTGGGAGCTGCTCTGAATAGTAGGAAGATACGACGATTGACGAGTAGTGGAAGCTGTTACTAATCAAACTGCTGCAGCTCTTGGAAATCTTACCGAAGAGCTGCAAATTACTAGGATTGTTGCATTACAGAACCGAATGGTTTGGGATGTAATGTTAGCAGACAGAGGCGGGGCTTGTAGAATTATTGGAAGTAGTTGTGTCTTTATCCCTGACCATACTCCTTCTGTGTACAAAGCTATAAACCAATTGCACAAAATTGCAGCTGATATACATGTTGAAAATGGGTCTTGGACCTTTGCAAGCTGGTTCTGGACCTTGATCTCTACATGGGGTAGGAAAGTTCTCACTGGACTTTGTGTCCAATGATATGTTCTGTATGTGTTTCGTTTTGTGTGCCCAATAAACAATCCGTGGGAAAATTACAAAAAACAATTTGATGGACAGAATGTAGATCAATGTCTTACATTCACCCCAGTACAAGGATCTGGGCCTAAATCCATCGTTTTTTGCACTCCACACCACCCTGGGTCAGATAATGGCTTTATGCAAATCAGCTCTGACCCTGTGCCCCATGGGAACGTGGGTCCCAGGCACTCCACACCACTGGAGTCAAGCTAGCCGGGCTGATGAGAGGTGTTACCTCGAAACCGGTCCGGTCCTCGAATGCTTGATTCCGTTCTGGGAAGGACATGGCTTTTGTAGTTCGGACTGGACTGTTCCCATGGGGCACAGGGTCAGAGCTGATTTGCATATCGCCATTGTCTAACCCAGGGTGGTGTGGAGTGCAAAAAAACGATGGATTTGGGCCCAGATCTTTGGACTGGGGTGAATGTGTGACATTGATCCACATTCTGTCCATCACCTGTTTTGTTTGCAATTACCGCCATAAGTGCGCTGGGGATGCTCAGACGTGGGTCCCAGGCACTCCACACCACTGGAGTCAAGCTAGCCGGGCTGATGAGAGGTGTTACCTCGAAACCGGTCCGGTCCTCGGATGCTTGATTCCGTTCTGGGAAGGACATGGCTTTTGTAGTTCGGACTGGACTGTTCCCATGGGGCACAGGGTCAGAGCTGATTTGCATATCGCCATTGTCTAACCCAGGGTGGTGTGGAGTGCAAAAAAACGATGGATTTGGGCCCAGATCTTTGGACTGGGGTGAATGTGTGACATTGATCCACATTCTGTCCATCACCTGTTTTGTTTGCAATAAACAATCCGTTGCAGAGACTGCCCATCAGAAAACTAAAACTAGAGTGATAGCCGAAATTATGAGCATCAATATAAACGATGAGTATTTAGATTATCCAAGAAAACCAAATGTCTTTAGCAAATGCTGAAAGTGTCTCGTCAGTTGTAAATAAAACAGCGATAATATTAAGCATTCCCTGAAGACATGCTATCATGTCTTTGTTCTAGTTTTCCCCCTTGTACTTTAAATACGGCCAGACTCCATTTTGTTTCCTGGCGTCCATCTTGTATCGATTTACAAAAGGGGGTGGTGATGAACAGAGTGTCTGAATTGAGCAGACCACTCTTACCCAGTCCAAAGATCAGGGCTTGATCCATCACCGTTATTTATCTCACTGCCCCATCCCAGCTCAGAACCTGGCTATATGCAAATCAGTCTGTCCCTGGCCCAGTGCATCATGGGAACAGGGCAGACTAAACTACCAAGCCAATTCTTTACCAGAAAGGAGACAAGCTACCGGGGACCGGTTTCTGGCATTTCAGCCTCTTCGGCCCGGCTTGCTTGAATCCTGATGGAGCAGTGAGAAAGGGACTCATGTCTGAGTATACCCTGCCACACCTATAGTGGCCAAAATCGATTTACAAAAGGGGGTGGTGATGAACAGAGTGTCTGAATTGAGCAGACCACTCTTACCCAGTCCAAAGATCAGGGCTTGATCCATCACCGTTATTTATCTCACTGCCCCATCCCAGCTCAGAACCTGGCTATATGCAAATCAGTCTGTCCCTGGCCCAGTGCATCATGGGAACAGGGCAGACTAAACTACCAAGCCAATTCTTTACCAGAAAGGAGACAAGCTACCGGGGACCGGTTTCTGGCATTTCAGCCTCTTCGGCCCGGCTTGCTTGAATCCTGATGGAGCAGTGAGAAAGGGACTCATGTCTGAGTATACCCTGCCACACCTATAGTGGCCAAAATCGATTTACAAAAGGGGGTGGTGATGAACAGAGTGTCTGAATTGAGCAGACCACTCTTACCCAGTCCAAAGATCAGGGCTTGATCCATCACCGTTATTTATCTCACTGCCCCATCCCAGCTCAGAACCTGGCTATATGCAAATCAGTCTGTCCCTGGCCCAGTGCATCATGGGAACAGGGCAGACTAAACTACCAAGCCAATTCTTTACCAGAAAGGAGACAAGCTACCGGGGACCGGTTTCTGGCATTTCTGCCGTCGTCGGCCCGGCTTGCTTGAATCCTGATGGTGCAGTGAGCAAGGGACTCATTTTTGTCCACCCTAAGCGTGGAAGGGTATACTCAGATGTGAGTCCCTTGCTCATTGCACCATCAGGATTCAAGCAAACCGGGCCGAAGACGGCTGTAATGCCAGAAACCGGTCCCCGGGAGCTTGTTTCCTTCCCAGTGTAAGAATTGGCTTTTGTAGTTTGGTTTGCCCTGTTCCCATCATGCACTGGGACAGGAACAGACTAATTTGCATACAGCCAGGTTCTGAAACTGGGATGGTGCAGTGAGCTAAAAAACGGTGTTGGATCTAGCCCTGATCTCTTGACTGGGTGAGAGTTTTCTGCTTCATTCAGAGACTCTGTCCCTCACCACCCCTTGTTGTAAATATTTTTGTCCACCCTAAGCGTGGAAGGGTATACTCAGATGTGAGTCCCTTGCTCATTGCACCATCAGGATTCAAGCAAACCGGGCCGAAGACGGCTGTAATGCCAGAAACCGGTCCCCGGGAGCTTGTTTCCTTCCCAGTGTAAGAATTGGCTTTTGTAGTTTGGTTTGCCCTGTTCCCATCATGCACTGGGACAGGAACAGACTAATTTGCATACAGCCAGGTTCTGAAACTGGGATGGTGCAGTGAGCTAAAAAACGGTGTTGGATCTAGCCCTGATCTCTTGACTGGGTGAGAGTTTTCTGCTTCATTCAGAGACTCTGTCCCTCACCACCCCTTGTTGTAAATATTTTTGTCCATCTTGTATGCCATACATTGCCATGTGCTCGCCACAAGGCGAGTCCTACCTCACTGATTGTCACCCCTGGAGTTTGCCCAGCAACAGGCTATGAATAGTTCTTTGTGCGTTTAGCGCATGCTCAGTAGGAGTCACATCTATCTCTGAATAGCGTAGATTGTAATGTGCATTTCGGCTGGTCTCAAGAACCGTTAACTCCACCCATGTATCGATCATGTTCAAGAAATGTCCATATATGGTCGAAAATCATGTTTTGAGCTGTATCCGCCTACTTATGAGACCCTTCTTTGTGTATAAAAGGGGACCGCATGTCTGAGTTCTTTGTGCTACCTTGTACAATACTGTAGAGTGTTGTGTGGGCTGTGGTACCAACTTTAAAGGTTTATTAAACTATGTCTTTGTATTTCCAGTTTCCGTGCCAATTTCTTTTGTGTAGTCTGAGGACTCCGTGCACAGAAGGGCGAACCCTTCGCATTTGCAGGCCTTGCTAAGGCCTGTACTCATCAGAAGGGTTTACACAAATGACCCCTTGCTAAATTTTGAATTTTGTCTACTTTTCTGAAATGAATAGCTTTCCAGAATCCATTATTGCTTTCACACTAATTTTTACCACTACCTGGAAGGAGGCTTGAAGCACAAAAAATAGTAAAAATAGACTTTGTCCCATTAAAATGTCAAAATGGTGTAGAAAAGTTTAGTTTTCTGACAAAATTCTGCCTGTCCCTGAAAGCTGGTAAGATTTCAGCAACACAAACCCTTTGGTGATGCCATTTGCAGGGAAAAAAACAGATGCTTTGTTCTACAGCACTTTTTCCCCATCCCCCCCAAAAAAAAAATGTTGCTCTATTTTGGCTAATTTCTGGGTCCCCTCCAGGGAATTCTACAAACCATGGATACCTTTGAAATCCACAGGTTGTTGGAAAAAAGGGACGCAAATTTGACATGGATACCTTATGTGGACAAAAAGTTAAAGGGGCCTTAAATAGCTTAAAAAAGGCTTCGCACAGGGGAGGAATGGCCTAGCTGTGAAAGGGTTAATGCAATCAGATACACATATGTGCCTTGCTGACATACACATACAACACATTCCAAGTCGTCAAGCATGTCAGCTCAGAAATTTACAAGCAAATCACTGATCCTTGCTCTGCATAATATACAACACTGTAAAACACACGTTTGGCCAATTGAGTCAATTTCAACACTCATTAGCCTAAGTCATGAATTGATTGCAACAATCGCGTCTTCCGGAAGACACACATCCATACCAGAAGAATTGTTCATTGACATGCCTTTTGCGCAAATCACACCTTACCTGATTTGGCAAGGATGAATCTGAATGAACAAAGCTTTTTGGGAAAACATTCACCCAGGATATGATTCAATGGCTCTGCCAAGCTGCAAACCAGGCATTGTAAAGTTACATTCACATTCCCCTATAGTCTTTTTGTTTGTGCTGGCTGGTGGAGGTGTTTTTTTGCTCTGGAAAGTTTTGTACGGTTTTTTGGTCTTGCTTGTGTCTGTGCTGTCCTTGTTGGATCCCAAAAATGTCATATTTGTTTTGTAATTGTATTTAGTAATGTTTTGTGTAGTGTATTGTTGGGTGTTTGTTTAAAATGGGGGTTTATAGTGTTAGGAGGTAATTGTAGGTTTGGGTAGTTTGTTGTTAAGGCTGTATTTTTGTGTGAGGAATATGTCTGGGATTGTCAGGACACGTAATCAGTCAGAGGATATGTTTGGGACCTCCTGTAGCTGATTGACCAGTTCCTGCGCAATATTATAGCCACCGAGTGTAGGGTTAGCCAGGGGAACGCTACCTGCCAGAGGAAGGAGCATTAGATGAAGGTGCAGGTGCATCAGAAACATGTCTTTGGTATGGACCGAACAATCGATAAAAAATGCATAGATGGGCAGATGTCGTCAGCCGGGAGGCTGATTTAATAGATAATCTCAGCATGCAAGTTGTTGAGCCTATTGTTAAATACACATATATACCAAGAGCTCGTAGAAGTGCCTCCTTACCCAAAATCTGTCAGTGATGTTTTGACTCGAATGTCAGATATGTTTGGTGTTAGTATGCCATGCTATAGGCCAAATCTGTTAGGTAACAACCATACCACAGAGGAACGTTCACTGTGGCCTAGCACTAGCCCAAACATCCCATACAGTTCAGCCCAAAGGTGCTAGGGGACCCATCTGACAGTGTGCATGGAGTGTTGTCACCTGGCCTGCTAGGTTATTATTGGGTCCGAACTGTATGTTGCAGGGGAGTACTCTCACATGCCGTCACATTACAGGTTGGACAATTTTACCCACATGTTACTTATAAAATGTTTAAGTTTCCTCAATGAGCCTGTACAGGGACATATTGGACAATGTAGTGACAAGTGATAATCGAAGAGAAGAGAAGCCAAATAACAAGCATGGCTGCTGTCTGCTGTGTGTAGCATAGTAAAGGACGTATTGATGTGAGAAATTGCCAGCAAAATAGTTATGTCCATTCAATTGGTTTACACAACATCAAAGGCAGTCGAGCTTGCACCATGTCACGATCGCGGCTTATTTTCAAGTCCATATCTCTGACAAAGCGTCACTTTTTTTGATTCACCGGTGGCACCTAGTGCCGACCAATATTTACGAGACCACGGAAATACACTTTGCTTGGCTTTTCATTACCTCTTAGCTACGGAGTAAGGCACAGCAGCACAAGCTGCTGTGTTGCCTTACTCTGCATAAAAGAGGAATTCTTTGGGCGTTGTAACGACTTGTAATCCTGGCAATGTGTCAAAATCCTGCACCTCTTCAGGGAAGGTATAACGAGTAGAAATATCTTTATTTCGCTTTGTTTTTTCCACTCTCTATGTGTGCAGCAGTCTGAAGCACACATAGAAGGAGGAACACCTCCATTGCTTGTTTAAGTGCAGGAAGGTGTCACTGACTGCACAAAAACAATGATTCATACAACACAGACACCTTTGTATCGTGGTGCAAGTATCTCTGCATTGGTGAAAGGCAGCCAATTGTGTGCCAGCGCAGTGGAAGAAGACAGGAATGCGCTGTATCTTATAGATACGGCATGTTCATGCCTTTTTCTTTTGATGCAGGGAAGCAAAGTGACTTGCTGCACCTCCCTGCATCAAAAAATAGTCAATGAGGCAAATGGTATGCACTCTGTGCAGCTGAGATGTTATTTTCCTGGTATGACCTGTAAACACTGCAACATGGCACAGCTATGTTCATCATTAGGACATATCAACGTTGCCTTATCCAACATATATAGGGCCTAATTTATGTGTTTTTGCCATAGGACAGTGCAGCAAGACTACCTGTGCGCTGCCCTACGGCAAAAGAAAAGGGAATCTATGAGATACGGCTCATTCCTGTGTTTTTCCCCTGATGTTGCTGGGAATGCCCCGGGCAATATCCATTGCACTCCCTTTAACACAGAAAACTACTTTAAAGGGGACAATATTTACGAGGCAGCATTAAGCAAAAAAAGTGGTATAGTGCTGCCTTGTAAATATGGAGCAGGCTCCTGCGACACAGAATGTCTCAAAAAATGACATTTCAATGGTGCAAGGAGCCTCATAAAAGAGTCACCTAATGTGCAGATCTTAGGATTCATTTGTGACGTAAATGTACTGTGCTTTGTTTGTACACAGTGTACCTGTCCTAAATTCACAGAGCATTGTTCCATGTTTTTGGGTTGTAGGTGGTCCTGACCCATACACAGCGGGAGGTGTGGTAACATTCTAGGATCCCAATGCTACCAGTGAGTGTCATCTGAATGTTTTCTGTGCCCTGTGAAGATTGTGTGTGATTGTCCTTGGCAAACATGCACTTGGATACACTTCTTATACCAGATGTATCCTGATATGTGTGAACTGTCATCCTGCATCATGGGTACCAGACCATCCCTCAGATTGCCGCATATCAGTGAAACGTGAGAAGGTGAGGCAGAAGATGAATGTGCAACATGCCTTTGTTTTTTATGCTATTTGATAGTAAGACTATGTGAACCTGCCTTAGGATGAGTTAGCTTTAATCTGCCTGTCTTTTGGATGTTGCTATTGTAGCAGTATACATGGAAATGTGTGGTCATGTTCTGGGTCAGGGCCACACAGGATGTGAGGCTTCCTACCTCAGTGCAGGTGCAGACAGATTAGGTATGACTAGATATGGCACATGTCACCCGTCCACAAAGGGTAAAGCAATTAAAGGCCTGACTCATATCCTCCTATACCCAATGACCTATGAACAACACATGACCATACAATTCTAATATTTCTGAAAGTGATAGGACAATGTGTACAAGACACATTCATGTCTGCACTGTGTGGTCTGCATGCAAGCCATTACACACTCCAAGTACTGGTTGTGTTCCCCATACTGGGTCCTCATGATACATGTCATCTTTTATTTACTCTAGGAAAAGACATGAAAGGTACAGCATAGGATACTCATACATACGAGAACTACGGCATTCATGCACATACTCATCACATGGCTGTGGGTTGAGGGAATGTGAATTAAAGTTACAATCCAAACTGTCTTCTAGGGGAAGACACCAGGGAATGTATTGGGCCACAAGGCGTTGCTTGTATTTCAGTACTTGGTGCCTGTTATATGGTTCCATGTATTTCCATGTGTCAACATTGGAGATGTGCGCTACAGGCAACATGAAGGGAGGATAGCTAGGCACACTCCATCTATGTTTCAACCCCATTACAAGCTGTTTGATTCACCCCTTTGAGTAGCTTGTGTGACCATGTGCTATTGCTTGTGTACATAACATCACACTTGTAAATCTGTCTCAGTAATGTTATGTGTACAGATATATTTAGGGATAAGTATCTTTGGAAAAAACAACGTGTAAAGCTTTTTAAACAATGCACACCCTACAAAATCATTCAATCCAACAGAACTGCATATTATTTCATGAGAAGATAAAGTATGTCATAAAAGTAGTTCTTAAGTTGGCAACACCGGCCCATATATTTCAAGTCGTTGTGTTGTCCTTGAGTCACTCAAGGGAAACCATGTACTACGCAAAGGCTTCAGTGATATTTACTAATTTTATTTATTTTGAACGTTTTATAGAGTGCGAACAAGATCCTTACGGATATCAGAGTGCTTTACAGACAGAGTGTGAATAAGCATGCAAATGACTAATGATTAGGCAAAAACGTTTGAGAAAATAGATGTAAATGGTTACAACATAAAGAAAAACAATGTAAGGAGGTAACGATGCAAGGAGGTCAATATACGTACAAAATACAATATAAATAGTCTCAAGCAGAAGAGTATTGAGTTACTAGATTACATACAAAAATACAATATAAATAGTCTCACACTTTGTAAATACATGTAACACAATGCAACTGCTCGTGGTGCATTATGTTATTTTTCAACTTGGGAGGCATTCCAATAGGTGGAGTATGGGCGCATTCCCATGCATCCACCCAAACCCATGGATTTTTGGGGCATTCCAAGACTTACTAAGCCAGTAAACCTGTGAATGTGTCAAAATGCTATGCCATCCCCAGTGAGGCATAATGAGGTGAAATATCTTTATTTCTCTGTGTAATTTTCTCTTCCCATTTATGCTGCACTCAACATCACACACAGAAAGAAGAAAATGTCTCTGAGGATTGTTTTTGTGGAGAAAGGTGTTCCTTCCTGCCCACAAATGATCCTGCCTGTAATGCAGGCAGCCTTAAACCATGATGCAAGAGTGCCTGTGTTGGTGCTAGACAGAACAGTGCATCAGGGCAAGGAGAGAGCAGAAATGCTCCAAATCTTTTTAAATATGGAGCATTTCTGTTCTCTGCCTTTCAATTTTTGCTTTCTGCCTTGCTTTGTACGAATGATAAGCAAACAACCCCATACTGTATACGATGTTAATCCATTTTTAGTTGTGTTGGCAGTGTATCCCTATAGCATTGCATATGAGCTGTGACTTATGGTTTGCATTGCGCAGGTCAAGCTTGGTTTAGTAGCCATAATTTCATTTTAACTGTACTTATAAAGAGCAGGGTAGTCCAAAACATATACAAAGTGTTCATAGATTTTTACAAATATTTGCTTGATATAACTTTATTGTGTCTAATTCCGATTGTGCGCTTCCTTTGGCCACCTGCATGGGGATTTGGCTGCAGCGCCTGAACTAATATTATTTTTATCATCAAGGCCCTATGCCCATGAATTCATTTTCTCTGGCCCTTCAACTAGCTTCCTACACAGTCAACTATCAATCAAACAGCATTTGATAAAGTGCACAACTGCTTCAAACGTCGCTCAGACCAGACAACGGAAAGCTAGCTGTGATATCTTAAAAAATGTAGACAGTATCAAAAATATGTATTTCCCTTTGAAAATGGCCAGTGACTTAGACCATCGCTACTTGAATGACAAAATGTTGCATAATGTAGCCGCCAGACCAGTAAAGGAATATCCTCCATGGTGTGTATTCAAGTATTTTTGAATCCGTAGTAAGCTGCTCTTGTTCGACCTAAATACTCCCTCTTGAGTATAAGTGGTCAATCTGAATGTATGACCTGACTACTCCATACATTACCACGCAGTAGGTTACAACATGGACACATGGCTTTACATCGCAAGTCGATTCTACGACTTACACTAGATGGCATGCTGGACTTAGGAATAGTATAAATTACTATTCCTACTCCAGTCAATCAATCAATCAATCAAATCATTTGTAAAATGCACTACTCACCCTTGAGGGTCTCAAGGCACTGGGGTGGGGAATGCTGCTACTGCTCAAAAAGCCAGGTCTTGAGGAGTTTTCTGAAGATCAGCTGGTCTTGGGTCTGCCGTAGGTGGATGTGGAGGGTGTTCCAGGTCTTGGCGGCGAGGTGGGAGGACAATCTGCCACCAGAGGCCGCTCTTTGGAAGCGGGGGATTGTGGCGAGGGCGAGGTCGGCAGAACGGAGCTGGTGGGTCGGGATGTAGAAGCTGACTCGTCTGTTGCGGTACGCTGGTCCTGTGTTGTGGAGAGCCTTGTGTGCGCCGGTGAGGAGCTTGAAGGTTATCGTTTTGTTGACCGGGAGCCAGTGCAGGTCTCTCAGGTGCGATGTGATGTGATGTGGCTGCGGTGAGGGATGTTGAGGATCAGTCGTGCAGAGACGTTCTGGATGCATTGGAGTTTTCTCTGGAGTTTGGCAAAGGCTCTTGCGCAGAGGGCGTTTCTGTAGTCCAGTGTTGGAGCGGTTACCTGTGCGGTCGGCCACCAGGAGTCATCCCAAGCCGAAGGGGTGGATCTGAGGATGAGGACCTCCATCTTGTTCGAGTTCAGCTTCAGTCGGCTGTTCCTCATCCATTCAGCGACGGCCTTCATTCCTTCATGAAGGTTGGTTTTGGCAGCGTTGGGGTCCTTGGTGAGGGAGAGGATCAGCTGAGTGTCATCGGCGTAGAAGATAATGTTGAGGTCGTGCTGACGGGCGACGTGGGCGAGCGGTGCCATGTAGATGTTAAACCGAGTTGGGCTGAGGGATGAGCCCTGGGGTACACCGCAGATAATCTTGGTGGCTTTGGAGCCGAAGGGGGGAAGGTGGGCACTCTGTGTTCTGCCTGAGAGGAAGGAGGTGGTCCAGTCCAGGGCCTTCTCTTGGATCCCGGCGTTGTGCAGGTGTGTTCGTAGTGTGTGGTGGTAGACCGTGTCGAAGGCATCTGACAGGTCTAGGAGGATGAGTGCCGCCATTTCTCCGTTGACCAGCAGGGACTTGATGTCATCGGTGGCGGCGATGAGGGCAGTCTTGGTGCTGTGGCGCAGTTAGCACAACAGCAGGGAAGGTGTTGAAACTGAAATCCAACACATTCTCTGGTGTTGTGCTCCATCTAGCACAAGTCGTAGAAATGAGTTGCGATGTAATGCCATGCGTGGTAAAAACGCCGACGATGTCACATCCGCGTTGTAACCTACAAGTGTAGTATTGACAGCGTTGTAAATGCTGTTTCCCGGTCAATATATTTGTCAGGTAGCATGGGGCATCTCTGCAAAAAGTTATCAAAGCAATATATGTAATGCGCTATGCCACCGGAAGCCAGTGCAGACATCTCAGATGGGGAGAGATATGTTGGTGACAAGGGCTCTCCTAAAAGGTCTGGGCACTGTGTTCTGGATTAGCTGTAGTCATTGTATCAAATTTGCAGGAAAGTCAAGATTGAGACTATTCAAGTAGTCGAGATGAGAGGTTAACAATGAACGGACTACAGTTTTTTGAGTCTCCATAGGTACCAAATGAGGAAACATCTTTAAGACTTTAATTTTCATGAAGCAAACCAGCAAGATTTGTTTGATTTTATTGGCAAAGGAGAGTGTGGAATCAAATTTGAGACCAAGGTTTCTAGCAGAAGGAGCCAGTGTTGGAGGAGAATTACGTTTATCAGGCCACAAGAGGGAGGACGATGATAGTGCCTTTTGAATCAATCAATCAATCATAGCATTTGTAAAGCACACTACATATCCGTGAGGGTCTCAAGGTGCTGGGGGGGGGGGACGCTGCTCCTGTTCGAAGAGCCAGGCCTTGAGGAGTCTCCTGAAGGTAAGGAGGTCTTCGGCCTGCCGTAGGCGGATGGGGAGGGTGTTCCACGTCTTGGGGGAGAGGTGGGAGAATGATCTGCTGCCGGCAGTCAGTCTTCGGATGCGGGGGACAGTGGCGAGGGCGCAGTCTGCAGAACGGAGCTGGTAGGACAGGGTGTATAGGCTGAGTCGGCTGTTGAGGTATGCTGGTCCGGTGTTCTGGAGTGCCTTGTGTGCGTGGGTGAGGAGCTTGAAGGTTATCCTCTTGTTGATGGGGAGCCAGTGCAGGTCTCTCAGGTGGAGTGTGATGTGGCTGCGGCACAGGATGTCGAGGATCAGGCGTGCGGAGGCATTCTGGATGCGTTGGAGCAATTTCAGGAGTTTGGCCGGGGCTCCCAGCGTAGAGTGCATTGCCGTAGTCCAGTCTACTGCTGACGAGGGCCTTGGTGACCGTCCTTATAGTTGTGGTGGGGATCCACTTGAAGATCCTGCAAAACAGGCGGAGGGTGTTGAAGCAGGAGGAGGAGACAGCATTGACCTGCTTCGTCATGAAGACTGTGGAGTCGAAAATGACCCCCAGGTTACATGCAAGATCGGTGGGTGTAGGGGGTGCTCCTAATGTCGTCTGCCACCAGAAGTAGTCCAAGGCTGAGGGGCGGAACTGATGATGAGGACCTCTGTCTTGTCTGAGTTCAGTTTCAGACGGCTGTTCCTCATCCAGTCGGCGACGAACTTCATTCCTTCGTGAAGGTTGGTTTTGGTGGTTTGGGGGTCCTTGGTGAGCGAGAGGATCAGCTGAGTGTCATCAGCATAGGAGATGATGTTTAGGTCGTGCCGTCGGGCGACGTGGGCGAGCGGTGCCATGTATACGTAGAACAACGTTGGGCTGAGGAATGATCCTTGGGTACCCTGCAGATGATCTCAGTGGCTTTGGAGCGGAAGGGGGGGGAGGTGGATGCTCTGGGTTCTCCCAGAAAGGAAGGAGGTGGTCCAGTCCAGGGCCTTCTCTTGGATTCTGGCATTGTGGAGGCATAATTTTAGTGTGCGATGGCAGACTGTGTCGAAAGCGGCTGATGGTCCAGGAGGATGAGGGCTGCGGTTTCTCCGTTGCTGAGCAGGATCCTGATGTCATCAGTGGCAGCAGTTTCTGTGCTGTAGTTGCTACGGAACCCAGACTGGGACTAGGGGGGAGTGAACTCTGACCTTGCCGGGTAGGTCGCTCCCCCTCCGCTGCAGCCCCGCCCTACACCTGTGCCCTGCATCTTGGTTTTTGCTGCCCATCCAAGGGCGCTGCTTTTCCTCACCCCCGTGCCCACTGCTCATGTCCCGCCGCTGCTGCCCATGTGGCCCCACCCCCTCAAGCCCATTCCCTTCCCCTGCCTCCCGCCTCCCAGCTGCTCCTCCCTCCCAGCTCCCCTTAAAATGGCGTCAGCTGCGCGGCCATGCCGCTGGCGCGCCGAAGGCGCACTTAAGGCAAGCCCGTCTGCGCCTGTCGGCGCCTGTAAAGTGCCCAGGGCAAGAACCCCTGGACCCTGCGAATGCCACGACACCAGACTCCACTACGACGCCAGCAGCCTCCACGCACTCAATGCCGGCCAAAACCACACCGCTTCCAGGCCACCCTGAAGCGGACCCACAGACCCTTCTTCTATCGCACCTGCAACAGAACCACCAAACCTCTGAGGACTGGACCCAACCACTCCGCACGCAAACACGCCGTCGAGCTCTGGGACCTGCTCAACACCTCCGCCCCAGCAATGGCCTTCCTGACCGAGACCTGGTTGAACGACTCCTCGGCGCCCGACATCGCCATAGCCATCCCGGACAGCTACAAGATCACCCGCACGGATCGCGCCAACGGAACCGGGGGAGGAATAGCCATCGTCCACAAGTCCACCCTCAAGGTTGCCACCCACGCAGACAACACCCTCAACACTGCCAAAAACCTGCACTTCCGGATCCACACCGACCCCAACACCACCCCCAGAGGAACACTTATCTACAGACCCCCGGGACCCCGGGCTCAGTTCAGCGACTCCATTGCGGACCTTGCCAGCACCCACGCACTCGCCTCCATGGACTACATCCTCCTCGGGGACCTGAACTTCCACCTCGAGAACAACAACGACTCCAACTCCGCCACCCTGATCGACAACCTCACCAACCTCAGCCCCAAACAACTCGTCACCGCGCCCACCCACGCCGCCGACCACATGCTGGACCCTATCTTCTCCACAGCCTCCCACGTCGCCTTCGACCACACCACCGAACTCCACTGGACCGACCACCGCTGCATTCATTTCACCTTCAAGAAACCAACCACACACCACCGCACCCAACAGCTGCCTTGCCGCTGCTGGAGCAAAGTCACCGAAGACCGGCTGATCACCACCCTCGCCCAGAACCCACCCACCGACCCCACCAACCCAGACGCTGCAACCCGCAACCTTAGACAGTGGATAGACGACTGCGCCAACACCCTCGCCCTGCTCAAGAAACCCTCCAACAGCCACACCAGCAAGAGAGCCTCTGGTTCACGACAAGCTCCAGACCTCCAAACGCACATGCCGTAAACTGGAGAAAATATGGCTCCACGAACGCACACCGGACAGCCATGCAGCACACAAGGACGCCACCCGCAGACATCACCACCTGATCATATCAGCCAAGGAATCCTTCTTCAAAGACCGCTTGGGCAATAACGCACCCAACAGCAAAGAGCTCTTCAGCATCCTAAAAGAACTCTCCAACCCCAGCGCCAACACCAACGCCAACGACATCCAGCCATCACAAGAACTGTGGGATTCGCTAGCCATCTTCTTCCACCACAAGATTGCTAACATCTACAACAGCTTCAACACCACAACAGCCCCGAATAACGCCAGAATCCTCCTCCCCTGTGAATAGCACCAGCGCCTTCCGCCTGAACTCCTAGTCCAACGTCAACGATGATGAGACACGCAAGGTCATGAATTCCATCCACTCAGGATCTCCGTCATACCCGTGCCCACACCATGTATTCAACAAAGCAGACGCAGCCATCGCACCCCAACTGCGGAAGTTCATCAACATCTCCTTAGAAACAGAAACATTCCCGGAAAGCTGGAAGCATGCCGCAATCAACGTCCTCCTCAAGAAGCCCAAGGCGGACCCTAAAGACCTCAAGAACTTCCAGACCATCTCCCTGCTCCCGTTCCCGGCAAAGGTCATCGAGAAAATTGTCAACAGGCAATTGACCCACCACCTGGAAGCCAACAATATCCTGGACCCGTCCCAGTCCGGATTCAGACAAAACCATAGCACCGAAACAGCCCTCATCGTCGCCACAGAAGGCATCAGGCACCACCTAGACAACGGCAAAACATTGGCTCTCATCCTCCTGGACTTGTCGGCCACCTTCGACACGGTCTGCCATCGCACTCTAGATACGCCTCCTAGAAGCCGGAATCCAAGAGAAGGCCGTTGACTGGACCACGTCCTTCCTCTCCGGCAGAACCCAAAGCGTCCGCCTCCCACCCTTCCGATCCGAAGCCACAGACATCATCTGCGGCGTCCCCCAGGGCTTATCCCTCAGCCCAACGCTGTTCAACATCTACATGGTACCCCTCACACAAGTGACCCACCAGCACAACCTCAACATCATCTCCTACGCCGACGACACCCAGCTCATCCTCTCCCTCACCAAGGACCCACACACCGCCAAAACCAACCTCCACGAGGGAATGAAAGTCGTCGCCGACTGGATGAGGAGTAACCACCTGAAGCTGAACTCGGACAAGATGGAGGTACTCATCCTCTGACCCACCCCCTCAACCTGGGACGACTCCTGGTGGACGACCACACTAGGAACAGCACCAACACCCCCTGACCATGCACGCAACCTAGGATTCATCCTCGACTCCTCCCTCTCCATGGCCAAGCAGGTCAACGCCGTCTCCTCCTCCTGCTACAACACCCTCCTCCTACTCCACAGGATCTACAAGTGGATACCGACCGAAACAAGAGGACAGTGACACAGGCCCTCGTCAGGAGCAGACTGGACTACGGCAACGCACTCTACACAGGAATCCCAGCCAAACATCTACAACAACTACAACGCATCCAAAATGCCTCTGCCCGATTGATAGTCAACATCCCCCGCCGCAGCCACATCACCCCCCACCTAAGAGACCTACACTGGCTCCCCGTCGACAAGAGGATCACCTTCAAGATCCTCACCCAGGCATACAAAGCACTCCACAACGCCGGAACAGCCTACCTTAACAGCAGACTCAGCTTCTACACCCCCACCCGCCAGCTCCGCTCCACCAGCCTCGCCCTCACCGCTGTCCCCCGCATCCAAAGAACGATCTCTGGCGGCAGATCCTTCTCCTACCTCGCCACCAAGACCTGGAACACCCTCCCTACACACATACGGCTGACCCAAGACCGACTCGCCTTCAGAAGACTCCTCAAGACCTGGCTCTACGAGCAGTAGCAGCACCCCCCCCCCCCCCCTCTCCCCTCAGCACCTTGAGACCCTCACGGGTAAGTAGCGCGCTTTACAAGTACATTGATTGATTGATTGAATGATTATTCTCTTTGAGGAAGCTGGTCAGTTGTTTGTTGACGGCCTTTTCGATGACCTTCGCGGGGAACGGGAGCAGGGAGATGGGTCGGAAGTTCTTTATGTCCTTGTGGTCCACCTTGGCTTTCCTGAGTAAGGCATTAATCTCTGTGTGTTTCCAGCTCTCCGGGAAGGTCACTGTCTCAAAAGGGGTTGTTGATGGTTTTTCGGAGGTGTGGTATCATGGTGCTGCTGGCTTTGTTGAAGATGTGGTGTGGGCAGGCGTCTTCTGCGGATCCGGAGAGGACGGTTTTCAATCTTGATGGTGTTGTTGTGGTTGATGTGGCTCCAGGTGAGCAGGCGGTTGATGTGGGTGGTGGTCGTGGGAGTGGGGGTGCCGGCGGTTGTCGGGGTGCTGATAGCGCCGAAGCTGTTGTGGATGTCTGCGATCTTGCAATGGAAGAAGGTGGCCAGCGAGTCGCACAGATCTTGTGACGGTGGGATGTCGTTTGTGTTGGAACTGGGGTTGGAGAGTTCCTTCACGATGCTGAAGAGCTATTTGCTGTTGTGTGCATTGTTGTCTATGCGGTCTCTGAAGGTGGTCCTTTTGGCGGATCTGATGAGGTGGTGGTGTCAGCGGGTGGCATTCCTGTGGGCTGTGTAGCTTTCCTGTGTTCTTTCGTGGGTCCAGTTTTTTTCCAAATTTTAGCAGATTCGCTTGGTGGCCTGGAGGTCTTCGGTGAACCAGCTGGCTTGATTGCTGATCTGAGTGATGGAGGGTATCTTGAGCAGGCGAGGGTGTTGGTGCAGTCGTTGATCCATTGTGTGAGGTTGCGGGCTGCGGCGTCGGGGTCGGTCAGGTCTGCGGGTGGGCTCTGGGCATGAGTGGTGGTTAGCTGGTCCTCGGTGATCTTGCCCCTGCTGTGGCAGGGCATCATCTGGGTGCGGTGGTGGGTGGTGGGTTTCCGGAAGGTGAAGTGGATGCAGCGGTGGTCGGTCCAGTGGAGTTCGGTGGTGCGGTCGAAGGAGACGTGGGTGCTTGCTGAGAAGATGGGGTCAAGCGTGTGGCCAGCGTAGTGAGTGGGTGTTGTGATGAGTTGTCTGAGTCTCAGGCTGCTGAGGTTGTCGATCAGGGTCGAGGTGTTGGAGTCATTGTTGTTCTCGATGTGGAAGTTCAGGTCCCCGAGGAGGATGTAGTCTGTGGAGGCGAGGGCGTGTGTGCGATGAAGTCGGCTATCGAGTCGCTGAACAGTGGTCGGGGTCCGGGGGTCTGTAGACGAGGGTGCCTCTGAGGGTGGTGTTGGGGTCGGTGTTTCTTGAAGTGCAGGTGTTCGGCAGTGCTGAGGGTGTCGTTGGCGTCTATTGAGATTTTGAGGGTGTTTCTGTGGATGATGGCAATTCCTCCACCTACTCCATTGGTGCGGTCCTTGCAGGTTATCTTGTAGCCTTCTGGGATGGCTATGGCGATGTCAGGTGCCGAGGTGGGGGTCAGCCAGGTTTCCATCAGGAAGGCGACGTCTGGGGCGTTGGTGTCGAGTAGGTCCCAGAGTTGGATGGTGTGCTTGTGTGCAGAGCGAGTGTTGATCAGGATGCATCTGAGGAAGTTGGGTTCTTCGGTGGGTGGGTTGGCGGGCCAGATGCAGGTGAAGCTGCAGCTCCAGCAGGAGAAGAGTCCTTGGGTGCGCTTCGGGGTGGCCAGGCAGCATGTGAGTGACCGTCCGGCGTTGAGTGGGTGGAGGGCGCTGGATTCATAGCGGTGGTGTGAGTCATAGTCAGGGGGCCAGGGGTCCTGGTGCTGGGTGCGGTCCAGGCGCGGACGGGCGCAGACTGGCTTGCATTAGGCGCGCCTTCGGCGGCCAGCGGCGCGTTCGCTGCGTGGTCTCTATAGGAGGGGGAGTGGGAGGGAGGAGTAGCTGGGAGGCGAGAGCGGGTTGGCAAATAGGAGCTCTGGGGGACGTGGCCGCAGGGGACACAGCCGCAGGGGACACAGCGGCTGGAAAGGAGTATGGAGCGGGGGATACAGAAGGCAAAGTGGGGCACAGAGGGGCATAAGAAGTACAATAAGAACAACAACAAAGCTAACCAAGCAGGTGGGGGCGAGCGGGGGGATACACAAGGCAATGGGGCACAGAGCGGCACAAAGTACAAGGGGAAAAAGCTAATCACGCAGGCACAAACCAGATCGAGCGGCAGCAGCAGGCAGGGCACACAGAAGGGCTGTGTGGTGGCACAGGGGAGCGACCTGCCTGGTGAATGAAAACCAAAACGTCAGTTTTATTAGAATCTAGTTTCAAGCTATTTGTCTTAATCCAGGAAACAACTCCTCTGAGGCACTCTTTAAAGTTGTCAAAAGCTGCTTCCAAACTGTCTTGGAAGGAAAAGAGCAGTTTAATGTCAGCATAAAACCCAGGCTAAAGGTATCCACCATCCACTAAGGGGGAAAGGTAGAGCAGGTTTAGGGCCGATCCCTGCTGAGTTCCACAAAACAGTGGTTTGGGTACTGAAGGAAAAGGGTGTAAATACACCCGTTGGAATCAGCTCTCCAGAAAGATTTGATCCACAAAAGATCCTTCCCCTGAATGCCTAGGTGACTGAGTTCACCAAGATGAAATGTTACACTGTGTTGAAGGCCACTGACAGATCAAGAGGCAGAACCTTGACAGGTATTTTACCAAGATTCTCTTCACCTAACTACACCACCTCCAGGAAAGCCATCTCCATGCTATATTGTGCATGGAAACCCGACTAAGAGTTGTGGAGGATGGAATTGGTTTTCACAAAAGTGGACAATTGTTGATCAAACAATCAATTTCTCCAGAATTGTGACAGGTCAGGGAGAAGAGATATGGGCCTGTAATTACTCAAGACACCAGGGTCTACATTCGGCTTTTTAAGAAGCGGCAGAAGCAACGCCTTTTTCCAATGTATGGAAAAAACACTGGACATCAATGAGGCATTCCAGATTTCATTAAGGAAAAGGTTAAAGTGCTGGGCCGTTAGTCTGAAAATGTCTGGGGACAGACGTCATCAGGGGAGCCAGACTTACATTTTATTTGCTCATTTAGAGAGATGTCTCCATAAATAGGGGCAGATTTGGAGGAAGATCACTTGGGACAAAGGGGCGCAGTGGTGTGGGCATTCCCCACATAAACTGGACTGGAAACTGTAACACTATTAGGGGTCTCTTTGAAGGTGGATTAAAGATTCTGGATCTTTTCGCCAAAGAAGACTGAGGGTCTCTCATAAAGTTTGGCTGAAGAGATGATGCCAGTTTTGGCCCCTTCGGGCAGACAAAGAAATTGCAATTTTAAACAGTTCCATAGAAGAATTAGCCACAGTCTCAATATGATGTGCAAAATATTCTTTCAGTGCATTGTGCATTTTCTTGTGGAAGCTACTAAGCACCACTTTGAGGAGGATTTTAGCATTAGAGTTATACGATTTCCTGCAATTGTGCTCTAATTTTTTGCACAAGCTTTTCTCAACCTTTAGGTGAATGGAAAATCAGAGAGCATAAGGCCTACATCTTTTTGTCACAAACATTTTCACAGGTACAAGATGGTCTGGAGAGTTAATGCTCTATTTATCAAACAGAGAAATACCAGTCAACTATCCCATGAAGAATCAGTGGGGAGTAGCTGAGGGACAGAGCAAAAGATTCTTCCAAGAGATTCTGCCATTTCTTTTTCATTTCCCAAGGACGGATGATCCTAATAGGTGAGCAATATCCCTGTAGCGTAAATAAAATTCTAAAATGATCAGACCAAATCAAATGCTACAGATCGTTAACCTGCATGCTAGGTACAATTGAGAATATCAAGTCTAGTATACGATCAGCTCTATGAGTTGGGACCTTAACATGTTGGGTAAAATTCAAAACCACCAACATTTGAATGAGCTTTGTGGCTGGGTGGGTGTAGAATTGGGATCCTCTTCATGAACATCAAAATTTCCCAGGATTGTCAAATAAGCATATTGAAGAGATTATTGTGTGATCCTGTCAAATAGTGCAGGAGACCTATAAAACCAAAGGCCAGGGAAGGAGTGAAGGAGTTTAAGGCTGAAGATAAGACCCTCAATATTTCCACGCTGGCTTAGCAATGTGGTTGATGCTTCAAATATGTCCTTAAAAATATTAGTACCCCCACCTCGTTGGCTGTCAGTATACAATAGCCAGGTTAAATCGCCATGGCAAGGGCTGGATTAGAGTTGTCTTTCAGCCATGTTTCATTGAGGAATACAAACTCTCATGTGTTGTCGGACAGAAAGAGGAACATTTAAGAAAAATGTTTTGCTAAAGACCTGCAGTTGATGAGGCAAGCCTTATAGCCCACTGGGACTTGTAATAAAGCGGGTGCTGAGTTCTGTGGCAGCGAAGGTGCGTCAGCCTCGAGGATAATCTGCCTTAGCTCAGTAGTATCCTTGATATTTAAATTTAAGCCACAAACCTCACAAGAGTAGACAATCTAAAACATACAGAGTAGAGAAAGTATATTCTGAGGGCAATATGGGTCGATATTTAAGGCAGGGAGAGTCCCTCTGGATTATCTGCTGACCTGTAGCTGGACAATTGAGCAGCATGGCTGGCACGGGCCTCAGACTGGTTGTGGACAGGCGCAGACAGGCTTGCCTTTGACATGCCTTAGGCCCACCCACTGCGCGCCTGCTGTGCATCTGTGGTATGGTCTGCTTTATATGGGGAGAAAAGGATCCTGACAAGTTTGACCGCAAGAGTACCAACCCAAAATGGCACCTCTATGCAGCACTAAAGAAAAAGGAAAAATGACGCTCCTCTCTCAGTGAGTATCAATGAGAAATTAGAGTTTCTAATTTGGCTTACAACTTCATCAATTCCCCCCAAACTCCAAAACAAGTGCGCCCCCCAAAATAAAGTGCAATTGTGCCTGCAGTGAGAGAGGGAAACTATAGCTCTCTTTAAAACATCAGGCGACGTAAACAGCATTTCCCACAGTATTTCAAACTCAATTTCAAAGTAAAACAGCAAACACAATAGTACATAGAATTAAAAGCGATTTAAATAGATGACTGGAAGCACATTACAGTACGCCTAATTATGGATGTGTACAGCTTTTGGCCCTGTCCTGTTCCCAACTTTCCACATGAACAAGCACCTTGTGCACGTGGCCTTTGGCATTGCTGAGAGGGGATTAACTGCTTCCAGCAAAGCCCTTTATCCAACCTCCTGTACACCTATTTCTCTCTACTCATCAAAACAGAAGTGCATGCAATTGGATATTTGTAGTGGGCCCTGTGCCAGTCTCAGTACTACTAAATCAGCTGCACAAAGCCTTCCACTGTGCCTCGTGCCTCTATTTCGCCAGAGTCACTTTTTATGGACGCATGCTTTGACACCTGGCATCCTATAATATCCACACCACACACATTTTAAGTTGCTTCCATCCAATCAGATCATCCTATCGTGTAATCCACTCAGGAACAGTACAACATACATTAGATGAAAGGAATAAAATACTCCATCTCTCAATCAGATTTATTAATTGTTCAAATGTATTTTTCTAATAGGATAGGTGGCTCAGAATCCCAGAAGGATTTATGAATTCATGGTGCAGAGAGACCAATTTTGATCCCTGTGAAGCATGCTTGACACCATTTTGTGCTCAAACTCTCAAACTCTACTTCTGCTGAACGGATTTACACCAGAATATTCAAGGCACTACTCTGAGTAAAGTTCTTGTATAATGCTAAATTTATTCTGATAATTCCAGTAATTTAATTGTGCTAAACATGTTTTACTGCAGCGAGTAGCACATTTTCTGATGGGGGATACAGTAGAAATCACAGTGTTTTAAGCCACTCTTTATTCTTCACCCCACAAATGTTTTGCAGGGGCACCTTCCTGCACAAAAATAATCCCATCAGGCATTTTCCTCTTTCAGTGTGTACTGTAGAATGCAGAACGCATTAAAAGAGGAAAAAAGAGGAGAAATGTTGGGGAGGCGTAACATTCACACGCATTTCTAGATTTACGAATCCTCGTAAATCTTGAAATGTGTCTTGTTCCATGGCTGTTTGCTAGGAACACCCACAGCAACACCCATGGAACAAAGTGCTGCGTGTAAAGGGGTCATATTTCCAAGGACAGGAAAAGCAATGCAGGGTGGCTTTTCCTGTCCTTGTAAATATGGGGGATTAGAATACGCCACCAGTATGTGACAAAAAGTGACAAACTGGTGGTGCAAGGGGCTTGTAAATCTGCCCCAAAGTGTTTGTAAATCTGGTCTCTTGCGTCTCATAGTAGAGTAGTGCACTGCTGAAAAATGCCGGTAACTAGTCTATGGAAAATGTAGCAAGACCCGAGTAAGATGCCGAAGGCTGCCCTCTGCCTGTGTTCTGTGCCTGACTATAACACTGCTGCGGTAAAAAAACATATGCTTATGATCTCTATGCTGCTTATTTCATGCAGCACTACACTCTCCCAGTATTTTATTGTTTTGTAATTGTAATTGTATTTATATAATGCCTACCACCGCTGCCTAGGCGTCAAAGTGCTTTTTGACGATGAGTAGGCTACTGTGGAACCCAAAAACAGTGGTGGATTAGTATAGTGAAAGTCGAGTTAATTTGAGCGGTGGACATGTGTGTCTGTTCATTGGATTGTAAAGGATAATCAGGGGACAGAAAAGGGAAGAGTATAGAAAGTGTTTATTGGCAGATCATAGTAGTAAGATGAGGTTTGTGATGATTAAAGGAGTGATGGATGAGGGATGAATTTATAGAAATGGATTAGGGAGATAATATTAATAAAATTGGTTTTGGGAAGAGCAAAGGAGGGCTAGGTGAGGGAAGAATTTATATGGGTTGTTTGGGAGATCATAGTAATAAAATGACGTTTGGAGGGATCCAGAGAGGGGTAGAGTAGGGAAGAGTCTAGAATGGGTCCTTTGGGGAGATCATAGTAGTAGAATGAGGTTTGGGTTGAGTCAGAGAGTGGAGGTTGAGGATATATCGAGAGAGGTATAAGGTGAAATATAGGGTAGTGCATTGCAGACAACATGGCTAAAACACATTTCCAAAGACAATATCCCTTGCAAAGGCTAAACCTATTGGCTTTGCCAACACTTTTTTAAATTTATCTTTGAGGTCCGCTTGTATTATGGGGAGAGCATTGGCTTTTTACTTCACTCTCAATTGTGCCACTTAGAGGTGCTCTATTGGAAGTGTACTCTATCCTCTTTGCCAGTTGGGATATGTCACCCATCCATACCCTATTTTAGACTGTCATCAATGGCATAGCAAGGAGGAGTGGGGGTGGTCCGCCCCAGGCGGCATACATTTTGGGGACGGTGGCCTCTCACAATCACCCCCACTCTTACCTGCGGCCGTCACGGGGGCAAACTCAGGGGCTGTCACTAGCAGCAGCAGTTCAGGCTATGCCACTGACTGCAGCAGAGAGAGGCATGCTAAATGAAAGCCTGTGTGCATCACTCTATTCAGAGACTGTGTCCAGGATCCGAAACACCGCCTGGTCTTTTTTCTGCAGACAGTAGGCAAGGAATTAATACTACTAATGTTAAATGATTTGAACCTGTGTAGCATAAAACCTATTAGTTTGAAGTGCTACACTGGTCCAACGAATATCTAAGATGCAGCACACTCATTTCATCTTTAACCTCTCCCCTTTTACCTTATAGAATTTTTATATGAACTGTATCATACTTGTCGGCATTCCAATTTAACATGCATTCTAATTAATGTCCGTTTGATGGCTAAATCTGATACTAAGGGGAGGGGTGTGGAAAACTAATTTTAATTCTGCATTTATAACAGAAACCTGCTTAAAGCAGACTCAACCCCTGATCTTACATTCCTCCTGGTTATCTTTTCAAATTAGCCATCGGGCCCTTGTGATCATTTAAAATAATGTGTTTGTCTCCTTATGGACTCTGAAGTCAATTTCCTTTACATAATATATTCCTAATATTTCCCTTTCAAAATCTCAAGCAATAAAATGAATCCAATAAAATGGCATTCATTTACAGACTCTATGGCCTTGTAAAGAACATAATTAATTCAATACAGGAGTTGATCTCTCTAGTCAAGAAACTAACAATTGTATCTTGCTCTAAGATCTGAATCTCCTTGTGAACAGAGAATCTGACATGGAAACTACAGAAATGCTATTTATATGGCTTTGATTTACTGTAACTTTTACAAGGGCCAATTCACTCGGCAGGCCATATTCTTGCCCAGAACTGACATAGATGGACCACAAAGCGATTTTTTTGTCAATCAAGAAGAGAGGCCAAAATGAAAACCAATGAATCGTCCAACATTTCTGATCACTGGGTGGGACTTACTGGAGGTAACAGAGGGGTAGTTGGCCCCCAAGGACCCTCAATAGCCAAAGGGACTTTATCCCCTATGAGTATTGCACCAGGAGGCATGTTTATAGAGTGGTGGAGAGAGGGAGCATGGCCTCCTATCGGGTCTCAGCAATCCTGCTATGTGGGATTTACTTGAGGTAATTGGCCCCCAAGGATATCCTTGGGGGCCAACTACCCCTCCTGTTGTCTCTATTAAGTCCCACAATGCCGGATTGCTAGGAGGTCTTGGGAGGCCACGCCCCCTTTCTCCACCACTCTGCAAATGCAGCTCGTGGTGCACTACTGGTTGGGGAATAAAGTCCACTTTAGACCTGAGGGAACTTGGGGGCCAGGAAGTCCTCTTAGTACCTCCTGTAAGTCCTACATTGCATGATTCCTGACATCTGGTCAGAGGCCCAGCCCCCTTTCTCCACCACTCTGCAAATGTGACTACTAGTTTTTTTATTTATTTGAAAAGTTTTATATCAAGCAAAAAAGAACTGCTGGGGTCTCAGAGCGCTGAAGATTGAAGCAGGGATTTTAAGCTGGTACAGGCAAAAATAATAAACTGAATAAGAGATTACACAGGAAACAAGTTGCTTAGTAGGAAGGTAGGCCAAAGCTGGGGACAAAAAGTAAATGTTTGCTTGGGAGGCTACAGGTTTCTAGTCACAGTTAGCTGTTCAGGAGCAATCTTTTGACTTTCTTTTTTAATGCAGTTGTCAAGGGGTACGTTCTGATTTCAGGAGGGGCAACATTCCATATTGTTGGAGCAAGACCAGAGAAGGAGTGGTTGTAGGTTGTCTTTTTTTTCTTAACTTTTGTAGTTTCACAAGTCGAGTGTTGGAACTCCTAGGAGCTCGATTTGCATCAAATCTTTCAGTATTTTGTCAAATAAGTGGGAGTGTTATGATGCACTGTGTAGGAACTGGGGTCACCAGTTCCTTGGGGGGTAGCTTGGCCCGAGCAGGTAGGCACCTGAAGCTTAGGTGTAAAGTGATCATACAGCACACACATCCACTGAGACAGGGAGCGCATGCAATGACTGAAACCACACCAGTGAGTTTGCATAAAAATCAAATAGCTTTTATATAGATTAAGGTTCAGGGTGATCACCAATCACAGTAGCAATAACTCATTAGGTCATTTCATCAGATGGCGCAAAGGTAGCAATTCAATAAACAACATAGCATGTCGCAATAACCGTTTCATCAAAGCAATGAGCACTTCGCTCTATAACTGTAGGCATTAGGTTCACCTTTCGTTAGATATGCATCAACATTTTATCAGGTAAAATGAATACTTTCATTAGGCAAGAATATTTCATGAAAGATGGGGCCACAGTTCATTAGGCAATACTAACCAATGCATCAGGTAAAGATCAGCATTTCACTGGGCATAGGTAAACACTGCATCAGGCCTAAATGGGCATTTCAGAAGGCGAAAATAAACAGTTCCCTATTCAGGAATGAACATTTTATCAGGCCAGAAATAATCAGCTCCTTTGGTAAGGCAACATTTAACCATTCAGGAGTAAACAGGTCATAAGAATCAGGCCGGAATAATCTTGTCATGGAACAGGGCCTAGCAGTCGGTTGTAACAACTAATTTCCCCAACCAGGGCTTACCGGTTCTGAATTGATGCCCCCAAAGGTGTCGGTGGGGTTCTAGACCAGTTCTAGGGGCCGAAGGGTCAATTGGGGCAAACGGGGCCCCACAACAGTCTGCCCAAGGGGAGGGGCAAACTCGGGCCTTTTCCGGCCTTCGACCTCCTCCCCTGGGGTTACCTTGGTCTTCGGGCCTCCTCTGCCCCTTGGGGCGGTCTCCTGGATGGAGGAGGGCTCTTGCTCTTCTCAGAGAGCCCTCCGGTGACTTGCAGGACTCGGGGGTGATGGGTCGGACAGGGGAGGTCTGCGCTACTCCGGCGCTCTTCTCAAGCCTCCCTCCGCCCCGGGGCAGTTCTGGCTCTCTTCTTCAGGTGGAGGGAGGGCTCTCGGCACTCTCCGAGCCCTCCGGTGACATGATGTCCTGTTCCAGGGCTCGCGATGATGTGGGCGGTCCGGGAACCAATCAGCAGGCGGAGTGGGCAGGCGCGGCAGCGGCAGCCAATTGCTGCGCGGCGCTGGATGGGGGGCGTGGCCAGGGGTGCCGTGTCCCCGTCAAGTGACTGCGGGGGTAGGTTTAAGGCCTTGTCGGGCCTAGCGCTATCTGACAGGAATTCCGGCGGCCGTCTCCTGACACCAGGGGCCGCCGCGGGGGCAGAGTTGGCAGTGCTGGCCCGAGGAGGGAGCGCCGGGCCACGGCACAGGACAGGGGAGCCCCAAGCCACAGCGGCGAACCACCTGACCAGCGCCTCACGGGACAGCAGGGCTTGCAGGTACAGCGTTTCACGGGGCACCAACAGTCTCGGGCGCCACGGCGCTTCAGAGGCAGGCAGCGCTTGGGGCAAAATTTAGCCTGTGAGAGCGTCGCAGTTCGGAGGAGACCAGCGCTTCTCTAAGGACACACAGGAGAGCGCGTGAGGGGCAATCAGGCAGGCCAGGCCACACGACAGTGGCAGATCAGGGTGCTAACGCTGCGCGGTGATAGCGCTTAGCAGTCTCTTTGGCCTGGGCAGTTCCTCAGGACAGGCTACATCAGTGGTAGGACAACACAGGGGCAGTTCAGGCAAGGCAGGTCAGCACTGCGGGCACATGCTGATGCACAGGGCACAGAGGTGGCAAGGCCCAATACCTGCTTGATCCCCAGTAGTCCTTGTTAGCTCAGGTAGGTAGTTTCTCTCGGCGTTAGATGGTTCCTGCGCCCTTGGTAGACAGTTTCTTGAGGGGGTTTGAGTTGAAGGCTGCTGACAAGTTTCCTCAGCAGGTCACAGCAGGTGGTCCCTGGGTTCCCCTCCCGCCTGGCCAGATCAGTGGACTAGTTCAGTGTTCCTCACACAGCTTGGTGGGCAGCGCCTAAACCCTGTCACCCCCAGTGGTATAGGTTTCTGACTAGGCCCTACCGCCTAAGTCTCCTGCGTAGGGTCCCCCAGGTCAGTGAAGCCCCAACTGACTAAAAACTTTCCCTCCCTTCTTTAAATATGCCCAGGTCAGGTGAGCACCCTCTAAGGCGACAAAAACACACTCCGCCCCTATTCTATAATATTCCAGGAGCTTCCCTAGTCCAGCTATGGGCAGGTAAGGCAGGCTGGTAAGGCAACAATGTTTAGGGGTTCCAGCCAGCTCCTGGCCACTAGAGTGCGCCTAAAAAGACCACGCTGCAGTTGCAGGGGTCAATGGCAGCCATGTTGGGGAAGAGAGCACCTTAGATTTTAGTTTAGTTTTAGTTTATTTAAATAGCACAGTTAATTAAAACCATTGCTAAAATATCGACATTAGCACAATTATCACATTACAAAACGAAACCGGAAAAGCACTAAGTCAGAATTTAAAAAAAAAGAAAAAAACTATGCAAATTAAAACAATCTTATAGTTATCAGTCTTTTCGTACCGCTGGTCTGGACCAAACATAAATTAGATTAAAACAGGAAGTGCTACACCAGGGGACAGAAAAAGTCTGTAATGAGTTTTTGGGGGGAGGGAGAGGAAGTGCTGGGGCCAAAGAGGGTGAAAGGAGATTGTCCAGGAGTCTCACGAATTTTCCAATCCCTGCAAGCGCTTGGATGTCTGAGGAGGTAAAACACAGGGCCGTTGCCTCCAAGCATGACCTAGTACCCCATTTTAAAAATACGGGTTTTAGGAGTATTCTTCTGGGGGCATCCATGGCAGGGCAACAGCACAAAAGATGCAGCCATGATTCGGTGTGGTAGAAGCACAGTCTGCAGGCCCCCCCCACCTTTGAGGGAGCCCATCTGTAAAAGGCCATAGTGCAAAGGCCCAAAAGGCGCATAAACATTATGTTCTTCCGAGCCGCTGCATTCAGATTTTCCAACAGATAAGATTGGGGAAACCCCAGGATGATATGAGATATTCAGGGGGAGCAGGACAGTAGATGTGGTTAAAGCCTGGGTGTCCATCCAATGGGAGATGAGTTTCACCTGCTTGTTGATGACTTTTTTCTAGACTGAGTATGGAATAGTGTCTGACGTTAGCAGTGAATTGTCAATTTCTAGCGATTTTATGGCCTTTGTGATCTGACGATTCCATGGATTTCCGGGGCTGGCGAGAATTTCTTTTAGCCGGAATTTTAAGGTGGTATCTGCAGTTTTTAGTGACCTTTAGAAATATTTCAAGGTGTCTGCTTGGACTGTTTTTGTAAGCCCAGCTCCAGGCGTAGTCTTGCCCTCTGGATACATTTCGGAAGATGAAAGATTTTTTTGTAGGGGGAAACTTGAGCATGGTCAAGAATGACGGAGCATGCACCTGGGAATGCCTGATGCCCGTAGTTTAGTGCGGGGAGTAGTGTGGCTTTGATCACCTTCAGAATGGGTTCTGCGGAAAGGCTGCTTAAGGACTGGTTCAGTCGGGTCAGGGAGTATGTTATTGCACCTGCTCTTTTTTTCAAAGCTGATAAGTGTGCTGTTGGTCTAGAATTCTTGCAGAACCAGACTCCCAGATAATTATATTTTGAAGTTGAGTTAAATTTACAGGCCCAATGCGCCACCTTAGACTTCTCTTATTCTTGCATCTGCCGAATATCAACACCTTAGTTTTTTCCTGATTGATTTTTAGGGCATTGGCGGTGTTATATGTGTGGAGCATGCTTAGCGCTCGTTGAAGCCCCGATTTTGCCTGGTCCATTATAACAATATCATCAGCATATTGTAAAATATGCAGATTCCTTTTTGCAGGGCCCAGCTTTGGAGGGAGAAATTTACTTTTCTCCAAGAATATTCCCAGGTCAGCAGTGTAAAGGTTGAACAAAAGCGGGGCAAGAACACAACCTTGCTTCAACCCATCTTCGATAGCAATTTTTATGGTTACAGTCTTTGGGCCGGTTTTGGTTCGAAACCAAGTGTTCTTGTGCAAAGAGATAAGGGCGCCTAGCAGGCTCTGTGGCATCCCCCATTTGTACAGTTAGCTCCATAGGATATTGCGAGACACTTTGTCGAAGGCTGCGCTGTAGTCTATAAAGCGGAAGTAGAGTGGAAGATGATTTTTTTGAGCTGCTTGATGACTGAGAATGGCCAGGGTTGTGATGTTATCAATGGTGGAGGCAGAGGATCGAAACCCTGTTTGAAAGTAAGGTAGAATGTTGTGTTCTGCAACCCATTTTTCTAAGAGCTTAAGAAGACACCAGGCATATGCCTTCGCCTCAAGATCTAATAGGGCAATGAGTCAACAGTTGGCTGGAAGCCCGGGGTCCTCTTTTCTTAAATATGGGGTATAAGATCAAACATAGCCATGAGACTGGTAGCTGACAGGTCATAAAGACGTTGTTGTATAATGGGGCCAAAAGTTTTTCCCACTCTTCCAGAGCACATTTAAATACCCCAGCAGGAAGGCCATTGGGTCCGGGAGCCCCGTCGTTTTCATGGCCTTCAGGAACTTGGAAACTTTGGCTGCAGTGTTCAGCTCATGGATTTCTGTCAGGGTGGAATCAACACGGTCTCTCAGTTCGATCGTCACAGGATTCACCTTGTCACAACAGTATAGTTGAGTCACATGCAGGGCCCAATCTTCTTCACAAACTGCATTCCCTCTGTTGGTATTCGAGGAGTGAAGCTTTTTCATGTAGTTCCAGAACTGGGACAGGTTTTTCCCCCTTAACAGGGCGAATATTTTTAGCCACTCATTCTGTTCTTTTAGCCTCCCATGATGCAGGGCCCAATATTCTGAGAGCACCTGCACCTTACTATTGGCTAGCAATGGGAAGGTGCTCGGAGACCTAAGGCCAACAAAAAAGAAGGTGAAAAAAAATGAGGCAAGAGCGAAAAAATAGGGAAAGACCACCCTAGGGCTGACAGGCCTAACACACTGCTTTTTGTGTTAAGCAGGCTATCTTGTACTGGATCCTTGCATTGCGAGAGAGCAAGTCGAGTTGGATTGGATCTCAAGTGATGTGATCAAATTTTCTTGATCCTGTGATGAGTCTGGCAGCTGAGTTCAAAGTGGCCCTAAAGGGTTCAGGTTAGCTTTGGGTATCCCAGCCAGGTCAAAATTCTGTAGTCTAAACCAAAGATAACAAGGGATAGGACAGCTGGTTTCATGTCCTAAGGTGGTAGGAACGGTTTGACTTTCCTAAATGTGTTGAGTTGGTGATTGTCTCCTCTCATTGTTGCACTGATGTGGTATTGCATATTTAGGTATTTGTCTAAGGTTATGCCTCGGGATCTAGTTGGGTTACAAACATGTGGTAAGTTATTGAGGTCCGTTAGTTGTTATGTGTTGTAATATTTTTGTGATATTTTCCTATGGATTAATCAGGCTTTCGTAGAATTATGAGTTGCATTATTCTTGTTTATGCATCCTGTTGTGTTCTTGTGGCAGTATTTCTTTTATGTTTGTTCGCCTTTGTATTAAGCATGGGTGAATTTTGCAAATCTGGCGTTCGCGAATTTGCGTATTTGTGAACTCGCAATCCGCAAAATCCGTGGATTCTCGCGAATTTGCCGATTTTTTTTTGTGTTCGCAAGGGTTTCTGCCAGTTTGCGAGGGTTTTGTACCAGTTCGCAATTGCGAACTTACTTGTCGGCTCGCAACGGTCACAACTATGTTGTTTCTACGTCTGGTTCATCATCACAGGTTCCCAGCACCCTCTGTTTCACCACTGCCACCCTCTGGTACATCAATGCCACCCTCTGGTTCATCATCACTGTAGATTATGGGGGGGGAAAGCAAGCACACCTGCCCTGCTTCAACTGACATGAATTAATTTGGGGTTGATTTATTAATGTGTCACTGTTTTAAAATTCCAGTCTGGCACCTGCTTCCTTATCTGTAATTTGCTTTCTGTTGCAGTACAATTTTTTTTCCAGGACCTTTGTGGCCTACTTGTAGCTATTCTATGAGCCTGCTGTGAGGGTCAGAGCAGGGTCATACAATTGTTGCAACTTGCAACTGAACTCTGGAGGGGCCCCAGTCAGGAAGCACTACAGGGAATGGTTACTATTACTAATGATGAGTTTGAACTTTTGCACCTGCTGAGTGCTTTCAGTTTGCAAAATTCGTTTTTCTGCAGAACAGCAACTGTAATGGCCCAAACAAACATAGGCAACTGAACTCTGCAGGGGGCCCTCAAGAAGTTCTACAGGGTATGGTTACTAATGATGAGTGAACTTTTGCACCTGCTGAGTGCTTTCTGCAGAACAGCCACTGTAATGCCCCAAACAAACTTACTTATGAAAGTTGCTTTCTAATCCCAAAGTGATCCAAAGAGAGTCAAAAGGCCTCAAATCCAAAAAAGTGCAGGAAAATGTCAACCTGAGGAGTTATTCTGATAAAAATCATCATTTTCAGAAGGTCTATGCTGCTCGCGAGTGTGAGATTGTTGCTGCCCGCCACACCTACATGTTCGCAATTGCGAACTCTCGCGATGCGTCGCCAAACTCCCGCGGGATCCCGCAGCAAGATCCAAAATGGCGCAGCACTCGCAAAATATCGAGAAAAACAACTCGGCAAATGCTGAATGACGGTAAGTGAACGCCGCAAAATTGTATCACCAAGAAAAAAAATCCACTACGTGCGAATTTGAGGATTTTCGGTAAATTCGCGGATTGCGAATTTACCGAAAATCCGCAAAATCCGCGAGCGGAACGGATTTTCCGCCCATGCTTACTTTGTATGCTATTTGTATGGTTGATGGGGCACAAAATACAAATGAGGCAGTGATGAAGACCTGCTGAGTTTAAACCGCGTTGCCAAAAATAAACTAATTTGAAAGTGGAATGCTGAGAGCAATTTCTTTGTGCTCCACTGATCTATGAGGCACCACTTTGACACACACACACACACACGTATAGTGGTTTTTATAGTAGTCATTTTAAAGTATTTAAGAAAAGAATTCATATTATGTAAAATATAGATTTTTAATAACTGTGTTACATTATATTTATGTATGTATAGATTGTAAACAAGGCAGGTGTGCCGAAACGCGTCAAGCAGAACAAAAATAAACAACTAGCTAAATGACAATGTTTATTCCTGTGTCGGAGTCCGATTTTTAAAAGTGAAGTTGGGAGTGGTTGGAATATATATAAATGTAGGGGGAAAACGGCAAGCATGCAAATTGACGGATGTTTTTTTCACCTTGCAACATGACAATAAAGGATTTCATTACCTTACTGCTGTTGTGTGCTCCTCTGCTGCCAGAGCCTTTGGAAAATAAAAATTACTCACAACAACTTTGTTGTGGGAGAAAGCACCACCTTGAGAAAAGATGAAGGAGCCGCTGGTGGAAGGGGCCGTGGGACAGGGGAATCTCCCTACTGAACGGCGCAGCAGTGTCTAAAACTAGCTAAGGTGATAATACCTCCGGGGCACACTAAAGTGCCTAAACTCACAGCGGATTTTAAAAGAGCCACTGGGAACTTGCATAATTTGATGGCAACTACAGAACCCACTGTGGGTAATTAGAGGCAGAACCACAGGTCCCATAACTCACTTCGAGGCATCTCACGTTACTGAACGCAAACACCCGAGACTGTGGAGCCTCATAACATTGGAGTTGCCGAGAGCCCAAGAAGAAGGTGCGAGTGACACTGAAACGCGTAGGCGGAAAACGGCAAGCATGCAAAAGGACAGATGTTTTTTTCACCTTGCAACATGACAAGAAAGGATTTCATTACCTTAGTGCTGTTGTGTGCTCCTCTGCTTCCAGAGCCTCTGGAAAATAAAAATTACTCACAACAGCTTTGTCGTGGGAGGAAGCACCACCTTGAGAAAAGAGGAAGGAGCCGCTGGTGGAAGAGGCATGGGACAGGGGAATCTCCCTACCGAACGGCGCAGCAGTGTCTAAAACTAGCTACGGTGATAATACCTCCAGGGCACACTGAAGTGCCTAAACTCACAGTGGATCTTAAAAGAGCCACTGGGAACTTGCATAATTTGAAGGCAACTACAGAACCCACTGTGGGTGATTAGAGGCAGAACCACAGATCCCATAACTCACTACGAGGCATCTCACGTTACTAAACGCAAACACCTGAGACTGTGGAGCCTCATAACATGGAGTTGCTGAGGGCCCAAGAAGAAGGTGCGAGTGACACTGAAATGCGGAGGCAAAAAACGGCAAGCATGCAAACTGACGGATGTTTTTTTCACCTTGCAACATGACAATAAAGGATTTCATTACCTTACTGCTGTCGTGTGCTCCTCTGCTGCCAGAGCCTTTGGAAAAAAAAAATATATATATATATATATATATATATATATATATATTTTTTTTTTTTTTTTACAAAGTGCCCCGCAGTTTAAGAACGCACTCCGAGGCAGAAGATTTTTCAAACCATTTTATAGAACAGAAACTGGCATTTCATCCTGAGTTTGCTTCTCCTTCTGCCTACGCGTTTCAAAGCCTCTCGCCTCTTCTTAATGGGCAATCCAGATTTGCACGGATGAGTTTGGCTCCCACAATCCCTTGCATGCTAAAATACTTTCATTGGCCTCAGGCGTGCCATCTTCAATAGAATCACTCTTTCGATGCTTGCTGGGAAATGTGGTCCTTTTTAGTGCCGATTTTTACCCTCCAGTGGGTTTGTGCAGTCCAGAAAAATGAAAGGATATTAATTAAGCCCTCCAGTGGGCCTCAGGATGCAGCGCCGGTTTCTCAATATTTATTCTGCCAAAAATCGGCACTTCAAAGGACCACATTTCCCAGCAAGCTTCGAAAGAGTGATTCTATTGAAGATGGCACACCTGAGGCCAATAAAAGTATTTTTATATGTAGGTATACAAAGATTTCCTACAAATCTTCGGGGCTCAATGGCTGTAGCCAAGGTCTGTAAGGCCCAATTCCGGTGATAATTCCAACCCGGAAGGGTAACCAAGTTCAGAGTTCAATGTAGAATAGGACGGTGAAAGAAAAGGGGACCCCTGGTAAGGCCGATAGGTGTGCAGTTCCGGGTCACGAACGCCAGCGCAACAAGGGCGATTCAGCCACTTTCATTGTGGAGACACGTACCCGTGTTTCTATTTATCCGGACCCGGCCCAACTCTGTACTTTATCCGTGTGAAATTCACAAGAGACATTCTGATGATAATTTCAGCTGTCAAACTTTAGAAATACGCTAGTGTTTTCATTATCCTTGAACTTCACACCCATCAGCCTTACCAGGGGTCCCCTTTTCTTTCACCGTCCTATTCTACATTGAACTCTGAACTTGATTACCTTTCCGGGTTGGAATTATCACCGGAATTGGGCCTTACAGATCATGTCTAGAAACTCCCTTTAAAGTGCCTACACCAGAATGGTCCTTCATTACTTTTTAGTACAAGTAGAGAAACTACAATGCCTGTATTATTACAGCGTGAAACACAGTCAAATATATGTCACCATATTACCTTTAGACTATAGATGACTTACATTTCTGTAAATTACACAATCTGTTAGTTCAATAGCCATTATTGTTACACAAACAAGATCATACATGGGTTTCACTATAGGCATCCACTCACACTAACCCCAGACCTTGCTGGGGATGGGAACTAGAGGCACAGAGCCTAGGGACTAGCCAGCCTCCAATCTAATATATATATATATACACAAAAATGGGCTGCCCCTAGTGTGGGTTCCTACAATTTCCTACAGAGTTATCTTGAGATGCGGCACCGGTGGGGGCATCTCATAAAAAGTTACAGACTGGCCTCACACACTGCCCTGTGTCATGCTTCATCATCGGCTGTCCTCACCCTAAAAAAACTTTGTTTAATAGAGGGCGGGCATAACCATGGAGACAGGGATGCACTTCTAAAGCTAAGTGGTGGCTGTGAAAAAGTGAGAAGTAATCTAAAAACCCTTACATTTGTCAATAGACTGTGCTTATTCAAGGAGCAAATGTATGGTATTAAAAGAGGTGAACGGTGATCTGGGATGTTATTCTCCCTACACCATGTTAAGTGTGGTCAACATGTTTCTGCATTTGTGTCCCCGAAGGGTACATAGCATTCAGCAGGACCAAAGGGTTTCTAACTGTGGGCGTTGCCTTTTCGCATCTAATGCAAGAAGGGCCGGCCACTAAAGGGACGGGGGCTGTGGGGATCAAGCTCCCCGATTGGTGTAATACCAATGTAAGTGATTCTGTAGGAAAAAAGGGAAACAAAAAAGAGACATACAAATCAGACGTGTAAGTATATTTACAAGTGGCAAACTTTGCCATCCAAGCAAAATCACACCATCAATCCATTTCTTACCCTAAGATACTATTCTATTTGCTCCATGGTTGGGCGAGGGTGGAAGGGCCTACTCTGACTTTCTGTAATGGAGAGTTACGGACGGTTAAGCCTATTTGTGTATCCACAGAGATGTGACACAAAGAGCAACAGAGAATATTATGCAGTTAAAAGCTGTATGCCCAGTGTAGGCAAGACACACACATCCTTTCAGCAGAAAGTGAAACAAAACTTTCACTTTCACAACCATACGTGGCACTCACACTCTTACAGTCTGAATTCAGTGCTTCCAACCGTTCCATCTAAAGGTGTCCTCTCGGTCTCCCGTAGGTGGAGAATGGTGAAAAACCGGAGGGTTTAAATACTGTGGTCAAGTGGTTAAATAATTGTTTAATAAGCGCTAATTGGAAGTGCATGTGGTACATCCTGTGTCGCGCGTGGGCTGGGTCCGGACGCCTGGTGTGAGTTGTGCCTAATTTCACCTGCTCACATTGGATGAAAGGAGTTTTCTCCCCTAGTTCTAGTGATCCCAGGGTGGTCCCGCGCTTCTAATTGTAGAACACACACGGCCAGGCCCTCGTGACTACGGGGTTGGATATTGTGGCTGTACATGCGCATGTGCTAGTGTTCATGCTCCGCGCATGCACGTTATTCTCTTAGAGTCAATATCACATACTTGGATCCTAACTCATTATTGCTGAGTATGCGCTGTAATCAATATCCAGGCTACGCGCATGCGCGTTAGTCTCTTTATGGTCAATGTCTCATTTGTGAATGTGAATTCATCGCTACTATGTACCACTAACTGTGCATGTGTGTGGTGGGTTCTGCTCTGATGTAACACTGTTGTGTAATCGTGGAATATACCAAGTAGTCTCTCCCTTGAAAAACATTGGTTATACAGGTAGGGGCCTGAGTGCAATGATCTCTATTTATTTATTTATTTGCATGTCGTGTGTTTGAGCCAGTTTCCTGCTTCTGCGGGGTTCCACAGTAAGGCTTATCTAACCCAATCCTATTATTCTGAGCGTCACACTGGGTTTCAGATATTTAGATAATACAATGGTTTGATAAGTCTAGTTGTAGCTGCTATTTACCACATGGTGATGCCTTAACCTATATTCATATTTACGTGGACTGCCCACATGTGGCCTTTTTCTTAAATGTCGTGGACCTAGAGCCCCCTCTGCGATGGTTTACAAACGCCTGAGTAAATGATGGGTCTGTACAGTGGGTAAGGCCTGGGCACTTTGCCAACTGTAACCATTGTATTTCATCATTAAGGCCTCTCTCCAATGTGTGTAGCCTGTACACCCACCATTGTTCCCGAATGTGTAGTTGTCTGCCAATGTAGTTTTTTTGTTTTTTCATTACCTCCAGAATGACCCAATGTAGATCGGAATCACTATGGGCTTTCTCTGTGAAATGTGTCGTCAGTTTTGTGTTTGTTTTTCTGCACCGGATGGTGCTGCTGTATTTCACTATCGGCAGACAGATTCATTTTAAAAGTACAAAACATTTATCAGTGAACTTGTTACAGGGATTCACACATTACTTCTTGTTTAAGGACATGAAAACGATATTATTGGTTGCTGGTAATGACAATTGCTGTTAGACAAAGTGAGGAGGAGTGAACAAGTGATTAGACCTGTAAAGGTTACTGATGCATATGCAGTTTAACTGGGAATTTTATGAATTTCTTATACTGGGTAAATGACCCATAAAAGTTCTTATGCTGGTAAAATAATCCATGAAAACATTTATACTAATGAAGGTCTTCCAATGCATTTTCATGTGCGCACGTTTGCAGTGCAAGTGCTTTTGTTTATTCTACACACAAATTTGGCAGCCACCAAAAAAGATGTGGGCACTGATGGAGGGCTGATGTTAGCATGTTTTATTTTGGGAAACTGACCTAGCTGCTCCTTCTGTGCGTTTCAACTGTAAACAGCCTTTGTCAAGGTGAACAAACCCCACTACCTTTCAACAATAAATGCCTTTCTGGCATGAACACAGAAGAAGCACTATATGAATCTCACATTCCATGTTTTTTCCAGCTTTAAAATGTAAAAGAGTAATTTCTCTGTGGTCACCCACAATTAAGAGTGAGGGAGAGGATCAGCTGGGTGTCGTCAGCGTAGGAGATGATGTTTAGGTTGTGTTGGCGTGCGATGGCTGTGAGGGGGTCATGTAGATATTGAAGAGGGTGGGGCTGAGCGAGGAGCCTTGAGGTATGCCGCAGATGATCTTGGAGGCCGCTGAGCGGAAGGGAGGGAGGCGGACTTGCTGAGTTCTGTCGGAGAGGAAGGAGGGGATCCATTCCAGGGCCATTCCTTGGATCTCAGCGTGGTGGAGGCGGCTTGTTAGGGTGCGGTTGAAGAACCGGGATTTAGAACCCAGCAGCGCCAGGGATAGCGCTCGATGTCTTCGGATTCCCCTGCCTCGTGTGGAAAAAAGTAGGGCCGATGTCGAACAAGAACCTTTTTCAGTATTGCCCGGCGCTAACCGCCTCTCATACCACTCCAATCTATCAAACAAAGAGGCAGGCGCTGGAGACTGGAAGGCAGGAAACAGAAGTTTTATTCCGACGGAGCAGAACACGTCAACTCAGACAACAGGGTATCTTCTCGAGGTGCTCTAACCGCATCTCTGAGGCCTGGCCTCTTATACACAAGTTTATTGCTTTATTGCATAAAACACATCTCTGGCAACACTTTGATGTACGGAAAGACATCCTCGGAATCCCCGGTTCAAGCCCGTTCCCACACACATTTACAGTGGAAGTCCCCACCCCGGTCACAACAGGTGATGATTGTCACGCAGCTGGGCATTCCGCCGATTCCCGGAATGCATGTGGTTGATCGGATCTCATGGGGTGGGGGCTTTGATCAGTTGTGGATCCTTTGATGGGGGAGCTTCCTACTGTATGGGGGCATTAAACAGCATCCACAGGGTCTGGTGGCGGCCTGGGAACAAGCAGGACAATCGGGCACAGAGGAAAGGGGGTTTTATCAAAGGATACGGGATCATGAAAGGGATGGAGGGAGGTGTCGAGCTGGGAACAGGATGGGGTTCTGAGGCAGGGTTGCGCTGAAGAGGGTTTTATGGCCCAAGAATGTGAGAGCGGGGGCTGTCAGCGCACGGGGGATGCTTGCGAGGTTAGGAGAGTGAGAGAGAGACACGCGCTGGCTATCGGTAGTGGGCAGAGAGGCCATGTCATTCAAAATGGCTGCCACTTACGTGCATGAACGGGCATGAATTGGGACAAGATGGCGCCGATAATGTTGACGCTGCAAACTAGATTTTAACAGTCCTCCCTTTTCAACATATCTAGCCAACTTGTCTAATCTATATCTATCTTCATCAAGTTCCCAACCTCAAAATCGTACAATGCTCTCATGCGTTCTTTTTCAAAGTCCAGAGTCTTAGGGCAGATACAGTTTGCACATAGTGAACACAGAGGTGGCAGGCATTGGATCCCCAGGCAGAACCCACATATCACAACAACAGGTATCAGGATAATTGTAAGTAACCTCCACCCCCAGTTCTTCACAGTACTCCAAAACCAACCACCAAGCGACCATTCTTCTTGTTCCTGGTGAACTTCTGAGGAAAGTCTGTGGAGATGTTCGATGGCTTTGTACACTGAGGGTGAATTGTCCGGTATATATGTGCAGCAGCTGGACCCAATGATGCGGCATGCTCCTCCACGATCCGCTAGAACCACATGTAGAACAAGGCGGTTCTGGAGAGCCTCCAGGCGGACCGCTTGAAGCTCGGCTGTATTGCTCGTGAGGATGCCAGCTGTAATGTTCATCGTTGTTTCAACTGCTTGGGTCAAATGTCGGATGGCACGGCTGTTTGCCATCGGGCCCCAGAGTGGAACAAGTCCCTTCATTGCATCGAGGAACTGTGCTCCGGTGGAGTCGGCTTGTTCAATGTCTTTGGCTAGTTTTTGTCTGTGATGATTCGCTGGAGCCACATAGGTTGGAGGAAGGATGAAGGCAATGTAACAGGTGCCCCCCCAGCCTTTGGGGAGCCAGGTGTAAGCCTTTGTACCACAAACAAAGTACATGTTCGGAGAGGAGACAAAAGAGGGTGGATCAATGGAGTCCAAAGTTCTGATGATGCAGCAAGCGCTGCGGCCTACCAGTTGTGTCCCAAGCCCTTCGATGCACATAAGGCCTGTGACGTTGATGACGGATAGGGCCACAGTCAGGGTGGCAGCTGTTTGATTCCGGAGGTAGGAAAAGGTGGGTCTGGTCGGGTTATTGAACACCTGCATTTCAATCCGTTCTTTGACAGGGATGTCCAGGTGGATAGAGTCGTTGGAGGTCTGTGGGCAGAAGTGTGCAGCCGTTTTCTTCGTTTTATTCTGCCAAACCTCATGAAAGAAGAGTGTCATAGTTCTGCTGGAGGTAGTATTATCCCTATAGCTCTCTTGCAAGAGGATCAGCCAAGCAAGGCAGGAGCCGTGAATTGAGAAGGGCGAAGGAATGAAGGGTATAGAATGTCCAGTAGCGTGGGGTAGCAACCCATAGATCCAGCAGTTGGTGGCATTGGTAGCAAGATTGTGCTGGTGCAGCAGTTGCACGAAGGAATTATTCCAAAACTCCTTTCGCCTTTCTCGGAGTTGGGGTGAAAGAGAAATCAGATAATGTTCTTTCATTGTGGTAGGCTGTGCAGTGGTCAGGAATGTCTCATGGGCTGGTGCGTTCTCTTCCACAATCCAGAGGGTGGTCATGAGGAGGAGGCAAAGGAGAAGGGCAATAAAAAGTGCAATAGTCTTTGAACTGTGGATTTTGTCAGTCTTTGGATTTCTGTAGTGAATCTTCGGATGTCTGGTTGCTTCCATCATCTTCTTATCGGGCGCTTCCATCATCTTCTTATCGGGCGCTTCCATCATCTTCAAGGGAGCTCGGTAGCGGGCAGAACCACAAACTTCGTCTGGCTTTCTCTCCTGACGGCCTTTGTAGTGTTAGGCCACCGCTCTGAGAATTACGACTTAGTCAGTGGTCTGCTTAGCCGAAGCTCCCTCCTTTTGTCGCAGGTTATACCCTTCTCTGCTTGGCACAGTAGGGTCAGGATATTTTGCCAATTCGAGTGTCTCTGTATCAGGATAACAGTTCAAGGATGGCCGGTCTTTGTTCCCGAGCTCTTCCTGGATAGCTACGTCTTCTATCGTCGTCAGAGTCAAGGAGATCTTCTTGCAATGGTCTGCATGCACCCAATTGCGCTTCCCTTCCACTCGAAGAGCTGTTCGGGTGGTGATTAAGACTTGCCAGGGGCCCGTCCACCGGGGTTCCAGACTCTTTGCACGCTGGAAGTTCCGGATTAGAACGAAATCCCCAGGTTGCAGGTTGTGTCCGGGACCCCTGGAAGCATAGGGAATGGCATGCAACACCTGTTGGTGGATAACAGATGGTGTTTTAGTCAACTGGTACAAGTAATCAGACATTAGGACGTCCGGGATGTTATGAATGGATGTCGGTTTTGGTGCAGACCAGACGCTCATGGGCCGGCCGAAAACGACCTCGTAAGGTGTCAAGTGGTGTTTGGTGGGGGTGGAACGCATTGAGAGCAATGCCAGTGGGAGAGCGTCTGGCCATTCAGTCCTGTGATAGCCACTATTTTAGCTAACTTCAGTTTCAAGGTGGCGTTATGTCGTTCAACTAGTCCAGCAGATTGGGGGTGGAAGACTGCGTGGAACTTTTGTTTTACACCCAACCCCTTCAAGATGAGTTGGATAACTTCGGCTACTAAGTGGGGGCCATTGTCGCTCCATAAAATTCGACAAAGGCCATAACGAGGGAAGAATTCTTTCAGTAGTACTTTTGCAGTAGCAATGGCAGTGTTGTCACAGGTTGGATAGGCTTCCACCCACTTGCTAAATGCGCACACCACAACAAGTACGTACTCCAGGCCTTGGCATCTGTCTAGCTGGATGTAGTCCATCTGCAGGACTTCAAACGGGTGATTGGGAACCCCAAACCCTCCCCGGGGTACTACAGTTCCTTTCCCAGGGTTGTGTTGCAAACATATCAAGCATTGTTGGACCAGACTTTTGGCGGAGTCTCCGATTTTGTCGTTGTGCCAAACTCTGGAGACAAGTTCGATCATAGGTGCTGATCCTATATGTGCAGGGGAGTGTGCCATAGTCAGTATGGAAATCAGGTATGAATCGGGTAGCAACCATTTGTTCGTGTCTTTTGTTCGCCAGCAGCCTTCATCGTCTTTCAGTCCCACCCGTGCCCATTCAGTCAATTTGTGTTGTGAGCTGGCCATTTGGATGTCCCTAATAGTTTCCCTAGCGTCTGTCCATTTCTCTGCTTGTGACCTGGTCACGTACATGTGTGTCGTCGTCCTATTCTCAGCTGTGGTTCGGGCAGTGATGTCAGCCAGTGCATTCCCCTGCCCAATGATGTCCGTCACCTTTTTGTGTGCTTGGCATTTTATGACTGCAAGTTGTTTGGGAAGAAGGACTGCTTTAGTTAAGGCGGAGACTAGATCTCCGTGTAAGATGGGGGTGCCATGTGAGGTCAGGAATCCCCTCTCCTTCCAAAGGAGCCCAAAATGGTGAACCACCCCAAAGGCGTACTGGCTGTCGGTGTAAATGTTTGCTGTGGTTCCTGCTGCCAGGATACATGCTCGTGTGAGGGCAATCAGTTCTGCTGCCTGTGCAGATCGTTGTGTGATGCGGGCTGGCTCTACTACAGTTCGGGCTGTGGTAACTGCATAAGCAGCTGAGGTAGTGCCATCGGGGAGTTTGATGCAAGAACCGTCCACCCACAGCTCTCCGTCAGAGTCAGGAAAAGCTGTGTCTCTGAGGTCGACCCTACTCCTAGTCTGTTCATCTGTGAGGGTCACACAGTCATGTACAGGGGATACATTGGGATCGTTCTCTGGTAGGGGTAACAAAGTCGCTGGGTTCAGTGTAGCCTTGGGGTGCTCAACAGAATCTATACGAGCGGGCTTTTAGGGTGAAGTCAAAGAGGTATCGACTATCTGGGTGGATGGGGGATAGAGAAGAAAGCGTTCTTCAGGTCAATGACAGTGGAGGTGTTGGCAGTGGAAGGAATCATGGTCAGAATAGTGGTGATGTCTGAGACCACGGGGTACTGAGGTACAACTACTTTGTTGACCTCTCGTAGGTCGATGATGAAGCGGTACGCTTTCTCATCTCCCTCTCCTTGCTTCTTTATGATGGGTAGGATAGGGCTGTTGCAAACATTGCTAACTACTTCCTCTACCACTCCTGCGTCTATCAGGGACTGAATAATCTTTACCAATGCCTTCTCGCCCTCGGGCGATATCCGATATTGTGGAAGTTTCGGGAGTATTGCGTCCTGTCGAACAGTTATGTGCACTGGATCAATCATCATGCATCCTACGTCCAAGTCAGTCTTGGCCCACAGATACGGAGGCAGAGTGTCAAGTAGGGACGAGTCAGCGTCAGAAATGGAAAACATGCGTCGGGAAGGATAATGTCTGAGCAGAACCGGGTTGTCGTACAGAAAGACTCGAACTCCGTCTTGTGAACATCTAATGGTGGCTCGGAAATGTTTCAACAAGTCAAGTCCCATAATGGCGTCAGGGGTATTGGAAGAAAGCAAAAACGTTGTGTCAGTGGTGTTATTTTCTAGGTCAAAGGAGATCGGTGTGGACAAAGGGTTAGTGGAGGGCGTTCCATCGAAACCTATCAATGTTACAAGTGAGCCAGACAAGGGTGCCCTTGGAATCAGTCGTTTAGATAACGCACTACGTGTCGCGCCAGTGTCTACCAGAAATGGAGACTTCGTACCCAGGACCTTAGCGGTGACATAAGGACCTTGCTGGTCAACATAGAGCTCGACTGGATCCCTCCCTTGCCCTAGGCAGTCCTATGCAAAGTAGTGGGTGTCGTCACAGTCAGATTGTTGGTACTGGTTCTGTCGGGGACGGTCAAATGTGTTCGGTCTGCCTGTTCTGCCGTTATTCGTATCGTTCGTGGACCCTCGTCCCTGTCCTCTATTTCTCGGTCCACCCGCTACGTCTTTAGGGTCCCTATTCTTGTTCATCTCCAACAGAAGCGGACACTGGGATTTCCAGTGGCCAAATCCCTTGCAGAATGCACACTGGTCTTTGCTAATATCTTTACGTCCAACATAGGGTGCAGGAGCACGGTCTTTAGGGGGTGGATTCCTAGGGGCATTCATCTGGTAATTCCCTTTGTACTGCTCTCGACCTACAGTCACCCCTTGCAACTGTGCAATCATCACCCTTTCCTTCAAGTCCTTTTTCTTTTTCTCAGTCGCCCTATCGTTTTCGTTTTTCTGATGCTCATAATATTGGGTCATCTGGAGGATAGTCGCGGGTTTGGAGGCTGCCCAACTACTCTCGCTGGCCTGCAGTTTCTGAGAGACCTCCTGCGACAGACCTTTGACATAATTCTGGACAAACAGATGGTGTCCGGTTGCAGTGGTCATGTCTTGGCCGCTGTAATCGGAGAACACCGTTTCAAACCGGGAGAAGTATTCCGATGCGTCTTCCTGGGGTTTCTGACGACAGGCCGTTACTATCGACCAGTCCACTTTCTTTTCTGGGATCAGGGTCTTCAGTTTCTGCACAATTTTGTCTGGGAGTTCTAAAATGGATTTCAAAGGCTTCTGTCCAGGCTCTGTCTATCTATGCCATCGAGTTGTGACCAGGTATGTCCAAACAGCTCAAGGTGGTCGACTTTCCGGATTTGCTTCCACACATCAGCTGTCAGACATAACCCGAAAAACAAATCGATGTCGGCTAGGGTCATAATCGTTGAACCTAAGGCTGTACCTAGTTCAGTGTAGAAGGCAGTGGGGTTTTTACGTAAATCGGGCAGGGATTTTCAGGATATCCTGCCGATCCCATGGTTGGTAGACCCAGTTATACTCTACCCTCCCTCTTGCATCTTGGTGGTTGACGTCATCGTGTGTTCCCTGACCTCGTGGGGGAACCCAGTAGGGAGCAGCCTCTCTTATTGGCATCATGGCGCCAGCTTGCTCTATTCGTGGCTCGGTCGCTACAGAAGTCGTAGGTTTAGCTTCCAACCCTTGTTCAGTGAGGTGGCGGAAAACCTCAAGCGTTCGCGCAAGGAGGTCCGTCACATCACACTCGCCCTCATCCCCGATATCGACTTTTCTATACAGAGTTGTTAGGCTCTCGGGACCTTTGTCTCGATATCGGTCCTCATACGCATTCAGGGCATGATAACACAATCGTACGAAAAAGTGTCGTCTGTGGCTCCCCGCACATGAGTTGAACATATCCATGATGTGTTCCTCACTCTCCTTTCGCTCTACTAGTGTCTTAACTACCTTGTCAATCCCTGCTCGCTCATCTTTGCTTAACCTGTTCGTTCTTGTGGAATCTGTCTTTCGGGCCTCAGGGTCATCTAACATTGTTGCTTGTGCTGTGTCTAGTACAAGGGGTTCGGCCGGCGCGGAGGACACTGAGGTAATATAAATTTTATGGTCAAGTTATGTTCCCTAGCGCGTACCCCACCGACTCCATGTACGAGTTAAAGTGCATGTAACTTCCCTCCTGTACCAGCTATGAAGACGCAAATACATTTGCGTCCAACGTTAACATGTCCTCTTTCAGACCCACCATGAATGGGTTGAATGGTCCGTTCCTAAGTATACTATGCCAACGTCTTTTTGTAGTGTACTCCTATGTTTTCCAGCCCTGGCTGAAGTAGGCCCTGAATTTCTGCCACCGAGCCTCCTTCCTGGCTTCTGACTGCGAGGGCCTCTGCCCAGGCTGCCCCCGTATCCGTGAACTCCGACTTACTTCTAGCGCGGCCCTCCGTGCTCAGCTCTGCCTGCTGCCTGCCAAGATTGACTATAACCTTCGAGTTATCTGTTTCCCTCCCCGAAAATACATTCCTGCCTGCTAGCTTCAGTAAACATTCTTCCTCAGCTGCAGGGCTAAAGGGCCGACCTGTCTCTTTGCAAGTAATTCATAGCTTCTGTTGCCATGCTTCCATGGAAGGCCCCATGCCCCACGCATCTCATGCAGACACTCAGGCGCTTATACACGCACTCACAGCAAGTATAGAATAGCTTCTGCTCTAGAGACCTTTCTGCCCAGATAGCTTAGTTCCTAAACATCAGATATCAGATATGATAGAAGCACAAGTTGATCTGACATGCCAGACTTCTGTCTCTTTCCGTCAGTGTAAATGTCAAGTCCCCTGCACCCCTCCAATTACACGTCATGCAGCTGCGCGCGCATCCAAGCTTCCGATTTCTGCTGACATTGCAACATTTTCTGTTAGTGCCACCCATTCGTGACACCTATCTGTGACGTTTCTAGCACACACCTCTAGTTCACGCCTCTTGATTACGCACATGTACCACGTGTATACTGTTATCTTGTCTTCTCTCAGCTGTTACGCCTTCTATACTGTTTTCTATGATGTACAATAAGTATATAAGCTATGTACTGTTAATAAAATGTTAGCGCGCTCTATCCCTTCTGACACCCCTGTGGTGGTCAGAACATGATATCTTGGTCACGACCATTCCTTTTTAAGGAATAAAACCCCTTAGAACTCTAACACCACGGACTCTGTCTTTTTTCATCCGATCTGAGTTATTATTGATTAAGTACTTACCTGCATAGAAATTAAGAGAGTAAATTATTTATTTACATCAACACGGGGACCGAAACCCTGGTACTACTCTCGCCCGTGCTTGGGGGCAGCGGGTGCTGTGCTAAAGATTGGGAAGGTTTATCACTGGAGGGGTTTTGTCCTACGGGTCCTGGCTGGACAACATACGTTATATCACAAAAGAGAATGCCAGGGCTCGAATTCAAGTCACAGCAGCTTATTTATTCAGCTGGTGTGTGCCTTCTATAAATTACTTCAAGAAGGTATTACGTATACATTTGTGAATTTTCATAACATATTTACATTTTATGCAAACTTCAGAGGATTGAGCATTCCTTTTACTGTGGAAACAATACATACAATGTTTCATACATTACAATACTTTCTGTATTTTCAAACAAAACAAATAAGAAAACATTCATGTGTGGTTACACTATCACTACTTGAATACAAAACAAACATTGAATCATATACACCTAGATTAATTCAGGTACTGATCCTTATGAGCTATTAATGATTGTTACATGGATCAAACACATTGGGCAATATGGTTTTGGTTGCATCGCCCTATGCTTGTGTGCCAACCCCTAACATTTGGGTTGCTTCTTTGGAACAGCCGTATAGCCGACGCGTTTCCAAACCCTTCTTTCTGTCAATAGGGTTCTTCCTCAGGGCTGAGCTGTGTACCTGTGGTGTAGAATTGGGGGACATTTAGTATCTCCTTTTCTCTGAACTATTTAACTATCTTCTAACATAGGTGAAACCTATATAGGATTTTTACCTTTTATCACGTTGTTATGGGCTGTGATTTTCAAAGGCTGGGCATCGAGTTATCCATGATTTTACACCATTACCTGAATGAAATTAAAGGATGGTGGGTTCATGAGTTTGTGAATTTCTGGCACTTGTTTACACATTTTGTGTCCAAGTTCGCAATGCGCTTTCACTTACTTGTTGTGTAAGTTCCTAATCACTCGATGAGTTGAAGTGACCGTTTGTGGAAATCTAATTGCAGTTCCGCGGTGTTGGCGTTCTGTTTGGATGGAAATTTTAAATAAGATTTTAAACCTGATCGTGGGTGGGGAATGCTTCTATCTTCTACACGCACTGTAGCGCTAATGTGCTTACTTGTATTTGGGCGCCAAGGGGGGACTCAGGCACTGCTGCACTTTCTGTCGTTTAGACCGTTTGTAGCGTTGGAACGGTTGATTGTTCTGTGAATTAAACACAAAGGTGCCGACCATTACTCGACAATCTTATTTTAGTTAAGACCGCGCTACGGTCTGTTCGTTACAGACTTCTTACCTCTGTCTATCGAAGCAGTGCTCGAGGCTCCAAGTGGCCGCGTGACTCTCACTCCTAGCGCTGCTGAAAAGTCAGGTTTCCAACACTTGGTAGAACTCGATTTCCTGTTATTGTATGCTGCTAGGCATTATGGGACCTGTAGTTTTCCACATATTGCCGTTCTATGCACTTAGTTTTCTCTTCCATTTTTCTTAGGAAAAGGGTGAATAACATGGTAGTTGGCGCAATGACTGGCATGGTGTAAAATCATGGATAACTCGATGCCCAGCCTTTGAAAATCACAGCCCATAACAACGTGATAAAAGGTAAAAATCCTATATAGGTTTCACCTATGTTAGAAGATAGTTAAATAGTTCAGAGAAAAGGAGATACTAAATGTCCCCCAATTCTACACCACAGGTACACAGCTCAGCCCTGAGGAAGAACCCTATTGACAGAAAGAAGGGTTTGGAAACGCGTCGGCTATACGGCTGTTCCAAAGAAGCAACCCAAACAGCTATGTACTGTTAATAAAATGTTAGCGCGCTCTATCCCTTCTGACACCCCTGTGGTGGTCAGAACATGATATCTTGGTCACGACCATTCCTTTTTAAGGAATAAAACCCCTTAGAACTCTAACACCACGGACTCTGTCTTTTTTCATCCGATCTGAGTTATTATTGATTAAGTACTTACCTGCATAGAAATTAAGAGAGTAAATTATTTATTTACATCAACACGGGGACCGAAACCCTGGTACTACTCTCGCCCGTGCTTGGGGGCAGCGGGTGCTGTGCTAAAGATTGGGAAGGTTTATCACTGGAGGGGTTTTGTCCTACGGGTCCTGGCTGGACAACATACGTTATATCACAAAAGAGAATGCCAGGGCTCGAATTCAAGTCACAGCAGCTTATTTATTCAGCTGGTGTGTGCCTTCTATAAATTACTTCAAGAAGGTATTACGTATACATTTGTGAATTTTCATAACATATTTACATTTTATGCAAACTTCAGAGGATTGAGCATTCCTTTTACTGTGGAAACAATACATACAATGTTTCATACATTACAATACTTTCTGTATTTTCAAACAAAACAAATAAGAAAACATTCATGTGTGGTTACACTATCACTACTTGAATACAAAACAAACATTGAATCATATACACCTAGATTAATTCAGGTACTGATCCTTATGAGCTATTAATGATTGTTACATGGATCAAACACATTGGGCAATATGGTTTTGGTTGCATCGCCCTATGCTTGTGTGCCAACCCCTAACATTTGGGTTGCTTCTTTGGAACAGCCGTATAGCCGACGCGTTTCCAAACCCTTCTTTCTGTCAATAGGGTTCTTCCTCAGGGCTGAGCTGTGTACCTGTGGTGTAGAATTGGGGGACATTTAGTATCTCCTTTTCTCTGAACTATTTAACTATCTTCTAACATAGGTGAAACCTATATAGGATTTTTACCTTTTATCACGTTGTTATGGGCTGTGATTTTCAAAGGCTGGGCATCGAGTTATCCATGATTTTACACCATTACCTGAATGAAATTAAAGGATGGTGGGTTCATGAGTTTGTGAATTTCTGGCACTTGTTTACACATTTTGTGTCCAAGTTCGCAATGCGCTTTCACTTACTTGTTGTGTAAGTTCCTAATCACTCGATGAGTTGAAGTGACCGTTTGTGGAAATCTAATTGCAGTTCCGCGGTGTTGGCGTTCTGTTTGGATGGAAATTTTAAATAAGATTTTAAACCTGATCGTGGGTGGGGAATGCTTCTATCTTCTACACGCACTGTAGCGCTAATGTGCTTACTTGTATTTGGGCGCCAAGGGGGGACTCAGGCACTGCTGCACTTTCTGTCGTTTAGACCGTTTGTAGCGTTGGAACGGTTGATTGTTCTGTGAATTAAACACAAAGGTGCCGACCATTACTCGACAATCTTATTTTAGTTAAGACCGCGCTACGGTCTGTTCGTTACAGACTTCTTACCTCTGTCTATCGAAGCAGTGCTCGAGGCTCCAAGTGGCCGCGTGACTCTCACTCCTAGCGCTGCTGAAAAGTCAGGTTTCCAACACTTGGTAGAACTCGATTTCCTGTTATTGTATGCTGCTAGGCATTATGGGACCTGTAGTTTTCCACATATTGCCGTTCTATGCACTTAGTTTTCTCTTCCATTTTTCTTAGGAAAAGGGTGAATAACATGGTAGTTGGCGCAATGACTGGCATGGTGTAAAATCATGGATAACTCGATGCCCAGCCTTTGAAAATCACAGCCCATAACAACGTGATAAAAGGTAAAAATCCTATATAGGTTTCACCTATGTTAGAAGATAGTTAAATAGTTCAGAGAAAAGGAGATACTAAATGTCCCCCAATTCTACACCACAGGTACACAGCTCAGCCCTGAGGAAGAACCCTATTGACAGAAAGAAGGGTTTGGAAACGCGTCGGCTATACGGCTGTTCCAAAGAAGCAACCCAAATGTTAGGGGTTGGCACACAAGCATAGGGCGATGCAACCAAAGCCATATTGCCCAATGTGTTTGATCCATGTAACAATCATTAATAGCTCATAAGGATCAGTACCTGAATTAATCTAGGTGTATATGATTCAATGTTTGTTTTGTATTCAAGTAGTGATAGTGTAACCACACATAAATGTTTTCTTATTTGTTTTGTTTGAAAATACAGAAAGTATTGTAATGTATGAAACATTGTATGTATTGTTTCCACAGTAAAAGGAATGCTCAATCCTCTGAAGTTTGCATAAAATGTAAATATGTTATGAAAATTCACAAATGTATACGTAATACCTTCTTGAAGTAATTTATAGAAGGCACACACCAGCTGAATAAATAAGCTGCTGTGACTTGAATTCGAGCCCTGGCATTCTCTTTTGTGATATAAAGATTGGGAAGGGGCATATGGAGGGGGCATGTAGATGATCGGAGGACCTAATAAAAGATCATCGTTGGCTCGCTGCTTCGAGGGTAATTCAGGGTAGAGCGTAGAGGGTGTTCTAACAGGACACTGACTCGATGTTTCTGACTCTTGCTTCCGTTTGGCTTCCTCTCTCTCCTTTATTTCTTCTTCTTGTTTCCTAGCAGCTAGGTGGGCTGCCTTTCGTAGCCCTTTCTCTAATCTAATTTTGTTTCTCTTTTTACGCTGTTCCGTTTCTTCGCGCCACATGCCGAGACTATCAAGCATAGTGGGCGTTGTCTTGTTGTTACAAAGGGCTGTTTCTAGCGCGCTTATCTTATCTTCATCGAAGGATCCTATCAGTGGCCACTGACTTTTCTGATCCTTTTTCGTATATTTATGCCATAGTTTGCTATAGGCTATGGCGATTAATCCATGCTTCATGAACATGTCTTTATTAGGGGTGCCTTCCAGAGGAGCTGGATGGTTCATCTCTAATAAGCGGTCCGGGCTGAACCAACTACCAATCAGTGGGGAGAAGATAGGCATGACGGGTTACAAAGGGGACAAAAGTCTGCACTACCTATCTTATCACTGCTTGCAAAGACTATACAGAATATTTCTATTCTTCGTTATTTGCAGGCAGAGAATACCTCAAAAGAACCAATATCGAACAGTCAATGTTCGGACAATCAAGCAATCAAATGGGGAGAATAATAGGCACGACGGGTTACAAAGGGGACAAAAGTCTGCGTTACCTACTTTTCACTACCTGCAAAGAGAGAACCTGTTCTTCTCCGTTTGCAGACAGAGAATCTCCAGAGAACAATCCGCGAACAACAATGTTCGGGTCAAACAATCAATCAGTGGGGGAGAAAGATAGGCACGACGGGTTACAAAGGGGACAAAAGTCTGCGTTACCTACCCTTCACTACCTGCAAAGGAAGAGAGAATCTATTCTTCTCCGTTTGCAGACAGCGAATCTCCAAAAAGAACCAACAATTCAAAGAGTAATACTAGTATTTTCCAAACAATCAAACAATCATTTCGCAATTTGCCGTGTTACACAACCTTACCCGGACCGCATGGACAGTTTCTTGTCTTCCGAATCGAGCGCCCGATCGTCCTCTACTCTCCGTGACTGTCGCGGCACTCCTGATGGTTCCCAGTCAGGACCGTAGATCACTCAAGAGGGGTCTGTTCGGAACCAGTGAAGTTCGGATGATCGGCTGTCAGACGAGGGTCTATCGGACAGGAGCTCTCCCGATTGTTGCAATCGTTCACTCTGTTGTCAAGACCTCTCCCACTGGATCCATGAGTCACTGATGGGCCCCACGTTTGGGACGCCAATTGTGGAAAAAGGTAGGGCCAATGTCGAACAAGAACCTTTTTCAGTATTGCCCGGCGCTAACCGCCTCTCATACCACTCCAATCTATCAAACAAAGAGGCAGGCGCTGGAGACTGGAAGGCAGGAAACAGAAGTTTTATTCCGACGGAGCAGAACACGTCAACTCAGACGACAGGGTATCTTCTAGAGGTGCTCTAACCGCATCTCTGAGGCCTGGCCTCTTATACACAAGTTTATTGCTTTATTGCATAAAACACATCTCTGGCAACACTTTGATGTACGGAAAGACATCCTCGGAATCCCCGCTTCAAGCCCGTTCCCACACACATTTACAGTAGAAGTCCCCACCCCGGTCACAACAGGTGATGATTGTCACGCAGCTGGGCATTCCGCCGATTCCCGGAATGCATGTGGTTGATCGGATCTCATGGGGTGGGGGCTTTGATCAGTTGTGGATCCTTTGATGGGGGAGCTTCCTACTGTATGGGGGCAATAAACAGCATCCGCAGGGCCAGGTGGCGGCCTGGGAACAAGCAGGACAATTGGGCACAGAGGAAAGGGGGTTTTATCAAAGGATACGGGATCATGAAAGGGATGGAGGGAGGTGTCGAGCTGGGAACAGGATGGGGTTCTGAGGCAGGGTTGCACTGAAGAGGGTTTTATGGCCCAAGCATGTGAGAGCGGGGGCTGTCAGTGCTTGCGAGGTTAGGAGAGTGAGAGAGAGACACGCGCTGGCTATTGGCAGCGGGCAGAGAGGCCATGGCATTCAAAATGGCTGCCACTTACGCGCACGAACGGGCATGAATAGGGACAAGATGGCGCCGATAATGTTGACGCTGCAAACTAGATTTTAACACTCAGCAAACAGAGACACGGGACACTTCTTGATGACGTCAAAGACCAAATGTATTGGCTGCGACCAGGAACAGAGGTCTACGAAGCACAACACGGGTGGTTCGCTAGAGACTGCACAAATTCAATGAGTGAAGCATGGTCTTTTATGCCAAAAATCACATTCCAGGCTAGCATCAATTACATACAAACTAACCAATCACAGTGTGACATTTCAAAAGTAGCGCATGACGACAATCCCATTTTCCGTTGTCCAGCCCACCAGAAATGACCAAGCACATACCAATATCCTGTTCGATCAGGCCGGACAAACCCATCATAAAACCTCAACCCAAGTCAGTGATTAAGCCATAAAGGAAGGAGCAGAAACAGATGAGAAGCAAGATGGAAAGTTGGGTGCAGTGTACTATAAACTTCGGCATGTCCTGCTCTTTGATCTTTATCTGACCAGCTGCTTAACAAGGAACTGGCTCAGCGAGGTCAGTCTCGGGCAAGGGAGTCAGTTCGGCCAGGTTATCCAGGAGTCAGCTAAGGTGTACGTGTCCCAAGGACTCGCTCGGCCACAGTCGCGGGCCTATGTGAGGGCAACCACACAAAATGTCTGCCGTACACAAAATGGAACCCGAGGGTTCAAACGAAATCCCCGAATACGTAGTGTTCTCATTGATCAATTAAGACGAAAACACTCGTACACACCGCACTCGTGATTTGCGGTCCACTGACACCAAAATCGTCTATATCCGACAACCTTTATTGAACGGTTTCGGAACCACCGAACCACGGACCCTCAAACTACAGAACCACAGACCCTCCTTTTGCCCTTACATAGGCAATAAACCCAAACCCATATTAGTCTGAATCTAGGTCGATATTCATCAGATCATCGATATGTTGCTGTAGCATCATCCTAGTACTTAGCACCTCTCTCTGGACAGGTCTCCTTGCACACGAAGTAGCACAGAGGCCACAAATCGCAGGAGCACACTGTACACAGAGACAGAACAGGAAAAGGATAGCTCAGACCATCCCAATGACCATCAGAATCTTCCACCCCGAAGTGGATATCAATCCCCAAAACCATCCCATCAACGACCAATCTCCTTTGTCTATATGTACAGAATTAGAGATCTTATGTAGCTTGGAAATGGCCTGGAAGACTGACGGAGCGTTGTCTGGAATGAAAACGCAGCAGCTCGATTGAATCAGTTTACACACTCCACCTCGGTCTGCAAGTATGACGTCAAGGGCAACTCTATTCTGAAGTGTCATAAGTCGATCCGACTGGAGCTCAGCAGTCAAGTTACTAAGGGCACCGGCAGTTTCGACTATGATGGACTCAACCACTCTCGTCAACTGGCGAATGTTCCTGCTGTTAGCCATCGATCCCCAGAACGGCAGAAATCCCGTAAAGAAATCTCCCAACCCTTGTCCTGCAGTATCTTCCTGACTGAAGACACCTCTAGCAACTCTCGTCTTATGGTAATCTGCCGCAGCTGAAAAAGTGGGAGGCAACAGGAAAGAAACAAAACATGTGCCTGAAAAGTCAGGGGGCAACCATGTATACGCTTTGTCATAGCAAACAAAATAGGTACCCTTAGCTGCTAGAAATGCTGGGGAAGTCTGAGACGTAAAAACATAAGTCTCAGTGCAGACACTCTTCCCTAACTGAGCTCTCGGATTCTTGCCAATAGCGACCCTGATGGGGCACTATCCAAATTGGTGGAGAAGTTTTCGCTCGCTGGTTAACACTCAGACTAACTCCTTATCCAGTAACATTCCAACCACTATATGGTTCTTTCTCATCTTTCGGAATAGTCTCAACCGCATTAGTCCCTTTAACCATGTCGACTATACCTCTAGCCAAAGCACTATTCTTCAGATTGTCTTTCGGTGAACGTAGGGGACAGACACTGTGGGCATAAATGAACATCATTCTATATGCCCAAATAGAACCATTAAGGCTGAAAGGCAAAACAAAGTACAGAATACCTTTACCGGTCGTATGGGGCATTCGGCCACAAATCAAAAAATTTGTTGTGTTCATAACTAGCTGGTGTTGGTGCAAAAGTTGAATAAAGGAATTGTTAGCAAATTCCAATCTTCTGAGCATTTCATGTTCGGGCAGAGGGTGAAAAGAATGAGAAGAAATAGTAGGAGGAGGTGTAGGTTGCACAGTGGGCATGAACGCCACTTTAAAAGAGAATGTCACATAAGCAATTAAAAATATCATTAAACTCAGCAACATAAATAAACACAGTATTAAAAATCATTTTCGAGTCTTCAGTTTGTATACCTTGGTCCTAAAGCTTATTGTCTCTACAGGTCTCTCCAACTCGAAGAACTCCATCCTCACTAAATATGCTGCTCGCGGTGGTAGGGTGTTCTATGCTAAGGAATGCCTCTGTCAGCCCAGGGAAACTCCCTTAGGCCAACCAGAACCTTCGACCTAGTGTCTCAGGCTTGCACTCCAAAGACTTCGGCACCGCGACCCTACTGCTGAACCCGGATGCAAACAGAGAAATCATAAAAAACTTCATTTTTTTTTATTTGTCCACGACTCTCGGTGGCAAATTATAACGGTCTTTGCCAGGCAATGTCTGTTCCTTAAACAAGAGTTCAGGCTCGGTAGTGTTCAATCGATTCAAAGGAGGCACAGCTTCTTGAAGAAGATTGTCACTTTCTTTCTCAGTGTTCGTTCCAATCAAACGGGCATCGCTGAATGGCAGAAAACGAGGCACAGTTTCAGTCTCAGAGTCCGGAAGTCCCTTTTGGACCCACCGGTCGTACGGTAAGGGCAACGGAGCCCGTTTGCAATGTACGCCGTGGATCCAGTTTTTCTTGCCTTGCACTCGTACGGTGGAACATGTAGATAGTAAAACCAGGTGTGGTTCTGTCCAGCGGGGCTGCTCGTTCTTGCTCCGCTGAAAGTTCCTTACGACTATCCAGGCACCGGGTTCAATAGCGTGACCTGGATCTTCAGAAGCCTGTGGTAGACTACCGTGAACCTGTTGGTGTAAGACACGCAGTTTAGCCGTCAGTTCGTACAAGTAATCAAGTAACACAGGGTGTTCAAGCTCACTAAACTTTGTCGGTCTTGGCACACTCCAAATATTCGCCGGGCGGCCAAACACAACCTCATAGAGACTCAAACCCATTCGCAAATGCACAGTCATTCTTGTGGACAGAAGAGCTAGAGGCAAAGCATCTGGCCATTGTAAACCAGAGCTGGCTTGAATTTTGGCCAATTTTAATTTCAAAGTGCCATTATAGCACTCGACTAAACCAGCTGATTGGGGGTGATTTGCAGCGTGGAATTTCTGCCTTATTCCTAATCCCTCACAAACTCTCTTCATCACTTGACCCACAAATTCACTCCCATTGTCACTCCAGATCATTCTCAGCAATCCAAACCTAGGGAAAAACTCTTTGATTAGGGCTTTTGCTGTGGATAAAGCAGTATTGTCCTTCAAAGGGTAGGCTTCCACCCATCTAGAAAAGGAGCAAACAACCACCAACACATATTTCAGGTTGTTGCACCTCTCCATGTGGATGAAATCTAGCTGCAAAGCCTCGAACGGATACGTAGGAGGAGCAAAATGACCAGCCGGGGTTGGAGTTCCCTTACCAGGATTGTACATCAAACACACCATACAGTGCTTAACCAGATTGTCTGCACATTTGGAAATTCCTGCATTCTGCCAAACCGGGGCCAACAACTTGCAAATCCCTTTCACGCTGATATGTGCCATCCGATGAGCCATTGTAACAACTGGAAGCACAAATGCATCGGGTAACAACCATCTTTGATGCTCAGACAAATCAGTCCAACAACCATTCGAATCCAGTTTTTTTTTTTTTGTGTATCTTATACCCTTACTCTCTCTCCATTCATTCAACTCTTTCTCTGTAGCTTCAGCTTGGATGGATTTCACACTCTCAATCATATCTTCACACATGCCTCTATCTGGAACCCATCTCGCCGGACCTGCAACATACATTCGGCTCATCACATTTCTCGCAGTTTCTTTCGCAACTTCATCTGCAAACGCATTACTGCGACCAACATAATCCGTAACTTTCTTATGCGCACAGCATTTCACAATCGCTACTTGCAATGGCAAAGTAAGTGATTCAAGGAGTTCATTCACCAACTGGCCATGCTGGATTTTTCGTCCCATGTGAATCAGAAACCCACGCTCTCGCCACAGACATCCAAAACTATGAGCAACACCAAACGCATACTGACTGTCAGTGTACACATTCACTCGTTTTCCTTTCGCCAACACACATGCTCTCGTTAATGCAATCAACTCTGCTGCTTGCGCTAAATTATGTGGGATACGTGCAGCTTCAACAATCGTATGCAAAGTCGTAACAGCATATGCCGCAGTCGTATCACCATTCGGCAGCTTGAAGCACGAACCATCAACCCACAAAGTACCATCACACTCTGGAAGAGGAGTATCCCTAAGGTCTATCCTCCCTTTTGTCTCTTCCTCAGTTCTAAGAAAACAATCATGCTGTTCTGTGCCATTATCTGTCTCAGCTAACATTGGCAACAACGTGGCTGGATTCAACGTGTTGCATCTCTTAATATGCACATGACTCGCTAACAAGGTCAAATCGTAACCCGACAACCGAGCACTAGTTAAATGCTGTGTCTTGGTACGATTCAACAAGGTATCCACTGCATGTGGAACCATCACAATCAGTGTATTGTCCATAACCAAGCCAGCAGACTGTCGAATAGAAACAGCCGCTGCTGCTGTAGCTCTCAAACAACTCGGCAATGCTCTAGCTACCGGATCTCAAGTCGACGAAAAATAAGCACATGGACGTTGCTTATCGCCAAACTGTTGAGTCAACACTGACAATACACATCCCTCTCACTCGTGGACATACAATGTGAAAGGCTTACTGTAGTCGGGAGTACCCAACACAGAAGCCGAACACAACGCATTGCGTAATTTGGAAAAGCTCTTCTGACATTCGTCGGTCCAAGGAATAGGATTTGGAGTATCCTTAACAGTAAGAGCTATCAAAGGCTTCGCTAACAACGAGAAATTAGGGATCCACTGTCTACAGTACGACGTAATACCCAAAAAAGCACGTACTTCTCTCTGTGTCGTAGGGACACTCATTTTTGCAATAGCTTGAATTCTTTCTGGGGACAAGTCGTCAACATATTGAATAAGAGCAGCACCATCAGGTAAAACCAACAAATCAAGTTGTGTCTTCAAAGCTTGGCTATAGATCGACGGACTCTCACAATAGCCTTGAGGAGCGCACTTAAAGCGGAAACTTCGTCCTCCTAAAGAGAATCCAAAGATATCTCTACTCTTCACGGCAATCGGGATGCTGAAAAAAGCGTTCTTCAAGTCAGTCACCGAGAACCACGTGACTGTAGCCGGGATCAAAGTCAACAAAGCGGTGATATCAGGTACAACAGGAAATTGCGGAACAACGATCTTATTCACCTCGCGAAGATCTATCACAAACCTATATACAGGAGGCTGTGAAGAATCAGTTCTCTTCAGAACAGGCAAAACAGGACTATTGCACACATTGCCTCTCGTTTCCTCACTCACACCCTTTTCAATGAGATCGTAAATGATCGCCAAAAGTGCTCGCTCACCATCACTCGAGATACGATGCTGTGGAATACGCGGTAACTTAGCAATTGCCTTGAGTGTCACAACATATGGCGGAATCTTCAAGAGGCCTACATCGTTCGGACCAGTAGCCCAAAGCGAATCAGGGAGGGAAGACAATTCAGGTGGAAGTCGATCTTTAGACAAATACATCGGAGAGATCACTCTCTCGCCCAATGTAAGATGTACTCCTGACGGAGAACAATACAGCGTCGCATACAATCTCTTCAACAAGTCCAATCCCAACAAGTTCTCACCACAACCGGTCGTCAAAATGAGGGGTGCTTCAAATCTACAAGGTCCAACAGAAAGAGGCAACGGAGTAGAAATTGGATTCGTAACCGGGGCGTCAGAAAAACTTACTGAAACATTCTTCAAGCCAGACAAAGGTGCGCCAGGGAGTTTAGAGTGCATAATAGAACTCTTCGCAGCACCAGTATCCAACAGAAAAGGCTCTGACACACCTGATGCAATCACTTCAACATAAGGTCCACTCTGATCTACTGGATCTGAAACAACTCCCTCTCTTTGTCTATGGCTGTCCTAGCAATCATTACCACTCACTTCCTCACCTTCTACATAGTAATCGTCCGTATAATACTGTGGCGTCCTAACAGACGCACCATTCTGCTGATCAAAGCTATTCATAGAATTCTGTGGAGGCAAAGTGCGCGCATTCTGACCACGACCTCTACCTCTAGGCGCTTGTTGAGCACCTCGACCTCTAACACCAGAAGCACCATTTGTGCGCTGTAACAAAACCGGACAACTACTCTTAAAATGGCCCTCTTCTTTGCAATACGCACACTGATTGGGCCCATACGGAAAACGTTGTTGAGAAGACTCGTTCCTTTGCGAGTTTCTCGAATATTGTTGATTCTGCTGATAATCGCGCTGATTATTACGGGGTGGATAAGCTTGCTGTAGAAGAACTTTAGTCTTCAATTCCTTAGTCTTCTTATCCGCTTTCTCTACCTCATCTTTGTGCCTATTTTCATAGTACTGGGCAGTAGCTAAAATCTGCGCTGACATGGAAGCAGCCCAAGCACTCTCAGAATCCTTCAACTTATTGCACAATTCGGGAAGCAAATGATGTACGAATTTGTCGACGAACAATCTCTGACCACCTTCGGTAGCCATGTCCTGACCTATTTGATCTACAAAGGTGTCTTTGAACTGCGTGAAAAAGTCGGACACAGTTTCATCTTTCTTCTGCTTACACGTAGACAACTTGTCCCAATTGACACGCACTTCAGGCATCAAAGTCTTCATATAAGTAATAATCTTTCCAGGGAGTTCAGCGATCACATCCTCAGGCTTAGCGCCACCTACTTGTCTATTATCGGCATCTCTAAGATTTACCCATGTCTCACCTAATTCCTCCGCATGATCCGTATGACGAATCTTACTCCAAATAGGCTGTGGAACAACATTCCCAAACAATATATCTATATCTGCCAAATTCATGATACACGAACCCACAGTCTGAGTTAGCTCGTTATAGTACCCTGCTGGATTTTTGCGCGGATCAGGCAAAGACTTCTTAATAACTAAAACTTCAACACGCTTCCAAGGAACATATACCCAAACACGCTGAAAGTGTGCAGCAACATTTCCATCTTGAGGTCTCCAAACCGGAGGAACCTCACGCATCGGATATTGACGCGCTTTTCTCCCTACTGACGAATCAGGCTCAAACAGTCGCTCAGAAGGAGATGCACTCCGGAATGACAATAATGCGCAACAGCTTTCTGAATCTGAAGAGGACCCACAATGGTCCCTTTAGCAAACTCGGAACGTATTCGGTACAACTCAGAAGGAGCTAGTCCCGCTTCTTCAATCCACTGTTCATGAAGGAACACACACATCATCTCAAAGACGTACCATTGCTTTGGTGCTTCCCATTGATGGAAAACATCCATAATACCCTCAAGATCATACTGTGTAGAATACTGTAACAACCAGATTTTCGGACCAGATAGAATCAGCTCATCAGAGCACCACCAGCCCAGCCGAAACGCAACCACCTCCCTCCTCAGGACCCATCTATCCAGGCACCTGGGTACCTACTAAGCATGAGCGGGAAATCCGTTACGCTCGCGGATTTTGCGGATTTTTGGGAAATCCGCAATCCGCGAATTTTGCGGATTTCCTGCAAAATCCGCAAAAAAAATCCGCGAACGTAACGGGTTCAAAAGTTGAACCCCCACTCATGCAACTATTTTACAATGGCGCCAGCAAGCTGCCAGTGCCGTTGTAAAATAGTTACAAAGTTAGCTTGCACAGGAACCACTAGATAAAACGAAGCAGGTGCTGCTTTATTTTATCTAAGTGCTTCCTGTGCAAGCTAACTTTGTAACTATTTTACAACGGCGCTGGCAGCTTGCTGGCGCCATTGTAAAATAGTTACAGGCACAGCCTTACACAGGTCACTCAAGGGACCCCTGCGCCCTTCAGGGCGATTGCATAGTAACACACACATGGTCACTCGAACTAGTTGATGCTCAAATTCAGTGACTCATTCATTAGCCCAAAAACAATCATGAGCGTCTTCGAGGCTGGACAGGTGTGCCTCTTCCCAAATCTACCGTGGAAAATCATCTGTGATGCTGGGTAGAGGGCGGTCTTTGCATGGTCGCTCGAACTAGTTGATGCTCAAAATCAGTGACTCATTCATTAGCCCAAAAACAATCATGAGCGTCTTCGAGGTTGGACAGGTGTGCCTCTTCCCAAATCTACTGTGGAAAATCAGCTGTGATGCTGGGTAGAGGCCTTTGCATCCTTGACTTTCATGAGCGCAATCCCCGTGCTGTTCCTGTGACCAGGAGCTTCTTTCTCTTCATATAATTGTGTTCGCACGGGTTGCTGCAAGTTCGCACGCGTTTTGTACAATTTCGCAATTTGCGAAATTGTACAAAACCCTTGCGAACTTGCAGAAACCCGTGCGAACATAAAAAAAAAAAAAACGCGGATTCGCGGATTTTGCGGATTTTGGCAATCCACATATCTGCAAATCCGCAAATTCGCGGATTGCCAATCCGCAAAATCCGCTCATACCTAGTACCTACCTGAGGATGGGGAATTAGCAATATACAAGCTCATATCATCAGAAACACCACTAAATCTATAGGGATTACTAGGAATACTCACTGATTACTAAGGACGTCCATGCCCTACACCACACTCATACCTTATAGTCTCGCGACCACATGGGCCCAGACTAATCTACCCTGGGGCAGTTCTGATTATATACCATTACACACTGGCTGCAACCAGTGCTCGCTCAAGCCACAATCTTGTGGGTATAAATACCAGTATCCCCCTGGTACTCTCTCTTTTTCCTTACAAGCCACAATCTTGTGGGTATAAACACCAGTATCCCCCCTGGTGCTCTCTTACTTACATCACAAGCCACAATCCTGTGGGTATCCACACCAGTATCCCCCCTGGTGTTCTCATTAACGCCGCCTTACCACGATGATCTATATCTGCCAAATTCATGATACACGAACCCACAGTCTGAGTTAGCTCGTTATAGTACCCTGCTGGATTTTTGCGCGGATCAGGCAAAGACTTCTTAATAACTAAAACTTCAACACGCTTCCAAGGAACATGTACCCAAACACGCTGAAAGTGTGCAGCAACATTTCCATCTTGAGGTCTCCAAACCGGAGGAACCTCACGCATCGGATATTGACGCGCTTTTCTCCCTACTGACGAATCAGGCTCAAACAGTCGCTCAGAAGGAGATGCACTCCGGAATGACAATAATGCGCAACAGCTTTCTGAATCTGAAGAGGACCCACAATGGTCCCTTTAGCAAACTCGGAACGTATTCGGTACAACTCAGAAGGAGCTAGTCCCGCTTCTTCAATCCACTGTTCATGAAGGAACACACACATCATCTCAAAGACGTACCGTTGCTTTGGTGCTTCCCATTGATGGAAAACATCCATAATACCCTCAAGATCATACTGTGTAGAATACTGTAACAACCAGATTTTCGGACCAGATAGAATCAGCTCATCAGAGCACCACCAACCCAGCCGAAACGCAACCACCTCCCTCCTCAGGACCCATCTATCCAGGCACCTGGGTACCTACTAAGCATGAGCGGGAAATCCGTTACGTTCGCGGATTTTGCGGATTTTTGGGAAATCCGCAATCCGCGAATTTTGCGGATTTCCTGCAAAATCCGCAAAAAACATCAGCGAACGTAACGGGTTCAAAAGTTGAACCCCCACTCATGCAACTATTTTACAATGGCGCCAGCAAGCTGCCAGTGCCGTTGTAAAATAGTTACAAAGTTAGCTTGCACAGGAACCACTAGATAAAACGAAGCAGGTGCTGCTTTATTTTATCTAAGTGCTTCCTGTGCAAGCTAACTTTGTAACTATTTTACAACGGCGCTGGCAGCTTGCTGGCGCCATTGTAAAATAGTTACAGGCACAGCCTTACACAGGTCACTCAAGGGACCCCTGCGCCCTTCAGGGCGATTGCATAGTAACACACACATGGTCACTCGAACTAGTTGATGCTCAAATTCAGTGACTCATTCATTAGCCCAAAAACAATCATGAGCGTCTTCGAGGCTGGACAGGTGTGCCTCTTCCCAAATCTACCGTGGAAAATCATCTGTGATGCTGGGTAGAGGGCGGTCTTTGCATGGTCGCTCGAACTAGTTGATGCTCAAAATCAGTGACTCATTCATTAGCCCAAAAACAATCATGAGCGTCTTCGAGGTTGGACAGGTGTGCCTCTTCCCAAATCTACTGTGGAAAATCAGCTGTGATGCTGGGTAGAGGCCTTTGCATCCTTGACTTTCATGAGTGCAATCCCCGTGCTGTTCCTGTGACCAGGAGCTTCTTTCTCTTCATATAATTGTGTTCGCACGGGTTGCTGCAAGTTCGCACGCGTTTTGTACAATTTCGCAATTTGCGAAATTGTACAAAACCCTTGCGAACTTGCAGAAACCCGTGCGAACATAAAAAAAAAAAAATCCGCGCGGATTCGCGGATTTTGCGGATTTTGGCAATCCACATATCTGCAAATCCGCAAATTCGCGGATTGCCAATCCGCAAAATCCGCTCATACCTAGTACCTACCTGAGGATGGGGAATTAGCAATATACAAGCTCATATCATCGGAAACACCACTAAATCTATAGGGATTACTAGGAATACTCACTGATTACTAAGGACGTCCATGCCCTACACCACACTCATACCTTATAGTCTCGCGACCACATGGGCCCAGACTAATCTACCCTGGGGCAGTTCTGATTATATACCATTACACACTGGCTGCAACCAGTGCTCGCTCAAGCCACAATCTTGTGGGTATAAATACCAGTATCCCCCTGGTACTCTCTCTATTTCCTTACAAGCCACAATCTTGTGGGTATAAACACCAGTATCCCCCCTGGTGCTCTCTTACTTACATCACAAGCCACAATCCTGTGGGTATCCACACCAGTATCCCCCCTGGTGTTCTCATTAACGCCGCCTTACCACGACGATCACTTTCCTATGAATACCTTCAGCTCTCTCTCTCTATGTTGGGAAGTTTCTCTCACTATTCACTAGAGGTACAATAATATTATGGAATGGCCGAATTACACGGTGTACAACTTATCCTCTAGTTCAAGGGCTCCTCTCTCCCTAATTATTCAAGTACCACTTACCTGATCGGGGGTCGCTTCCGTTGATGCAATGACACCTGACTAGAAGAAAAGGTTATCTTTACTGTAAAAACAAGAGGTACACACTATATGCAAAAGTTATTCCCTGATTTAAGCGCTCCTCCTTCCTTTTGATCCATCAGTTACTATACAGCATCTGGTTAGAAGAAAGGTTAGCTTTATCATAAAAATAACACATGCACACTGGTTCACTAAGAACTGGGGTTCCTTTATTTCAATAACAATAACAATATAACACTATACTATAACACGTAGCCTGAAAAGTAAAATGGGAATAGACACATACACAGATCTGCGGGGTCTCTGTAAAGCTTTATTACTATACCACATCCACATGTAACTAACAGGGACTGTAAATAGACTGCACACCGCTGAAAGAAAAAAGATTAGCAACACAATAGGGACAACGTTAATGTTTAAATGTAAAGCAAACTATATAACAGGAAGGATATCACCTGGTTAGTATGAAGTCTTGCTCTAGCTGTCATCTGGGTTCCTCTCTCGTCTGTGCCTTAGGTCGTCTCAGATACACGCATCTGCGCTGATCACTCTGCACTGGATTCCTCTCCCCCACGAACTCTCTCCACCTTCCTGCTTTAGCCTAATAGTTTCTGCCGCTCTGATAACCGTTCGCTCTACTAGCTTCTTCACTCTGTCTGATTATCTCAGTTCCAATGTCCAATTCACTCCAGCTGCTCCCACAGACTAATACACGATATAACTTCAGTCTCTTCCAAAAGGCATCACTTCAGACTCCAGATGATCACAACTCCTTCTGACAAGTAACTGCTTCTGACTGCTTCCTTCAGTTCCAAACATCATCTCACTTCTCTCTGTTCAAAACACCATCTGCTCACAACTGCTTCTGACTTCTCTCTCTGGTTCCAGCTCACTGACTGTCTGTCTGTCTGTCTTCTCTCTGTTCCAAGCATCTTCTTCTCTCTCTGGCTCCAACTGTCTCACTGACAAACTGACTAACTGACTTCTCTCTCTGTTCCAAGCATCGACTGTCTTCTTCTCTCCTCTGCTCCAACTCAACTCCTTCTGACTGACTCCGCCTCTGCACTTCACTAATATGGAATGCTCTCTCCTCATGGAAAGTTCCAGCCATCAGCCTGCCGCCCATCAGATCTCTGCACCACTCCGCGTCAAGGACACACACCCAGCCGGCCGGCCTTTTGTGGTGTCTTCGACACAAAGAATAATACAGCCTACCGATAAGGGCTGGCCCAGACCGGTTCTCTCCAAGTGAACAACACCTCATAACTAAAACATCACCTTTACCCTGCAAGCATCTCAGTCTGCAGGGACAGAAAGCAAAATGGAGTCTCTCTAGTTCTGGGCCTTGTAGGCCTGAGAAGGATGAAATAACACTTAGCTCTGTCAGAGTACATACACAAACCATACCAATATGTAATATAAAGTCAGGACTACAGGATCCACCCTCTACTATAGGTAGGATGATGAAAGGACACATAATTATGTCAAAGCCAATAGGCAATAGATGGATCAGAGTCAAGAATAAGGGATCTATCATCATATTAAGCAGCTATCCTCTAGTTTATGCTTCTAGGTTCTGAAAAAGGCCTGAAAAGGACCAACACAAGGCAAGAATAGAGATTCAGGATGGTAGCAAGCTTAAAGTCACCATCACTCAGAAATAGAGCCAAAAATATGGTCACAACAAATACGTAACCCATTTACGTGCCATGTGATCCAACACTGTCCTTTCATCAGGACTAGGCAATTGACTACGCGATTGTCTACGCTCAACAACAGGAGACATACCCAATGAACCCAACAAAGGAGAAAAGATATTAGAAACCGCAGCAGTTATTCTTTGTCTAGCAGAAGTAAAAGGTGAAAAAATAAGAGAAGACGGAACAATATTAGAAGAATCCAAAGTCGGAACAGGAGGAGTAGACAAAACAGGCGTAGGAGTAGCAGACGGAGGAGGAGGCAAAGTCGGTGGCCCTGGAGAAGGCAGCACCAAAGGAATAGTAGCCAACGGAAGAGGAGCTGGCTGTGGAGGAATCGCAGGTGGCAAAGCAACCAGAGGTTGCGCAACTACAACTGGTAGCGGTGGTGCCGTAGCATTCTGTGCATAAGGGGCTGGCGAACTCAATAGATGCGACATTAAAGGATCTTTTGCAAGATCTTTCTTTTCTTCCTGCTCTGTAGGCGGCAAAACTGGGTAGCACTTATCTACCGCTAACGTCCTGATCCTAAGCACCTGTTCGCTCTCTTGCTCTTCCTCATTATCCCTAAACTGTATAGCAGCTTGCACCATTGAAAAATTTCGTTCTCGTTTATGTTTCTTCGCTAACTTAATTTCTTTCTGTTTGGCTTTTTTGCGCCACACGCGGAAAGAGTCAAACATTGCCGGCCGGGCTTTCTTCTTGAACAGTGTAACTTCGAGATTGTCTAAAATCTCAGTTTCAAAGCTACCATAACGGGGCCACTGTAGGACACCGTCTTTTCTCGTATATTTAACCCAGATGTCATTATATCCGATGGGGCCCACACCATGTTTTACATAGAGCTCATAGGTCGGAGTTCCAATCGGAGGAACCGGACACGAATCCTCCAATCGGGAATCCCTAGAACAACCAAAACCAAATATCTTTCCAAGTCTGCTAAGAGCTGGCATCTTCGCTCACTAGTCTAGCTTCAAACTTCAAGGGAAATCTCAAAAACGATAGTCTTGTGAAAACACGAGTCCCTCGGCTTTGGGGCCTGCAGGTACCAAATCAAAGCGATCCCAAAGGATACCCAAACAAAACTAAGGACTGGGAGACGCTCCACTCATACTTAACTGAAATGTCGATGGCGTCACCAGAAGACCCGTCTATTGTCTCGCTCTACAAATCATCTATGGCTCCAAGACAGGGCGACAGTCAGGGCAGCAGTCCTTCGTAGTAAGCATGGGCGAATTTTGCGGATCTCGCGTTCGCGAATTTTGCGGATTTGCGGATTCGCAATCCGCAAAATCCGCGAATTCCCGCGAATTTGCGGATTTTTTTTTTTTTTTGTGTTCGCCCGTGTTTCTGCCAGTTCGCGAGGGTTTTTACAATTTCGCAATTTGCGAACTTACCTGTCGGGTCGCAAGTTTTGCGAACTTGTTGTTTCTACATGTCCAGCCTGTTTGGGACACTCTTCTTCATCACTGCCACTCTCTGTCACCACTGCCACTCTCTGACTACTCATGCCACCCTCTGGCCCACCCATGCCACCCTCTGTTTCATCACCACACCCTCTGGTTGTCCAGTGTACATTATTTTCGGCAAAGCAAAGCACACCTTCCCTGCCTCAAGTGACCTGAATTAATTTGGGGCTGATTAATGTGTCACAGAATATTTTTTTAGCTGGCACCTGCTTCCTTAGTGCGCCCTGATTAGTGATCTTTTGCACTTGCTAAGTGCTTTCATTGTTGCAAAATTAGTTACAACACCTGCCCTGCCCCAACTGACAATAATGAATTAGGGGCTAATTAATGTGTCACTGAAAGAATTTAAAGTTCCAGCCTGGCACCTGCTTGTCTGCTCCTTTAGCTGTAAATCAGGACCTTTGTGGCATACAGTTAAGGTCAGAGCAGGGTCACACAATAGTTGCAAGCAGGCAACCGAATTCTGGAGGGCCCCCTCAGGAAGCAATACAAAGAATCGTTACAAATCATGAGGTTGACCTTTTGCACCTGCTCATTGCTTTTGCTTTTGCTGAAATCGTTTTGCGGTTTTTTTCGCGCTATTCGCGGGGCGCGGCGTCGTGCGAAACCGACCGCGGAAGCCGCCAATTCGTGCGAATGAGCATTTTATTTTTTTGCGGCTTGTTGTTTCGCGAGTTTTTTTGCAGTATTCGCGAGCCGCTTGCAGCGCAACACGCGAATTTACCCCAAGGTCGAGTACGGGCGCGGCCATTTTGTTTGCGTGACGTATTTCCGTTTCCGCCCGCTATGTATAATCTCGCGCAGTAAGCGCATTGCGAGTAGAGGTTCGCACGAGATCGCGCGGGAAATCTAGAGGTTCGCACGAGATCGCGAGGAAAATCTCGCGCGAACTGACTTTCGCGCTCGGAAACGGGCGCCGGCCATCTTGTTTTTCATTCATTTCCTGTGTCTGGGCATGGTGTTTAATCCTCTTGATATCTTTCCCATCCTTTGCTTGTTTTCAGTTTTTTTTTTACGATTTTGCTTCTTATCTATCCCTCTCTTTTCCTAGCTGTATATTTTTGTCTTTTCTGCTATTTTTCTTTACTTTTAAACTACTTTTGTAAACTCTTTTCTTTTCTTCTTCCCTATCCTATTCTTTCTTAATTTTCTACTTCTTCCTACCTTACCTGCCCAGACCATGGTCAAGCCAGGCGCCGTGAAGCTGCCCAGGCACTTGAGGGCCGCAGCGGCGGCGGGGAGTAGTGCTGGACCCAGTGGCAGGACAGCAGGCGTGAGATCGAGGGGGGAGCAGGTGACGCGCCGGGAGATATTCAGCCCGGAGGAAGTGGGCGCGCTGGTGTACTTTGTCCAGCGCCGCCTGCCCAGGACCATCGCGGGAGGCGGCAGGATCGCGGCCGGCGGCTATAACATGCGGGAGCGCCGGAAGCGGTGGGAGAAGGTGTGCTGGGCCATATCCCACCTCTACGGGGTCCAGCGCACCTACAGCCAGGTCACCCATCGCTGGACGGACCTCCTGGACCGCGAGCGCGACCTGCTGGACCAGCTCGGCTTGGAGATCCCCGGCCTTGGTGAGTAGTAGTAGCCATTGGCATTTAATCACTCACTACTATGATGTTTTCTCCTGCTCTGTGTTGTTGTATTGCAAATATTTGTTTTTTACATGGAGCAAGCCAATAATGCCGCTGATGACGATTACATTGTAGTTAAATTATATTTCAAAATCTTCTGTGCATTTCAGGTGCACTGCTCTCCTTCTCAGTGGGGTTGCTACTATGCTTATTTGTTTTCTATTTCGTGGTCTCATTGGCCTGAGTAACTATTATGTATGAGTGTACTTAACAGAACTGCGTAATGCTAGACACTAGGGGGCAGATTACATTTACAAGCCCCTTGCGCCACGTTTACGTTGCCTTGCGTGACGCAACAGCGGCGTAAACGTGCCGCATCCCTGCAAGTCATTTACAGCATGACGCATCTAGGGAGATGCGTCACGTTATAAAGCCATGGGCCTGCACCACAATGGGTGCGTTCCTAGTACGCAGGGTGGGCGGTCCAGCGGCTGTGCGCCTCGCAAAATTGCCTGCGTGAAATCTACAAGATTTAACGCAGGCACTTCTGCGCCGCTGCTACGTCAATTCAATTCCTTATGTCTGCTCGAAGCAGGCGAAAGGACTGACACAGCATGTAAAGTATTGGGTGGCCCTGAGCATTACTGGAGTTGCATTGCGTTGGCGACGTGACTCCAGCGATGCGCCGCTCTTACGTGACGAGATGCGTCACGCAAGTGCCTACCCTTGCGCCAGGGCGCGCCGCATTGTAAATGAGGCACATCTGCCGTGTCGCAAGGGTAGTTTTGCGTGACGCATTTGATCTGGCGCATCTCTGGAGATGCGCCAGAACGCGTAAGTAAGTATGCCCCTAAGGGGCAGAATTGCAATTACCGTCGCATCCCTGCAAAGTAGCAGGGATGCGCCATTAATTGTGCGGCCCGCTACCACCACCAAACATGGTGCGCCGTATTTGCAATGCGGCGGCGGCGCCCCATGGGCCCAAAACGTCACCGAAGCTTTACTGCTGGAGTTGCGTCGCAACGATGGCGCAGCTCCATCAATGCTCTGGGGTACCCTATCTCCCCAATGCTGGGTCAAGCCGTACGTCTGCTTCAAGCAGGTGCAGGGTTTGTGTGACGCATCATTGTCCTAAAGGTGACTGATTGATATTTTGTAGATTTCCCTCAGCCACTATTAGGATGTGTTCCAGCGCAGGAATGCCCTCCCTTGCGCCGGAACGCCCCCTGATGGCGCAGGGCTTTATAACGGGATGCATCTCCCAAATGCGTCACGTTGTTATAATATTATACGCCGCACCATGGCGCCCTTTTTTGTTTAGCTGCTGCGTCACAAAAGTCACGCAAGAACGGCGCAAAAGAGCCGCAAGGGCTTAAATCTGCCCCTTCCTTTGTAACCCTGACAATAAGAAAAATAGTGGCGGTGGATTGATAGTTTGACTATTTAAATGACTGGTAATGTAGCAGGCAACTGTTAGTGTTGTCACTGATCTGACTGAAATCACAATGGAGTTTGTCTGTCACTTTGCGTCTTGCCTGCGGACTGCTGCCTGCCAGTCCTAGGTGAACGTTTCAGTACTTTGTTTAGTGAGTTACGTGACTTTCGAAGTCACAGGTCCGCATATAAATGAAAAGTAACCATAATCAATATAATTTCGCAGAAATATTTTGTTATTGTTCTTTTGAAATGTTTGATTTGGTTGACATTGACAAGCAACAATCATCCATGTTTTCTGTTCTTTCTTTCATGTTGTACGTCAGCTCCCCCCAGGGGCGAGAGGAGGACACAGGAGCAGCAGGCGGCGGATGCTGTTCATCAACAGGGCCAGGATCGGGCAGGCGAGGGCTCCTCTGCTGGCCCCAGTAAGTTTTCATTTTAGACTAGTACCTATTTTTCCTAGCGTTCCTCATTTGACTTTTTTCAAAATTGTCTTTGCTCTTCTTGTAGACTGTATCTAAATTCTTATCCTGCCTCTACTATGACTCCCTGTGGTATTACTAGATTATTCTTATTAGTCTGTCTGTGTAGCTAACTAAGATTGCACGGTTGGCGAAACTCCCATGATTCTAGTCAGCAATAGCTCTATCAACTTAGTGCAGTCCTCTGGGATTGTCCATAATGTCTTTTGAAGTGTTCTATCTGGACTCATGCTTGCAAAAATTGCAAAACCTTTCGCTCAGTCACTCTAGTCTGGACCAAAAAACACAGATTGTATTTAAGTTTAAAAGCTTTATTAAAAGTAAACACATTTATTAAAATGAAGTCATAATAAAACTAAACGTTTAACTGATAATGGAAAAGTGGTTAGTGCTGACGATTAATTGAAGACATTTCTTGTGGTCGAGCCGAGCTCTCACCTGGTTTCAACTTGATCTTGTTGTTAGAAGTCCATCTTCTGTCTGTGTGGAGAAAAATGGTGCGTGTTAAAAAAACAGCCTTCATCAGTTGTGCCAAAAAGTGCAGCAAGACAACCTTCCCTGGAAAAAGGGACATTTTTTTTTTAACTTTAACGACAGTCACAAATTACATTGTTTTCACATGTCTTCATTCCTAGACCAAATACTAGTGACTGCTTTATTCTAACATTCTTAAATGTACTTTGTAGGTGGAACATCTGGTGGCGGGGCCAGTGTGGAGGTGGTGGTGCTCGACACCGAGGCGGAGGGCGAATCGGGCGATGCTTCAGGGGAGGAGGCGGCGGCGGCAGCTGTGAGAGTTGAGACGGTGGTGGTGGCGGCCAGAGGTAAGCTCTTATATATTCCTGACCTTGCAGACAATCACTGCTCCCCCGGCCCCCACAGAGCAGAGGCTTTTTTGTATTTCACCTGTTAGCGCCCCTGCATCTCCACTCTGACAATCACTGCTCCCCCGGCCCCCACAGAGCAGAGTGGAGATGCAAGGCCACAAAGAGGTGAAATAGAACTAAGCCTCTGCTCTGTGGGGCCGGGCAAGCAGTGATTGTCAGGGTGGAGAAGCAGGGGCGCTAAAACAAACAAAGCCTCAATAATATGTTAATGGTCTTTTAAAGACCTGTTAAGTACTTTGGTGTTGTTGTCTGTGTGTGCGCGTTGAGGAAGCGGTCTCAACCCGGGCTGAAGGCTGACACAGATAGACACACACACAGTGAGATGACAGAGGGAGAGGGAGGGCAGGAGGGAGAGAGAGATGGAGGGAGGGCAGGAGGGACAGCAGGAGGGAGAGAGATGTATGTAAATGCTGGGTCTGGTGGCTCAGTGGATGAGGGCATCTGCTGCAGGGACCTGTGTGCAACCTCATGGTCACAAGTTATCGTTTTGCTTTAGCCCCGCCCCCTCTGACTCCGCCCCCACCAGTGCGGCCCTCGGCCCCAAACTACACTGTAAATGTAGCCCCTGAGAGAAAGTTTGTGAGTACCCATGATCTAGAGAGAGTAGACGGTCAGTGGATGAAGTAAGTGTAACTTTGAAGAGCATGTAACACTAACACTGCACCCGCACGTCCGTTCCAGTGTAGGAAAGGCAAGGAAAAGAACTTTTAATTTTGTCCAAATACTACCATAAATAGTAGCAGTAGTTTGTATTGCAAGCACTGCATAGATCCGGTTATTATGGTGGCCACTCCCTACCTCTCTTAATAAGTTTAGTAGTACTCAGTCATTCATGTGTGGATGTATCACTGCCTGTCACTCAATAAAAAGCAAAGCACCTAAAGTCATCCCATATATAAGCAAAAACATCCCATGTGAAGTGATAGATAATCAGATTATTTATCTTCTTCAATTTTCCATTTCTAGTACTCATTTCCACTGTAGGGTGAAAGTTAAATTAATTAAGCAGTAGCCCTTGAGTTGTAACAGAGTATTCTCAGTGCCACCCGTAATAGAAAAGTAAGAGATTCACCACCTGCATGTACTGGACGGGTACAGTAACGCAACGGCAACGCAAGTCTAGGTCACTCCTCATGGCGTGCGTCTCTTTTTCTCGGGTGCAAGTTTACCGCGCTGGCATTATGCCGGCTTGCAGAAAATAACGTACCAATTTTCCAAAACAAGAGACAAGAAGAAGAATAAGACTGGTGTACTTTCATAGTCGACTCCAATGGAAGTCCACAGTGCTCATAGAATTTGTTCCTTAAACTCCCACTAATGTTAGAGCAAGGATGAAGAAGTGTGAGGTTAGATAGATACTGGCCTCAATAGTTATGTAATGCGCTTGCAAGTTGCTAGTTGTACTGCAGCACACATTTCTGCTGAATGATTGAGTTAATCTTAAAGAGCATTGGTTACAGACTATGTCTTTCTTTCTTCATATAGGTTCTCCTTCCAAACGAACAAGGAGGAAGGAGCTGGCTAGAGCGGCCCGGCAACGGAGAATCGAGGCCACTGTTGCGGAATATCGGCGGCTGGTGGCCCTGGAGGACGTGGAAAGTGTGCGGTCGACAACAACGACAACGTCGTCCTCCGTGGCCTCACCGGCTGCCACCGTGACCCAGCACAGTGGTCCACCGAGACTGAGCCGGGCTGCCAAAGGCAAACGCCACCGCCGAGCAGCAAGGCCAACAGCTGCTTCTCACAGGCCTTGCACCTGCAAGGCAGTGAAGGCACGCCTGCGCCGCACCACCCTGATGGTGTCCCGCCTTCAGCAGGAGCTCGCCTTGCTCCGCGAGGAGCATGATGCCCTGGCCCAAAAAGTGAACAGCATCCACCCCTAGTGTCCCTTGCCCCTTTTTTAGAGACTTTTGGGGGGTGGGAATTGGGAGTTGGGTTTTTGGGGACTTTTGAAGGACAATCGTTGGGGTTAGGGAGGGTCTTGCGGGAGATTATTTTGTTAGGGATATAAATATACTTTTTCAAACTTTATCTGAGCATACCTGTTTTTTACTGCTTGCCTGGTGGGTGGGGGTTTAACGTTGACTGTTTTCCTGAAAGTTTAGTTCCATTTTCTTCCTTTAAGTGTAAATGCCCAAATGTTTTCAACACTAAGTGCCTCTCACAGACTAAGTGAAGTGAATCCAAGAGTCCTAGGACTTTAGTAGTACTACCTTCAGGCTCTCGTCTCTCGTACTAATACTCCATTATACCCCCAAACCACCAAACGCTTATCTTACCTGTAATTTGTGTTTGAAAGTAGGGCTAGGCCCAGGGCTGGCTCCACGGGAAACACCGAATAACGTTGGCAATCTTGGTCGGATAAAATTTCCTCATAGCGGTGGTAGTAGTGGTGTGCCACAGTGGCAGTTGCATGCCTATGAAAAAAAAGAAAATGAAATCTGGTTTGTCCTCCTGAGCAATTCAACGGTACAACTGAGAATATAGCAGGTGACAGAAGTACAGTAGAGCAGTGCCACATTGTAGCCTAACAAATGGTAAAGTATAACTACTAATTCGGTTGAAGTTCTTTCACATTAGCAATGGTTCTTTGTCAAGCAGAGTAAGAATATATCATCGACAACTGTGGAAAGAAAGAATGCGACAGTACAGGGCCTGTGTGGAATTATTGATAACTATATTCAACATAAGGTCTCTGTAGCCAGATACCCGAGAGCCTTGCTGGTCACTATAAATCCATTCACAACAACACTCAATGGGGTTGGTCTGGAAGGTGTCACGTTTACTCCCCGTGATCCAGTCGATGCAAATATGGTTCCACCTCCAAATGTCACCAACACCCAGAAGTGTAAACACAGGGTGTTCGAGGCATTAGGCGAGGGAGAAAAATAACAAACTAAAATAAAAAATGTGGGATGGGTAAAGGTAGGGTCAGCAGGGAAAGGATACCTGTAAGAGAAGACAAGACAGGCATCAGTGAAGTGATGTCCTAACATACAAGGGTACTCTCATATAGTCTCACTAAATAGTCTGCAAGTCTCCCGCCTACTCATGGGAAATGTAGTTTCATAGTACGGTAGGCGCTTAGGGGCTGCGTAACCTGACAGAAGGTATAGTAGATAGAAAAGGAGAAATTGCTTTTTTTCTAGGTGTCCCCTCACTCACCAGGGTTGCCCCTTGGTGACATGCTTCATCATTGGGGCCATCCCAGTCCTCTACGGCCTGGGGCGTGCTGCGACTTGCGAATTACGTAGGAGCACTTTCAAATGACTATGTGTGGTGCAGATAGTGGAGTGGACTAAGTGATGTGTTAAGGGATCAATGTAGAAGCCGAGAGAGAGCAAAGAAATGCAGTCACAGTCAGAGAAAAAGGCAAGGGATACTGTATCTATGTGTGGTTGTAGTGGTCCTGTTGGAAGTGGTAAGTAAGTTGCCCGCAGAAAAAAAATCCTCCTATTAGCGGCACTCCTCCATTGCAGCCGACGCTTCGTCCACCGATGTTGGTCACCAGAAGACACCCTGTCCACTGCCTGCCTGATGCTGAATTGTGGCTCGCTACTGTGAAGCCTGACTCCATCCTTTTTTCCCCATTGCAGAGACTGAAACCCGGCCTGTAATTATTCAACGAAAAACAGGAAGTGATATAATATTACAACACCACTGATAAATAAATATAAGGTATGTAGGCTGTGGAGTGCAAAAAGTCACAATTTGTTTTTCCTAGTAGACAGACAGTACAATGTTTTTGAAAGTGCGTACTCTGAGTCACCTTTTGAAGGATAAGTAAGTATGGGCAAATTAATGTAGCGGATCTTGCCCCTCAAGCTAGGTGTACTGTAAACTGTGTTTTAGAACAAAAATAGATCTTCCTAGCAGTGCTCCCACCCAAAAAACGAGGCCTAGCAGAAAACTGGAGACAAAACTTACTTTGAAAGTAAAAGTAGGCCGAAGTACCCTAATTACCCATTACCCCCCGTGGATTGTATTCAAACCACTTGCAAGCAACCAAGCAAAAGTAGCCATAGCCAGCATCGCTCCAAGACTCGAAATCCCCCCCACTCAAACACATGCAATAGAAATACTGCTAACCCTAACGAACCCTAAGTTAAGAATAGTGGCAAAGGCTTTCTTTAACTATGCCAAATCCCCCCTTTCCCACCATGGATTTTCTTCAAATGACTTGCAACCAAAATTACACATTCTCACGAGTGCTCTAAGACCCCAGAACTCAGTTTGAAAAATCTAGAACACCCCGATACACATGCAATCCTGGTGCTAGGGCTAACCCTAACGAACCCTAAGTTACAAAAAGTGCCAAAACTAAAGGCTTTTCCGCGCGGATTTTGTCCCAACCACTTCTACCCGGTATTAGACCTTCCCAGGAATGCCCCAAGACCCGGCAACCCACCCGCCAAGAAGCATAACACCCCCAAACAGGCCAAAAGAAAAATCTCATACTTGCAATATTTCTGGGCCTTCGGTCCAAACGCGCTGCGTAGCTAGGCCATAAGTCGGGGTTGGCACGACGGATTTCCTGAAAAGCAAATGCAATCAAGATTAGAGTGTCCCAGCAGTGCTCCCAGACCACGAAACTCACCCGCAAACACCAGCAAGCCCCCCAAACAGGCCCCCGAAAACGCTACATAGAGCAAAATGTCTGAAATAGCCCAAAAAAAAATCGGCCTGGATTTTGTCCCAACCACTTCTACCCGGTATTAGACCTTCCCAGGAATGCCCCAAGACCCGGCAACCCACCCGCCAAGAAGCATAACACCCCCAAACAGGCCAAAAGCAAAATCTCATACTTGCAATATTTCTGGGCCTTCGGTCCAAACGCGCTGCGTAGCTAGGCCATAAGTCGGGGTTGGCACGACGGATTTCCTGAAAAGCAAATGCAATCAAGATTAGAGTGTCCCAGCAGTGCTCCCAGACCACGAAACTCACCCGCAAACACCAGCAAGCCCCCCAAACAGGCCCCCGAAAACGCTACATAGAGCAAAATGTCTGAAATAGCCCAAAAAAAAATCGGCCTGGATTTTGTCCCAACCACTTCTACCCGGTATTAGACCTTCCCAGGAATGCCCCAAGACCCGGCAACCCACCCGCCAAGAAGCATAACACCCCCAAACAGGCCAAAAGCAAAATCTCATACTTGCAATATTTCTGGGCCTTCGGTCCAAACGCGCTGCGTAGCTAGGCCATAAGTCGGGGTTGGCACGACGGATTTCCTGAAAAGCAAATGCAATCAAGATTAGAGTGTCCCAGCAGTGCTCCCAGACCACGAAACTCACCCGCAAACACCAGCAAGCCCCCCAAACAGGCCCCCGAAAACGCTACATAGAGCAAAATGTCTGAAATAGCCCAAAAAAAAATCGGCCTGGATTTTGTCCCAACCACTTCTACCCGGTATTAGACCTTCCCAGGAATGCCCCAAGACCCGGCAACCCACCCGCCAAGAAGCATAACACCCCCAAACAGGCCAAAAGCAAAATCTCATACTTGCAATATTTCTGGGCCTTCGGTCCAAACGCGCTGCGTAGCTAGGCCATAAGTCGGGGTTGGCACGACGGATTTCCTGAAAAGCAAATGCAATCAAGATTAGAGTGTCCCAGCAGTGCTCCCAGACCACGAAACTCACCCGCAAACACCAGCAAGCCCCCCAAACAGGCCCCCGAAAACGCTACATAGAGCAAAATGTCTGAAATAGCCCAAAAAAAAATCGGCCTGGATTTTGTCCCAACCACTTCTACCCGGTATTAGACCTTCCCAGGAATGCCCCAAGACCCGGCAACCCACCCGCCAAGAAGCATAACACCCCCAAACAGGCCAAAAGCAAAATCTCATACTTGCAATATTTCTGGGCCTTCGGTCCAAACGCGCTGCGTAGCTAGGCCATAAGTCGGGGTTGGCACGACGGATTTCCTGAAAAGCAAATGCAATCAAGATTAGAGTGTCCCAGCAATGCTCTCAGACCATGAAACTCACCCACAAACAGACGGAACCCCCCCTAAGAGCACCTCAAAGGCAAGCAAGTCATCAAAAACACAAAAAAATTTCCGCCTCGGATTTGGCACAAACCACTTTTAGTGCTTCCCAGCAATGGCCCCAGACCCGTCAACTCACCTGCAAAGAGGTAGAACAACACCCCCACAAGTGCTGAGTCTTTCTTCATTGGGCGTAAACCAGCCCTCTGCTTTGATGGAAATAGGAGTCTGGAGGAGGAGGATAGAGGAGCATGTTCTTCTGAACTTGTGAACCTGAGGAATGCAGACTGCGGCACCTTCAAATAAATTAGCAAACAAGTGAAGACAGTTCTGCTGATGGGCTTGTCTTTGTGATAATCTGATTAAAGTTTGAATTATATTAACTGTGCACAACAAAGAAAGACAGACACACAGGAATAAAAGTGAATAAGGATGAAAAAGAAAGTTATTGATTCGTTGTCTCATTTTCAGGGCTCGAAGTCGGAATCACGGTCCAGGAATAAGAATAAGGCTTCGTCATCATACTCTGCGAATTCAGCCCGGGTGAGGTCAGTGCCACCTGACAGAGTAGAAATTCCCTCATCTATGGTGCTGGCCACCTCCTCTTCATCCGGCACGCTCTCTCGTACTCTTATATCTGGTGGTATGAGGTGCTGATTCATCTTGATCATTGTTAACCTCTCCACATTTTTGGGCGAGAGGCGGCTCCGTTTGGGAGTTACAATCCCACCAGCCGCACTGAAAACCCGTTCAGAAGACACACTTGCGAGTGGGCAAGACAAGTAGTTTAAAGCCAGGTTGGTGAGCTGTGGCCACAATTCTTTTTTCCCATGCCAATACGCCAATGGGTCAGAATTAACATAGACCTCTGTGGAGTCATTCAGATAGTCCTTCACCATCGACTCAAGGTCCTCCTCCAAGGTTCCTCCACTTTGCGTAGCTCTTGCTGTGCCTCTGGCCTTTTGAGAACCAAACCCACGCAGAGCTAGCCAATCCTCTTCAGCCTCCAATGTTTCTGCTGTCTTTCGTGCAGATGATGCGGTTGCCGGTGTCTTTAACGGCTGAGAGGTCACTTGTGCCACAGCCACAGGTGCAGAAGTGGATTGTTTTGACTGGGGATGGCCTGCTGATGTACTGCCATTTCCTTCAATTTCCAGCCGTTCTGTTTCAAACTTCTTGGCTGACAAGGCTAGCCAACGTTTGTACTTTGTAACATCTTCATCAGCAAAAGCAAAGAATGCTCTGCCTGCCAGCGCCTTTTTGTAGCGTGGATCCAGAATAGTAGCACAAATGTAATGCTGTTCTGAGTGGATCTTTTGAAGACGTTCATCACCTTGTAGGAGCTCTAATAATTGCTCAGCCAGAAGCAAAGAAGAGCCTTTCTTTTTGTCATCTTTTCGAAACACAGAACACACCTCCTTCAGTTGGTCCTCCAGCATGTACAACAATGGGATAGCTTTTCCCAAATTAGAGTCCTCCTTGCTGACTGCACGCGTGAAGACCTCAAAAGGACGAAGCATGCGTGTTAGGCTTTCAACTATGTTCCATTGCGGCCCACCCATCCTCAGCTCCTCTATACCCTCTTTCAAGAAATATTGATCGAGTTGCGTATACTGCTCATACAGACGCTCAAGCATGTAGAAGGTTGAGTTCCAACGTGTTACCACCTCCTGGATGAGTGCTTTCACTGGCATTTGACATTGATATAGCATGCTCCTCAGCTGCTTGCGGGCCTTAAAAGAATGCCTGAAATGCTTGCAAATTTTTCGGCAGTTCTCCAATACACTGCACGCTGCACTGTCTTTATTACCCAAGAATTTTTGGACAACCAGGTTTATACAGTGCGCCAAACACGGCACTCTGAAATAGTAACCGTCCCTCATGGCCTTAACTATATTGGAGCCATTGTCCGTGGAAACATAACCAACCTTGCGTTTTAGTGGGGACAGACAGTTAAGGACCTTTGTGTTAAAGACATCCAAAATGTTTTCTGCTGTGTGACGTTTCTCCAAACCAAACATGGCTAGTGTTGCATGTTTCCGAGCACCTTTAAAAACAGTGTTAGTGTCAACACCTGAGTTTAGCTTTGCTTTAGCCCCTGAAAAAGAGACCCAGTGTGCAGTGATGCACATGTAATCAGCGCCTGCGCCACTGGTCCACATGTCTGTTGTCAGATGTATAGTGTGAACAGCACTCTTCTGCAAAGCTGCCCCAATCGCCTTCAGAACATCTTCATGTAGTGCTGGAACCGCAACTCGGGCAAAATAGAACCGGCTAGGAACCTTCCATTTAGGGCAGAGCACTGCCACTAATTCTAGAAAACCAACCCCTTCGACAAAAGAAAAAGGGAGAAGGTCCAGAGCTAGCATTTTAGCCAGCTTAGTGTTATACAGACGGGTCATTGGGTGGTTGCGTTCATATTGCGCTTCTGTAAACAACATCTTTTTAATGTTGCCCTGGACCAATGATTTACGGGATGATGATCTCTTCGACCCAGTTACGCTCGCTGATGAACTTTTCCGCATTGATGTCTCACTCTCTCCCACACTCTTAGTGTGGCTCCCATGGGGTGTGCTGCTGACATGGGAACTGGGTGTAAGTGAAGTGTTTGGATCGTCTTCTTCTACCTCCTCGTCATCAGCAGATGACAAATCAACGTTTTCATTACGTGCAATTCCGGCTTTCTTGACCGCCTCTAGGTGCGGAAACCATTCGAGAGGGTGCCTTCTCTCAAGATGACCTCTCTGGCCTCCGGTACCATAGTTAGAACCAAGCTTACCACGACTATATCGAAGCTTACAAAGGCTACAAATGGCTACGTTTGCCTTTTTTGGGCAAACACTAAAGAAGTCCCAAACTGGAGACTTGAAATGTCTTCGGGGGCCGCCGCCGGAGGAGGCGTCGATACTGGTGGTGGTGGTCCTGCTGCTAATGACAGATGAAGTGGAGGATGTGGATTGCCGAACTTCAGTACGTTTTGCACTTTCACCACCACGAATTGAGGTCGAGGACGAGGTGGGTACCTTCTTGCGAGGAAGAAATATGGAAGCGGTAGGTTTTGGTGTACTACTTAACTCCAAATCTAATGATTCCATTTCCATTGCCTCCTCGCCGACATCATCATCACGCTCAGCAGCTTCTCGGGATAGGGTCAAAATGTCTCTTTGCTGCATGCCCGGTGGGGCTGCAGTGACCTTTGTGATGACTGCCTCGTCGTCATCGTGAGAGGCTTCATCACCAGCAGTATCTGTCACTTCTTGTTGAGCCTCATCACACTCCATAGGTTTGAGTTTTTGGACGACCTTCCTTTTACGCTTAGGTACCGGTGGCAGATCATGGTGTGCCTCTGCCTCACTGTCAGACCGCAGTTGTCGTGGTTCCCAAGACAGATCACTTGCACCAGAACGAGGTGGGCTTGAAGAAGATGTAGACACCCCCCTTGATCTTTTCCTTGCTAGGGATGTGGAAGACAATGAATGATCATCAGGAGGAGTGGCTTCCAATGATACCTCAGCTTCATTGTCGATTTCCAAATGTGCCCCTACTTCGGGAGGAACAACTATTGTGGGCACTTGTGAACGTCCATGCACCTTTGCTTGCGCATCTCCTTTTGCTGCCTCTCCTTCCACATGTACTTGGGCGTGTACTTGCACATGGTGTTGTTGTTGCGGCTGTGGTTGTTCAACACTTGTCAGATGAGTTACAACAACCTGTGTTGATTCAGGGACATTGCTGCTACTTTCTTGCGATGAGCCAACATCACTGGTCGATGGTGATTGGAGAAGTACACTGACTGCCTCTGAAGCACTCAAGGGCTTTGACTTAAGTTGGCGTGGTGGTGGAGGCACTGAACCCAATGGAGCAGGGGTGCTGCTCTCAGGTTGGTCCCCAGCAGATCCTGCTGCTGCAGGCGTACTTTTTCTTTTGCTCCCAAAAAAAGTGGCGGGTGACACACCAGCCTCCTTGGTAACTTGCTTCTTCTGCTCCTTACTAGCAACTTTCTTGCTAGAGGAGCTACGGAGAACTTTCTTTGGGGGCGGGGCCATCTTCTTCAGAGCAGGTCAGACAGCAGGCCGCAGTTGCACGAATTGTAGAGTTGTCTGAGGCCAGACGTGACGTCGCGTGACGTTATGCTGCACACACACACCGCTGCAGGACTTCTTCCTGGCACTGGTGGTTCTCTTGAGTCTTGTGCACCTAAAAAAAATGGAAGACAGAGGAACATCAGTTCAGTTATAGAGCACAAAAAAATCGAAAAACACTGCAAAATCAGCACAATCCCAATCCATCCATGCCCTCCATAATGTTTAAATTCAAGACAACCCACAGAAAGACTAGGCCCATGCAAGACTCACTACCCCTGGGCATAAATAAAGGTTGAAAAGTAGGCAAAATGGTTGGAGGCCTAACAACAAAGCCTGCATTCAAAATGGCCACTTGCCTGCCAAGCACATGGCCAGTGCCTGTAGCTGCACTCAAAATGGCCACCAGCCACATGGCATGTCCCTCCCCATGAACACCCCCAAAAATCGAAAAACACTGCTAAATCAGCACAATCCTATTCCATCCATGGCCTCCATGATGTTTAAATTCAAGACAGCCCACAGAAAGACTAGGCCCATGCTAGACTCAAATACCCCTGGTGAAAAGGCCCCAACAACAGGTCAAAAATCGAAAAACACAAAATTGTACAAAAAAAAAAATTCGAAAAACACAGAAAAATCAGCACAATCCCAATTCATCTATGGCCTCCATGATGTTTAAATTCAAGACAACCCACAGAAATACTAGGCCCATGCAAGACTCACTACCCCTGGCATAAATAAAGGTTGAAAAGTAGGCAAAATGGTTGGAGGCCTAACAACAAAGCCTGCATTCAAAATGGCCACTTGCCTGCCAGCACATGGCCAGTGCCTGTAGCTGCACTCAAAATGGCCACCAGCCACATGGCATGTCCCTCCCCATGAACACCCCCAAAAATCGAAAAACACTGCAAAATCAGCACAATCCCATTCCATCCATGATGTTTAAATTCAAGACAGCCCACAGAAAGACTAGGCCCCATGCACCACTCACTACCCCTGGTCAAGGCCCCAACAACAGGTCAAAAATCGAAAAACACAAAATTTTACACAAAAAAAAATCGAAAAACACAGAAAAATCAGCACAATCCCAATTCATCTATGGCCTCCATGATGTTTAAATTCAAGACAACCCACAGAAATACTAGGCCCATGCAAGACTCACTACCCCTGGCATAAATAAAGGTTGAAAAGTAGGCAAAATGGTTGGAGGCCTAACAACAAAGCCTGCATTCAAAATGGCCACTTGCCTGCCAGCACATGGCCAGTGCCTGTAGCTGCACTCAAAATGGCCACCAGCCACATGGCATGTCCCTCCCCATGAACACCCCCAAAAATCGAAAAACACTGCAAAATCAGCACAATCCCATTCCATCCATGATGTTTAAATTCAAGACAGCCCACAGAAAGACTAGGCCCCATGCACCACTCACTACCCCTGGTCAAGGCCCCAACAACAGGTCAAAAATCGAAAAACACAAAATTTTACACAAAAAAAAATCGAAAAACACAGAAAAATCAGCACAATCCCAATTCATCTATGGCCTCCATGATGTTTAAATTCAAGACAACCCACAGAAATACTAGGCCCATGCAAGACTCACTACCCCTGGCATAAATAAAGGTTGAAAAGTAGGCAAAATGGTTGGAGGCCTAACAACAAAGCCTGCATTCAAAATGGCCACTTGCCTGCCAGCACATGGCCAGTGCCTGTAGCTGCACTCAAAATGGCCACCAGCCACATGGCATGTCCCTCCCCATGAACACCCCCAAAAATCGAAAAACACTGCAAAATCAGCACAATCCCATTCCATCCATGATGTTTAAATTCAAGACAGCCCACAGAAAGACTAGGCCCCATGCACCACTCACTACCCCTGGTCAAGGCCCCAACAACAGGTCAAAAATCGAAAAACACAAAATTGTACAAAAAAAAAAAATCGAAAAACACAGAAAAATCAGCACAATCCCAATTCATCTATGGCCTCCATGATGTTTAAATTCAAGACAACCCACAGAAATACTAGGCCCATGCAAGACTCACTACCCCTGGCATAAATAAAGGTTGAAAAGTAGGCAAAATGGTTGGAGGCCTAACAACAAAGCCTGCATTCAAAATGGCCACTTGCCTGCCAGCACATGGCAAGTGCCTGTAGCTGCACTCAAAATGGCCACCAGCCACATGGCATGTCCCTCCCCATGAACACCCCCAAAAATCGAAAAACACTGCAAAATCAGCACAATCCCATTCCATCCATGATGTTTAAATTCAAGACAGCCCACAGAAAGACTAGGCCCCATGCACCACTCACTACCCCTGGTCAAGGCCCCAACAACAGGTCAAAAATCGAAAAACACAAAATTTTACAAAAAAAAAAAATCGAAAAACACAGAAAAATCAGCACAATCCCAATTCATCTATGGCCTCCATGATGTTTAAATTCAAGACAACCCACAGAAATACTAGGCCCATGCAAGACTCACTACCCCTGGCATAAATAAAGGTTGAAAAGTAGGCAAAATGGTTGGAGGCCTAACAACAAAGCCTGCATTTAAAATGGCCACTTGCCTGCCAGCACATGGCCAGTGCCTGTAGCTGCACTCAAAATGGCCACCAGCCACATGGCATGTCCCTCCCCATGAACACCCCCAAAAATCGAAAAACACTGCAAAATCAGCACAATCCCATTCCATCCATGATGTTTAAATTCAAGACAGCCCACAGAAAGACTAGGCCCCATGCACCACTCACTACCCCTGGTCAAGGCCCCAACAACAGGTCAAAAATCGAAAAACACAAAATTTTACAAAAAAAAAAAATCGAAAAACACAGAAAAATCAGCACAATCCCAATTCATCTATGGCCTCCATGATGTTTAAATTCAAGACAACCCACAGAAAGAATCAGTCCACCCACCACTGAGTACCCCTGGGAAAAGGCCCCAAAACAGCAAAAAAATCGAAAATCCCAAAATTTTAGTTGCAGCAACTGTAATGCCCCAAACAAACTTACTTGTAAAATTTCTAATCCAACAGTGATCCAAAGAAAGTCAAAAAGGCCTCAAATCCAAAGATCCAGCAGCATCCACAAAAGGTAATCCTTCCAGGTCCACATCCGAATGAAAAGTGACCAGGAGATGGACAAAGCACTGGGAGGAGCCTGCTGAACAGGAACAGGAAGTTGAAGACTATGGGGCACTTCCTTCCTCCCACCCCCCTGCCCCCCTCCCCAAAATGGACTCCTCGCTAAAAAAGTGCAGGCAAATGTCAAACTAAGGAGTTATTCACATAAAAATCATCATTTCTAGAAGGTTTATGCTGCTTGCTGGTGGATTTCTTGTGCAGAATTGCAAATTTATATTTTCGCGCGCCGCATCTCAAATCTCGCAATTTGCGAAGTACCGCGAGACGTGATCTCGCCGTACTCGCGTTGACAAACTCTCGCTGGCAAGCCGCGATGACGTAATCGCGCTCGCCAATTCCCGCGGGATCACACAGCAAGATCCAAAATGGCGCAGCACTCGCAAACTATCGAAAAAAACAACTCGGCAAACGATGATAAACGCCGCGCGCCGCAAAAATTGTATCACCAACGCCGCGCGCCGCCAAAAAAATCCGCTGCGTGCGAATTTGCGGATTTTGCGGGAAATCCGCAAATCTCGCGGATTGCGGATTTCCCGAAAATCCGCAAAATCCGCGAGCGGAACGGATTTTCCGCCCACGCTTACTTCGTAGCCGTCGGAAAGCAGGGAACCTCGCAGCAAAGACTTTCGGACCACGACGACATACAGGGGTCGATGAAGTGGCAGGCCTTCCTCCAGAATTTCCACAAGAAGCTCCTCACGATCTTCAGGCTTGGAGTGGTACCCCTGAAGTCGCCCCACGTTGGGCGCCAACTGAAGAACCGGGTTTTAGAACCCAGCAGCGCCAGGGATAACGCTCGATGTCTTCGGATTCCCCTGCCTCGGCAAACAGAGACACAGGACACTTCTTGATGACGTCAAAGACCAAATTTATTGGCTGCAACCAGGAACAGAGGTCTACGAAGCACAACACGGGTGGTTCGCTAGAGACTGCACAAATTCAATGAGTGAAGCATGGTCTTTTATGACAAATATCACATTCCAGGATAGCATCAATTACATACAAACTAACCAATCACAGTGTGACATTTCAAAAGTAGCGCATGATGACAATCCTATTTTCCGTTGTCCAGCCCACCAGAAATGACCAAGCACATTCCAATATCCTGTTCGATCAGGCCGGACAAACCCATCATAAAACCTCAACCCAAGTCAGTGATTAAGCCATAAAGGAAGGAGCAGAAACAGATGAGAAGCAAGATACAAAGTTGGGTGCAGTGTACTATAAACTTCGGCATGTCCTGCTCTTTGATCTTTATCTGACCAGCTGCTTAACAAGGAACTGGCTCATCGAGGTCAGCCTCGGGCAAGGGAGTCAGAAAAGGGGGTGGTGATGAACAGAGTGTCTGAATTAAGCAGACCACTCTTACCCAGTCCAAAGATCAGGGCTTGATCCATCACCGTTTTTTAGCTCACTGCACCATCCCAGCTCAGAACCTGGCTACTTGCAAATTAGTCTGTCCCTGGCCCAGTGCATGATGGGAACAGGGCAGACCAGACTACCAAGCCAATTCTTAAACTGGGAAGGAAACAAGCTTCCGGGGACTGGTTTCTGGCATTTCAGCCGTCTTCGGCCAGGCTTGCTTGAATCCTGATGGTGCAATGAGCAAGGGACTCACATCTGAGTATACCCTTCCACGCTTATGGTGGACAAAATGATTCAGAAAAGGGGGTGGTGATGAACAGAGTGTCTGAATTAAGCAGACCACTCTTACCCAGTCCAAATATCAGGGCTTCATCTATCACCGTTTTTTAGCTCACTGCACCATCCCAGCTCAGAACCTGGCTACATGCAAATTAGTCTCTCCCTGGCCCAGTGCATCTTGGGAACAGGGCAGACCAGACTACCAAGCCAATTCTTAAACTGGGAAGGAAACAAGCTTCCGGGGACCAGTTTCAGCCGTCTTCGGCCCGGCTTGCTTGAATCCTGATGGTGCAATGAGCAAGGGACTCACATCTGAGTATACCCTTCCACGCTTATGGTGGACAAAATGATTCAGAAAAGGGGGTGGTGATGAACAGAGTGTCTGAATTAAGCAGACCACTCTTACCCAGTCCAAAGATCAGGGCTTGATCCATCACCGTTTTTTAGCTCACTGCACCATCCCTGCTCAGAACCTGGCTACATGCAAATTAGTCTGTCCCTGGCCCAGTGCATCATGGGAACAGGGCAGACCAGACTACCAAACCAATTCTGAAACTGGGCAGGAAACAAGCTTCCGGGGACCGGTTTCTGGCATTTCAGCCGTCTTCAGCCCTGCTTGCTTGAATCCTGATGATGCAATGAGCAAGGGACTCACATCTGAGTATACCCTTCCACGCTTATGGTGGACAAAATGATTCAGCAAAAGGGGTGGTGATGAACAGAGTGTCTGAATTAAGCAGACCACTCTTACCCAGTCCAATGATCAGGGCGTGATCCATCCCCTTTTTTTTAGCTCAATGCACCATCCCAGCTCAGAACCTGGCTACATGCAAATTAGTCTGTCCCTTGCCCAGTGCATCATGGGAACAGGGCATACCAGACTACCAAGCCAATTCTTAAACTGGGAAGGAAACAAGCTTCCGGGGACCGGTTTCTGGCATTTCAGCCGTCTTCGGCCCGGCTTGCATGAATCCTGATGGTGCAATGAGCAAGGGACTCACATCTGAGTATACCCATCCACGCTTATGGTGGACAAAATGATTCAGAAAAGGGGGTGGTGATGAACAGAGTGTCTGAATTAAGCAGACCACTCTTACCCAGTCCAAATATCAGGGCTTGATCTATCACCGTTTTTTAGCTCACTGCACCATCCCAGCTCAGAACCTGGCTACATGCAAATTAGTCTCTCCCTGACCCAGTGCATCATGGGAACAGGGCAGACCAGACTACCAAGCCAATTCTTAAACTGGGAAGGAAACAAGCTTCCGGGGACCGGTTTCTGGCATTTCAGCCGTCTTCGGCCAGGCTTGCTGGAATCCTGATGGTGCAAAGAGCAAGGGACTCACATCTGAGTATACCCTTCCACGCTTATGGTGGACAAAATTATTCAGAAAAGGGGGTGGTGATGAACAGAGTGTCTGAATTAAGCAGACCACTCTTACCCAGTCCAAAGATCAGGGCTTGATCCTTCACCGTTTTTTAGCTCACTGCACCATCCCAGCTCAGAACCTGGCTACATGCAAATTAGTCTGTCCCTGGCCCAGTGCATCATGGGAACAGGGCAGACCAGACTACCAAGCCAATTCTTAAACTGGGAAGGAAACAAGCTTCCGGGGACCGGTTTCTGGCATTTCAGCCGTTTTCGGCCCGGCTTGCTTGAATCCTGATCGTGCAATGAGCAAGGGACTCACATCTGAGTATACCCTTCCACGCTTATGGTGGACAAAATGATTCAGAAAAGGGGGTGGTGATGAACAGAGTGTTTGAATTAAGCAAACCACTCTTACCTAGTCCAAAGATCAGGGCTTGATCCATCACCGTTTTTTAGCTCACTGCACCATTCCAGGTCAGAACCTGGCTACATGCAAATTAGTCTGTCCCTGGCCCAGTGCATCATGGGAACAGGGCAGACCAGACTACCAAGCCAATTCTTAAACTGGGAAGGAAACAAGCTTCCAGGGACCGGTTTCTGGCATTTCAGCCGTCTTCGGCCCGGCTTGCTTGAATCCTGATGATGCAATGAGCAAGGGACTCACATCTGAGTATACCCTTCCACGCTTATGGTGGACAAAATTATTCAAAAAAAGTGGTGCTGATGAACAGAGTGTCTGAATTAAGCAGACCACTCTTACCCAGTCCAATGATCAGGGCTCGATCCATCACCATTTTTTAGCTCAATGCACCATCCCAGCTCAGAACCTCGCTACATGCAAATTAGTCTGTCCCTGGCCCAGTGCATCATGGGAATAGGGCATACCAGACTACCAAGCCAATTCTTAAACTGGGAAGGAAACAAGCTTCCGGGGACCGGTTTCTGGCATTTCAGCAGTCTTCGGCCCGGCTTGCTTGAATCCTGATGGTGCAATGAGCAAGGGACTCACATCTGAGTATACCCATCCACGCTTATGGTGGACAAAATGATTCAGAAAAGGGGGTGGTGATGAACAGAGTGTCTGAATTAAGCAGACCACTCTTACCCAGTCCAAATATCAGGGCCTGATCTATCACCGTTTTTTAGCTCACTGCACCATCCCAGCTCAGAACCTGGCTACATGCAAATTAGTCTGTCCCTGGCCCAGTGCATCATGGGAACAGGGCAGACCAGACTACCAAGCCAATTCTTAAACTGGGAAGGAAACAAGCTTCCGGGGACCGGTTTCTGGCATTTCAGCCGTCTTCGGCCCGGCTTGCTTGAATCCTGATGGTGCAATGAGCAAGGGACTCACATCTGAGTATACCCTTCCACGCTTATGGTGGACAAAATGATTCAGAAAAGGGGGTGGTGATGAACAGAATGTCTGAATTAAGCAGACCACTCTTACCCAGTCCAAAGATCAGGGCTTGATCCATCACCGTTTTTTAGCTCACTGCACCATCCCAGCTCAGAACCTGGCTACATGCAAATTAGTCTGTCCCTGGCCCAGTGCATCATGGGAAAAGGGCAGACCAGACTACCAAGCCAATTCTTAAACTGGGAAGGAAACAAGCTTCCGGGGACCGGTTTCTGGCATTTCAGCCGTCTTCAGCCCGGCTTGCTTGAATCCTGATGATGCAATGAGCAAGGGACTCACATCTGAGTATACCCTTCCACGCTTATGGTGGACAAAATGATTCAGAAAAGGGGGTGGTGGTGAACAGAGTGTCTGAATTAAGCAGACCACTCTTACCCAGTCCAAATATCAGGGCTTGATCTATCACCGTTTTTTAGCTCACTGCACCATCCCAGCTCAGAACCTGGCTACATGCAAATTAGTCTGTCCCTGGCCCAGTGCATCATGGGAACAGGGCAGACCAGACTACCAAGCCAATTCTTAAACTGGGAAGGAAACAAGCTTCCGGGGACCGGTTTCTGGCATTTCAGCCGTCTTCGGCCCGGCTTGCTTGAATCCTGATGGTGCAATGAGCAAGGGACTCACATCTGAGTATACCCTTCCACGCTTATGGTGGACAAAATGATTCAGAAAAGGGGGTGGTGATGAACAGAGTGTCTGAATTAAGCAGACCACTCTTACCCAGTCCAAAGATCAGGGCTTGATCCATCACCGTTTTTTAGCTCACTGCACCATCCCAGCTCAGAACCTGGCTACATGCAAATTAGTCTGTCCCTGGCCCAGTGCATCATGGGAACAGGGCAGACCAGACTACCAAGCCAATTCTTGAACTGGGAAGGAAACAAGCTTCCGGGGACCGGTTTCTGGCATTTCAGCCTTCTTCGGCCCGGTTCGCTTGAATCCTGATGGTGCAATAAGCAAGGGACTCACATCTGAGTATACCCTTCCACGCTTATGGTGGACAAAATGATTCAGAAAAGGGGGTGGTAATGAACAGAGTGTCTGAATTAAGCAGACCACTCTTACCCAGTCCAAAGATCAGGGCTTGATCCTTCACCGTTTTTTAGCTCACTGCACCATCCCAGCTCAGAACCTGGCTACATGCAAATTAGTCTGTCCCTGGCCCAGTGCATCATGGGAACAGGGCAGACCAGACTACCAAGCCAATTCTTAAACTGGGAAGGAAACAAGCTTCCGGGGACCGGTTTCTGGCATTTCAGCCGTTTTCGGCCCGGCTTGCTTGAATCCTGATCGTGCAATGAGCAAGGGACTCACATCTGAGTATACCCTTCCACGCTTATGGTGGACAAAATGATTCAGAAAAGGGGGTGGTGATGAACAGAGTGTTTGAATTAAGCAAACCACTCTTACCTAGTCCAAAGATCAGGGCTTGATCCATCACCGTTTTTTAGCTCACTGCACCATTCCAGGTCAGAACCTGGCTACATGCAAATTAGTCTGTCCCTGGCCCAGTGCATCATGGGAACAGGGCAGACCAGACTACCAAGCCAATTCTTAAACTGGGAAGGAAACAAGCTTCCAGGGACCGGTTTCTGGCATTTCAGCCGTCTTCGGCCCGGCTTGCTTGAATCCTGATGATGCAATGAGCAAGGGACTCACATCTGAGTATACCCTTCCACGCTTATGGTGGACAAAATTATTCAAAAAAAGTGGTGCTGATGAACAGAGTGTCTGAATTAAGCAGACCACTCTTACCCAGTCCAATGATCAGGGCTCGATCCATCACCATTTTTTAGCTCAATGCACCATCCCAGCTCAGAACCTCGCTACATGCAAATTAGTCTGTCCCTGGCCCAGTGCATCATGGGAATAGGGCATACCAGACTACCAAGCCAATTCTTAAACTGGGAAGGAAACAAGCTTCCGGGGACCGGTTTCTGGCATTTCAGCAGTCTTCGGCCCGGCTTGCTTGAATCCTGATGGTGCAATGAGCAAGGGACTCACATCTGAGTATACCCATCCACGCTTATGGTGGACAAAATGATTCAGAAAAGGGGGTGGTGATGAACAGAGTGTCTGAATTAAGCAGACCACTCTTACCCAGTCCAAATATCAGGGCCTGATCTATCACCGTTTTTTAGCTCACTGCACCATCCCAGCTCAGAACCTGGCTACATGCAAATTAGTCTGTCCCTGGCCCAGTGCATCATGGGAACAGGGCAGACCAGACTACCAAGCCAATTCTTAAACTGGGAAGGAAACAAGCTTCCGGGGACCGGTTTCTGGCATTTCAGCCGTCTTCGGCCCGGCTTGCTTGAATCCTGATGGTGCAATGAGCAAGGGACTCACATCTGAGTATACCCTTCCACGCTTATGGTGGACAAAATGATTCAGAAAAGGGGGTGGTGATGAACAGAATGTCTGAATTAAGCAGACCACTCTTACCCAGTCCAAAGATCAGGGCTTGATCCATCACCGTTTTTTAGCTCACTGCACCATCCCAGCTCAGAACCTGGCTACATGCAAATTAGTCTGTCCCTGGCCCAGTGCATCATGGGAAAAGGGCAGACCAGACTACCAAGCCAATTCTTAAACTGGGAAGGAAACAAGCTTCCGGGGACCGGTTTCTGGCATTTCAGCCGTCTTCAGCCCGGCTTGCTTGAATCCTGATGATGCAATGAGCAAGGGACTCACATCTGAGTATACCCTTCCACGCTTATGGTGGACAAAATGATTCAGAAAAGGGGGTGGTGGTGAACAGAGTGTCTGAATTAAGCAGACCACTCTTACCCAGTCCAAATATCAGGGCTTGATCTATCACCGTTTTTTAGCTCACTGCACCATCCCAGCTCAGAACCTGGCTACATGCAAATTAGTCTGTCCCTGGCCCAGTGCATCATGGGAACAGGGCAGACCAGACTACCAAGCCAATTCTTAAACTGGGAAGGAAACAAGCTTCCGGGGACCGGTTTCTGGCATTTCAGCCGTCTTCGGCCCGGCTTGCTTGAATCCTGATGGTGCAATGAGCAAGGGACTCACATCTGAGTATACCCTTCCACGCTTATGGTGGACAAAATGATTCAGAAAAGGGGGTGGTGATGAACAGAGTGTCTGAATTAAGCAGACCACTCTTACCCAGTCCAAAGATCAGGGCTTGATCCATCACCGTTTTTTAGCTCACTGCACCATCCCAGCTCAGAACCTGGCTACATGCAAATTAGTCTGTCCCTGGCCCAGTGCATCATGGGAACAGGGCAGACCAGACTACCAAGCCAATTCTTGAACTGGGAAGGAAACAAGCTTCCGGGGACCGGTTTCTGGCATTTCAGCCTTCTTCGGCCCGGTTCGCTTGAATCCTGATGGTGCAATAAGCAAGGGACTCACATCTGAGTATACCCTTCCACGCTTATGGTGGACAAAATGATTCAGAAAAGGGGGTGGTAATGAACAGAGTGTCTGAATTAAGCAGACCACTCTTACCCAGTCCAAAGATCAGGGCTTGATCCATCACCATTTTTTAGCTCACTGCACCATCCCAGCTCAGAACCTGGCTACATGCAAATTAGTCTGTCCCTGGCCCAGTGCATCATGGGAACAGGGCAGATCAGACTACCAAGCCAATTCTTAAACTGGGAAGGAAACAAGTTTCCGGGGACCGGTTTCTGGCATTTCAGCCGTCTTCGGCCCGGCTTGATTGAATCCTGATGATGCAATGAGCAAGGGACTCACATCTGAGTATACCCTTCCACGCTTATGGTGGACAAAATGATTCAGAAAAAGTGGTGGTGGTAAACAGAGTGTCTGAATTAAGCAGACCACTCTTACCCAGTCCAATGAGAAGGGCTTGATCCATCACCGTTTTTTAGCTCAATGCACCATCCCAGCTCAGAACCTGGCTACATGCAAATTAGTCTGTCCCTGGCCCAGTGCATCATGGGAACAGGGCTTACCAGACTACCAAGCCAATTCTTAAACTGGGAAGGAAGCAAGCTTCCGGGGACCGGTTTCTGGCATTTCAGCCGTCTTCGGCCCGGCTTGCTTGAATCCTGATGGTGCAATGAGCAAGGGACTCACATCTGAGTATACCGTTCCACGCTTATGGTGGACAAAATGATTCAGAAAAAGTGGTGGTGATGAACAGAGTGTCTGAATTAAGCAGACCACTCTTACCCAGTCCAATGATCAGGGCTTGATCCATCACCGTTGTTTAGCTCAATGCACCATCCCAGCTCAGAACCTGGCTGCATGCAAATTAGTCTGTCCCTGGCCCAGTGCATCATGGGAACAGGGCATACCAGACTACCAAGCCAATTCTTAAACTGGGAAGGAAACAAGCTTCCGGGGACCGGTTTCTGGCATTTCAGCCGTCTTCGGCCCGGCTTGCTTGAATCCTGATGGTGCAATGAGCAAGGGACTCACATCTGAGTATACCCATCCACGCTTATGGTGGACAAAATGATTCAGAAAAGGGGGTGGTGATGAACAGAGTGTCTGAATTAAGCAGACCACTCTTACCCAGTCCAAATATCAGGGCTTGATCCATCACCGTTATTTAGCTCACTGCACCATCCCAGCTCAGAACCTGGCTATATGCAAATTAGTCTGTCCCTGGCCCAGTGCATCATGGGAACAGGGCAGACCAAACAGTTTTGTGCAACACCTCTACCCAACTGGAGTACTTTCTACTGGCTAATTAGTGCAACCCTTACACCACAACTGCGTAAAGGACGGCGACCCATTTGTACTATGGGTAGGGGACCACACGGACCCCTTCCCTGGGCTGATGGGAGCTAGCATTGCTCTGACAGACAGGGGCTTCTGAAAGGCAGCTCCCTGTGTCTCAGGGCAATTTTTCATCTGTTTCCCTGCGAGCATATTTAGGACATAGCAGGAGCTGTCCCTGGGGGGTAGCTTTTCCTAGGGCCATCTATGGCTTCAGGTGGTCCCTAGGGCTGTGGGGGGGCATGCACCCTACTTTAAATCTCAAATTTTGCTCCAGGGAAGTGGTGGTCCCTGGTGCAGCAGGAGTTTCCCAAGGGTCCCTGATTATTTCAATTTAGCCCCTGGAGGTGACAGTCCCCAAGCTGCAAAGGGGCCCCTTCTCTGTAATTTAACATTTTCCCTGGGGAGTTGGTGGTCCCCAGGGCACAGGTGTTGCCCAGAATACAAGCCCCACATAAAATATGCACAATGCCCTAGGGAGGTGGAGGTCCCCAGGACTTTACGAGCAATAGGAGTGGGGCCCGCGCTCCCTCCTCCTCCCTGTTTTCTAAATGCCCCAGGAAAGTTGCCCACCTAAGGGCTTCAGATTACAGAAGCACTGGAGACTAAGCTTATGTTGTTTTAAAACTTTCAGTGTGATCTGCTGATTTAGCATGACTCCCGGTAAAAATATGCCCCGTGAGTTCCCCTCAAGGGGCAAAGGAGGTCAGGGTGTTTCTACTTTGCCTCTTTTCCTTATTTCTTTTTTTTTCTGTGACTCGATTCCACTGAATCACAAGATGGCTGTCAACTCTTCCTGGTTTGAAGTGTTGGTAGCCAATTAGATCTCAGCACGAGATTGTGAGGGGTTGCGGATCCTCTGTGTCCCTATATATACAACTGGAAATGTATTTAAATAACTCTGCAGCTACTAAATGGATTTACACCATTCAACAAAAAGGGCGCTATCTCGATCAACAGCTACCTTTTTGTTAAATTTGGTGTAATTCCATTCAGCAGTTCAGCTGTAGCTGTGTGTAAAGTTCCTATGCAAATTAACATAGGAAAACATGTTTTGGGAACCCCTGTTTTCTTGGCCCCGCTTGACGGATCACCCCAAAATGTTCAAGACAGCAGCTGAAGTGAGTGGCAAACTAGTTTTGAAAATTTCGGGTGAGTTATTGGCATATAAAAAATGCTCCTCCTATGGAAACTGCATCCTAACTATAACTACCTACTGGCAACTGCGAGTAGGTAATATATACACACATATATATAATAACCATTCATATCCAAAAAAAAGGCATTTACAATATTATAAAAAGTTTAAAACAAATTGTAATTTAAACAATGATTGTAAAATTGCAATAATTAACAAATATTAATAATAAATGCATTTAATAGATATACTATTCCCACTCCATTTTATGCAACTGTAGGAAAAGAGTTGGACTTCGGAAGGGTAACATTTAATATTCACACTTCAGTCTGTGCAACAGTAGGAAACGCCCTGGAATTCAGAGGGATTAAATTTACAATCCCCACTACGGTTTCTGCAACAGTAGGGAAAGCGTTGAACTTTGGAGGTGTAAGATCTACTATTCATTCTCCAGTCTGTGCAAAAGAATGGAAAGTGTTAGATTACAGAAACGTAAAATGTACTATTTCCACTTCAGTCTGTGCAGCAGTAGGGAAAGCATTGGCATTTGGAGAGGTAAGATTTACTATTCCCCCTCCAGTCTGTGCAATAATAGGGCAAGCATGGATTTCAGAGAGGTAAGATTTACTTTTCCCTCTCCAGTCTGTGAAACAGTAGGGAAAGCGTTGGGCTTCGGAGGGGTTACATTTACCATTCCCACTCACGTCTAAGCAACAGTAGGTAATCTACTTCACTTCAAACACATTACATAGTTGAATGGCCATATTAATTTAGAAAATAATATAACATTGTTCTTATAAATATTATTACTTAACATAAAACACACACACATATATATATATTTAAAAAAAAAAAACTATTAACCAATTTACAAAATCCCTAAACAATGTAATAATTAATGTTCAATAAAAAAATTATTGTTATTTAAATATTACCTAATTCACTTGCCACCTTATACCCCAACAAACCTAGAAACCCACACCTAAAATATTACTAAATTAAATAAGTATAACACAAATTAAATAATTGATAATCAATTAAATGACTAATTAACAATTCATAATTAATACTTACCTACCACCCTATAACCCTTCAAACCCAGCATCCTGCATATAAAAATGTATCTAAAACATATGATTATCACACAAATTAAACAATTAATATTTATTAATAAATGAATTATTGCCTAATTAACTTTCTACCCTATACCCCTACTAACATAGAAATACACATCTAAAATATAAGTGAATTAAATCATTATTACATAGTATAAATATGTAATATCATTCAGATACGACAAAATGAATTCATTAATAATTAATTATGACTTACTTAACTTCCCATCTATCTCTCTACCAACCCAACATCCCGCTATGACACAATATAAATTACTATTAATTCGACTAAAGATTTCTTAACAACTTAAAATTTCAAGCTATAATAAAATATCAAGAACAATAATAAAAACAATCGTAACACATAATATTAACATATGAACTAAAACACATTAAAATAAACAATGTTATTTAAAACAATATTAACAGCAACAATGTTCTTAACAACGAGATTACTTTTGTTCCCAATAATTCTGTCTCCTGATACTTACAACTCGATATTTTGTCCTAAAACGCTTTTGAGACCACATCTGAATGTCAGGTGAAAACACTCTTAGCATACCTGGCAAGTGTTAGTTTCTACACCCTTTTTTAACACCTGTTTTTAAATGAGATCTGAGACTTTTCCTTGTTGCCTTAACATCCTTTTTACTAAGGTCTTTAATGAATGGGTGTGATCTTGTATAATCTTGTTTGTGTGGGTATGTCTGCGAGACTGTCTGTGCTTTGGTGTGCATACATGTGTGGGTTTCAGTTGCAACCCATTTATAAAATAATGTGTAGATGTTAAAAATATATTTCAAACACAAATTGAGTTTGCTTTTAGACAATTTTTAAACCATTTCTAAAGTTTCATAATGGAGCGAAATCAAAATGTATGAAAAAAGGCATACAAGTGACATTGATATGCAATTGAAATTAGCTTTAGATTGAGGTAACTAAATATATTTAATTCTGGAAAATATTTAAAAGAAAACAAGCTTATTGGCACTGCTCTCGATTTATTTTGCAAATAACCTCATTCCAGTTTTCAAACAATAGCTCAGACCTCAAGTGCAGGCAGTGACAGATAAGATGTTCACTCTTGTACATGGTGATAACATAATGACAGAAGCATATTACAATTTCCAAGAAAAAACACAATTGGAAAGAACTGGTGCCTCTAAGGATGTTTATGAATAATTTATATATGAATTAGCACCTCATCAGTTAGGAACATTTGCCATTTCCTGTAATGCACAAAGTTCTCTTCCTTTGAAGGGCGCTCTAATTTCTCTATTATTTATCAATATTTATGATCTTTTGTTTGTGGGGCATGAACTGCTGTTATAAACCATTTAAAAATGTTCTGTGCCGTTAAGACATTAGCATAGACCCTTCAAAAATGGTAGGTACCAAATGTCATTTGATTGAACGTCTTGCAAATTATCCCATTGCTTAGGTGAATACCAAGGGTTTGCTTTAATTTATGGTATTGCAGATTTGCGGTAGTTACTCTTTAATTAAAGTTAGGGTTATCAGAGATAGGAATTCCTCTGATTTCCACCATTAATTACTTTGCAACCGTCGTACGAATTGCCACAAAACTCAGCAGCCCGATTCGTCCTTCTACATTGGAGGATAATGCAAGGTTTTGCAGTGATTTGGTCAAGGGGATGCAAAGGTAAGGCGTGGTGTCCCGAAATGCGTTTTTCAACCAATGCATTTTCCATAGACATTTGTATCTGGATTTGCATGAAAATGGCTGAACAGATTTTCATGAAATTTAGCAGGGTTAGACATTATGGTGCGAAGATGATCCTTTTGGGCACTATAGGTCAGTAGGGTAAGCACTGTTTGAGTTGTCAGGCATTTTAACTCAGTGATATCTGTGGCAACAGTGTTTTCACACATTTCCACAGTGTTTCACAGAAGTACTGTGGTACATAGTGATGAAAAGTCATTATGTGACTTGCCTTTACAAAAGTTAAAAGCAGCCATGTTATTTTAGGTACACCTTCACTGTGTTCTGTGTTTCACACTTAGATGTAAGTAAGTTTTAGGTTTCATATATTTCCCCCACCTATAACCACTTTATTAAAGTGACAATAGGTAGGGAAAAATATGTATGAGTTTCTATATTTTTTTAAAATGTACGGAGTACCACAGTACAGCCTCTATGCCACCCTACTTTACCCAACTCCAGTGTGCGCTATCCCACTGTATGCCACTCTTGTATATGTCATTCCACTCTATGCCACTCCACACACTCCAGCGTACACCACTGAACTCTATGTCAATCCACCGTACCTCACTCTACTGTCTGCTATTCCACTAAACACCACTCCACTCTAACACACTCCAGTGTTCACCACTGAACTGTACACCACTCTACATTCTACTTTCTACTGCATGTTGCTCAACTGTATGACACTCCATGCCACTCCACTGTTCACTACTAAACTATATGCCAATATACTGTACACTATTCCACTGTACGCAACTCTGCTATACAACACTCCACTCTATGCTGTTCCATTCGATCTTTCTCCACTCTATGCCACTCTTATGTATGCTATTCCACTGTATGCCACACAACTGTATGCCACTCCACTCTACACCACTTTACTGTACCCCACTCCACTCCATGCCACTCTACTCTGCACCACTCCAATATTTGCCACTCCTGTTTGCGCTGCTACACTGTACACCACTCCACTATATGCCATTCCACTCTACAACAATCCTCTGTACACCATTACACTTTACATCACTCCATTCTAAACCACTCCACAGTACACCACTCCACTTTATCCCAATCCACTATACACTACTACACTCTACCCTGCAACACTGTAAACACTCCATTCTATGCCACTTACTGTATGTTGTTCCACTATATGCCAATCCACTCTACGTCACTTCACTGTATGCCAGTAACACTCAACATTATTCCACTCTGTAGCATTCCATTGTAAGCTACTCCACTCTATGCTATTCCAATGTATGCCAGAATACTGTGCCTGACTCAACTCTATACCAGTTAACTTTACAACACTCCACTATATGCTACTCCACTCGAAAAACACTCCACTCTACGCCACTCCGCAATGCACTATTACATTATACACTTATAGTATATCCCACTACACTCTACCATGCTCTACTCTACAACACTCCACTGTATGGTATTACACTCAACAACACTCCACTCTATACCATTACGCTCTAAGTCACTCCAGTCTATGCTACTCCAGTCTATAGAATTTGACTGCATACCACTACACTGTTCCTTACTCTATTCTATACCGTTCTACTGTCTGCTACTCTTCTCTACACCACCCATCTGTATTGTATTCCACTCTCCGCCACTCCACTTTACGCCACTCCACTCTATCCCACTCCAGAGTACACAATTCCAATGTATGTTACTCTAGTGTAGGCCACTACACTCTATGCCACTCCACTGTACGCCACTCCACTCTATGCTATTCCACTGTACACAGCTATAATGTACCATACTCCACTCTATGCCTGTCAACTCTGGAACACTCCACTGTATACCACTTCAGTCCATGCCACTTCACTCTATGCCACTCCACTCTACGTTAATCCACTGTACGCCATTCCACACTAACCCATACTGTGTACACTGCTACATTGTATACCACTAGACTGTACACCAATTCTTTATGCTCTAATCTACTGTATGCAAGTCTATTATATGATGCTCCACTCAATGCTACCCCACTCTAAGCCACTCCACTGTTCATTACTCAACTTTACGCCACTGTAATATATGGTACTGTACTGTGTGCCACTTGACTGTACACCACTGCACTGTACACTACTACACTGTACGCCACTTCACTCTGCATTATTCCAATTTACACAAGTCCATTATACAGCACACCACTCTATACCATTCCACTATATGCCACTCCACTGGACGCCACTCTAATAGATGGTATTATACTGTATGCCACTCCACTCTACACCTCTCCACTCTTTCCCAGCCCACTCTACCCTACCACACTTTATCCTATTCCACTGTGCAACACTTTGTTCTACATCACTCTACTTCCCTTTATTCCACTATATGGCACACCACTCTATGTCGCTACACGGTATGCCAGTAACACTCAATGTTATTCCACTCTACACCACTCTATTATATGCTACTCCACTGAATACCACTCCACTCTATGCTATTCCAATGGATGCCACTACACTGTACCTCACTCCAATTTACACCAGTACACTCTACAACACTCCACTGTACTCCACTCCACTCTAAAACACTCCTCTCTGCATTACTCCACAGTACACTATTACAGTGTACACCACTACAGTCTACCCATTGCAGTCTACCTTGCTCGACCCTACAACACTCCAATGTATAGTATTCAACTGTACAACACTCCACTCTATGCCACTTCACTTTATGCCACTCCAGTCTATGCTATTCCACTATAAACCACTACATTGCAATGACAGGACGGGACCACTGCTCCCGCCCTGCCATTGCAAACTCTGCTTCGCTTAGGGGAAGTGAGAGCAGATAACCTGCTCTTGCTTCCATGATATACAAAAAACAATATCCCAACTGGTATTATTTTTGGACAAGTAAAAAGGATATCTATACAGTATTATCTATCAAAGATCAAGGAAACTCTTTTTAATTTTCATATGTGTCTGAGGCATAATTTTATCAGCATTTATCCGCGAAGAATAGGGCAATTGTGGTTACAGTTAATATCAGCACTGTAATTGATAAATAACAAGTGACAGCCCAAATGGTGTACAAGGTGCACGAGTGCAAAACGTGAGTGACACTATGGCGACACAAGTGACAGTGAAAACAGCGTGAACGGCTCAAGGTGTCAGGTGAAAAGTTATGTACAATGATTAAAAACAAAGTGATTTTACAGTTCAATTCTGTTTTGCAATTTAAACAATTTTTACAAAAACCACTAAGTACGGGGCGCCTAATGTCTTGCTGGTGAGTCAACGGTGTTTCGATCCATATGAGTGAGGATCATCATCAGGACTGGGGGGCTGTAAACAGGGCTGTAGAGGGAAAATGGCGGGAGGGGATGAGGTGAGAGGCAGTTAATAAAGGAGAACAGGAGAGGAAAAAAACGAGAATTGGCGTGGAAGGGAGGAGATGCTCACCGTTTGAAAATGCTGTTAGGAAGCAAGGCTGAGGTTCAGGCGGTGGGTGAAGTCTCAAGGGACGCCACAGGGCTGGTTATGTATCGTGCCTGAAAAAGTCGTCCAGATGCTTGGGAGCTGTAGGGGAGGAGGGAATGCCACGTCAGAGGATCGCGCTATGCAGTCAGTGCGTCAAGGAGTGATACCAAAAAGCCGGCTTACTTACCGCGGGGTAAATTCAAGGTAGTCCGGGTCCGGGCAGGGTAAGAAACCGGTCTCAGGGACGCAGAAGTCGAATAAATCTGTGGGAGTAGGAAGGGGTTCATAAAAAAACATGTGTGTACAGGAATAGTATAAGTGAAGTGGTAGGAGCCAGATTATTACCTGTACTTGAGCAAAGGAGCGTTGTCCAGGGGGTTCAGTAATGTTCGGGACCTCGATGGGGTAAAGATGCTGGTCTCGGGAGGGGAAAGGCGAATAAATCTGTGGAGGGGGGAGAGGATATTGGTAAGAAGGAAACCGGGAGCTCCAGCATTGCAGTTAGGGTTGCAGCAGTGTGCGTGGCGCCGTACCTGTCCTCACGATTTCAGCGAGTGAAGCGCTGTTCGGGACGCAAATAAAGCACAGTCCGGGAGTTGCGATAGCAATCGGGCCATGAAAACAACCTACTTTAGGATTGGAGGAAGGGGCAGGCTAGATGACGTGGAGCTAGCTGGCGCTAGTAGCGCATCAAAGATTGGCCCAAAGTGACTGTGGAAAGGGTTGCAGGGCCGGGAAGCGGCTCAACAGTGAAGTTAGACGCACTGGGGGGCGTGGCGCTGGGCGGGCAGTGCTGCGAGGAGCAGTCCCAATTAAGAGAAACCGAATTAAACGGGAGCAAGGAGTCAGGGGATGAAAGACAAGAGTGACGGTTGTTTAATCAACCAAGTCATTAAACCCAACATGGATTGCAGTATGGCATATGTATTTTAGTTACAATGTCGATCCTGGTTGAGAAAGCATAGTTGTAGCATGCTACATACAAGGCAGCTTCAAGAGCTGTCAGACGAGTCAAAATCAGGAAATCGGCTCAGCAGTCAAGTTAGATACGCAGAGGGGCATGGCAGCGGACTGACAGTGTTGCGAGGGCAATGCCAGTAAACCGTTAGCAAAGTGGAAAAAGCGAAGGCAAGGGGGGGTGGGAAAGGAGGGGTAAAAGAAAGGGGGCGAGAATGAGGGGACGGGGAAAGGGGGGAGGGGAAGGGGAAAAGGGGAGGGGAGGGAAGGGGGGAGAAATGCAGTAGTCTAAGCAGTAATGTCATTCGGATAATTTACATTAAAGCATATGCAAAATTATTACAATATGGATCCTAGAAACATGCCATGGGGAAGGTAACTGGGAGCGCAAAGTTCAGACAGGGGGGTAAAAATACCAGAGCAGTGAGAAAGGAAGGGGGGAGAAGGAGGGGGCAGGGAAAAGGGGGAGGGGGGAAGGGGAAAGGGAAGGGGAGGGGAGGGGGAAGAGAATTGCAGTAGTCTAAGCAGTAATGTCATTCGAATAACTAACATTAAAGCATATACAATATAGTTACAATATGGATCCTAGAAACATGCCACGGGGAAGGTAACTGGGAGAGCCAAGTTCAGACATGCGGGTAAAAGTTTCAGAGCAGTGGGACACAGTTGGGGAACTCAGATGGAAATAGTACTGCTCCACTCATCAATGGTATTTAAACCATTATTGACAGAGTCACAAAGTGTAATCCACCTACACTCGCTCTTATTCAACAGGGATCGAATGTCACCACCTCTTGTAGGAAGTGTTAATTGGTCAATCACTTGCCATTTCATGTCTGTGTCCCTGTGTTTTTTTTCAAGGTAATGGTTCACCAGGGGCGCTGTCGTTACTTTACAGTTGATGCGGCTTTTGTGTTGTACAATCCTATTTTTAATGGTCTGTGTGGTTTGGCCAATGTAGTAAAGTCCACATGGGCATTCTATGGCATATATTACATTGGTGGATCTACAGTTGGTATGATTTTTTAAGATGTGAATTGTGTCCTTATATTTGAACACTTTGGTGTTGGTTGTAAGCTCACACACTGAACAACTCTGGCATTTGAAGTGGCCCAGTACTGGTGGTAAGCCCGATGCTGCAGTGATACTTTGGTGAGTCGGTGTTTTTTCTGGCCAAGTGATTGCATGTACTAGGTGGAAGGACAAATTATCTCCTCTTTGATAAGAGAAGAGAGGTTCCTCTTTGAAAGGCTCAAAGGGTCGGAGGATGGACCAGTTCTTCCTGATTATTTTTGCCACTTTATTGCTGCTGGGACTGAACGTTGAGAAAAATGGAATTCTTGTCAAGGGCTGTTTAGTTTGGCTGGTGAGGAGATGTTCCCGGTAGCAATACCACACTCTTTTTCGGGCTCTAGAGACCAGTCGTTTCTCGTACCCTCAGGCAATAAGTTTTTCGGTCAGAACATCGGCCTCCCGGAAATAATCGTGGTGCCATTTGCAATTTCGTCTGATTCGTAGGAATTGTCCGAATATTAATCCATCTCGCAATCCTCTCGGGTGGTAACTGGCATATTGGAGCAAGGTGTTTCTCTCGTCGGTTTGCGAAACAGGCGGGTGCCCAGTTTGCCCTCTTCAGCATGAATGGTTACGTCTAGGAAAGGTAAGTCATTTTGTTTGCCTTCGCCTGTAAATCGAAGATGTTCTTGTGCACGGTTCAACCAGTCAATGAAGGCCATAAGCGCTTCATTGGTGCCCTTCCAGAGTAATAGGACATCATCGATGTATCGACTCCACAATTTTATATTCTCATGAAAGGGATTGGTGGGTAGGAGGATGAGAGTCTTTTCTAGATGATGGACATATATTATTGCAAAATTTGGAGCAAAACAAGCACCCATTGATACACCCATAATCTGTAAATAAAAAGTGTCTTTATACACAAAGTAATTATTTTGGAGTGCAATGCGTTGGAGGTCCATAATGAAGTGAGTTGGAATTTGGTTGGTTGAGGTCTGGAGTAGAGGATATTTTCGATGACTTGTAAACCTTCCTGGTGGGGGATGTTCGTATATAACGACTCGATGTCGAGCCAAGCCATGAGATTTTGTTCCTCATCATAATCTCGATCCTCAATGGTATTTATAAGGTCAGTGGTGTCTCTAATGAATGTATCCGTGAGGGGGACAAATTCTTTGAGAATTGCCTCGATGTATTTCCCTACGGGTTCTAGAATAGATCCACAGCCGGATACGATGGGTCTGCCGGGTGGGTTACTTAGGTCCTTGTGAATCTTTGGTAAAACGTACAAAACAGGTGTACGTGGGTGAGTGTTATTCAGGAAAAGGCATTCCTTGTGGGATATTATGTCCATCAATTCGGCCTGTGCGGTCACGTCTGCGATCTTCTTTCTGATCTCTGGGAGTGGATCTTTTGTAAGTGGGCGGTAGTGTTCGGCATTGTTAAGCTGACGTTTAATTTCCAAGTCATATTTATCAGCTTGTTTCACAACAATCCCTCCGCCCTTATCGGCTGGCTTGATGATGATGTCTGTATTATTCTTCAAAGCCATCAAGGTTTGTTTTTCAGCAAGAGGAATGTTGTATGGGACAAATTGTGGTTCTAACTGCAGTTCAGCAATGTCGCGAAGCACTAACCGTTCAAAAGCCAGGATTTCAGGTTGCATCGTGGCCGATGGCGGATTGAATGTTGAAGGAGGATGGAACCGTTGTGGCATAGAGTCATTGGAGTCAGTTTCAATAATAAAAAATTGTCTTAGGCGTATTCTTCGAAAGAATTTAAGGAGACTAGACTGTAATTTCAGGTAATTAGTTCTTTCCGTTGGGACAAAACTGAAGCCTCGAGACAGGATACATGTTTCTTCATTGGTTAGGACATGATTTGAGAGGTTGAAAAGGGGTATGGTTTCATTGTTGGAAATCATCTCTGGTGTAGGTTACATCAAAGGGGTAATTACTGGGGGGGGTCCCCATTGGTAATACCGGTTGCGTGTTTGTCTTTCCCCTGGCAACCGCGGTTGGTATTGGCGGTGTTTCATGTGTCGTGGAGGAGGTTGGCCGCATCGGCGGCCCGATCTAAAAACCTTTTGGTAGTAATGGTGGTGGTCTTTTGGAAGGTCCACTAGCACTGGAGCCTTCACCAGGGTCTGATTCCTCGGCAGAGGTGTTTGATGAGTCCGAGAAAGTTATGCGCTGGTTATTTCTGTATCTGCCCCAGTTCTTGGTTCTTGGAGGAATGTAAGTGGTGTTATAAAACTCCTCGTTGAGGTAGGGGTAAGTATTTTCTACTTTGTAAAACTTGATGTCCTTTTGGATTTTTGTAGCTTTTTTGATTATCTCGAATGTGCTGAAGGTAGCAATGGTAGTGTTAACTTTCTCTAGCAGGCTTTTAGCATCTGGAATTGTTGAGTCAGCCAAAATGAGTTGTTCAAGTTCTTCAATTTCTTGGAGCTCCTTACGACTGTGTTCGATGGCAGTACCAATCCCTAACACCATCCAATGGCGGGAGCAGGTAGTGGAAAGATGACTAAAACTAGTGCGGAATTTGGGGTCCTGGGTGAAGATGGCTGGAGTATTTCGAATCTGGAGCCCATGAAGCAAAGCAGAATTGCTTTTGGACAAGGGGAGCTGCATGTTAGCAGCACCCCTTGTCCAAAAGCAATGCCGGCTCATGCAGGAGGCGAGGAGCCGGCAGGGACAGCGGGGGCATTGGGGCTCCACTGTGGTCCCCATCAAAGAGGCCAGGCCCCGGGAGATGGGATACCCAGGGCCAGAAGTAGCCATGGGTAAGGGGCCATACAGCCCCCTCCTGTAACATTAATAAAATATAAAAAAAAGTAGAGGCAATGCCCCGGGGCATGGGGTCCCCAGGGAAAATATTTGCTCTCAGGAGGAGGGCCACGTGTCCCCCCTCCAAAAAAAGAACAAGGCTGGCCAGGCCCCAGGAAGGGGGGCCACGCGGCCCCCTCCCATAATTAGATTTTTTTTCCAAACGAGGTCAGGCCCCGGGGGATGGGGTTGCTGGGGAAAAAAGAACATATATATGTTTTTTAAAAACAAGGCAATGTCCCAGAAGATGGGGTCTCGGGCCGAAATCAGCCTCGGGAGGGGGGCCACGCAGCCCCCTTCCCGTATTATGTAAAAAAGTAAAAATAGGGTCAGGCCCTAATACTAAAAGAAGGAGAGCCACACAGCGCCCCTTCTAAAAATACAAAAAGAAAAGAAAAGCCGTCATCTTGCCGGAGGCCCGCCCCCTTCCTGCACCACTCATCAAATGCACATCCTGGTGCGTTCTGGGTTGGGGGATTAAGTTCACTTGAATGCTAATGGTTCTTAGGGGCCAGTTAGCCCACCAGGTACCTCCAGAAAGCCCAACACAGTGGGTTTGCTGAGAGATGGTCTGAGGCCACGCCCCTTTGTACACCACTCTGCAAACGCGCCTGTTGTTACACTGCTTGTGGGGTGATGAGGTCCTCTTGTGTCTTGAGATCCTCAGGACTGAAGTGGTCTTCATCCCTCAAGCAGCAGTTTGCAGAGTGGTGTAAAAAGGGGGAGTGGCATCAGACCATCTCTAAGCAATCCCACTGTATGGGGCTTACTGGAGGTAACAGGTAGGCTAGTTCGCCCCTAACCACCCCAGCAGTGAAGGGGACTTTAATACCCATCGAAGTGCACCCCAGGGAGTGCATTTGCAGACTGGTGGGCAAAGGGGGCGCGGCCTGCTATAAGAACCTACTAATGCTGCTGTGTGGGACTTATTGGAGGTAATAGGAGGGGTAATTGGCCTCCAAGGTTTTCCTTTGCAAACATACGACCTGGCACACTACGGGTTGGGGATGAAATCCATTTTTCTCCTGAGGGACTTTGGAGGCCGAGAAGCCCTCCTGGTACCACCTGTAAATCCTACACTGTAGAATTCCCGAACGGTGGTTGGAGGCCCAGTTCCCTTTCTCCACCTCTCTGCAAATGCGACTACTAGTAAAAGTAGCATTTGCACTGTAATAGGTTCCGCATTTGCAAGAGTTAGAGCTATTGGTGTTGTGAATGTAAAAGTGGTTTTATTAATGTTTCTTGGAGTGGAGTGGATGTAGGTTGTGTGTAGTGGAATTATGTGCTTTGTTGTGCAGTGAAACTGTGTGGCTAGAATGTATGTGGTATTTAGGGTATACAAATTATGTAGACTGATTATGTGGTATGACAGTCTGTCTTGTGGAGTGGTAACCTTGGGTTTAGTCTTCCTCGTTTCCATAGAATCTAAACTATTCACTCAATGAGACAAAAAAAAGAAGGAACCACTTCTGGACCTAGCAAGAGGTATGAGCAGGGCCACTGCAATAATGTGACTGCTTGGCTGCACCGACTTTTGCACAGTAAAATATTTTTTGCATTTGTCACATAATCCATCATCTGCTGCATACACTGCAGATTTTTTTTAAAAAAAAACTTGTTTCTAGCTCAAACGGCTCAAACGTTACCAAAATTGCAGCAACAAGTGTTACCTAGAAGGGTCACCTGTTACTTATTGCTAAATTTGGGTATTAAATTGGTACTAATGGTGTGCAAACCACTCTTGCTTCTTACTGTGCCTCTCTTGTCTCTTTCTGTATTTCTGTTGCTTCTTTCTGCACCTTCTTTCATTTCTGTACTTCTTTTGCCTTGTTCTGCTCATCTCTTCCACTTTCTGCACCTCTCTTACCTCTTTCTTCAACTCTGTTGCCTCTTTCTGCACCCTTCTTCCCTCTTTCTGCACCTCTCTTGCTTCTTTCTGCAAATCTCTTGCTTCTTTCTGCACCTCTCTGGCTTCTTACTGCACCATTCTTCCCGTATTTGCATCCGTCTTGCCTCTTTCTGCAGTGGTCTCTTGTCATTTTCTGTAGTTCTCTTGCTTCTTTATACACCTTTGTTGCTTCTTTCAGCAACTCTCTTGACTCTTTCTGTACTTCTCTTGCTTGTTTCTACACCTCTCTTGCGTCTTTCTGCACCTCTGTTGCTTCTTTCTGTACCCCTCTTTCCTCTTTCTGTACCTCCCTTGCCTCTTTCTGTAACCCTGTTGCTTCTTTCTCTTGTAAATGTCTTATTTCCTTACCTCTTTTTGCACCCCTGTTCCATCTTTATGCACCTTTCTTGCCTGATTCTGCACCTCCCTTTCCTCTTTCAGCACCTCTGGTGCTTCTTTCTGCACTTCTCCTGCCTCTTTATGTACCCCTCTTGCCTCTTTCAGAACCTCTGTTGTGTCTGTCGGCACTTCTCTTGCTACTTTCTGCGTCCTACTTTCCTTTTTCTGTACCCCATTGCCTCTTTGTGCACCTCTCCTGCCTCTTTCTGCACCTCCTGAGTCTTTTTCTGCAGTTCTCTTTCCTCTTTCTGCAACTCTTTTGCTTCTTTCTGTACTTTTCTTGCTTCTTTCTGTACTTCTCTTCCCTCTTTCTACACCTCTGTTAGTTTTTCTGCACTTCTCTTGCTTCTTTCTACATCTCTGTTGCAAATTTCCGCATTCTTATTGCCTCTTTCTGTACCCGTCTTGCCTCTTTCTGCGTACCTATTCAATCTTTTCACACCCCTTTTACATGTTTCTGCTACTCTCTTGCCTCTTTCTGCAGTTCTCTTGCCTCCTTCTGCACCTCACTTGCCGCTTTGTGCACTTCTTGTGCCTCTTTTTGCACCCCAGAGCCCTCTTTCTGCACCTTTTCTGCCTGTTGCTGTACCTCTCTTGCCTCTTTCTATACCTCTGTTGCTTATTTCTGCACTTTTCTTGCTTCTTTCTGCACCCTTCACAACCCCTTTCAGCACCTCTGTTATTTATGTTTGCACTTTATTTTCTTTTTTCTGCACCCCTCCTGCCTCTTTCTTTATCCCTCTTGCCTCTTTGTGTACCTCTCCCACCTCTTTCTGCACCCCTATTGCCTCTTTTTGAACCTCTGTTGGTTCTTTCTGCACAGCTCTTGCTTCTTTCTGCACCACTTTTGCAAATTGCTGCATCTCTCTTGCCTCTTTCTGCACCCCTCTTCCCCATTTCGCCACTGTTGTTCTTTCGGCACTTCTCCTGCTTCTTTCTGCACTGCTCTTGCTTCTTTCTGCACCTCTCTTGTAAATTTCTGTATCCCTCTTACCTCTTTTTGCATCCCTGTTCCATCTTTACGCACCTTTCTTGCATGTTTCTGCACCTCCCTTTTCGGCACCTTTGTTGTTTTTTTCTGCGTGGAGAAGTGTGGCTCACTGGTTAGAAGTGGCATACCCTGAAGCAGAGATCGGGCCCGGGACCAGGGTTCAATTCCCGATGCGGCAGGGTCTTGGGCTTAATATCCGCCGACTCGATAATTCTCTCGCCTCGGTGCCTACTCCAATCATGGGTCCCACGCTGCAACTCTGGGCAATAGCTTGCTTAATCTTCACAACAGCCCCTACAAAGCTGGGATGCCTGGCTTCACCTTGGGGGTGCCCAGGAGGGGCATCTCACTGGGAGAGCCAGGAAAGGTTCCACAGTGTTATACAGCGCCGGGACGCCCGTTGCTGGGGCAGCTGTGCGCTTTACAAGTATACTACATTTACATTTACTTCTCTTGCCTCTTTCTGCACCCCTTGCCACTTTCAGAACCTCTGTTGCTTCTTTCTGCCCATCTTTAACTTCTTTCTGCACCCCTCTTGCCTTTTTCTGTACCCCTTTTGCTTTTTTGACCTCTCCTGCCTCTCTCTACACCTCTCTTGCCTTTTTCTGCAGTTCTCTTTCCTCTTTCTGCACCTCTTTTGCTTATTTTTGCACTTTCCTTGCCTCTTTCCGCACCTCTGTTGGTTCAATATGCACTGCTCTTGCTTCTTTCTACACCTCTGTTGCAAAAGTTTGCATCCTTCCTGCCTCTTTCTGTATTCCTCTTCCCTCTTTCTGTACCTCTCTTGCCTCTGTCTGCATACCTGTTCCCTCTTTCTTCACCCCTTTTGCATGTTCCTGCAACTCTCCTACCTCTTTCTGCAGTTCTCTTGCCTCCTTCTGTACCTCACGTACTGTTTGTGGATTTTTCTTGCTTCTTTCTGCACTCTTCTTCCCTTTTTATGCACATCTCTTGCCTCTTTCTGCACCTCTGTTGCTCCTTTCTGTACCCCTCTTTCCTCTTTCTGTACCTCTCTTGCCTCTTTCTGTACCTCTGTTGCTTCTTTCTCTTGTAAATGTCTTATTTCCTTACCTCTTTTTGCACCCCTGTTCCATCTTTATGCACCTTTCTTGCCTGATTCTGCACCTCCTTTTCCTCTTTCAGCACCTCTGATGCTTCTTTCTGCACTTCTCCTGCCTCTTTATGTACCCCTCTTGCCTCTTTCAGAACCTCTGTTGTTTCTGTTGGCACTTCTCTTGCTTCTTTCTGCGTCCTACTTTCCTTTTTCTGTACCCCATTGCCTCTTTGTGCACCTCTCCTGCCTCTGTCTGCACCTCCTGAGTCTTTTTCTGCAGTTCTCTTTCTGCAACTCTTTTGCTTCTTTCTGTTCTTTTCTTGCTTCTTTCTGTACTTCTCTTCCCTCTTTCTACACCTCTGTTGGTTTTTCTGCACTTCTCTTCCTTCTTTCTACATCTCTGTTGCAAATTTCCGCATTCTTATTGCCTCTTTCTGTACCCGTCTTGCCTCTTTCTGCATACCTGTTCAATCTTTTCACACCCCTTTTACATGTTTCTGCTACTCTCTTGCCTCTTTCTGCAGTTCTCTTGCCTCCTTCTGCACCTCACTTGCCGCTTTGTGCACTTCTTGTGCCTCTTTTTGCACCCCAGTTCCCTCTTTCTGCACCTTTTCTGCCTGTTGCTGTACCTCTCTTGCCTCTTTCTGTACCTCTGTTGCTTCTTTCTGCACTTTTCTTGCTTCTTTCTGCACCTTTCACACCCCTTTCAGCACCTCTGTTATTTATGTTTGCACTTTTCTTTCTTCTTTCTGTACCCCTCTTGCCTCTTTGTGTACCTCTCCCACCTCTTTCTGCACCCCTATTGCCTCTTTTTGAACCTCTGTTCGTTCTTTCTGCACAGCTCTTGCTTCTTTCTGCACCACTTTTGCAAATTGCTGCATCTCTCTTGCCTCTTTCTGCACCCCTCTTCCCCATTTCTCCACTGTTCTTCTTTCGGCACTTCTCCTGCTTCTTTCTGCACTGCTCTTGCTTCTTTCTGCACCTCTCTTGTAAATTTCTGTATCCCTCTTACCTCTTTTTGCATCCCTGTTCCATCTTTATGCACCTTTCTTGCATGTTTCTGCACCTCCCTTTTCGGCACCTTTGTTGTTTTTTTCTGCATGGAGAAGTGTGGCTCACAGGTTAGAAGCAGCATACCCTGAAGCAGAGATCAGGCCCGGGAACAGGGTTCACTTCCCGATGCGGCAGGGTCTTGGGCTTAATATCCGCCGACTCGAAAATTCTCTCGCCTCGGTGCCTACTCCAATCATGGGTCCCACGCTGCAACTCTGGGCAATAGCTTTCTTAATCTTCACAACAGCCCCTACAACTCTGGGATGCCTGGCTTCACCTTGGGGGTGCCCAGGAGTGGCATCTCACTGGGAGATCCAGGAAAGGTTCCACAGTGTTATACAGCGCCGGGACGCCCCGTTGCTGGGGCAGCTGTGCGCTTTACAAGTATACTACATTTACATTTACATTTACTTCTCTTGCCTCTTTCTGCACCCCTTGCCACTTTCAGAACCTCTGTTGCTTCTTTCTGCCCATCTTTTACTTCTTTCTGCACCCCTCTTGCCTTTTTCTGTACCCCTTTTGCTTTTTTGTACCTCTCCTGCCTCTCTCTACACCTCTCTTGCCTTTTTCTGCAGTTCTCTTTCCTCTTTCTGCACCTCTTTTGCTTATTTTTGCACTTTCCTTGCCTCTTTCTGCACCTCTGTTGGTTCAATCTGCACTGCTCTTGCTTCTTTCTACGCCTCTGTTGCAAAGGTTTGCATCCTTCCTGCCTCTTTCTGTATTCCTCTTCCCTCTTTTTGTACCTCTCTTGCCTCTGTCTGCATACCTGTTCCCTCTTTCTTCACCCCTTTTGCATGTTCCTGTAACTCTCCTACCTCTTTCTGCAGTTCTCTTGCCTCCTTCTGTACCTCACGTACTGTTTGTGGACTTTTCTTGCTTCTTTCTGCACTCTTCTTCCCTTTTTATGCACATCTCTTGCCTCTTTCTGCACCTCTCTTGCATCTTTCTGTACATTCCTTTGTTCTTTTGGCACTCTTCTTTCCTTTTTCTGCATCCCTTTTATCTCTTTCTGCACCTCTTTTCCTTCTATCTGCACTTCTCTCTCTCCTTTCTGCACCCCTCTTGCCTCTTTCTACACCACTGTTGCTTCTTTCTGCACCTCAGTTCTTCTTTCTGCACTCCTCTTGCTTCTTTCTGCACCTCTCATATTCCTTTCTGCACCCGTCTTCCCCTTTTTGCATCCCTCTTGCCTCTTTCTGCAGTTGTCTTGCCATTTTCTGCACCTCTTTTGCTGCTTTCTGTACCTTACTTGCCTCTTTCTGCACTTCTCTTGGTTCTTTCTACACCTCTGTTGCTTCTTTCAGCAATGATCTTGTCTAATTCTGCACTTCTTTTGCTTGTGGCTGTACCTCTCTTGCAGCCTTCCGCACCTCTATTGCCTCTTTCTGCACCTTACTTGCCTTTTTCTGTACCCCTGTTCTCTCTTTCTACACATTTCCTGCCTCTTTACCCCTCTTCCCTCTTTCTGCAACTCTCTTGCCCCTGTCTGTACACCTGTTTCCTCTTTCTGCACCCCTTTTGTATGTTTAACCAACTCTGTTGCCTCTTTCTGTACCTCTTTTGCATCTTTCTGCACCTCAGATCCTTCTGTCTTCACTTTTCCTGATTCTTTCTGCACCTCTCTCGCCTCTTTCTGTACTTCTCTTCCTTCTTACTGTACCCCTCCTGCCTCTTTATTTACCCCTCTTGCCTCTTTCTGTACTCCTCCTACCTCCTTCTGCACTCCTCTAGCCTCTTTTTGGACCTTTGTTGCTTCTTTCTGTACCTCTTTTGCAAATGTCTGCATCCCTCTTGTCTCTTCCCTATTTATCTACCTCTCTGGCTTCTTTCTGCACTACTCTTGCTTCTTTCTGCACTGCTCTAGTTTCTTTCTGCACTTCTCTTGCACATTTCTGTATCTCTCCTAGCGCTTTCTGTACCCCTGTTCTGTCTTTCCGTACCTTCTTGCCCGTTTCTACACCTCTCTTGCCCCTTTCAGCACCTCTGTTGCTTCCTTCTGCAATTCTCTTGCCTCTTTCTGTACCCCCTGCCTCTTTCAGCACCTCTGTTGCTTCCTTATGCAGTTCTTTTGCTTCTTTCTGTACCCCACTTGCCTCTTTCTGTGTCCCTTTGGCCTCTTTATCTACATTTTCTGTCTCTTTGTGCACCTCTCCTGGGTTTTTCTGCACCTCTGTTCATTTTGCACTGTTCTAGCTTCTTTCTGCACCTCTGTTGCAAATTTCTACATCCCTCTTGCCTCTTTCTGCACCCCTCTTGCCTCTTTCTGCACCCCTCCTCCCTCTTTCTGCATCACCTCTGCCTCTGTCTGCATATCTGTTCCCTATTCCTGCACCCATTTTGCCTGTTTCTACAACTCTCTTTCCTCTTTCAGCAATTAATTTATCTCCTTCTGAACCTCACTTGCCTCTTTCTGCACCCCTCTCCCTCTTTCTGCAATTCCCTTGCCTCTGTCTGCACCCTTGTTCCTCCTTTCTGTACCTTTTGTCTGTTTCTGCAACTCTCTTGTCTATTTGTGCAGTTCTCTTGCCTCCTTCTGCATCCTCATGGCTCTTTCTGCACCCCTGTTTCTTTATTTCTTACTTCTCTTTTTCCTTTCTGTACCCCTCTTGCCTCTTCTTGCACCTGTCTTCCCTCTTTGTGCACCCCTCTTGCCTCTTTCTGTACCTATGTTGCCTCTTTCTGCACACACAGGGCTACTTTTAAACTGACCTCAGGCTCAGCAGTGCACACATGCAAGTGCAGAAAAGGGCTGCTGGCCTGTAAACTGTCATGCCCTATTATATGCTAGGGACTTAGAGGTTGTTTTAATCTCCATTCCCTATTATGTACTTGGGCCTTACAGGGGAGGTCATGCCAATCACAGTAGTACCCCAACCCAAAGTGTATCCTAGTCTATGTATGTGTTTTCACTGTTTTCTAGGTGTCTTTCAGCATAACACTGGCTCCGGGCCTGGTTAGGCAGAGCCCAGGTTCAGTCAGAGTCAGTTACCATCAGTACCAGTCAGCAAAAAGTTGGCGGGTGCCCAGGGCACAAGATGACTTTGCAACAAGGCCTCTTTCTGCACCTCAGTTAGTTCTTTCTGCATGTCTTTTGCTTCCTTCTGTACCTTTCTTCTTCTTTCTGGACTTCTGTTGCCGCTTTCTGCATTTCTCTTGCTTCTTTCTACGCCTTTCTTCTTCTTTCTGCACATTTCCTACCTCTGTAGGCATAGTTAAAAATAAGCATTTAAAAAAACCTTAGAAATTTACTGAAAAATACATAGGTTTCAGGGGTGTTATAGTTCAAAATTAACATTTAAAAAACCTTTAAAATTCACCTAAAAAAACATAGGTTTGAGGGACTTTATAGTTAGACTGAGCATTTAAAAAACATTAGAAATTCACTAAAATAGACACGTTTCAGGGATGTTATAGTTAGTTGGACATTTTACTCATACAATATCAGAGAAATTCAGATGTTTTAGTAAGTTGAGCTAACTATAAGGTGCGCCCCCGCAAAGCACTGCTGATGACTTCACATATTACATCAATATGTTATATATATATATATATATATATATATGTATATATAGGAACAAAGCCTCGCCAGGCGCTAGCAGCGCCTCCAGTTCTCGTTTCAACCACAAAAATTGACGATGAGTCGAACCCAATTTGGTGCCAGAACAAAGGTGCATAATTCTGCTTAGCATGCCGCCATGACGTGTTTCGACTGTCTCCACAGTCTTGATCACATATATATATTCACTGGAAAAACCATAGGTTTTAGGGGTGTTATAGTTAGCTGGACATTTCACTTGTACACAACGATTGAAATTCCTCCATTATGTAGTTATACTAACTATAACACGTGTGCCCACAATCCACTGCTGATGATGTCACATATTACATAATTCATGACATGGTCAGTGACATCACTGATGACATCTCAAATGACATCACTGATTACATCATTCACGTGACAATCTGACACATCTCATTAAATTAGTTTAAATACTTTGCAAATAGGCAATAGACTTTTAAGTACAGTAGTTACAGTTGTTGCAATGGGTAACACAATTTCAAATACAATGCAACATTGAGCTCAATGGGAATTTCTAGTTAAATGCAAAGTTGACACTTAGAGACTCTTTCAAATAGAATCACCAACGTTATCCTATAGGAGGAAATTCACTTAGCAGGTAAGTAGTGTTATTGTTACTTTTTCTTACTCAGTGATGGATCCTGGATCCAGCACTGGTGCATCTCCTGTAAACAGTTGAAAGAATGCATTTAAGTCATACAGGCGATTTTTAAGGAATATTTGTAGTTTGTGAAAATAGACAGAAACTTTTCTGGTAAAAATCAGACAATGATGCAGCACTGAGGTCTCTCCTCATAACAGGTGATCAAATCAGAATTTGTTGTTCGGCTGATTTTAGATGCATATTTTAAAGTTCCAAAACTCCACACTTAGAAGAATTTCCAAGTGAAACCAGTCAATGTTAGCCTATGGAAGGAAATTCAAGTTACTGGTAAGTAAGGTTAGAATTACTTTTCAGATCAGTACTGGGCTCAAAGATGCACCACTGACGTCTCTCCTGATAACAGGTGAGTAAATCTGCAGCACTGAGGTCTCTCCTGATAACAGGTTACTAAATTGGAATTCGTAGTTCGGCTGATTTTAGATTAATATTTTAAAGTTCCAAGTCTCCACACGTAGAAGAATTTCCAAGTGGAACCAGTCAATGTTAGCCTATGGAAGGAAATTCAACTTACTGGTAAGTACGGTTAGAATTACTTTTCAGGATCAGTACTGGGCTCAAATCTGCAGCACTGAGGTCTCTCCTGATAACAGGTGAGTAAATCAGAATTCGTAGTTTGGCTGATTTTAGATGAATATTTTAAAGTTCAGAATCTCCACACTTAGAAGAATTTCCAAGTGAAACCAGTCAATGTTAGCCTATTGAAGGTAATTCAAGTTATTGGTAAGTACGGTTAGAATAACTTTTCAGAATCAGCACTGGCTTCAAAGATGCAGCACTGAGGTCTCTCCTGATAACAGGTTAGTAAATCGGAATTCATAGTTCGGCTGATTTTAGATTCAAGTTCCAAAACTCCACACTTAGAAGAATTTCCAAGTGAAACCAGCCAATGTTAGCCTATGGAAGGAAATTCAAGTTATTGGTAAGTATGGTTAGAATTTCTTTTCAGGATCAGTACTGGGCTCAAAGATTCAGCACTGAGGTCTCTCCTGATAACAGGTGAGTAAATTGGAATTCGTTGTTCGGTTGATTTTAGATGAATATTTTAAAGTTCCAAAACTCCACACTTAGAAGAATTTCCAAGTGAAACCAGTCAATGTTAGCCCATGGAAGGAAATTCAAGTTACTGGTAAGTACATTAGAACTACTTTTCAGGATCAGTACTGGGCTCAAAGATGCAGCACGGAGGTCTCTCCGGATAACAGGTGAGTACATAGGAATTTGTTGTGCAGCTGATTTTAGATGAATAGTTTAAAGTTCCAAATCTCCACACTTAGAAGAATTTCCAAGTGGAACCAGTCAATGTTAGCCTATGGAAGGAAATTCAACTTACTGGTAAGTACGGTTAGAATTACTTTTCAGGATCAGTACTGGGCTCAAATCTGCAGCACTGAGGTCTCTCCTGATAACAGGTGAGTAAATCAGAATTCGTAGTTTGGCTGATTTTAGATGAATATTTTAAAGTTCAGAATCTCCACACTTAGAAGAATTTCCAAGTGAAACCAGTCAATGTTAGCCTATTGAAGGTAATTCAAGTTATTGGTAAGTACGGTTAGAATAACTTTTCAGAATCAGCACTGGCTTCAAAGATGCAGCACTGAGGTCTCTCCTGATAACAGGTTAGTAAATCGGAATTCATAGTTCGGCTGATTTTAGATTCAAGTTCCAAAACTCCACACTTAGAAGAATTTCCAAGTGAAACCAGCCAATGTTAGCCTATGGAAGGAAATTCAAGTTATTGGTAAGTATGGTTAGAATTTCTTTTCAGGATCAGTACTGGGCTCAAAGATTCAGCACTGAGGTCTCTCCTGATAACAGGTGAGTAAATTGGAATTCGTTGTTCGGTTGATTTTAGATGAATATTTTAAAGTTCCAAAACTCCACACTTAGAAGAATTTCCAAGTGAAACCAGTCAATGTTAGCCCATGGAAGGAAATTCAAGTTACTGGTAAGTACATTAGAACTACTTTTCAGGATCAGTACTGGGCTCAAAGATGCAGCACGGAGGTCTCTCCGGATAACAGGTGAGTACATAGGAATTTGTTGTGCAGCTGATTTTAGATGAATAGTTTAAAGTTCCAAATCTCCACACTTAGAAGAATTTCCAAGTAGAACCACTCAATGTTAGCCTATAAAAGGAAATTCAAGTTACTGGCAAGTACGGTTAGAATTACTTTTCAGGATCAGTACTGGGCTCATAGATGCAGCACTGAGGTCTCTCCTGATAAAAGGTGAGTAAATCAGAATTCGTAGTTCGGCTGATTTTAGATAAATTTTTTAAAGTTCCAAAATTCCACACTTAGAAGAATTTCCAAGTGAAACCAGTCAAGGTTAGCCTATGGAAGAAAATTCAAGTTACTGGTAAGTACTGTTAGAATTACTTTTCAGGATCAGTACTGGGCTCAAAGATGCAGCACTGAGGTCTCTCCTGATAACAGGTGAGTAAATTGTAATTCGTAGTTTAGCTGATTTTACTTCGGTCCAGTATATATAGACCCACTTTCCTACACCATCCCCTCACTTCACCACTGTGCAATCAAGCCCTGTGGCGCGTTTTAAGTTGGGGAAATAATTCTCCTTCAATCCTGAGGGTCCCTAGAGTCCAACTAGCCCACTAGGTACATCCAGTAAGCACCACAGAGCTGCGATGCTGAGAGGTGTACAAAGGGGCGTGGACTCTGAACACCTCTCTGCAACGCAGATCCCTGGCGCAAACTGGAGGTACATGGTGGGCTAGTTGGCCCCCAGGGACCCTCAAAATTGAAGAGGAATTAATTCCTTAACTTAAAATGCAGCACAGGGCGTGTTTGCACAATGGTGAAGGAAGGGGACGGGGCATGAGGTGACATGTTTGCAAACACGCCTTGTGTCGCGTTTTAAGTTGGGGAATTAATTCCCCAATTTAAAACGCGACACAGGGCTCATTTGCAGAGTGTTTTTGTGATGGGGCGGGGCCTAGTGAGGTTTGCGTGTCTTTTTTTAAAAAAGAATTTTTGAAAGGGGGGCTGTGTGGCCCCTCTTTCTTTTACTTTTTTGGGGCCCTGGGGACCCCATCCCCCAGGGCCTGACCCCCAAATTAAAATTAACACATTTTGCAATCGGTGCGCGTACCCCGTGATGTTTTCCAATTTTTTTTTTTTGCCCTTGGGGGTCCTTTTGGGACCCCCTGAGAAGGGCTAGAGGGTTGGGGGGTCTCTACCCTGACCCCTTTTCGTGTTTTCCACTCTTGTTTTGGGCTCTCTTTTGCCTCAGTTCTCCTGAAAAACAAGATGGTGGCCAACACTTCCTGGTTTGGACAGTTTGGAATGTTGACCCTCGACTGCCAGCCAATCAGAAACTCGCTCGCGCACGGAAGGGTACGCGCACATACGGTACTCTCAAACTCCAAATCACGCTCCCTCATTCTCAACTCATGCTCAAACTGCCTTCTCTTTTCCTCTAGGGCCAATTTCCTATTTTCCAACTCCAACTACCCACCCAACTTGAGCTTGGCCAGCTCAATTTCGTGCATCCTATGTTTATCCCCGTCCTCCAGCTCTTCTGGGGACAGGCCCTTGGCAGAAAAACTTCTACCTGCTGGGGAAGTTACTCTCCTCCCCCCTGGACCCAAAGGCCTATCCAGCGGCCCTTCTGCCTCTTCAGCCCCTTCCATATGCTGAGGGGTATTTCTTGCTTCCACCCAGGCTCTCAGCGCCTTTTGGAACTCATCCTTCTTGGTGAGACCGGTCATAGCAACTTTAAATCTCCTGCAGAAGTGCTTCAGCTGTCTCATATTGTAGCTTTCTATTTTCTCCTCCTCAAAATCCCAATGAATAGATGCGATAGATGCTGCTTTACTCATGGTGGTTACACTTGGCAGTTCATGGCAAAAAAAGAAAATACCAGGAAAAACAATCTGGATAAATGTATGTGGTTGAGATTGGTTTGCACCCACTAGCAGTGTTCACCAATCACTGTATATGAGTCACAAATGCAAATTCAGAATCCTCACGGCTGACCACCAATGTTAGATTTGGGGGCCTCTATTTGGCAGAGGTAGGTACCTTTGACCAAATACGGACCCTTGTGTCTAGTCAGGGTAAGGGGGTACACTCCTAAAATAACCCCTTCCCACCCCCTTGGTAGCTTGGCACAAGGCAGACAGGCCTATCTTAGAGGCAGTGTATAAAGCATTTGTGAACACATACAGTAATACAGTGACAACACTACTGATTGACACCACACACGTTGTATTATAAAAATCTGTATTTTTGTATAGACTAACACAAGACCACAAATGACAAAAATCCACAATACTGTACTGAAAAATGGTACGAATAGCTTAGTTCTCTGTAGATGATAAATGCAACACTTTATACTCAATGTACCTTTGGATGTGTAACGCTATACAGCAAAAGTGTTGCAGGAAAGTTGATGCATCGGTTCTTTACACGCAAAAACAGTGATGCGCCAGTTCCCTACTGCTGCATACGCGATGGTGATGTGTTGGTTCTTCTCTGCATGGGGAGGTGATGCGTCGGTTTCTTACTGCGCTTCCTTGGCAATGCGACCCGCAACAACCATGATGCGAAGAAGATCTGGAGCAATGAAACAAAATGGCATCTTCTTCTTGATGCAACAATGATGCATGCACACCCAACGGCCGTGTGGTGACTCAACGAATCTTCTGAGCTGCGACAGGCTCTGTGACATGCTTCTCCGGTGATGCGGCGGCGTCTGCTGCGACAGTGACACTCTTTTCCAGCAATGTGAGGCGCTTCTGCGATGTAACAGCCGTGACACCCTTCTTCAGTGATGCAATAACAGCGGCTGCGGCAGCATCAAGCTTGTTCTTCGTGAGATGCACTTCCAGCTCCTTGGGACACACAGTCCCTCAGAAGGCTTTATAAAGTGACGCATTTACCTAGATGCGTCACTTTGTAAATATGACTCAACAAGGTGCATTTTTTACACCACTGGTGCATCACAAAAACTGACGCACCGGTGGCATGAAAGTGACGGATGGCCTCATAAATGATGCCTTCAGTCTTCTACTCATGCGTCATATTTAATGTATGACGCATTATGTCGCAAGGAGTTACAGATACGTCAGTATTTCTGACATCTCTGTAAGCGCAAAAGTGATGCATTGCTGGAGTGTGTCACAAAAGTGACGCAACTCCAGCAATGCATCCTTTCACATGGGGCCACCCTCATGCGAAAGGGCTTGCATCAGTCTTGATAACTTAATTGTATTTTAACTTTACAGAAACACACAGACACTGGATGATATCATCAGTGATGTCATCAGTGATGACATTTGAGATGCCATCAGTGATGTCATCAGTGATGTCACTGACCATATCATGAATGATGTAATATGTGACATCATCAGCAGTGGATTGCGGGCACGCGAGTTATAGTGAGTCCAACTAACTATAATGTGGGAATTTCAATGGTTTTGTATGATTAAACTGTTCAGCTAACTATAACTGGTGTGAAACCTATGTTTTTTCACTGAATTTCAAAGGTTTTTTAAAAGCTAATTCCTTTCTATATCGAGTTTGTAACCTGCGATTTTTTTTTTATTTGCTGTTTTGTGTAAGTATTAATTTTTTTTTTTATAATAATATTTTTTACATTTTTTAAATAATTTTTTCCTAGGGCGCTCTGCGTTCGTGCACCGGTAAGCTCTCCGGAGAGCGCACCCAGAGCGCTACTTCTGCGTTCGTGTAAAAAAATATGAATGAAAAGTAAATAATAACGCAAGACATTTAGTACCATACATATAAAAGCAGTATTTTTGATTTACGAAATGAAAATGATTTTGCATTTCCGTGAAACTATCAAAACATCACTTAGGCGCGCCGCATGAACGCCCCCAAAAGCGCCTACGTTCGCCGCGTAGGCACCTCCGGAAGCGCCTACGTACGAGCCACGTAAGCGCCCCCGGAAGGGCATCGGTGCGCGCAGCGTAGGCGCGTCAAGTCATGTGACCTTAAAATAACACTTTTCATTGGTTGCTAACAGTTTTTTTTACAAACAATGAAATCCCCACCCATTTCCTTCACTTCTTCTTTCACTTTTGTGACTGCAAGACCTGCCTTTTTGCTCTCTGTTCTTTGTTGGATATCTTGGATTATCATGGCTGCCAGACCATCCAGCAGTGAAGATGACACCAATGAATTCATCGATGAAGAGCTTCCTCAGCCGAAGGTGAAAGAACATTTTATCTGGAAGTTTTTTTCAATTCCTGATGACCAGAAGAAGGTAAATGCTCCAAAAGTGGAGTGCAGGATCTGTCACACAGTCCTGTCACGGGGGGACCCCACTAAAAAATATTCTTTTGGGAACTCCACAATGATTCGCCATGTGGAGAGGAGGCACCCCCAGAATTTTGCCCGGGAAAGTGTCAGGGCTCTGGCACAAGAGGTTCCCAGTGATGGGGCCTCTACATCAACCGGAGGAGAAGGAGAGTGAACATGGGGAATGTGGATATTCAAAGAAAATGTAGAAAAGGAAAGGAGGTGTGGAAGGGTAAGAAAAGATGCATTGCTGGAGTTGCATCATTTTTGTGACACTCTCTAGTAATGCATCACTTTTGCGCTTACAGATACGTCTGAAATACTGACGTATCTGTAAGTACTTACAACATAATACGTCATATATTTAATATGACGCATGAGTAGAAGACTGAAGGCCTCATTTATGAGGCCATGCATCACTTTTACGCCACCGGTGCGTCACTTTTTGTGACGCACCAGTGCTGTAAAAAATGCATCTTATAGAGTCATATTTACAAAGTGACGCATTTAGGTAGATGCGTCACGTTGTAAACCCCTGTGCCACATTATACCTACGTCAGGTGTAATGTATGCAAAAGGGACGTATTGACGCAAGAAAGGGTCGTAGAGGTGATGCAGTGAAATCTATGAGATATCACTGCGTCACTTTTATGACGCTGTTGCGTCCAAATCTTGCGCCTGTTTCACAGCAGGCGTAAGACTGATGAAGGCCCTTTCACATGGGCCTGGCCCCATGTGAAAGGATGCATTGCTGGAGTTGCATCATTTTTGTGAAACACTCCAGACATGCATCACTTTTGCGCTTACAGATACGTCTGAAATACTGACGTATCTGTAAGTACTTGCGACATAATGCGTCATATATTTAATATGACGCATGAGTAGAAGACTGAAGGCCTCATTTATGAGGCCATGCGTCACTTTTACGCCACCGGTACGTCACTTTTTGTGACGCACCAGTGCTGTTAAAAATGCACCTTATTGAGTCATATGTACAAAGTGACGCATCTAGGTAGATGCGTCACTTTGTAAAACCCTAAGCCACATTATACCTACGTCAGGTGTAATGTATGCAAAAGGGACGTATTGACGCTAGAAAGGGCCGTAGAGGTGACGCAGTGAAATCTATGAGATATCACTGCGTCACTTTTATGACGCTGTTGCGTCCAAATCTTGCTCCTGTTTCACAGCAGGCATAAGACTGATGCAGGCCCTTTCACATGGGCCTGGCCCCATGTGAAAGGATGCATTGCTGGAGTTGCATCATTTTTGTGACACACTCCAGCAATGCATCACTTTTGCGCTTACAGATACGTCTGAAATACTGACTTATCTGTAAGTACTTGCGACATAATACGTCATATATTTAATATGACGCATGAGTAGAAGACTGAAGGCCTCATTTATGAGGCCATGCATCACTTTTACGCCACCGGTGTGTCACTTTTTGTGACGCACCAGTGCTGTAAAAAATGCACTTTATTAAGTCATATTTACAAAGTGACGCATCTAGGTAGATGCATCACTTTGTAAACCCCTGCGCCACATTATACCTACGTCAGGTGTAATGTATGCAAAAAGGACGTATTGACGCAAGAAAGGGTCGTAGAGGTGACGCAGTGAAATCTATGAGATGTCACTGCGTCTCTTTTATGACGCTGTTGCGTCAAAATCTTGCGCCTGTTTCACAGCAGGCGTAAGACTGATGCAGGCCCTTTCACATGGGCCTGGCCCCATGTGAAAGGATGCATTGCTGGAGTTGCATCATTTTTGTGACACACTCCAGCAATGCATCACTTTTGCGCTTACAGATACGTCTGAAATACTGACGTATCTGTAAGTACTTACAACATAATACGTCATATATTTAATATGACGCATGAGTAGAAGACTGAAGGCCTCATTTATGAGGCCATGCATCACTTTTACGCCACCGGTGCGTCACTTTTTGTGACGCACCAGTGCTGTAAAAAATGCATCTTATAGAGTCATATTTACAAAGTGACGCATTTAGGTAGATGCGTCACGTTGTAAACCCCTGTGCCACATTATACCTACGTCAGGTGTAATGTATGCAAAAGGGACGTATTGACGCAAGAAAGGGTCGTAGAGGTGATGCAGTGAAATCTATGAGATATCACTGCGTCACTTTTATGACGCTGTTGCGTCCAAATCTTGCGCCTGTTTCACAGCAGGCGTAAGACTGATGAAGGCCCTTTCACATGGGCCTGGCCCCATGTGAAAGGATGCATTGCTGGAGTTGCATCATTTTTGTGAAACACTCCAGACATGCATCACTTTTGCGCTTACAGATACGTCTGAAATACTGACGTATCTGTAAGTACTTGCGACATAATGCGTCATATATTTAATATGACGCATGAGTAGAAGACTGAAGGCCTCATTTATGAGGCCATGCGTCACTTTTACGCCACCGGTACGTCACTTTTTGTGACGCACCAGTGCTGTTAAAAATGCACCTTATTGAGTCATATGTACAAAGTGACGCATCTAGGTAGATGCGTCACTTTGTAAAACCCTAAGCCACATTATACCTACGTCAGGTGTAATGTATGCAAAAGGGACGTATTGACGCTAGAAAGGGCCGTAGAGGTGACGCAGTGAAATCTATGAGATATCACTGCGTCACTTTTATGACGCTGTTGCGTCCAAATCTTGCTCCTGTTTCACAGCAGGCATAAGACTGATGCAGGCCCTTTCACATGGGCCTGGCCCCATGTGAAAGGATGCATTGCTGGAGTTGCATCATTTTTGTGACACACTCCAGCAATGCATCACTTTTGCGCTTACAGATACGTCTGAAATACTGACTTATCTGTAAGTACTTGCGACATAATACGTCATATATTTAATATGACGCATGAGTAGAAGACTGAAGGCCTCATTTATGAGGCCATGCATCACTTTTACGCCACCGGTGTGTCACTTTTTGTGACGCACCAGTGCTGTAAAAAATGCACTTTATTAAGTCATATTTACAAAGTGACGCATCTAGGTAGATGCATCACTTTGTAAACCCCTGCGCCACATTATACCTACGTCAGGTGTAATGTATGCAAAAAGGACGTATTGACGCAAGAAAGGGTCGTAGAGGTGACGCAGTGAAATCTATGAGATGTCACTGCGTCTCTTTTATGACGCTGTTGCGTCAAAATCTTGCGCCTGTTTCACAGCAGGCGTAAGACTGATGCAGGCCCTTTCACATGGGCCTGGCCCCATGTGAAAGGATGCATTGCTGGAGTTGCATCATTTTTGTGACACACTCCAGCAATGCATCACTTTTGCGTTTACAGATACGTCTGAAATACTGACGTATCTGTAAGTACTTGCGACATAATGCGTCATATATTTAATATGACGCATGAGTAGAAGACTGAAGGCCTCATTTATGAGGCCATGCGTCACTTTTACGCCACCGGTACGTCACTTTTTGTGACGCACCAGTGCTGTTAAAAATGCACCTTATTGAGTCATATGTACAAAGTGACGCATCTAGGTAGATGCGTCACTTTGTAAAACCCTGCGCCACATTATACCTACGTCAGGTGTAATGTATGCAAAAGGGACGTATTGACGCTAGAAAGGGCCGTAGAGGTGACGCAGTGAAATCTATGAGATATCACTGCGTCACTTTTATGACGCTGTTGCGTCCAAATCTTGCTCCTGTTTCACAGCAGGCATAAGACTGATGCAGGCCCTTTCACATGGGCCTGGCCCCATGTGAAAGGATGCATTGCTGGAGTTGCATCATTTTTGTGACACACTCCAGCAATGCATCACTTTTGCGCTTACAGATACGTCTGAAATACTGACTTATCTGTAAGTACTTGCGACATAATACGTCATATATTTAATATGACGCATGAGTAGAAGACTGAAGGCCTCATTTATGAGGCCATGCATCACTTTTACGCCACCGGTGTGTCACTTTTTGTGACGCACCAGTGCTGTAAAAAATGCACTTTATTAAGTCATATTTACAAAGTGACGCATCTAGGTAGATGCATCACTTTGTAAACCCCTGCGCCACATTATACCTACGTCAGGTGTAATGTATGCAAAAAGGACGTATTGACGCAAGAAAGGGTCGTAGAGGTGACGCAGTGAAATCTATGAGATGTCACTGCGTCTCTTTTATGACGCTGTTGCGTCAAAATCTTGCGCCTGTTTCACAGCAGGCGTAAGACTGATGCAGGCCCTTTCACATGGGCCTGGCCCCATGTGAAAGGATGCATTGCTGGAGTTGCATCATTTTTGTGACACACTCCAGCAATGCATCACTTTTGCGTTTACAGATACGTCTGAAATACTGACGTATCTGTAAGTACTTGCAACATAATGCGTCATATATTTAATATGACGCATGAGTAGAAGACTGAAGGCCTCATTTATGAGGCCATGCGTCACTTTTACGCCACCGGTACGTCACTTTTTGTGACCCACCAGTGCTGTTAAAAATGCACCTTATTGAGTCATATGTACAAAGTGACGCATCTAGGTAGATGCGTCACTTTGTAAAACCCTGCGCCACATTATACCTACGTCAGGTGTAATGTATGCAAAAGGGGTGTATTGACCAAGAAAGGGTCGCAGAGGTGACGCAGTGAAATCTATGAGATTTCACTGCGTCACTTTTAGGACGCCATTGTGTCAAAATCTTGGGCCTGCCTCACAGCAGGCGTAAGACTGATGCAGGCCCTTTCACATGGGACTTTCCCCACGTGAAAGGATGCATTGCTGGAGTTGCATCATTTTTGTGACACACTCCAGCAATGCATCACTTTTGCGCTTACAGATACGTCTGAAATACTGACGTATCTGTAAGTACTTGCGACATAATGCATCATATATTTAATATGACGCATGAGAAGAAGACTGAAGGCCTCATTTATGAGGCCATGCGTCACTTTTACGCCACCGGTACGTCACTTTTTGTGACGCACCAGTGCTGTTAAAAATGCACCTTATTGAGTCATATTTACAAAGTGACGCATCTAGGTAGATGCGTCACTTTGTAAACCCCTGCGCCACATTATACCTACGTCAGGTGTAATGAATACAAAAGGGGTGTATTGACGCAAGAAAGGGTCGTAGAGGTGACACAGTGAAATCTAAGAGATATCACTGCGTCACTTTTATGACGCTGTTGCGTCCAAATCTTGCGCCTGTTGCACAGCAGGCTTAAGACTGATGCAGGCCCTTTCACATAGGCCCGGCCCCATTTGAAAGGAAGCATTGCTGGAGTTGCATCATTTTTTTGTCACACTCCAGCAATGCATCACTTTCCTCTAAACACTCAACATTTTTTTTTCTCTATTTTTTTACACTCTTTTTCCCCGTGGTGCACTCAGGGTCCGCGTACCGGGGAGCGCCGCCAGTGCTCACCCCATGAAAATTAAAAAAAAAAAAAGTTGTTTAGCCCTTCATGATCCTTCTAGGCCTCCCTCAGAAAACCTAGTGGGTCAGGGGGTGTCTACTCTGCCCCCTTTTAATTATATCCCACTTTCTGTCTTCACCTCTAGTGTCTTGATTCTACCGAGACACAAGATGGCGGACTCTCCGGACTGTTTAGAATGTTGACAGACACCCGACAGCCAATCAGCTTTCGCTCGCGCACTCCCGTAGCGCGCCGGGTGCGCTCCCCGGTACGCGCACTGGGGAGCACCGGAAGCGCGCCTATAGATATATATGTGTTTTTGAACTTAATTTTCATAATAACCACTGGAGCAATTTTCACAAAACATATCAAAGGCACATCTGCGTACCAGTTCCTGCAATTTTGCCAAGTTTGGCATAATTCCGTTCAGCGGTTCGGGCTGTAGACTTGTCAGACCGTCCTATGGAAATGAACATGGAGAAAACACGTTTTGGGACCCCCTTTTTTCTCAGCCCCCACTTCACGAATCCCCCCGAAACTTTCAGGGAAGGAGTGCCTCAATCGGCGCCAAAGTTATGCCCAATAGAATGTTCGGAATTTCCTATGGTAGCCAATCCTAACTATAACTACCTACTGGCGACCGCCAGGAGGTAATATACATATATATAGATATGTTATATTAGTAAATTAAAAAAAATATTATATATATGAAGTTTGTGATAGTTTTAATATTCAATCTTTCAATATATTTAATATTTAATGTTTTGTTGGTCTGCCATCCTTAGGAGGGCTTTTTTTAAGGAAGAATGAAGCCATATAGACCACTGCTCCTTGGCAGATATATAAAGCAAACTAACTCTTTTTGTGCAATAATTTATGAATATTTGTCTGCCTCCTTTTTGAATCTGAATTTGAATTTAAAAACATTTATATAGCGTGCTTATACCACGCGGTTTCATGGCGCTTTTAGATTACGAAGAGACATCAGGAGCAGAGGAAGTTTAAACAGCGAAGGCTCGGGAGAAGAGTAGGGTTTTGAGGCTTTTCCGAAACTCTGTGTAAGAGGATGTCATACGGAGTTCCACAGGGAGGGAGTTCCAAAACACAGGGGCGAGAACCGCAAATTTTGTTCCACCAGCCTTTTTCTTTTTAAATCGGGGGACAGTTAGAAGTGCCAGGTGGGTGGAGCGGAGCTCTCTGCCCGGGGTGTTAGGCTTGATAGCAGAGCAGATGAACTCCGGAGCGGTGCCCATTTTGGCCTGAAAAGTGAGGCAGCCGAGCTTAAACATGGCTCGCTCTTTCATCGGCAACCAGTGGAGTGCCTGCAATAGAGGGGTGGCATGATGGAATTTGGGCAGGCCGTGGATCAGGCGGGCAGCCTGATTCTGCACTAGTTGCAGACGGTGAATGGCATAAGCGGGTGCGCCATTGTAGATGATGTTACCGTAGTCTAGGCGCGAGAGCACCATTGCCATCACTATAATCTTTAGGGCAGGGAGGGAAAAGAAGCGGGAGATCTTCCTAATAGTTCTAAGGGAGAAAAAACAAGAAGAGACAACAGAACTCACCTGTGAGGGGTTAAGAAAGATTCCTAGGGTTTTGACTTTGGGAACAGGAAGTGGGGGGACACCGAGTGAGAGGGGCCAGTGAGAAGGGGACCAAGGACTGCAACCACCTCCGGTCAAGACTAATTCCGTCTTGTCCGGATTAAGTTTGAGGTGCTTGCAGTTCATCCAATCCTGGATGAACAACATAACAGATTGGACGTTCTGAAAAGATGTGGGGGAATGAGAAAGGTTGAAAATTAGCTAAATTCAAATTCAAATTCCTTTTTGAATCCATAATTCTGCACTTTATTTATGCCAAAGTGTTGTCAAAGCAAGTTACCTGATAGTCCAGTCACTTAACCTTTTAAATCAAGCAATAAAACCTAACATACTTCAGGATTGTCTTACAAATGTACAAGCAGTTTTTGATACAGATTCAGAGATGACCTGTTATGCACATATATGTACTTGTTTGGGATTTACAAAAGAAAACCCTTAATTCTGACACTTACTATAATGCTCTCTTTAGATGATTTCAAGCTGAAACCTCCAGTGTACACATTTTAAGATAAGGTCAACTGCGAAGGACAGCTGAGGTAAGTGGTTCTGAGCAGGTCATACATCAGATAAGGACATGCATATTTGAAGGCTGACTAAGAAAGACTGTGGTCTTACTTAACCTGGCATTTGCACACATGTAGGGGTGTGTATAGTGGCACTTATAATTTGTAAAGGGACTCCTGAGGGGGTCTACTAAACTCTTGGCAGTCAATCAGAGCCAACTAGCCCCTTTCCGCTCTTGCTCCTGCCTCTCGAAATCTCTCCCTTGTGGAGGACATTTTAAGTGGGGGTAGAAAGTTACAGAAAGTGAGCTCAATAAAATCCAAAAAGGACATATTGTTACTCCACCCTAGTCCCATCCCGGACACAACATCTTGAAACATTTTAAAATGGCAACTTCAAACGGTCAATGATTACAACTTTCTGAGAACTTTACGCTCACCCACAATTGTCAGTGACAAGTTGGTTCCTTCCCACTAAAACATGGAGAGTAGGAAACAGAAATGACTGCTCTCCTAATGCTTCTCTGCTAAGTGTATGTATGTATCAGCCTAAAAGGCAGTATGAATGCAACAAACCCATGTAGAATATGTCCCCATCCTCTCCCAGGAACAGATTTGATCCCCTCGAAATAGGCGTATTGTGTAGTGGAGGTTTTGATCCGGTTTCTGACCAGAAGAGTCATTGCCTTGGCCTAGCTGGGTAGTTCGAAGTCTGAATCTCATTAAGAGCTACTTCAGGGAAACATTACTGAAACCCAAAGTATGGCAAGGAGTGCAAATGTGGCTAGACACACACCTTAAATGCTTCCCTTCATTGAGCCAATGAGAATTGTTAATGTTGGTGTAGCATTCACCAGCATTATGACAGTTAATCACTACATACTCGCATTATAGTAAAATAGAGTTAGGGATGTTTCTTTCTGAATGCCCAAATTACATTATAAGGCCTGTAAAGGCCATTATTAATTGATAAAACACCCCATCAATAATAAACTACCTGTCTGCATGCTACATAGCTGAGTTAGATAGTAGTCTCACTAACTCAGCCCTCACAAGGATGCACAAATGTGCCCACATGGTTATGTGTAACACCTTTTATCCCAACTGTATAGCTGCAGGCCTTATTTAAAAAAAGGCTTTTGGTGGTTAACACTTGTATCCATTTTATCAGAACTCAAAGGGAGTGGGAGTCAGTTAGTGAGACTCACTAACCCAAATATTGAACGGTCCAAATACAAAAACTCTATGAGGGGGCAAAAATGGGTCATGCCCCCCACCTTGTTCATTGTAAAAAACAAAAGAAAACTGCATTTAAAGTGTATTACAAGACACATAAAGCTTTTAGAGAAGCCAAGGAAGTCCATTATATGTGTAAGATTCTATACTCTTTAAAGCAATGCAAGAATTATTTTAAATTCATGATACGTACAAAAATGTGCACACAAAATCTACTCAAAATTATCTTGCTATTGGTTATTAAGCTGCCATGTAGCAGGCACATCTTCTCAAAATATATGCTATTTTCCTTGCCAGGAGAGTATATATTCAACAAAGAATACCAATTTCTGATATAATGAATTTCAGTGATTATTACCATGTCAGTTTGAGAAAACTGTATTTTAGCAGCAATTTGCAATCATATTACAAGGTATGGATGTGCAAACATGTCCAGATTTATTCGCACAAACTTCAGTTATTTCTTAAAGAATTATGCAAAACATTAAAAGGTTCTGAAGGTACAATCAGGTTGAGTTTTTGTAAGGAACAATTTACTTTCAGGATCATTTTCTATTTGACTATATTGCATAGTATGGACTTGCCTACAGAATGATCATGAGCAATCTGTGTGACCTTCTTTCTCAGCACTCATAACAGAAATCTAAGGAAGGTATGCACTTATGTAAAACTGGTGATGGGATAGAGTAGCTACTAATTCTTTAAGTGAAAAGGTGCATAAAGCAGGAAACTCAGGAGGATATTATCAAGAAAAGGCAATAATTATCACCAAGTGCGTTTAGGGCGATATTTTTTAGCACAGTCGAACGCCGGAATCTATTGCCGTGTTAGTGGCAAATTAGCAACATGCCGCTAACAGGCGATAGCTTCCCTCTACGGCAGAAATGTCAGTCAATAGAATTAGCGTGATGGCAATAAAACGCCTCACACTACCGTGACACAAAGGTGCCGATGTGACAATTAGCGATAGAATCTGATCGCTAATTGAACTAGGCCTGCATTTCTCATATTCGGCGTGAAAATGCACACCAAAAGGTCCTCCAACCAGGAAAAAAAATACAAAATAAATGGAAAATAGCAGAGGAGCCAGGGGTGAAGCTGGGACCAGTGCAAAGGCCACCAACAACCCTACAAATAGCCAGGAGGACCGGCCAGAACACCATGTGAAGGCCAAGAGGAAGAGGAATCACAAGTTCAGCCCACAGGAAAACCAGGTCCTGATTGCGGAGGTGACTAAACACCAACAAGAACTGATTGTCACCTCCATAGTGACATTGGCAAGAAAAAAAGAAATTTGACAGGGCATTGTGTCCAAGGTGAATGCTGTCCGAGAGAGGAGGAGGACAGTGGATGACTGCAAGAAGTGCTGGCTCCTCCTGTGGCGCTGGATGAGTTGGAGGAGCAGGTTTCCAGAGTCATCAGGGAAGAGACGGCGGTTGGAGTTGCGGGCCAGGACACTGCTGAACGTGACCAGACAGAACACCAACAGGGTGAGTAAGAACCAGGGGCTTGAGGGGATGGGGAAGATGGGCCCAATGGCACTCGTTCATAATGAAATATCTTGCAGTGCTTATACATAATTACTGTGGATCATGTCCTGGATACCCTTGTACATGGTGGCACAGACACATATCACCCTACTCAAACAATACATTACAAGACACATATTGGCTGGCACACATACTTTAAAATGTGCACAGAAAACTAAGCACAATATAGTCCAAGATCAACATCAGACCACAAAATAATTGCTACAGGAAATGGGAAAGTGGCACATTAACTTGAGATGCGGCAGGGTAGCAAAATGCCCCTTTATCCTCATCACCAGGTATATACAAATTGTCTGCACAAGTACGCATCTCTATTTGATGCAAAAATGATGATGCACTGTGAAATTGACTGATCATGTGCAAGAGTAGGCATGCCACCACCTGCAACATTGCGCACGTGTGTCTGAGTTGTGTGCAGGAATGTGCATGTGCAAATAGGTGGACTATACTGCACATAGAAAACCTTCCACATAACTCAGACACACGTTCACAATGTTGCAGGTGTGCTGGCATTGGTGGTGGCATGCCTACTCATGCACATGATCAGTCACCTGCACAGTGCATCATCAATTTGACATCAGACAGAGATGTGTCCTCGTGCAGATAATTGGTATATGTGTGCTGATGAGGTAAGGAGGAAATTATGACATCCTCATGCATCTCCAGGCAATGTGCACACTTGCCTGTTCATGAGATGCAGCCCTGTGTACATCAAGTGGGGAAGCATCTAGTGAGTCGGCATACCAGACACACATGCCATGTCACATCAAAGTGACCATGTAGGGCGCTGGATAAAAGATGCACATCCAAACATGCACACAAATAGCAGACTTAACTCAAAGTGCGATGGAATACAATGAGCAGGGGTGTATGCCTACAACATTGTGGACAATGCAGATTAGGAATGTGTCACGCAATTATGTACTGCATGCCTTTTATGTGTGACATACTCACAGAACCAAAATGTGCCTGTAAAGCAGTATGACAACCAAAGTATGATAACAAGCAAGGATAGCGAAGTTGCAACAATTAAAGATTAAGTCAGAAATGTCACCCTCAACCTTTAGGACAAATTGCACTCCTCCTCCCCCAAGTCTACACATCTGCCATACAGACACAACATTCCCCATCAGTCCTGATGTGAGTTGCCCATCACACCATCATGTGCAATTAAACTTAACTGTTTGGTAAGTTAACTGTGTCAGTGAACTATTTTGCAGTCAGATAGTTATAACCCACACGCTAAACCAACCATTGAATACGAGAACTAGGACAGTATGTATCATCCATGTCAGCAGCTGTGTGGCACATACACAAACACACATCACCCTGCCATTTGCATCTCTTCTGAGGGTGGTGGTGACAAGGCCTGAGCACCATAAATAGGCATCATGAAATGCACATACATCAAATCAAGGACCACTTACACACCACATGTGGGATCAACCTTGGGGGTAATGGGTATTGACACTGTCAGCTCAGACAGCAACAACAAAATAAACTCACTATGCACCATACTCACAATGGGCAAACCAATTGGAGTGCAGTAAGCAATACATGCAAGATAAAAAATTATGGACAACATGCACACAAGAACAATGACAATAGACAAAGCTATCTTGATGCACATGTGTACTACATACTTTAGTACACATTGAAATGCCAAGTAGGCTCTCATTGCTAATGTGCACAAAGGGGGCCCTCCTCACACATAACTCATCTTGCACAAAACACATGCACATGTGCATTACCCTGCAAAGCTGCGTGTCTATGAGCCACAATGACAAGGCAAGTGACAGTGCATGAAGAATAGCATGCCTGAAGGCAAAACATCTTGACATGGTGCTGGCCACCTGACTGAGGTGGTGGAGTGTGGACCACATCCTTAAAGGAGCAGGTCACACTCTGACACATCCTCGTGTACATACAACCCCTGACGTACAAGACATTTGATGACAAACAATGTACAAGTTGCCCAACTCTGATCAAGACCGATATTCCACCCAGCATGCAACATCTCAGCATTTTAAATGCACGGAAGTGAACGACTCACTGCATGAAAGGTATAATGGGCAGTAAAACTAAAGCTGCAGGTGCCACAATCACACAATGCAGTGAACACAAGTACAAATCTTAGCTCATCAACATTTACTACATGGAACAACCTGCATCACTCACACAAATGAACATAGGACACAGCATGTGTTGTTGGTGTGTACAAATAAAACAAGCATTCTTTGTCATAGCTGTAAACTGTGAGATGACAATGTACAACCACAACATCACATCGGTTATGTCCTCAAAATAATCACTATTCCGCAACAAATAGGCATCTCCCAAAAGCAGTCAGAATGTACACTGTCCTGCAGTCTGCTTGTAAAACAAATATAATGCATAATCAACATACATGAAACACACTGTTAAACTGTATCTCCCCTATCACATTGCAAAGAGAGAGATACCACCTCCTGGACAGCAGACTGGCCCAACCTTCATTGACGACGAGGACGATTACACCACCATTAATCACGATGAACTGCAAATTCTGCTCGACTCACTCAGCAGCCACCTCCAGGAGCAGGGAAAACCAGCATCATCGAGGCAACCCCACTCCCTACACAAACAAACCAGCAGCAAGCATCTCCCACCCCAGCTGGCTCCCAGGACCTCGAGGACCCACATCTAGCCTTCTAACGCTGTGTGCTAGAGGTCCAGTGGGAGATGGCTGATCAGGTGTGGGTGGGGTTTGAGATGCTGGTGGCCAAACTTGATGCCATACATGGGTGTCTGAGTCCCATTTGGGCCACATACAGAAGCTCACGGACACCCACAGCCCACTCGATGCGCTAGAACGGTACATGGCTGACATTGCTTGAGCCCACTGATATGTCAGTGCCTCAACCACTATACCACCACCCACATGTGAGGCACATGACACATCAGAGGACGAAGATGATGATGATAGTGCATTATTGCAAAGAGAAAGTGGTGGCATCCCTCGACGACACAAGGCATGTTTTTTCTTGGTTCTGGGCTTAGTATCATGCCACCGAAGATCATCTTCCACTGTCTTCCACTGTCCTCCAAAACTCACCTTGGACCTTCACATGGACTGCCAAATCATAATTTTCTTACCAATGACACTGCAATCAGCCTGCAGACTGAACTGTGCCTCTTCCCTTGAACCTGTTACCAACAAAGGACTCTGTCTGGTCCTCTGACGGGCATCCATGCAATGTGTAATTGTATGGCCAAGCACTGGTCTAGTCTTCATTCTTTTAATGTGAATTAATATCTTGAACTCACACTGTTGTATGTTGTCTATGACCAATCAAGTATAGAAGTCTGTAAAAAGTGTATGGACAATGAATCCTCCAGAAATTACCCCAAGGGAAATACGAGTAATGTACATGTTTTACCTGACACAGATAGGCAGTGAGATACCCGGGTAAGTGTCAACAATCTGTGCACTCATTGCATAAAAAAACAATCTAGCTATATCACAACTTATGCCCACGTCCAATACGGAAATTGGCATGTGTGTTAAAATGTCAAAGTTTGTTGCAGGCCACAAGTAGTGTTCCCCTTAACAATTGCAAACAAGTTTCTCTTGGCATATCTACTCATGCTCTACGTGGTGGACAAAGCCTGTTGTGATGGTGCGCATTGCATGTCACATCCCAAGATGGTGCACAGCATATTCACATTGATGAAGACATGTAAGGGCACATGTTTAATGTACACATATGGAACCACAATGTCTACCTCAGTGAAGTTGAGTTGCCAATAGGGACTCACACCAAAGTGCAAGGCGTCAGTCAGCCCCTTCGTGTAGACAAACAATGCACAACAAATGTTTACCCCTCTCATGCTGTGATCACTGTGAGCGTATTGGACAAGGTGTCTAGGGATATGTGGTGCACTGCACTTAGCAGATAGCCAGATGCAAGGCCAACATTTCAAGGGGGCATCACTATGAGACAATGCCAGAGGAACAGCTGCGACAAGTGGCTATGACATTGTCACTACAGTGAGCAATGCAATATTTACCCACTTGTGTGCAGCAGAACAGTATGCACGCTATAAAATGTTACCTGTGACAAAATCACAATTTGAAAAATTAAGTTACCTCATGAAAGGCATTGAGGAGAAGTGAAGTCAGTATACCTAACTGTACCACTCATAAATGTCATTTGTGAATAACATAAAATGCAAAGTCATTACTTACTCTCAGATTACTTATCTAAAACAGGAATACTGTTGTGCCATGTGCCGTACACAATGGACACACAAATTTACTAAATCATGCATGTGTCTGAGTTTGTGCCGTCCATGCACAGGAACATATAATTCTGAGGAAGCTGACACAATGGCAATACGCAGAAAGTGTGCAAAGGTCTGTGCAATGTAGATGGACTCAGCACTAGTAGCATCTGATATGCAGGTGTATGACGGAATCTGTGGTACCCTGCGCATACATCCATCTAAATGATGGATAACATCATTAAACTAAATATACTCTCAATGCCATGTCCCTAGGTTGTTTTGTAAATGTGCAACAATGTGCTGTACAACTATGTAAGTCACACTTAAGATGTAGAACGTGACAAACAACAGTCCCTATACTAGGCCATAAATACTACTTGCCATCCTGTCATCCATGCAAGTTCACATGTGACCTACACAAAGACATTTTTAAAATATGTTTTGTATTTTTTATACAAAGAAAAGGAAACGTATCCCCAAATACAGCATAATGATAAATATCTAAAATCTACCTTAAAAGGTAATACTAACTATAACCTATGTTAAAACTACTCGACCTAACAATTAAAAGAACTAACCTAACACTACCTAATAACAGAATTTAAAGCATTGGGGGAAGGAAGAAAAGGGGGATGGGGTTCAACATCTCCAGGCATCATTGGAGTCCAAAATGTTTTTTAAGATCTGTTAAATGTCTGTTCATATCAGCCATTTCCTGCCTCATCTCTTCCAGGAACACATTGTTATCATGAATTACCCTCCTGTCCCTAACTGTAAATGGCACCACATGATCGCCAGGTGCAGGTGGGGCTGTCCCTTGGGGGTGTGTGGACGTAGGGGGATGTGATACTTGTCCAGGCTGGGACCCACCACTGATGACAGAGGGGCCTAGGATGGGCTGCATGGCAATTGTCAAAATCTCAGGCACCGCCTTCCATGTACCTTTCTTCCGTTCCTCCTGGTGCCTCTTGGCCATGTTGTGGTAACCCTTAGGCACCTTCTTTACGTGCTTGAAGCGGTCCTTCCTCACCTGGAAGGCATGTTGTTCCTCTGGCGTCATGTCTGTAAAATAGCAAATATTTAAATCCTTTAGACTATGTCAATGTTCTGCAATCACAACTGTAATACAAGATCACCTAAACATGGGAGCCTACACTCCAGCATAATTATGTGAAGTCAGAGAGTGACCTGGACAACGAAATGTTGAAGCATGGATCAGTGACTACATGATGGGGCGACTGACATGACAGTGCATAGCATGGTACATATACTGTCACAACCAAATGAAACTGACAGGGTCTAATGATAGTGGCATGACATACCCGGACTGAGGGTGACATGTACCAGCAATCGGAGGAGGGATGTATTATCCCTCTGTGTTTAGCACCACCCTCATCCTCTCCTGTGACACAGTGCTGCATGATATGTGCAATGCCCATGTGCAGGCCTGTGTGTCCGCCAGCAACTGTGTGCAGTTCATCAAGTTAGCTCCAACACAGGCACTCTTGCACAAGAGTGCAAGGGTGTCTGTGTACTGGGGCCTGGTAAATGCCTGGTAAATGCTTTGGAAGTTTACCCTACCTGCTCTGGAGCTATCAGCAACCCCACTTGAATGTCTCCTCTCCTATCAATGTGCTGTGCAATCCCAAGGCAGGTGCTGTGGTGACAGTACCCATAGACCTAGGGGTAAATTGACAAGGAAGTGGGGGAGACAGGCGTTAGCCTCTTTGTCTTAACGCCTCTCTCCGCCAATTTGGAAATGCAAGTCTGCACCATATTACCAAATATGTGGTGCAGACTTGTGTTCCCCCCGGTGATGGCCGCAAGACTCACAAGTTAACAGCTATGCAGCACACATGCACCAGAGTGCAAGGTTGTGTGTGTGCAGGGGAGGTTTATTTCTGTACAGGAAGGTGCCCCTTCATGGACATAATCAATCCCAGTATACCATGCTGTAACTTCTATGTGTGCTGCTTCGTGCAGCACACAGGAAAGATACAATTTTGAATAATGTAAAATTTGTCTGCATGTACAGGAAGGGCCACCATCATGTACATATACGAACCATGTCGTTTTGCTTTCTCAATGTGTGCTGCAAAAGGCAGCTCACATTTAAAAAGAAAAATGATGAGAAAAAAGCATTCATCCTCATTTAGCCTGATTATGACCGGGATGTCACTGTTGACAAATAGTGCACTGCCATCTATCAACGTCGCACTTGTACATAGGGGACAGTGTCAAATACAATGGGTGTTGCTGTGGAACGCCAACCGCAACACCCACTGCATGCCACTTTCACGCTAAACACAGCGTTTACCTTATTAACAATGAAGCGTTATTACACGTGAAGTGTCGCAAAAGAACTGGGTCAGGCGTGCACCATCCTAAATACCAGTATTCAGACTAAGGGATCCAATAATCACCATAGAGAATTATATTTTGTAAGAATAAATAGTACATGACAGAAAAAATCAGTCGATATCCTTCAGAATCTGAAATCTTCATTTGATTTTATTCTTCAAATCATCACAATGAAAACAGCTGACACGTGTTTCGTAAGTACTAGATAAGTACCATAACTTTCTCAAGGCTGAATATAGATAATATCTGCTGTGAAGATAAGCTGAGAGGTATAAATCGTCCTGTTCCAAGGAAGCTAAAGACGTATTACCGTGCGTTCAAACGTCCAATGAGGTGCAGAGCGGCGGGGTGTGTAACCACTCAAATTTAAGTTGTCGGGGCTCCGTTAAGTTCCAGGTAACTGTATCCGATACCAAGAAGCTTTAGTCAGAGAAACCGCATCCCACACGTGAAGTGTATTAACGCTGGCACAGTCAGGATGCTAGGCCCCTATTGACAACACCACTTCACTGAAAGTGACATTGTGTTGGCAATAAGGTCTAGATAATATGCACCTTACTTACTATGTGTATCACAGACTGGGGATGAGCAAGGCTACAACAGTGAGACCAATGCATTGCTCAAACTTCACTTACTGATTTTTGCCCACTTCTGACTTCAACAATACATGATCACACTGTAGGCAAGGGACACACCCATACTGCATACTACAACATTGATCATTTAACCCAGACATCCATGACACCACACTATGCAAATATATTATGTCCAAACTCACCAGTGGCATGTGGGTCCTAAAAGCAGTCGATATCCCCCTGTGTGATTAGTGGCCGACCATTTGCGAGACAGGAAAAAAGGGATGTGTTGGTATCACACGTTAAATCATATGTGTCATATTCCTCATACCAATCATCACCATAACAAAAAAAGTTACATAACTGTATTGTTGCGTTTCATGTTGGATACATGATTGTGTCCACTTTGACTGCCAATTACACCAGAACAGTGAATGCTGAGTTGGGACAAACCAGACTGTAATACTACCTAACATGCACATGCTAGTAGTGTGAGACATCCACAAGGGGCCTTTACTACATGCATCATGATGTTATACATGCTCTTTGTACAATTGCATTGCTGCCCATCGCACAAGGCAATTTCACAAAGGTTGTTGGTTTATGACAATCTGGACATGGACGCCGTGAAATCACACCTGGAGCCCACCTTGGCAGGAAATCATCTCTGGGGACAGGCTTCGCTCTGTGTGGAGGCATTGAGGTGGCTGTGCCTGGGACTCTCGCTGCATCCCCTGCTGCCCGTGTGCCGGCTGCGCGTGGGGTAAGCCCTGGGTATCGAGACTTCATTTCCCAGGCTCCTCTGCGCGGTGCACACCACCTCTGTCATCCCTAAGCGCCGGAGCCGCCTAAAATCACCTGCTCACTATCGCAGCGCGGGACGCGTACGAGCGTGCCCGGGTGCTGCCCGGGCGAAGCCCCGGCCAAGGGCGGGCCTGCCCCGCGCCCGTCCGCGACAGGAAGAGGCAGGGCAGGGCCACTCCCTTTCCATTTTGGACCCGGCAAACCAAGGTACTGTTTTGTTGTATTTTTGCCCTCTGTCGCCCCATTCTTGACTTTGTTTTGTGCCTGGGATCTGGCACTATTGGACATTTTACGCTTCCTTCATAATCAAACCCAATGACTCAGTCCAAGCGACCTTGACACAGTACTACCCCCTGCTCGAAACATCATTAGTATTGTGGCTCTAATTTATAAATTTTTCTATCTGTTGCAAATGGGCAAAAGGAAGGCAATAGAGGGTGGGGGCGGAAATGCCAACAAGAAGGGTAAAAAGGTAAAAAGGGTAACTCACGCCACAAGCAACTGCATCATAGACATAATTGAAACTTTAGTAAATGAATGCGAAGCACTTCTGGAAAGCAATATCCCTGTGCCAGGCACTAACCCGGCCTGTCAGCAGAAGGCCTCAGGCAGTGACTCACACAAACCAATTCCCTTCATGTTTAAAAAAAAGCCACCAGCACATACTAATCCCATCATACACAGTCCACCAACCGAGGTACCCTCACCGCACTCGACCACGATTTCACAAAAGCAATCCCCTAATCATAAGGTCACTGAAATATCTCCCTTAAGGGGGACATCTGTTCAGCTTAATTCCCCTTCCATGCTCCAATCGCTTTGCGGCGTTAGAGCACCTGGGGGACGGACCTTCATTAGTTATGGCGAACAAACCTTGTGCCTCTGTAGATGCTAGAGATACTACGGTTATATGCCCTTGTAATAAAACACTAGTGGGTTTGCTGGAGAAAGTCGAGTTTCTGCAGAGTGAAGTAGCGTCCTTATGTGTTTACGGAAAGTTATTAATGCCCTTCACTCAACGGTCACCACTTCCACCCCACCCTCTGAACCGCCAACTCACGATTCCCTCCCCAGCTGAGCCACGCTCAAAACAAGCTAGTGTCTGGTGGCTCTATGGGGTGGAGTGGCAGGGTCGGCTTAGGGGGGGGGAGGCCAGAGAGCTTCTCTTACATCGGTGGCCCCAATCCCTGAGTGCAGTAAACTCCATGCTAAACCATCAAGAGCATCTCAGGCCCATAGCACCCCCTTTAAGGTTAAGGATCCCCAGGGACAAAGTGTTGGAGCAAGGAAGCCAATCACATCCATCCAGGCTATAGTTTTCATGACCAAGGTACCCAAAATATCACCTAACCAAGAATATGAAAGTAGCGATTCTCTCCGCAACAAAGCCATACACTGGTTGCGACATGTGAGGGGATGCAGATCCCTAATTCGCGAGGACATCCTAAGAGCAAGAAGGGTAGCATTACCTAGCTCAAAGCTAGACTGCATCGAGCTATTACTAGCGGACACTGTCCTCGCTGAGAACCTACTAGCCCTTGAATTCCGCATGTCTGCCCGAGGGCACTCTCCCATCCAGATCAGAAGCTTCCCCATTTGGGCCCCGATAGGGGCAGATGTACAAGAAATATCAGGAAGATCAGGGGGAGGATCTGGTCTGAGTTACGTGGATTGACTAGATCCCCGGTCAATTGAAAATCTGATGAGCACTGGGAACACTCTATCGGGGGGGTAAGGTTAAACCCAAAAGTTATCAATCTCCTCTCCTGGAATGTGGCAGGCCTGGAGAAGAAGCTCTTGCTCCCAGAATGGAACAACTTTGTAAACAAATTTGAGATTTGTATTTTCAAGGAGACCTGGAGTTTAATACCTCTCCACAAAACGGGTTTCTCCTCATATGTCATCCTGGAAACTAGGGCAGGCAAGGGACGTCCTTCGGGGGGGCTAGTGATTTGGGTCAGTATCTCACTGGACTGGTTAATAACGGTCCGTGAGAATGCATCACTCGACATTTTACATCTGTCAATCAAAGGCTCCCCTCACAGCGTCCCATTAGAATTATTTAATGTTTATGCCAGAGGTTCCTCTAGCGCCCAGACATCCCCGACCATAGCAGTTTTGGAATCTCTGCTTGGTAGTATTTCGCCACATTCTAACATCATAGTAGCAGGAGACCTGAACTGCACATATGAACCCCTGAGCTTAGAGGATCTGCTTAGCGCCTCTGAAGAGGACATAAAATCGGCAGTCCCATCCCTGAGTCTCCCACCGATCAAAAAGTGGTCACAGAGGGCCATCCAGATTAATGCTCTCACTCAGGAATTTAATCTGAGGGCAGCTAATGGTAGGACAGGATCGGACTTAATTGGAGCAAACACGTTTAATAGGATTAGCTCGCCTTCTAGAATTGATTATATTCTCCTAGATCTTAGATATGGAGGTTAAACCTTCCATAGATAGTGACCACAATCCTCTCTGCCTGACAATAAATAATCTCTGGTCCCGGCTGCTAGACAGGAGCAACCCACCCCTGTGTTAACATCCAAAGAGGTAAGCCTCTCCAACTGCAATAGGCGCCTAAAATGGGCAAAAAAATGTCAACACCCTGATACTCTTCAGCGTATTAAATTTGCGCTAGAGATGAAGAGTGCAGATCTTTCTGGGCTATTGAGCGAGGGGCACCCATTTGATTTCCACGAATTCTATTAGGATACGATTAGCCAACTAGGCTCTTTTTTATTGCTAAAGGGAAAGCAGGCCCAAGGCCCATCCAAGCAAGATCTAGTAATCCCTGGTTCTCTGCAGACTGCAAAGAAAAGAGGGGAATATTAGCCATGGCGGTGAGCAACAAAGATCTCCCAGCAGTCAGGGCTGCAAGGAAGGAGTATTCTAGTGCACAGGTCAAAGCCAGGAGAAAGTGGGACGAGGAACACTGGCAAGAACTCAACATTGCCTCAAAACAAAAGGACCCAAAGGTATTCTGGAACCTAATCAACAAAGAATCCAGGAATGGGGCAGTTCCAATTCCCAACCACATAACAGAAAATGTATGGCATAAGCACTTTTCTGCCCTGTACACGGGCGATGACAGCCCAATGGCTGCCGCCCAGGTGTCCCCTCTCAATACACCAAGAGATTACCCCCCCTTGAGATCTTTTGAACTTTTTGAGATAGAGCAAGCAATAGATAGCATTGCCCCGGGGAAGGCTGCAGGGCCAGACGGCCTCCAAGGTGATCTATTCCTGCATGATCCTAAGCCTTGGGCTCACTTTATTCTGATGTTAATTAACCTTGTAGCAGGGAGTCTACCGGTGCCCGATTCTTGGAAAGGAGCTGAGGTTGTCCCAATCTTTAAGAAGGGAGATAGAGAGGACCCTGCCAACTACCGTCCGATTAGCTTGATCGACGTTATGCAGAAGGTGGTTGGCAGGGTCCTCCTCACGAGAATCGGAACATGGATTGAGGACGATAGCATCCTGTCCCATTTTCAAGCGGGGTTTAGGCAGAAGGTTGGAACTATGGAACAGGTTTTTAGATTCTTTATGGTCTACTGGAAAGTAGTGGTCTTAGGGAAAGGCAGCCTGTACTTGGCCTTCATAGATTTAAAAACCACATTCGATCTGGTCCCTCGTGAGAAATTGTGGCAGACTCTTCATCAACAGGGCGTCTGCCCGCTGTTTCTTGACATGGTTAAACGTCTTCATGATGGAATCTATGCTAAAATCAGATGGGGGACTCAAGGCCATACGACAGAGAGAATTGCAGTGGATAGGGGGGTCCACAAGGGTTGTGTGTTGGCCCCCACCCTGTTTTCGTTATTCATTAACAGGGTGGTGGAGCATCTTGGGCAGGAACCAGCAGACGTCCCCACCCTGGCGGGCGAGAAGGCACCAACACTCCTGTTCGCCGAGGATACTCTTCTGTTATCTAAGTCACCGGGCGGCCTCCAGAGGCTCCTGAACAGGTTTGACCTTTTCTGTCAAAATCAAGGGTTGACAATCAATACCGATAAAACCAAGCTGATGGCAATCAACCCCTGCAAACGTTTCAGAAATGACATCACCTTGAATGGCTCCCCTCTGGACTGCGTGGATTATTTTGACTATCTGGGGATCCGCATCTCTAACACCATGAAGTGGGGTCCCCATTTAGCCAAAATGCTCCTGAACCATAAGCGGGTCTCGGTGGCAATTGCTAGGGAACAGCGCAAGTCTGTGAGTAGGTTAGTAGCCCCGGCCCTAAAGGTTTACGATGGGAAGGTGCTCCCTTCGGCCTTATATGAGGCTGAACTCTGGGGCTCTGAAAACCTAGGTGAGCTTGCCAAATCTGAAAACAAGTTTCTGAGAGACCTTACTTCCCTCCCTCCATCCACCCCGCTGAAACCCCTACTCTATGATATGAGGAAATGCTCCATACATGATATTGCCCGACTTCGCCCGCTGCTATTTTGGGCTCACCTAAGAAAGACCCCAGAGCTTTCTTATTATGTGGCGGCCCTTGAGGAATTAATACTTGCAGACTCTGGTGGACGAATCAAATGGCTGGTTGACCTTCGCCATCTTTTGTCTGTTTTGGGGTTCAAGGAAGCTTGGGCCACCCAGGGCCCTCCTACAAAGCAAGATCTGAAAAGAGCCTACTGGGACTGGGTGCAGACTCAAGAGCTTAGAACCCTAACATGGGGAAATTGACTGAGGGGTTCTTTGACCATAAAATTACCTGTGTCCTGGAACCATATCTCGATGTCATCCAGACCCCGCGAGACAGGACTCTGTACATCAAGTTGAGATTTGGGACCCTTCCCATTAACAGCGTGACAGCAAATTGGGAGGGGTCAAACCTATCATCACCATCTTGCCAAGGTTGTAGTTACCACAATGAGACCATTGCCCATCTGTTCTTTGCCTGCCTGGCCTATAGAAGAGCCAGATTCAAATGTCTGAAACCAGTGTGCAAATTGCGGGGCCCTATGAACCATTGCGCAGTCCTCCGCATCTTAAGAACTGATGCCTTATCTTCATTGATGATCTGTGGAGTGGCAACGTTCCTGGGCATAGCCTGGTTGATATGGAGAAAGATGGCAGAAAAGGCGCCCAAGCCCAGAAAATCCAGAGGCTTCCGATCAGGTTCCTTCTATTATGTCGGACCACCCGATTTAAACAACCAGTGCACAATAGCCTTTTGGGTCTGAAGTGACATTGTAAATATGTGCCATGGGTCACTTCCCCCTCAGTTTCCCTTTATTATCCTGCAGCTTACCTATGAATGAAATGTTTTTATCCTCTGAATGTCTGGGCATCATTCCCTTTTTATTTTCTGGTTTTAATGTTGTTAGCCTAGTTGCTAACTTTTTTAAATGTTTAATAAGTGCTTAAGTATCATCCCTATGTAATTTTATACCGTACAATTTTCCCTTTTTTATCATGGCACTGTTTCTTTTATTCTGTAAATGCTTTGATGATATCTTTTTATATAGAATAAAGCTAATAATAACAGGACATGTCCAATTTTCTTTGACCATTTGTTCCTATTAAATACATTGTCACACATCAACTGTGTTCACAGGGCAGCATAGATAATGTAACAAAATTGATGAGGACAGCATTTTAACACTATCTTTTGGCCAGCAAACAGCTCACATGAACAATTCCTTGGATAGTGCATGTACAGTCACCCCTGCTGTACACAAACAATATTCTGCATGCACACACTTTTTGTGCAGGTGTGCCAGCTATGGCATGACAGTGCTAAGTGTTGCTCCTGCGCAGTGGTTAACACAGTTTAGCACCCTATGCTTGTCAATATGATGCAGCGTCGAGTCTTGGATGTGCCAACATTATGCGTGAGTGCATTACATTTCCCACCTCACTCAGCAACTTTTTTCACTGTGACACCAGTGTCACACATGTCCTAACTTATTTTAGTTAAAGCAATCACAATTAAATGTAGAGTTTGTACTTACCATCCTGTACGCTAGTCATGACTCCTGTGTAGTGCAAGAGGGCAGCTTCACTGGCCAGCAGATCTTGCCAGTGGTGCTTCCACTGGAGCATCTGCATCCGCACACGCTCCCACCTCATCTTCCGCTACGGTCTTCTCTCCCCAACATCAAGGGCAGGTAGAATTTTATCATCCAGAGGAAGACCCCAATACTCTCTTGGACATCCTGCCCTCCCTGCCCCCACCCAGCTATGCCCTGCACAGCTGTGAGCCCACTGCCAAAAATTATAACCCTCTAATATATCCCCAACAGGTACTAAGAAAGTTAACTACCCCAGACAAACAGCTGACAACTTTGAGTACAAGAGACAAAAAAACACACAAAATAAGTACACAACACTTCACAGACACTGTCAACAGGACACAGCAACACTCTCAAAACCTCAACACTGTAGCACACACCACCAAAGACCTCCACAATCACCAGCAATGTGCTCAAAAGAGAAAGAGAAAATGAAAAATACTACTCCAGTAGACAGGAAGCATGCAGACATCACTTCCTGTCTATATGCGGCCCATTTTTGAGAACGCGGTAAAAAATCTGCACGCAAATAGGCTCCTGAATAATATTTTGTATTGTACAACGTGTTGAGCGATGTATTTTCCCATCCGGCGAGTAATTAAAACATTGCGTTATCGTTGTAGGGGCAAGATCTTCACGCTTACAGCAAGTTCATACACAGATGTACAGTGTCAGAGCTAAATTAATTTCAGAGACTTCTAACAACATGAAATGCTTGATTAGCAAACAAATGACACCCTAAATATGTTTCACAACAGACAACACCCTGAATTGCAACTTTCACCCCAGCTGACACCATAATTTCATATTTCACAACAATAAAAGTAATCAATCAAGGGAATTGTAAGTGTGCTACTCATCTGTGGTGGTCACGAGGCACTGGAGTGGTGGTGCACAGATCTGTTCATCAAAGAGCGAACTCTTTAGGCGCTTCAGGAACGTGTTCAGGGAGGGAGTATTTCTGATGTCTGTCGGTAGCTTAGGCCTGCTCTTGGCTGCAATGTTACAGAAGGATCTTCCGCATGCTCAGGCTCTGTGGATGCGAGGGGTTTTGGCCAGTGATAGTTTTGTAAATTGTGGTTTTCTTTTGCGTACGTGTAAGTAGATTCTGTAATTGAGGTATTTGTGTCTGTTGTTGTGTAAGCATTTGTAGGCGTGAGATGAGGATATTGGAGCTCACTGTTTTCTCCTCTGTGAGCCAGTGGAGTCATTGTAGGTGTTGGCTGATGTGTATATGGCTTGGGATGATGAGGACGAATCTGGTGGTGGTTTTTTGTATTGTCTGTAGTTTGCAGAGTATGGACTTGCTGATGCCAGCATAAAGTGCATATTCATAGCATAGTCTGCTGGTGAAGAGTGCATGGGTGTCCGTCTACCTTGACTCAGGGGGATCCATTTGAAGGACTTCCAGAGGATGCGGTGTGTGTTGAAGCAGCTGTAGGTGACAGCGCTGACCTGTTGGTTCTTGTTGAGTGATGAGTCGAGCATGATGTGGATGTTTTTAGCGTGTTCTGCGGGGAGAGGTGCTCTTCTGAGGGCCCTGAACCAACAGGTGTTGTCCCATGCTGAAGGGCTGATTAAAAGGACGAGGTCTTCTGTCATCTCGGGGTTGAGCTTCAAGCAGCTGTTGGTCATCCAGACTGCCCCGTGTTGCATTAGTTTCAGGAAGTTGATCGTGGCGGTGGTGTGGTCTTTAGTGGGTTAGAGGATGACCTGGGTGTTGTCAGCGTGGGATAGTATGTTTAGGCCGTGTTATTGGGCGATTTCTGCGAGGGGGGGTCCATGTATATTTTGAAGAGGCTGTGGGTCAGTTTCGACTCCTGCGGGACTCTGCAAGTGTTTGTCGTGGGATCAGAGATTAAGTCTGGCAGTCTGATCCTGTGCCTTCTTACGGTGGAGAATGATTGGATCCAGTCCAGGGCTGTACCTTGAATGCCTGTGTCATGTAGTCTGGTGACTAGTCTGCGGTGGGAGACGGTTTTGAAGGCTGCTGAAAGGATGAGTAGGATGAGGTTTGCGTGGTGTCCTTGGTCCAGGAGTGTCTTGATATCATCTGTGGCATCAGGTAGGGCAGTCTCAGTTCTGTGCTTGCTTCTGAATTCTGATTGTGATAGGATGAGGATGGTGTTCTCTTTGATGAATCTTGTCTGTTCCCTATTTTCTCAGTGACTTTGGCTGTGAAGGTGAGGAGGGAGATGGTTCGATAGTTCTTGAGGCCCGTAGGGTCAGCTTTGTGTTTCTTGAGCAAGGCCATGACTTTTCCACGCTTCCATTTGTCTGTGCAGGTGCATGTTTTGAAGGTGGTGTTGATGTTGCATAGTGGTTCATGTGCATTGGCAGATGTGGCTCTGTGGTAGTTGTGAGGGGTCCAGGGGTCAGTGTGGGCTCCTGCGTGGACGCCTTTTATAGTGTAGGCAGCGTCTTCATCCATGGCTGGTGTCCATTTGAAGATGGCTGTCTGGTTGGTGTCTCAGGGCTGCGAGTTGGTCCGGCTGCTGCATCCAGTGTGTGGTCCACCAGTTTGTCTTGGTGGTTTATGAAATTGAGGTGGAAGTGGGTTTAAAGGTAATTGCAGATGACACCCTAAAAAACATCTATTACCCCATTTCACGCCCATTTTTTATCTTTTACCCCATTTCATACAAATTTTTCATCTTTTACTCCATTTCACACCCTAAATTGCATAAATTAACACAACAGACAGACTCTATTGACTTGTTGCCCCAAAACTACACCCCACAATTAGGATTAGTGCACAGAGGACAACCTATGTTTCTTTATTTATGCAACAGAACACACCAAATATTAGAGTTTTTTACCACAATTTACACAATGAAAATTCTTCTTTGGCACATTTCACACACTGAAGAGCATCTCGTCACTGTGGAGATAATCCCACCACTAATTGAGTATTGTGATGTTATTTGCAATCATTGTGCTACGTACTCTTTTCATAGTGATGTACTTTTGCAGGTCAGAAAAATGCTGACAGGGTATGTGTCTAGTGGTATTTTTATTAACACAAACCGTGATTGGGGTAATTTCGCACTGATATACATTTGATGGGCACTGTCACAATGTGGCATGCTCAGTGTTAGACCTGACATCATTGGCGTGAGTCTCTCCTCCATTTTTTCTGTTTGCCTCCACTGTTTTACGATGTTTTGCTGGTATATGCTTTGGGCGCTGTGCCACTGCTGATCAGTGCCACAGCGAAAGTGCTCCCTATGTTGAATTGATGTATCGATTGTATTCCATGTTTGGCTTATTTGGTTTACTGTCAGTCCCCAGTCTAGTGCACCAGGAGTGCCGGGGCTTGTAAATCCAATGCCGCTCGTGGGCTTGCAGCACGTGTTGTGCCACCCACAAGAGCGGCCTCGTAAACGAATGTCTACGGGTCGGTCATTGCGAGACCTACGTGCAGTCTGTTACTGTCACGCTGACTGCGCAAGTACACCTACTTGCCAGTCCCTAAACCTTCCCTTAACTACATGTTAGTCACCCCTATGGTAGGCCCACGGGCAGGGTGCGTTGTAAGTATAAGGTAGGACACGCCTGACCAAGTTGGCATGTCCTAATAGTGAATTACAGCCATCTTCGTTTTTCACTATTGCGAGGTAACCTGCTCTCCATTAGTTAGGATGAGCCGACAGGATTATTAATGCTATAATCCTAGCTGCCTCGGGGAGCATGGTGCAATGTCGAGTTTGGTATCCCAGAACTCGGGGTTTGATTACGCATCCGTTGGTGTGGATGGTTTTTGGACTCTGGGTTTGAAAATAGCACTTTTAGAAAGTGACTATTTTCTTGTCTAACCATTTCTGGTTTCTGCTGGTCTTGTGTGTGCGTGACAGGAGCTGGGTGGCTCCAGAGGTCTGAATGAGTCAGTGTGGGATGAGTGGGACATTTGCGTTGAGAGTAGGGGGAGAGTAGTTGCTGATAGCCTGCCCTGCCTGATACAATGCTTGCTCCACCTCCTGCCAAGCGGCTGATGGCTCTGTGCCTGCCATGGACGATCCTAGCCCCACCTCCTACCAGGAGGCCGATAGCTCTGCTCCTGCCAGTGACAATGCTGGCTCCACCTCCTGCTGGGTGTCTGAGGACCCAGCCCTGCTCAGTGAATAGGCCAGGTGCCTCTGCCTGGCTCCACCCACAATAGACCCAGGATGTTGGGAAATTCCCCTGCATGGACAAAGGGATCAAAGCTGAAAAGGGGTATAAGAGAAGGACCCCTGAACCAAGAATTTAGATCACTTCTGACAAGGAACCCTGAAACCAAGGACAAGAAGCCTGCTGATCTAAGGACTTGCCTACCCCTTCTACCAGTGTGCTGTTTGCTGGGGGGAATCCTGCAGTGCTTCTTTATTTTTGCCAAGGAACCAGGAGAGAGGAACTGTGTGTGTACTCTCACGCTTGCTAAGAAAATCTCCAAGGACTGGAAGAGTGCCAGTCTCCTGCTGAAGTCACAGGGCTAAAGGACTTCATCTGCTTAAAGTGATATTTGCTGGAACCTGTGAATCCAGCGCCTCTGAAAGACACCAGCAATCTCGACGCCGACGGATGTCGCCGAATCCAGCTCGACACCGTGAGTGACGGCTCAAGTGTCCCGCTTCCTCAACGCCGGCCGCCGGGCCTGATCGACGCCAGCAGCAACGCCAGTGAGTAGTGAGTTCGGCTCCAGCTCCAAGGGACCTCGTGTCTGCACCGCTGCTGATCGCATCGACCTCGTGCCCTCTCGACGCCGTGAGCGCTGCTCACACTGTGCAACTGCATCATCGACAACGACGCCTGCTGAGGCCTGATCAACACCGAAGACACGACGCCGGATTGCTCGACGCCGCTGATCATCGTGTGCTTCATTTTCCTAAGGTACTGTGTTGTTAGGGGTCCGTGTGACTCCGGGCTCGACGTAGCGCTCCTCGACGCCGAACCTTTGGATTAACTTTGCCTCGACGTTGTGTAACTCCTGTGTGGGTTACATTGTTGCTAAGAACTGTGTTGCCAGGAAGAAGAGTTGCTATGATACAACAGACTTTGTGCTAAGAAGAAACTACATTTGAACTAGTATTTTTCCTTCCAAGAGTATTTATTAAGATTGTGTATATTTTTGTCGTTATTTGGTCTTGTGCTAAGCCTTATATAAAAATCCTTATTTTTATAATACTACTGTGTCGTGTCCATTTGTAGTGTATTCACTGTATTACTGTATATGGTCATAAATGCTTAACGCACTGCCTCTGAGATAAGCCTGTCTGCTCTGCCAAGCTACCAAGGGGGTGAGCAGGGGTTATCAAAGGGTGTGATCCCCTTGCCCTGACTAGAAAAGGTGTGTCCCTATTTGTCAGAAGTGTATACCTCTGCCAACTAGAGACAGCCGGTTCTAACATTGGACCCAGTGTTGAGGATTTGAACCTTGCATTTATGACCCATGTGCAGTAATTAGTGTGCGCTACATAGTGAAAGCAGACCATAGCGCAGCCACAATCTATTTTGGAAGGATCCTATTTTTGGTTCTCCGCTTTTCTGAAACTTGATTTTTTGAACACTGCCAGTTTTGACCATGAGTGACACCGGAGTCACTACCCCTGTTGTTGTTGTGGAGGAATTCGACAGAGCGAAGAAATGAAATGAATGAAATGAATGAAATGAATGAAATGAAATTTGATTTGTAGAGCGCATGGCTGCCCGAAAGCGTCCCAGCGCTTGCTTAGGGAACCCGTCCTGGTATTCCCCTGCGAGATAACCCATTACTGGGCATCCCCAAGGTGAAAGCCAGGCATCCCGCTGCGAGGGGCTGTTGTGGAGATTAAGCAAGCTATTGCCCAGAGTTACAGAGTGGGACTCCATGCTTGGAATAGGCACCGAGGCGAGAATTGTCAGGTCCGGGGAAATTTGAGCCCAAGACCCGCCGAGGCGGGGACTTGAACCCTGGTCCGGCCAGACCTCTGCATCAGGGACTGCCGCTCCAACCACTTGAGCCACACTACTACTACAGCAAACGACTACGGCTTGAAGGAGCTGAAATCCTTTTGCAAGCAGTTGAAAGTGCCTACCAAAGGCATCTCAAGAAAAGAGGATTATCTCAAAGCATTGCAGGCCTGGTTGGAGGCCAGAGATCCCACTGATCCGGTGGTGGAACCGCCAGTGGAAGGGGATGAGGAGGCGCCAGTGAATGGGCCTGTGTCCTCTCCCGGAAGCAGTGTTTCCTCCAAAGGTCTTTCCCCGAAGAAAGAGAAGAAAGGGCGAAAGAGCGTGCATACAACATGGAAATGGCAAGGCTAAAGATAAATGGGCAGTTGGAGTTAGAAAATGCAAGAGGTAGGAGAGAAGCTGATTTGGAGACCAAAAGGTTGGATTTTGAATGAGAGAAGTTAGCTTTGGAGTGTGATACCAAGTTGAGGGAATTGGACATCCAAGCTAAGAAGTTAGAATTGAATCCCTCTGGTGGCAGCATCCCATCTGGGCCTGCAGAAAGTAGGTTTTATTTTCCCAAAGATGTGATAAAAGATTATCATAGGAATGAAGATATTGGGCAATGTTTTAAAGCGTATGAGTTAGCATTGTTGGCCCACCGGGTCCCTGAGAAGGATTGGGGAGCGGGGTTGTGGGTTCGCTTTGTGAATGAGGGAAGAGATACCCTGATAGACATGCCTGTTGAGGATAGGATGTCGTATGCTCATATGAAAGATGCTTTAATGTTGCGGTATGGCCTAACCCCGGAGAAGTACAGACAAGCTTTTAGAGAATGTAAGAGTTGCCTGGTACGACGTGGGTTGAATATGTGTCTTATTTTTGCAGAGCCATGGATGGTTGGGTAAAGGGCAGCAAAGTGGAAAGTTATGAAGCTCTTTATGATTTGTTTGCTTGGGAGCATTTGTCTAATAACTGTTTTCCAGAGCTGCGCCAGCACCTTATTGATAGCAAGATATCTAACCCTAGAAAACTTGCTGAGGAGGCGGACCGCTGGGTCAGTACCAGGGTCCACAAGGGTCCAGTGGGAGACTCAGCCAAGGGTGGGCAGGGTCCCCAGCAGAAGAGTGGGGGGGACAAGGGTAAACAGAAGGAGTCCCAGAAAGGGCCCCAAAGTAATCCCCAAGGGAACCAAGGGAAGGGTTCCCAGCCTCCCCCTGAGAAGAAGCCAGGGGCCCCGACGGGTAAACCTGTTCATTGGGGCCCCCTAACCTGCTAGGTTTGCGGGCAGGTGGGACACCGGTATTATGACCCCCAGTGTCCCATGAAGAATTCGAATGCACTGCCGCGTGCGCCCCCCCGTCAGTTGGCGAGTGTAGCCCTGGGAGGGGAAAAGATGGTTGTCCTTGGTGGGAGGGGTCCCGCAGAAATGTCCCATGTCTCGCTAGGAGACATGCAAATGGTCCCTCCACCCCCTCTGCTTAGTAACATCAGTAAATATAGGCAGTGGGTGACCATTAATGGCCATAGAGTGGAAGCTCTCAGAGACACCGGAGCGAGTGTGACAGCTGTCAAGTGTCACTTGGTGTCCAGAGAGCAGGTGGTTCCCCACGCATTCTACCCTGTGATAGCTTCTGACAACTCCCAGAAAGAGTGTGAGGTAGCTCAGGTTTCCTTTGAATGGGGGGGAGTTTCAGGAACTCTTCAGGTTGCTGTGAGGCCCGCCATGCCTGTCGATTGTCTCCTGGGCAATGATTTAGAAGACTCCCCTTGGGCTAAGGTGGAGAGGGAGCCACATTTGAGAATGTTGGGTGTGCCAGAGTGGGTGTGTGCAACCACTCGATCGATGACAGCAAGTAAGGGTGTTGATGGGGTCCCGGAGCCTGAAAGTACGGCCCAGGACCCAGCTGTGAAGAGAAGAGGCAGGAGGCGCAGGAAACCGGCCCCCGTAGTTCCCGTGTTCCAGGAGGAGGTAGACCCTGAGGGGGATGCCCTGGAGCCCACAGGGGAACAAATTGACGAACTGGGAGACCTGCCCGAGCTGACCCATTGGCAGCAGGATGGTGGTCCCTGCAGGGAGGAATTCTGTGCCGAACAGAAAGTGTGCCCTTCTCTTGTGGGTATGAGGCAGCAGGCCTCAGCCCAAACCTCAGGTGATCAGTCAGGGCCACATTTTGTGTACTGGAAGAACAACCTCCTGTATAGCGAGCCTAAGGCTGCTGAGCCTGGGTCAGCCCGTGTGCTGGTGGTACCCCAGCGCTTCAGAGCCTTCCTACTGGGTTTGGCTCATGATGTTCCGTTAGCTGGACATCTGGGGCAGGACAAGACCTATGACAGGCTTGTCACCCATTTTTATTGGCCTCAGATGCGAAGGGATGTAGACATCCATTGTAAGACTTGTCACACTTGCCAGGCAAGTGGGAAAAGCGGAAGGAAGCAGAAGGCTCCCCTCCAACCTTTTCCAGTGGTCAGTACCCCCTTTGACCGGGTGGGGATTGATATTGTTGGGCCCCTGGACCCCAAAACAGCCCTGGGCAACAGGTTTATCCTGGTCTTGGTGGACCATGCCACACGGTACCCGGAAGCCATCCCTCTCCGAACAGTGACGGCCCCCGTGGTGGGACGGGCACTGATGGGTGTTTTCTCCCGAATGGGGTTCCCCAGAGAGGTGGCGTCAGACCGGGGCACCAACTTCATTTCCAATTACATGAAGTCTCTGTGGAAGGAGTGTGGGGTAACCTACAAGTTCACCACTCCTTACCACCCTCAAGGTAATGGGCTGGTTGAGAGATTCAACAGGACCCTTAAAGGCATGATCATGGGTCTTGAAGAACCAATGAGGCGGAAATGGGACGTCCTCTTGCCATGCCTGTTGTTTGCTTACCGTGAGGTGCCGCAGAAGTCTCTAGGGTTCAGCCCCTTTGAGATTTTGTATGGTCACCCGGTAAGAGGGCGTTTGAGTCTGGTCAAGGAAGGCTGGGAGCAATCTCCCAGGAAACCTCCCCAGGATGTATACAGTTACATGCTGGCCTTTCGGAACCAGACTCGGCGCTTCAGAGAGCTTGCTCAGGCAAATCTGGAGGCCAGCCAGGAGGAGATGAAGCGTTGGTACGACTGGAATGCCACTCTGGTAGAGCTTCAGCCTGGTCAGGAAGTTTGGGTCATGTCCCCTGTGGAACCTTGTGCGCTCAAGGACAGGTGGACTGGGCCGTTTAAGGTTGTGGAGAAGAAGAGCGATGTCACCTACTTGGTGGACTTGAAATCTCCCAGGAACCCCTTGCGGGTCCTGCATGTCAACCGTTTGCAGCCCCACTTAGAAAGGTCCGAAGTGGGCATGCTCCTAGCTACAGATGCTGGAATGGAGGAGGAGAGTGAGCCTCTTCCTGACCTCCTGTGTGCTAAAGAGCAAGACGGGTCAGTGGATGGTGTGGTCCTCTCTGACACACTGACCCTTGAGCAGAAGCAGGATTGTCGCCAACTGTTTGGACAATTCCCTGATCTGTTTTCCTTGGTTCCGGGTGTCACTCATTGGTGTGTCCATGACGTTGACACCGGAGACAGCCCTCCTGTGAAGCACAAGGCTTACAGAGTGACTGACAAGGTCAGGAGCATACATTAAGGAGGAGGTCTCCAAAATGTTTGCGTTAGGGGTGGTTGAGTCCTCTAGCAGTCCTTTGGCCAGCCCAGTGGTCTTGGTCCCGAAGGCTGCAGCGCCTGGTGCTTCACCGGAACTTCGGTTCTGTGTGGATTACCGAGGACTCGATTCAGTCATGAAGACTGACGCGCACCCCATCCCCAGAGCTGATGAGCTCATAGATCGGTTTGGGGCTGCCCGGTACCTTAGTACGTTTGATCTAACGTCTGGGTACTCGCAGATCGCCTTGACTGATGGGGCAAAGGAGAGGTCTGCATTCTCCACACCAGATGGGCTATACCAGTTCCGGGTGATGCCCTTTGGGATGAAGAATGCCCCTGCCACCTTCCAGAGGTTGGTCAACCAGGTCTTGGCTGGACTGGAGGATTTCAGTGCCGCCTACCTGGACGACATCGCAGTGTTCAGCGCCAGCTGGGAGGAACACTTGCACCACCTCCAGGAAGTGTTGTTGGCCCTGCGCAGAGCAGGCCTCACAATCAAAGCCAGTAAGTGCCAGATTGGGTTCTGTGGTGTACTTGGGGCACCAAGTAGGGAGCGGCAAGGTTGCCCCCCTGCAACCCAAGATTGATACCATCCTGGCTTGGGCGCCGCCCAAAACCCAAACTCAGGTGAGAGCCTTCTTAGGACTCACGGGTTATTACAGGAGGTTTGTCAAGGATTACGGTAACATTGTGCACCCCTTGACTTCGCTGACTTCCAGGAAGCAGCCACGAAATGTGATCTGGACTGATGCCTGTCAAACGGCCTTCGATACCCTAAAAACTGCAATGTGCACAGCACCTATACTCCAGGCACCCGACTTTTCGAAAGAATTTATTGTCCAGACGGACGCTTCAGAGCATGGCGTGGGGGCTGTTCTAGCTCAGGTGAATGAAGAGGGCCGAGACTTGCCTGTAGCCTTCATCAGTCGGAGGTTACTTCCCAGGGAAACGAGGTGGAGTGCGATAGAGAGAGAAGCATTTGCTGTGGTCTGGGCGCTGAAGAAGCTAAGACCCTACCTGTTTGGGACTCACTTCCGGGTTCAGACAGACCACAGGCCCCTCAGATGGTTGATGCAAAAGAGGGGTGAGAATCCGAAACTGTTGAGGTGGTCCATTTCCCTACAGGGGATGGACTTCACGGTGGAACACCGCCCTGGTACAGATCACGCCAATGCTGATGGTCTGTCCAGATTTTTCCGCCTTAGTGATGAGGACTCCCTAGGTCAAGGGTAGTTCTCCCCACATTTCAGCTGGAGGGGACACGTGTTAGACCTGACATCATTGCCTTGAGTCTCTCCTCCATTTTTTCTGTTTGCCTCCACTGTTTTACGATGTTTTGCTGGTATATGCTTTGGGCGCTGTGCCACTGCTGATCAGTGCCACAGCGCATGTGCTCCCTATGTTAATTTGATGTATCGATTGTATTCCATGTTTGGCTTATTTGGTTTACTGTCAGTCCCCAGTCTAGTGCACCAGGAGTGCCGGGGCTTGTAAATCCAAATGCCGCTCGTGGGCTTGCAGCACGTGTTGTGCCACCCACAAGAGCGGCCTCGTAAACGAATGTCTACGGGTCGGTCATTGCGAGACCTACGTGCGGTCTGTTACTGTCACGCTGACTGCGCAAGTACACCTACTTGCCAGTCCCTAAACCTTCCCTTAACTTCATGTTAGTCACCCCTATGGTAGGCCCACGGGCAGGGTGCGTTGAAAGTATAAGGTAGGACACGCCTGACCAAGTTGGCATGTCCTAATAGTGAATTACAGCCATCTTCGTTTTTCACTATTGCAAGGTAACCTGCTCTCCATTAGTTAGGATGGGCCGCCGGGATTATTAATGCTATAATCCTAGCTGGCTCGGGGAGCATGGTGCAATGTCGAGTTTGGTATCCCTGAACTCAGGGTTTGATTACGCATCCGTTGGTGTGGATGGTTTTTGGACTCTGGGTTTGAAAATAGCACTTTTAGAAAGTGACTATTTTCTTGTCTAACCATTTCTGGTTTCTGCTGGTCTTGTGTGTGCGTGACAGGAGCTGGGTGGCTCCAGAGGTCTGAATGAGTCAGTGTGGGATGAGTGGGACATTTGCGTTGAGAGTAGTCGGAGAGTAGTTGCTGATAGCCTGCCCTGCCTGATACAATGCTGGCTCCACCTCCTGCCAAGCGGCTGCTGGCTCTATGCCTGCCATGGACGAACCTAGCCCCACCTCCTACCAGGAGGCTGATAGCTCTGCTCCTGCCAGTGACAATGCTGGCTCCACCTCCTGCTGGGCGTCTGAGGACCCAGCCCTGCTCAGTGAATAGGCCAGGTGCCTCTGCCTGGCTCCACCCACAACAGACCCAGTATGTTGGGAAATTCCCCTGCATGGACAAAGGGATCAAAGCCGAAAAGGGGTATAAGAGAAGGACCCCTGAACCAAGAATTTAGATCACTTCTGACAAGGAACCCTGAAACCAAGGACAAGAAGCCTGCTGATCTAAGGACTTGCCTACCCCTTCTGCCAGTGTGCTGTTTGCTGGGGGGAATCCTGCAGTGCTTCTTTATTTTTGCCAAGGAACCAGGAGAGAGGAACTGTGTGTGTACTCTCACGCTTGCTAAGAAAATCTCCAAGGACTGGAAGAGTGCCAGTCTCCTGCTGAAGTCACAGGGCTAAAGGACTTCATCTGCTTAAAGTGCTATTTGCTGGAACCTGTGAATCCAGCGCCTCTGAAAGACACCAGCAATCTCGACGCCGACGGACGTCGCTGAATCCAGCTCGACACCGTGAGTGACGGCTCAAGTGTCCCGCTTCCTCAACGCCGGCCGCCGGGCCTGATCGACGCCAGCAGCAACGCCAGTGAGTAGTGAGTTCGGCTCCAGCTCCAAGGGACCTCGTGACTGCACTGCTGCTGATCGCATCGACCTCGTGCCCTCCCGACGCCGTGAGCGCTGCTCACACTGTGCAACTGCATCATCGACAACGACGCCTGCTGAGGCCTGATCAACACCGAAGACGCGACGCCGGATTGCTCGACGCCGCTGATCATCGTGTGCTTCATTTTCCTAAGGTACTGTGTTGTTAGGGGTCCGTGTGACTCCGGGCTCGACGTAGCGCTCCTCGCGGTCGACGCCGAACCTTTGGATTAACTTTGCCTCGACGTCGTGTAACTCCTGTGTGGGTTACATTGTTGCTAAGAACTGTGTTGCCAGGAAGAAGAGTTGCTTTGATACAACAGACTTTGTGCTAAGAAGAAACTACATTTGAACTAGTATTTTTCCTTCCAAGAGTATTTATTAAGATTGTGTATATTTTTGTCGTTATTTGGTCTTGTGCTAAGCCTTATATAAAAATCCTTATTTTTATAATACTACTGTGTTGTGTCCATTTGTAGTGTATTCACTTTATTACTGTATATGGTCATAAATGCTTAACGCACAGCCTCTGAGATAAGCCTGTCTGGTCTGCCAAGCTACCAAGGGGGTGAGCAGGGGTTATCAAAGGGTGTGATCCCCTTGCCCTGACTAGAAAAGGTGTGTCCCTATTTGTCAGAAGTGTATACCTCTGCCAACTAGAGACAGCCGGTTCTAACACTCAGTTGAAGAAATTGTTTATTATTCAGTTCCTTCTGGCAGTTCCTACTGCATTAACTTTGGTGTGTGCTCCACCTGCCTCATCTTCATCTTCATCCTGGTCATTGTCCAGTGCAGCAGGCACTTGAATCCATGGAGCATTGGTGCGCACATGCTAGCATGATTTTGTTTAACATTTCGGGGCAGTACAGCAGTCTGCCACCTGTGATGTCTAGGCTACGGAAACGTGACTTTAGCATGCCAAATGTGTGCTCCACAATGGACCGGGTGCGTCTGTGGGCCACATTATACTGCCTCTGTGCCTGGGTGGTGGGGTTTCACAGGAGTGTTATCATCCACGGGCATAGAGCATATCCTTGATCACCTGTAACATGTGATGGAGAGATGTGTTCATTATTGGTTATGCAGGCTGTGTTGTTAGTGTGGAGGGTTTTGTGTTGTATGATTTGTGCTATGTTGGATTTGATGTTAGCCATATGTCGCTTCTGACTGATTGCCAGCATCAATGCTAATTGAGCTGCCTCACAGTTGACCCTCCGTTGCCTGTTCCAATTTGATTGTGTGCGCTGCGTGGTTGCATCATTGGCACTCCTACTGTGCAAAAATGTTAAGCCCATCTGCGCATAACCAAAGACATAACACACACACCAACAGGCACCCTGGCTCTCCTAGCATCTAGGCATTGCACTCATCCTCTGTCCTCAAACTCAATGCCATGAAAACTTTCCAATGGCAATAGTGCACCCCGGACACGATCACATTCACTACTTATGCTGCCGCCAGACCTGCCCCACCGCATAACACAAGCTGTTTCATATCCAGAGCTGCCACAAAGCAACACTAGGCAGCCCCCTCACCTGCAAGCACCACTGAGGGCAGGATCGCTTCACCCACGCTATCAACATAATCAGACACCATGCCATCCACTCCATGGACTACGTACTCATTCCTGAGCAGAGGCTCCGAATCACATACCACGATTACACAAAATCCATTACAATCTGTGAAATGTTTGCTGAAATCAGACTGTCCAAAATCTTCACCACAATGAGCCACAAGGCAGGGCACACTTTTGACACCCTCTTTGCATGTGTAAACTATGACTAGTTCGTCAACCACACTAAACGCACAAGTAGTGACCACAAACGCATACACTTTCTTGTCGGTCAACCCCAAGCCACCCTAGACCACATGCAGACCCACACAAAGTTAGTGTAGCTCAGTCAACGAGCTGATGCTACACACCACCATCAACAGTAACACCAACAATGCTGTAGTAGTCACCAATGGCGCAAGATCAAATTTTACTGACATGTATCTGCAACTGCAACATACAGCATGCAAGAAATGCCACTAGGTCACAAACAAACTTAAAGATGGCACATGCATCTGCTGACACATGGAGAAGAACTGGTGTAAGATTGAGGATACCATTTAATATCACCACCTACAAGGACACAAAGCTCATATTCTCCATCAACAATACGCCCACACGCCAAACTTGGCTGCCAGGAGGGATTACTGCCAGTTGCAACATGAATGATCACCAGCTGGGGGGTGCTATACGCAGAGGAGACATGAGACCTCATCCTCACAACAAAACCATCAGCATATGGCATCACCTGGTGGGCCGACAGCTACAGCAGCCCCCCCAGCCAAGGTACATAGGTACCTTATGTGACTCCTCCCTCTCCATGAACCAACAGGTCTACAAAGTGGCCTGCTGCTGCTTCAACTGTATCTGCATCTTCCATGCAACCTTCAAATGGATCCCCCCATTGTCAGGTTAGACAGTCACCCACACAGTCATTGTCATCATGCTCGAAACTCACGATATGACCATATGGGCAGGTCTGCACTCAGCTTAGTCCCGACTGTCCAGCACAACCCCGACACACTGTGCCTTATGTACATACTTTCATTATGGATCAAGTCCCTCAGTCACACATACTTGGTTCCTATCTCTCCCCACATTTACAAATGAGTGGAAGAGGGGCTAAGCCTTTGGGGATGGTTTGTCTACATATCTAGGCACAGTTCCCACAGTTTCTTGTGTTGTTGTGTCTGGTAAGTGGGCATGTTGAAAGGCATGTTGTGTGATAGATTATCATTATAAGCTATGATCCCTTTGGGCTCTGTTTATTATATGCACACCACACGCATACTGCCTCCAATCATCATTCACTTAGCCAGCACTAATTAGAAACTCAGAACGCAATATAAGAAAATCAGAAATCTTTAGTTTTAACACTTGCGATTGTAAGAAGAAAAAGGAGCAGGCCAGGAGACGTGAGGGTCCCAGTAAAAGTTTGACCACCCGATCTCTCTTGATCATATTTGACGGTGTGGAAATCATAGCTCCTCTGATTTGACCAATTTGGATTTATGATACAGCAAAATCAAGGAGGCTGAGGCCCCTGATTTCTGTTCCGTTGGGCATGGGTTCAAGATCTCAACAGACAGAATCTAAGAACTAATAGACACTAGGGAGGTCGGTTGGGGCCCCTATGTCGAGTATTCTTTTGACGATGTACTTAACACAGCCATCGGTTTAGCTACAGGGAGAGATTGATTCCTCCTTCAGGATCATTCTTGGGGAGATTTGTATAAACTATTTGTTAGCCTGAAGAAGGTGGGAAATTATCAGATACCACCAAAACGTGTCACTTCTGTGTCTAAGGAAATATTGAAACCAACACCCGATCTGAATCTAGGGGGTCCAGTTAGAAAATTTGAATAAAACATCTGGATAAAAGAAAAAGATCCCCTATGCACACATTTGTATGTGATGTAAAAGTATCTACATTGCATTGTTTTCAGAGTGTCTACAGTGTATAACAGGGTGTTGCTTTGATGTTTAGAAAATACATATCTCAATTCTCCCGCATTTGTGAAATGTTATGTTTTTAAGGTGTTTTTTTAGCATTGTGTTTTGAGAATATATCACCAACAGAGGAAAGCTTTTTTATATTTGAGTTTTTGTATATAATAAAAATTAAGATTTATGATTTTCTTATATTGCGTTCTGAGTTTCTAATTGGTGCTGGCTAAGTGATTGATGATTGGAGGTAGTATGCGTGTGGGGTGCATATAATAAACAGAGCCCAAAGGGATCATTGTTTATAGTGGTAACTATTGGTGTCCTATCCCTTTGGCTGTATTGGACTCCTCCCTTCTTTTGTGGTAGGATAGATTATGACATGTACATTCTAACAATTGTAGGTTGCTTGTATGTGGAGTTGTGGTGAGTGGTGTGTTCAGTTAGTACTTACCAAGAAGAACTGCATTTCCGTATGCGCCATCCTGGAAGCGCTGGTTTATGATTGTCTATCGGAAGATGTAGGAATCATGCACACTCCCTGTAAACTTGGCTATTACATTGATGAACAGTCCCCCGTGGTGCCTGCACATTCATAGAATGTGTGTGGTTTCTGTTGCGGTATATGTGTGCACTATCCGTAGGGGACTCAAAAAGGACATGTGTGCAGACCTGTGGGAATCCGGCTATGGCATGAAAGCCGTGCTTAGTCTCAATCTGTTCCTTCACAGTGTTGCGGAAGAGAAGGTGCTGGGGTATCAGGCTGAGTATGCCATCCACAACAGTAGGGAGGAAGATTGAATAGGCTGCCTGTAATACTCCGCCAACTTTGGCCGTGGTTGGTTGAAGGGTCCCAGAGGCCAACATGTGCAGCATAGCCAGCAGATTTGTCTGCGGGGGGGATGTTGGTTCTCCGCAGTGTTAGTGCTGTCAGCCTGTGGGCTATCAGGTTCAGGATGTGTTGGATTGATGTCCTTTTGAGCCTGTAGTGAGAAATGACATCCTCTGGCATTAGGTCTGTGAGGCAAGCACGTCTGTGTAGGGCCCGCAGTCTTCCTCAGCGCTGGTGGTCATTGGAGAGGTGGCAGTGGCGGTGGTGGTTGTTGCCTTTGTGGTGCTCCAAGCTGAATGAATAGTACCTCCATGGCGTTAGTGGCTCTTTAGATGGGTCTCTCGGCTACTCTCCCTCATATACCTCAATTTTTCACCATTTTTTTAGACCAGCTTTTTTCTGATTTTAAGTTTCTGCTGCTAAAGGGCCTTAGCGTGACTTTCTTTATTGATTCGCAGTCCGGGCTATCATTGCTAATAGTGGGTTTTGGTGTTAGCGACTTTTTTCATGAACATTGAGGAGGAACACCTACTTTGAATATCATTAGTGAAAACTATCGCTGGCATCCATAGCGATAGGAAAATCAGCCGCGATCGCCAGAAAGCTGTTGCTAACGCTTGCTTGCGACAGCTTGATCAAAGCATAGGCCAATAAATTAACATCGCGTTAGTGGCACAGAAGTGCTGCTACTAAAGCGATAAATTGCTTGATAATTTGCCCCTCAATGTTCCACAGTTAGGTAAATAACTGAGAATTCCTCAAGATCACATTTGCATTTCATAAACTTTAAACACCGCTATTCTCCTTGGGGCTCACCTTTTTGCCTACTTTTTAAAATACATGGGAGTGGTTGTCTTTCTTGTGGGTCATGTGCCCTTGGTTAAAACTGAGCAATCAATGTCAGTCCCGCTGCAAGAAATTCAAAACGGTATATGTGACAGCCCGGCAAACCTAAAGGCACACTTTTCTTCTAAATTGTGCATCTGACCTGCCCCTTGTGTCCCCTTGTCAGACAATTTTAAATTAAGAAAGTCAATTTTATATAGAGCAAAAGCAGTAAAACACTTGTTATTGTTTTGTGCCACCTTTCCTCCTTTTGGCTTATATATATGGAGGCCACCCTGCCGCCGCACTGCCAGCATGCAACAAACAAGCTCATCTGCACCTCGACCATGTCTCATGCCAGGAAACCTGGCTCTTCCACCCCTAAAGATATACCTCCACCAACCACTGAGCCCTTGACACATGAACAACCTCTTCTGCCATGCATCAACCGTGCACCACTCAGGACTGCTCTCCTGCCAACACTGACAATTCACCTGCAGCACCGAAGCAATCAACAACACCAGGGAAAACACCAATGCAACCACACCCACCTCTCCAATTTAGTTCACCACAACGAAACTCCAGTATAATCTAATCAACACTCGCAAGCATGCCATGGAGATCTGGGACGTGATCTCATCCCCCAGACTCAACCCCTGCCACAGAGCTGGCAGCAAAAATCCTCCCCAAGTGGATAAAAAAATGTACTGACAGAATCACCCCTGCCGAGCTAGCAAAATCCACAGGATCCACCGAACGAGGCAGCTGGTACACCGAAGAGCTGAAATCTACCAAGTGCAATTGCTGGGGATTTGAGACGAAGTGGTGCACCATCAAGAAGACAGAAGACCGCTCCCCCCTCAAAACAGCACTCAACCAGTACCACCGCCTACTGAAGGAAACAAGGAAGAATGTCCTAGCAGACGGCATTGAAGCTAGGGCAAACCACATCAGAGAATTGTTTACTATTGTGAAGGAATTCTCAAATCCTGAAGCCACCAAGAATGACATTTCACGCTCACAAGAATAATGTAACACCCCAGCCGTCTACTTCCACAAAAATATCTCATCCATTTACGAAAACTCTACGTGGATCCCTGTCCCCACCACATTTTCAAGCCCGGAAGCAGGATAATTGGTGTTCAGGAAAGTGCTAAAGACATCCATTGATTCGGCCTCCTTCCCACAGCACTGTGAACATGCTGAAGTGAGTGAGATACAGCAGAGTCAAAGAACTACAGGCCCATCTTGCAGCAAAGGTCCTTGAGAAAACCATCAACTAGCAAATTACCAAACATCTGGAACACAACATCCTCTTGGACCCCTCACACTCTGACTTTCGATTCAGCCACAGCACATAGACAGCCCTAACAGCAGCCACCAACGACATCAGTGTCCTCCTGGGCCGCTGAGAGATTGCAGCCCTCATCCACCTGGATCTGTCAGTCTGCTTTGAAACCGCCTTCCACCACATCCTGGTATGGCCCATGTAGCAAAGCAGCTTTCTTCTTACATCGTCCTAGCAATAACATTTCAGCTTTGAATTGTTGCACAGATTTGCATGGATTATGTTCTCTGAAAAAAGTACTTAGTTTACACATTCAGCTTTGCACAACATTATCATGATGCCTCGAACATCATGCACGAGTCCTCTTCACGATTTCACACCTAGCAGAGAAGACTTGTCACAAGCTCCCCCTATGCCTCAAGATGCACTTTAGATCCAGTATTTCAGGAAAGAACTCAAGACATGGATGCTTGAATGAACAAAGCATCGGACACACAGCTTCTCCAGCGCCTTGAGAGCCTCATAGGTAATCCGATGTGCTATATAAATGATTGATTGATTGAAGGCATACCACTAGTCACATTTTTGTGAAAATGTATGTGCAAAGTCAACTTAATTTGGTCTCAGATTTTATTTAATGCCTACCCTCTGCAGTAGGGTGTCAACAATATTGCAAGAATAACAGAAATATAGAAAGTATGACAGATAAATAGTCAAATTTGTGAAATGAATTGTGTGTCCAAAAAGATATTAACATGCTATAAGTTTTGAAACGTTATTCTCCTTGGGCTATCTTCAATCACACATGTAAGATACTAATTTGATCCAAATGAGCACGTGTGTGCTAATTTGTTTGAATTGTTCTATTGGCTATGAAATTCTGTATTTCATTCCTTCCCAGTATGTTAAAAATTATCTTTGTTTTGTTAAGCTGTTTACTCACTTTACATGGGTGATACTGCTTTCCTATCATACCCCTGGTGATAAAAAAAATCATGTCCATGTCATGTACCAAATTACAGATTTCGGCGATATTTGCTCCAATCCATAAAAATTTAGAGCAAAATAATTGGTGAAAATTTTAAACATGACAGAAGCAAGGACAGCTTTAGCGTAAACTTTTTTTTAATATTACATAATGATGCGACTACGTCTAGGTCCATTCTATCAACACACAGCCAGGTAGCAGCATACATCATAATGACATACAAACACCCCTTAGGAATACCCATATTCACCTTTTTCCTGACATTAATCAACCTTATGACTGTATTAAAAGTTTTTGATAGGTCCACAAAGGCAACAAATAATTTCCCCTGGTGTATTTTGCTCTATGTGTTGATCAATTGCCTTAGTACAAACATTTGATCTTGAATATAGTAGTTTTTAACTATTCTTGCATGGCCACATGTTTATATTCCTATGTTGTGACTCAATATCAACCTAACAACCACCTCTCAGGAGTAAAATCATCAAAATGGCTCTAGAGGACCATTTTTAATTAATTGGTATTAAGATGAATAAGCCACTTCTTCAGAAATGAGACAAAGCTGCCAAGGAGCTAGGTGTGCTAGTTTTATGTCGTAGACTGACTGGCAAGGATGCTCAAGGCAGGGATGCATGTGGGAAAAGAATACCCTTACAAAAACATCAGAATACTTTAGGTGGTGTGGCTTCTCTTTTTACATCAACACATGGAATTGATAGCCATTAACAGACTGTGCATTTTCCTTGCCCAAAAGATATTGGGTCAGATTTTCAAAGGGACTTGCGAATCCGCACTTGTATCTTTATGAGTCGAAAGTCCCTTTGTGAATCATGCCCATAGTTGGCAGTCACTGCAATAGGTATACTGAGGTTTTTAGAGCTGCTTCAGATCACATTGATTGAATAGATATATGCTCATGGAGCAAACAAAAGTCAGTTACACTGAGGGCAACTTCAGTCTCTCTCCAACACACAGTCTGTTCTTCAGGGTCACCCATCTTCGGTGCACTGCTTCTAGCATACTCATTCATCAGTTAGTAGTCTCTTTTGGGGTCAAACATACGGATCCCAGATCCCAGCAGGCTAGGCAGCCTCACAGGTCACAGGCAGATCTACAGCTAGTCCAGCAAAATAGCGATACCGAACGGGATGATGGACGGAGCGTTTGAGCAAATCAAACACTGACCCCCAGTCAACTGATCTGGGTTTAATCCATCATCATTCTTTAGCTCACTCCAACACCCCAGTTCAGACATGGCCATATGCAAATCAGTCTGACCCTGTGCCTCCTGGGAACAGTCCAGCCCGAACTGCCAAGCCATGTCTTCCCTGGACTGGAAACAAGCATCCTGGGACCGGTTTCGGATTCATAATCCTCATCAGCCAGGCTATCTTGAATCCAGTGATAGAGTAAGCAAAGGATCCACGTCTGGGCATACCCTGCCAACTTAGGGCGAACAAAGCGATACCAAAGGGGATGATGGACGGAGTGTTTGAGCAAATCAAACACTCACCCCCAGTCAACTGATCTGGGTTTAATCCATCACCATTCTTTAGCTCACTCCACCACCCCAGTTCATACATGGCCATATGCAAATCATGCTTGATTCCGGTCCAGGAAAGACATGGCCTGGAAGTTCGAGCTGGACTGTTCCCATGAGGCACATGGTCAAGGCTGATTTGCATATGGTCATGTCTGAACTGGGGTGGTGTGGAGTGCAAAAAAACGATGGATTTAGGCCCAGATCTCTGTACTGGGGAAATGTATGACATTGTTCTGCATTCTGTTCATCAATTGTTGTTTTGCATTAGTCCAGCAAAATAAACAGGCTGCATTTGATATTCCCTGACCTTACAGTTCAAACAAATCTAACCCTATATTCAAGCAATCTATTGCTTAGCTAACGAGGTCCTCAATTATTGTGAATAAACTTGTAAGTAGACATAATTTAAAACATTTTAAAAAAGCTTTTTACTCAATTCCTTCGCAGGGGATGTAGAACTAATTGTCATTGTCTAGGAATTTTCGGCTGAAATTTTCACATTTTGCATACTTTCTGCTGTGCAATCACAGCTTGGTAATGGCTCACACAGAAGGTAGTGGCAATGCAAGCTCCATCAGAACACACAATCAAAATGACATGTGAAGCCTATGGGCTTCACTGACAACAAATGTTCTGAAGTAGCACTCAGGGAGAATCAAAAGCTGAGTGTTTTGCCTAGAAGTATATCAACCTCTACGAATAGAATCTTTTGTCTCACTCCCATTGCCCCACCATTAACCCAAATTCCAGGGCTCAGGATAGATTAATCTACAATCACCTGATAAAAGGTCACCATAGAAACCTAAAGTCAGCCCTCTCTCCATGCTACCATACTTCAGTGTCGAAAGGCCCTCATTGCGATGTCGGCAGTCAGACTACCGACCGATATTGCGTCAGGAGTACCCCTAACAAGCAGTCCGTGGTCCGACCATCAAATTAGGATGGGACCACCGTGCTGGGGTTCAGAAAATGCTCTTTTACACAGCAGCTTGTGCTGCAGCCCAGGAAAAGGGTGGTCTGTTGGTCGGACTGCCACCGAAGGTCTGTCTGTGGTTATCCAACCAACATTGTAATGAGGGTTTAAGTTTACACCCTCAATTTCTGGAATGTTTAGGACACATTTCTATTGTCCGGAGAAGCTGCTACACAACCTATATCTTGTGACATGTAATATGATGTCCAATTATAAATGGGCCAAACCGGTTTCAGCAATCCTTTTATGACAACGTGTTGGATTCCTGCTAACATGTATGCCTTACACAGCACACACTTAACACGCACATGGGAAGTTTGTGCGAGAGTCAGTCTGTTTCATATAGGTGGACCTTTACTCGAATGTTGCTAGTAAGCAACATACATCTTATCAGTTTCTGAAAAAGCTATTTCCTGAAATATAATCATAACATTTTCAGGCAGGCAACACCTGTAGACGTCAACAAAACAGAAATGACATGATAGTTACATGTCATTTAAAAAGCACACTTGTTGCACCACTTCAAGTCTCATAGTCAAAGAACAATCCTGCGCCTCAACACATGCTGGTACAAACAAAAAAAGCCTAATAAATAAGTTTTAGGTACATTTTGGTCTCTCAGGGCAGAGGTAAATGCCATTTATCATAACAGAGGATATTAATGTACATAAGCTGTGTTAACAATGTAATTTTATAATTAATATTTAGCTTTCTAAATTTAAATATATTGAACATATTAATGGGTATAGAGCTGCCGGTTAGATGTTTCAACATGTTTTCTAAAAAACACAAAGGCAAACTGTCAACTACACCGAGCCATATAAACCAGCAACAGACTGCAGGTACCAAGTGATAGGACAAGAACATGACAACTTTCTGAAAGTGGAATTTTCAGAATTGTGACTTAAAAAGCAACTTCACCATTAAAGATGGTTTTAAATTACAATTCCTCAATCAATCACTGCATTTCTAAAGCGAGCTACATACCCGTGAGGGTCTCTAGGCGCTGGGGGGGTGGGGGGGGCTACTAGGTCTTGAGGAGTCTTCTGAAGGCCAACAGGTCCTGAGTCTGTCGTAGGCTGGTAGGGAGAGTGTTCCAGGTCTTGGCGGTGAGGTAGGAGAAGGATCTGCCGCCGGCGGTGGCTTTCCAGATACGAGGGACTGTGGCGAGGGCGAGGTTGGCTGAGCGGAGGCTTCTGGTGGGGGTGTGGAAGCTGAGTCGGTTGTTGAGGTAAGTAGGTCCGTTGTTGTGTAGTGCCTTGTGTGCGTGGATGAGGAGTTTGAAGGTGATCCTCTTGTTGACGTGGAGCCAGTGCAGGCCTCTCAGGTGGGGTGTGGTGTGGCTGTGGCGGGAAACGTTGAGGATCAGTCGAGTCGAGGAGTTCTGAATTTGTTGTAGTCATCTCAGGAGCTTGTTTGTTGTTCCTGAGTAGAGTGCGTTCCCGTAGTCTAGTCTGCTGGTGATGAGGGGCTGGGTGACGGTTTTCTCGTGTTGAGAGGGTTCCATTTGAAGATCCTGCAGAGCATTCGGAGGGTGTTGAAGCAGGACGCGGAGATGGCGTTGACTTACCTGGTCATGGAGAGGGTGGAGTCGAGGATGATCCCCAGGTTGTGTGTGTGGTCCGTGGGTTCCAGGGCTGTGCCTAGCGATGTGGGCCACCACCAGGAGTCGTCCCAGGCTGATGGAGTGGGTCCGAGAATGAGGAACTCAGGGGCATATTACCAAGCAATAGCGATAATTATCACTATTGCTTGGTTAGAGACAAAAATTTACCGCAGAGGTGCTGTGATTTTTACCGCAAATAAACCTTGGTATTACCAAGGTTTATCGCAAATGCGATAAAAATCGCCGCAATGCATGAATATCGCTGAAAAGCTTTAAAAGCCAAAAAAGCAGAGATAAACCCCCTTGATAATATGCCCCTCAGTCTTGTCTGAGTTCAGCTTCAGTCTGCTGTCCTTCATCCAGTCGGCTACGGCCTTCATTCCTCTGTGGAGGTTGGCTTTGGCGGTGTGGGGGTCTTGGGTGAGGGATATGATCAGCTGGTTGTCGTCAGCATAGGAGATGATGTTGATGTTATGTTGTCGTGCGAAGTGGGCGAGAGGTGCCATGTAGATATTGAACAGCGTCGGGCTGCGGGAGGATCCCTGTGGGACGCAGCAGATGATCTTGGTGGTTTTTGAGCGGAAGGGTGGGAGGCGGACGCTCTTGGTTCTGCCGGAGAGGAAGAATATGGTCCAGGCCAGGGCCTTCTCTTGAATACCGGCGTCATGGAGGCGTGCTAATAGGGTGCGGTGGCAGACTGTGTCAAAGGCTGCTGATAGGTCCAGGAGAATGAGGGCAGCTGTTTCTCCTTTGTCCATCAGGGTCCTGATCTCGTCAGTGGCGGCGATGAGGGCGGTCTCGGTGCTGTGGTTGCTGCGAAACCCGGATTGAGAAGAGTCCAGGATGTTGTTTTCTTCGAGGTAGCAGGTTAGCTGTTTGTTGACAATCTTCCCAGTCACTTTTGCCGGGAACGGGAGCATGGAGATGGGACAGAAGTTCTTGAGGTCCTTGGGGTCCACCTTGGGCTTCTTCAGAAGGGCGTTGATCTCTGCGTGCTTCCAGCTTTCCGGGAAGGTTGCTGTCTCGAAGGAACAGTTGATTGTTTTCCGGAAGCGGGGAGCAATGGTTGTGCTGGCTTTGTTGAAGACGTGGTGAGGCCAGGGGTCCGATGTGGATCCCGAGTGGATGGAGGTCATGGTTTTGATGGTGTCTTCATCGCTGACGCTGGACCAGGCGGTCAGGCGACTGGTGCGTATGGTAGTCGCAGGGGTGGTGCACTCGGTGGTGGGTGCGGGGGTGTCAGAGTCGAAGCTGTCATGGATGTCGGTGATCTTGTGGTGAGAGAAGGTGGCCAGAGAGTCGCACAGGTCTTGTGGTGGTGGGATGTCGTTGGTGTTGGAGCTGGGGTTGGCGGGTTCTTTCACAATGCTGAAGAGCTCTTTGGTGTGACCGCTGAGCCTGTCACCAGACTAGGTTGCCCCCACACACTGCTGCCTGCCTGCCTGCCACCAGTAAGCCAGTTAGCCCCCGCTGATTGCCGCTTCCTGTTTCTGCCGCTCGGACGACCCAGACGCCGCTGAGCCACCCGCCCCTGACTCTTCTCGCCGATGCCTCCCTGCGGCCCCGCCAGCCCATTCGCCGCCCGCTCCCGCCACCCAGCTGCTCCTCCCTCCCGGCCCCTTACTTAAGGGGACCGCGATCCTGCACTAGGGAGCAACCGCTGAGCCTGTCAAGAGGCTAGGTCGCCCCCACACACTGCTGCCTGCCTGCCTGCCACCAGTAAGCCAGTTAGCCCCCGCTGATTGCTGCTTCCTGTTTCTGCCGCTCGGACGACCCAGCCGCCGCTGAGCCGCCCGCCCCTTACTCTTCCCGCCGCTGCCTCCCTGCGGCCTGGCCCCACGCCAGCCCATTTGCCGCCACTCAGCTGCTCCTCCCTCCAGGCTCTTTACTTAAGGGCACCGTGATCCTGCACTAGGGAACGACCGCTGAGCCTGTCACCAGGTTAGGTCGCCCCCACGCACTGCTGCCTGCCTGCCACCAGTTAGCCATTTAGCCCCGGCTTATTGCTGCTTCCTGTTTCTGCCGCCCGCCCCTGACTCTTTCCGCCGCTGCCTCCCTGCGGCCCCACCCCCCGCCAGCCCATTCGCCTGCCCGCTCCCGCCACCCAGCTGCTCCTCACTCTCGGCTCCTTACTTATGATGCCCTCAGAGCGCCCGCGCAGCGGACGCGTGCTGCGGGCGGGACGGTTGTGCGCCAAAGGCGCGCCAAAGGCAAGCCCGTCTGCACCCGTCCGCGCCTGGACCGTGTCCAGTGCCGGAAACCCTGGATCTCAACGATGCCAACGTACCCGACGAGCCTACGACGCCTCCATCCTCCACGCACTCAACACCGGCCGGAACCCCGCCTGCTACCTGGCCACCCCGAAACGCACCCACGGACCATTCACCTGCCAGGAGTGCAAATTCACCTGCATCCGCACAGGACCAGCTCCCGCCAAACCCACCACCAGCAAGAATCACCTCAAGTGCATCCTGCTCAACACCCGCTCCGTCCACAAGCACGCAGTTGAACTCTGGAACCTCCTTGACACAACAGCACTGGACGTCGCCTTCCTCACGGAAACCTGGATGAAGGCCTCCTCAGCCCCCGACATCGCCATTGCCTACCCGGAGGGCTACAAGATCACCCGGAGGGACCGCATCAACCAAACCGGAGGAGGCCTTGCCATCATCTACAGGAACACCATCCGCATCACAACCAACTCAGACGACACCCTCACCGCCGCCGAACACCTGCACTTCCAGATTCACACAGACCACAGGACTACCCTCAGAGGCCCCCTAATCTACAGACTCCCGGGACCACGCACTCAATTCGCCGAAGCCATCGCAGACTTCGTAAGCCCACAAGCCCTCGCCTCCCCAGACTACATCCTACTAGGAGATCTCAACTTCCACCTAGAGAACAACAACGACAGCAACACCACCGCCCTGCTGGACAACCTCGCCAACCTGGGACTCAAGCAACTGGTGAACACCCCCACCCACTACGCCGACCACACGCTTGACCCCGTCGTCTCCTCCAGCAAGCACATCTCCTTCAACCACTCCACCGGACTCCACTGGACAGACCACAGCTGTGTCACTTCGCCTTCAGGAAAACCACTTCCCACCTCCACACGCAACAGGCCCCCTGCAGAAGCTGGAGAAAGATAACCGCCGACCAGCTCACCACCTCCCTCAGCCAGAACCCCCCCACCATCACAACGGACCCCAACGAAGCAGCCCACAACCTCGCCCAAAGGCTCGCCGAATGCGCCGACGAACTCGCACCACTGAGGAAACCACCCAGCGGGCCCCACAGCAGGAAAGCCTCATGGGGTACGGACGACCTCATACACTCCAAGAAAACCTGCCACTCCCTGGAGAAATCCTGGCGCCAGAACCAGACAACAGAGAACATGACAGCCCTCAAGAACGCCACCCGCAAGCACCACCAACTGATCCGTACTGCCAAGAGAACCACCTACAAACAGCGCCTGGACAACAACACCCACAACAGCAAGGAACTCTTCCGCATCGTAAAAGAGCTCTCCAACCCCAGCGCCTGCAACACCGACATCACACCCTCGCAAGACCTCTGCGACTCCCTCGCCTCGTTCTTCCACGCAAGATCGCCGTCATACACGACAGCTTCGGCACACAGACCAACGACCCAACCACCGAACCAGCGCACTCAACCGCACCTGGAACCCAGTCAGCACTGAAGACACTGCCCGCACCATGAGCACTGTCCACTCCGGCTCTCCCACCGACTCATGCCCACACTACATCTTCAACAAAGTTGACTCCATCATCGCACCCCTAACTCCGTGACGTCATCAACAGCTCCTTCGCAGCTGCCACCTTCCCAGAGAGCTGGAAGCATGCCGAACTCAGCGCCCTCCTGAAAAAACCCACCGCGGACCCCACGGACCTCAAGAACTTCCGACCCATCTCGCTCCTCCCGTTTCCTGCCAAAGTCATTGAGAAGACGGTCAACAAACAACTCTCCGCCTCTCCCTCGTCCCGTCACAATCCGGTTTTCAAGCTAACCACAGAACTGAGACCGCCGCTTCATCGCAGCCACCGACGACATCAGGTCTATGCTCGACAACGGGGAAACCACCGCACTCACCCTCCTGGACCTCTCAGCAGCCTTCGACATGGTATGCCACCGCACCCTGATACAACGCCTCAGCGACACAAGGCCTTAGGATGGATCATCTTATTCCTCGCTGGCAGAACCCAGAGAGTCCGCCTCCCCCGTTACGGTCAGCAGCTATCGAAGTAATCTGCGGCGTCCCACAAGGATCCTCGCTCAGCCCCATACTCTTCAACGTCTACATGAGACCCCTCGCAGCCATCGCACGCAAACACAACCTCAACATCATCTCCTACCCCGACGACACACAGTTGATAGTCTCCTTCACCAACGACCCGCCACCGCCAGAGCCAGCCTCCAGGAAGGAATGAAGGACGTCGTGGAATGGATGAAGGTCAGCCGCCTGAACCTGAACTCAGACAAGACGGAAGTCCTCATCCTCGGACCTTCGCCCTCCGCCTGGGACGATTCCTGGTGGCCACCTGCCCTGGGCACCGCACCCAAGCCTACGGACCATGCATGCAACCTGAGCTTCATCCTGGACTTCTCTCTCACAATGACCAAGCAAGTCAACGCCGTCTCATCGTCCTGTTTCAACACCCTGCGCATGCTCTGAAAAACCTTCAGATGGATCCCCACCTCAACCAGGAAGACGGTCACCCAGGCCCTCATCACCAGCCGCCTGGACTACGGAAACACCCTCTACGCTGGTACCACAGCCAAGCTCCAGAAAAGACTACAGCGCATTCAGAACGCCTCGGCAAGACTCATCTTGGACATCCCCCACCACAGCCCCATCTCTGCCCATCTGAAGAATCTGCACTGGCTCCCCGTCAGCAAGAGATTCACATTCCGACTCCTCACCCACACACACAAGGCTCTCCATGATGTGGGCCCCATGTACCTCAACAACCGCCTCTCATTTTACACGCCAACCCGCCAGCTCTGCTCCGCCAGCCTCGCCCTCGCCACGGTCCCAGGGATTCGCAAAGCCAGCGCCGGAGAAAGATCCTTCTCCTACCTGGCAGCCAAGACATGGAACTCCCTCCCCGCCCTCCTCCGGCTGACACAGGACCATCTCGCCTTCAGGAAGCAACTCAAGACCTGGCTGTTCAAGCAGTAGCGACTCCCCCCAGCGCCTTGAGACCCTAACGGGTGAGTAGCGCGCTCTACAAATTCCTTGATTGATTGATTGATTGATTGGTGTTGTGTGCGTTGTAGTCTAGGTGGTCCTTGAAGGCGGTCTTATTGGCGGTCCTAATGTGTTGATGGTGTCTGCGGGTGGCGCTATTGAGGGCTGTGTGGCTGTCTGGTGTTTGGTCGTGGAGCCATTTCTTCTCCAACGTCCGACACGTGTGCTTGGAGATCCAGAGGTCTTCGGTGAACCAGGCGGCTTTCTTGTTGGTGTGGTTGGTTGTGGAGGTCTTGAGAGGGGCAAGGGTTTTGGCGCAGTCGTTGATCCACTGTGTGAGGTTGGTCGCTGCGGTGTCTGAGTCGGTGGGGTCGGTGGGTGGTCTCTGGGCGAGGGTAGTAGTCAGACACCAAACATGACTTTCCTACCTACTACTGATCAAAATGTATTACTTATTAAATTTAACTATCTAAACAATTCTAGTAGCATGTCTGAGTAACTGTACCGGCACACATTTACAATCGTACTAATAGGAATGTCATGTGACATATCCCTAGACTTCCATTTATTCGGTGTGAATCATATATAGCTGGCAATTATGCCGAGGGGAAATGATCACATTTTTCGTTATTTATTTGTAGGGAAAACATACTCATCAGATTGCAAAGAAGGCACCTGTACCGGACCGACGCATAATTCCTGATCCAGACTGGATTACTGGCGACCACACAGGAAATTTGTACCTGGACCAACTCAGTGGAACACTAACCTAAAACGTTGTCAGATCATTCCCCTGTGAACCTGGAGCTTGCCATCCCAACTCATACCCCTAGACAGTTCCCATAGAGACTCCAACACTCTGCACTGCAAGATCAAGTATTTCAGAACGAATTGCATCAAGTGATCATAGACTTCTTTCAGCTCAACACTGGCTCTGTAAAAAGTTCAAGAACGCTTTGGGAGGCATTCAAAGTAACTATACGGGGACATTGCATTAGTAAGCATACGGGAATACTTAAGGATATACAGCAGCAACTAGACATTAAGCATGGGCTGAAAATTCGAATTTGTAGTTTTTCCGCAATCCGCGAAACTCGCAAAATCGCGGTAAAATCCGCGAATCAGTGGGGACAAATTTTCAGCCAAGCACTTACAGGGTTACAGCAGCAGGTGCAAAAGTTGAAGCTATTTTTTTGTAACCTTTTACAAAGGGTTACAAAGAAATTAACTTCAACTTGGGCACCTACTGCTGTAAGCCTGTAAGTGCTTCCTGGCGCCTGGTTACCTACTTGCAACTTTTCTCTGACCCTTGAAGCAGGGTCAGAGAATAGTTAGAAGTAGGCAATGAGGCGCCTGTCACGAAAATTAAACCTCAACTGCAATGCAATAGGTCTCGCATTAGGAAAGTTTGAGCTATTGGTCTTGTAAATGACAATTTTTTTTATTTATGTGTTGGTTTTGAAAATAGCTAGATTAATAGCTTTGTCATTTACAATGCCAATAGTTATAACTTTCGCAAATCTGACACCTATAGCATTTGTAATGCTACAATTTTTTTGTATTTATGTGACTTAGATGTATTGATATTACAAATTACAATGGCTTTTAATTTTTTTAAATAATTAATACTTAAATAAAAGTGATTTTAATTTATAATGGCAATAGCTTAAACTTTTGTAAATAACTCTTGTGAAGATTATGTTCAGTGTATTTTATTGTGACGAAAATCCAAGAACAGAAGTGAAATATTAACATCTTTTTGTGACATTTGTAATAAAGCTGGAAACATTGAGAGAACATATTTGAACCAGTTGTTGTTGAATGGTTGCGCAGATTGATGCTGGGGTGGCGCTGAGTGGTGCTGTGGTGATGCTGAGTGGTGCTGTGGTGGTGCTGAGTGATACCGGGATGGTGCTGAGTGATGCTGGGGTGGTGCTGAGTGGTGCTGTGGTGCTGTGGTGGTGCTGAGTGATGCTGTGGTGGTGATAAATGATGCTGTAGTGGTGCTGAGTGGTGCTGTGGTGGTGTTGAGTGATAATGTGGTGAGGCTGAGTAATGCTGTGGTGGTGCTGAGTGATGCTGTGGTGATGCTGAATGGTGCTGTGGTGGTGCTGATTGGTGCTGTGGTGGTGCTGAGTGATGCTGTGGTGGTGCTGAGTGATGCTGTGGTGGTGCCGAGTGGTGCTGTGATGGTGCTGAGTGATAATGTGGTGGCACTGAGTGATGCTGTGGTGGCGTTGAGTGATGCTGTGGGGGCAGAAAGGCACACAAATGAGTCTAACAGAGGGCAGAAGGGCACAAAAAACGAGTCTAACAGAGGGCAGAAGGGCACAAAAACAAGGGAATAACAGAGGGCAGAAGGCCACAAAAAACGAGTCTAACAGAGGGCAGAAGCGCACAAAAACAAGGGAAAAACGAGTCTAACAGAGGGCAGAAGGGCACAAAAACAAGGGAAAAGCGAGTCTAACAGAGGGCAGAAGGGCACAAAAAACAAGTCTAACAGGGGGCAGAATGAATCCCGCCCTGCGTGTTTGTCCACGAAGATGCCACCTTTTTGTGCAATACCTCTACTCAACTGGAGTACTTTCTACTGTCTAATCAGTAAGTCCTCCCTCGTTGGCTAAATGTATAGAGGCAGATTTCCAATAACTGGCGCATCCCCAGGGATGCGCCAGTTTTGTGCGCCGCAGCTCCGCCACCCATGGTGCGCCGCATTTACAATGTGGCGCACCATGTGGCAAAAACGGCACAGATGCGTCACGCATCTGTGCCATAAAAGCAGCGCATTGCTGGAGCTGCGTCGCAAGCGTGACGCAGCTCCAGCAATGCTCTGGGGGGCCCTATCTCCCCAATGCTGCGTCAAGCCTTGCGTCTGCTTCAAGCTGGCGCAGGGTTTTGACGCAGCATTGGCCTAAAAGTGACTGAGTGAAATCTTGTAGATTTCACTCAGCCACTTTTAGGAGGCATTCCTGCACAGGAACGCCTTCCCCTGCACCGGAACGCCTCCTGATGGCGCAGGGCTTTACAACCTGATGCATCTCTCAGATACGTCACGTTGTAAAATCTTTTGCGCTGCCGCTGCGTCCCAAAAGTGAAGCAACTGCGGCGCAAAAGAGGTGCAAGCGGCTTGTATATCTGCCCCATAGTGCTTTTACTACACTGTAGCTGGGTAAAGGGCCAGAAGATGTGTCTCCAGTGACCATGTGTGCCTGTGCCTGTGTTACAGGCACACATGGTCACTGGAGACACATCTTCTGGCCCTTTGCGCAGCTGCAGTGTACTAAAAGCACTATACATTTACCCAATGAGGGAGCACTTACTGGATTAGGCAGTAGAAAGTACTCCAGGGCAAATCGCAAAAAATCTGCGATTTTGCTGGAAAATTCGCGAATTCACAGATTCACAGACTTTTTGGGCGATTTCGCGGGGAAATCCGTGAATTCTCGGAACGCAAATTCGAAAATTTCGCCCATGCTCATGGCAGACAGGGATATTCGGAACTTAGACTCTGAATACACTGTCACATTAGACACCACACTTCTGGTGGATATTAGACGCAAAGTAGACACATTCCATGAGTATGCTGACACTGAGATGAAATATTTATCATGGAAATTCACAGCTAGGAACTTTGGTGACTGGGGGCGACCAGGTAGAGCATTATCGCACAAAATTAGACCCACTCACTTGACAGCACATATAACATAAATCACAAATAAACAGGATCTGCCAATGTACGACACTCCCTCTATCCTGGATAGCTTTATCTCTTATTACTCTAATGTATATACCAAGCGGTCCACAACTTCTCAGCCAGAAATACACGATTATTTAGATGATATTGGCTTAGCATGACTCTCGTTTACACATCGGGAATACTTCGGCCACCATATAACAGAAGATGAATTTAAGGAAGTGATCAACTGGCTGCCAAACAACAAAGCACCTGGCCTAGATGGCCTGACGGGTGAATTTTACAAAGAATTCAGAGACCTCCTGGTGCCTCACCTGGCTGAGATGTACGAGGAAGAGTATGAGGAAGGCGTCCTTCCATTGTCACTACATGAGGCCCTTTTAATAGCTCTTCCCAAGCCTGGTAAAGACCCAAAAAAATGTGACTCGTGCCGCTCTTTATCACTTATAAACATTGATGCCAAAATTTTAGCCAAGACAATTGCGAATAGAATACAACCCCTACTGGGCTCCCTGGTCCTGTCGGACCAGGCTGGCTTCATCCCCTCTAGATCCACGACACAAAACATACGCACCATATTTGCAATGTATCATAGCTTAAACCCAGAACTGCCTGCAGCAGCCGCCCTCCTGGATGCTGCGAAAGCCTTTGAATCAGTGGAGTCGGAGTTTATGCTTACAGTCCTGTCCAGAATGAGGTTCCCACCATCTTTCCTAAAATGTATCTCCCTGATGTACACGGAACCCAGAGCCAGAATACGAATAAATGGCATCACTTCGCAACATTTAGAGATAAGCCGTGGGACACGACAGGGATGCCCTTTGCCTCCTATCCTATTTGCGCTCATGTTGGAACCACTAGCCTGTATAATCAGACAAAAGCACCCAGAAGCAGCCCTACATTTTAATCTTCGCCCTATCGCAATTTCTCTATATGCAGACGACATGGTGATATACACCAGATATCCGGATACCAATTTAAAACCGCTGATAAGAGAATATATTAGATTTGAAAAATACTCCGGGCTCTGGGATAAGTCAGTAGTAATACATTACATTAGTGACCCAACAGCCCACTTTAGACTATCCATTACAATGGCACACTGAGCAGGTAAAATATCTCGGAATCTGGGTCCATTGTGGCCCAGACATAGTGATCAGGGAAAATTACGGTAAAGCTGTGATCAAACTGGAAGAACAGGTCGAAAAATGTATTAAACTTCCTCTATCATTGGCGGATAGAATAGCACTCCAGAAAATGATAGTCTTACCTAGATTTTATACCTGTTTTGGAATATTCCGATATGGCTCACGCAGACGTTTATCTCTAGATTGCGAACAGCGCTGCAACGCCTCACATGGGCTGGGAAACAACCCAGAGTTAGCTGGAGGATATTAACCAAACCATATCATCAAGGAGGATTTGGCGCCCCAGACCTTCAATTATATTACTATTGTGCTCAAGCACACCACGCACCCTACTGGATACAACCCCACTCACATATCCCACATATTGCAGTGGAAAGCGATAGCATTCTTCCAAAACAACTGACTAATTAATGGTCGGATCCCATTAAGTTTTACCCCAGGGACACGATACACACAGTTAAATGCACGTCTAAAGCGTGGCACACTTTGGGATTTCGAGCACAAAAGCTCCCTTTATATGCTCCGGCGCTCCCATTGGCAAACCACCCCAAACTCTCGGTCAAACAGGAAAAGAAAATGCGAACGGCATTGGGTGATATGGGTTTCTTGACCATGGACACGTTGTTTCCTCACAAGAAATTCATTCCGCAAAAAGACCCATCTCTATGTGCACATCAAACGCCATTAAAGATGTTCGCGTACTTCAGGCTGCGTTCAGCAGTCAAGGAATTGTACAAGTCATTCCGGAAGAACCCACACCGTTACATGCACTACAGATACTCTTGACAGCACCTACGTAAAAAAGTCTAGTCACACGACTATATACTGCGTCTCAGAATGAACAGACTCTAAGGTTTGATAGATCGCTCCAGAGGTGGGTGGAAATAACTGGTGAAACAATATCTAAAGAGGACTGGGGCTACAGTTGTGCTCAATTACACTTACTTACTTCAAATTGTAATTTATGGATTATCCATTTTAAGTTTATCCATTAGACATATTACACACAGTTCAAACTACACTGATATGGCCTTAAAGCGGATGACAAATGTCTGCGCAGTACCACACCCCAGGCTGATTTTCCACACATGGCATGGCCTAGTTTGCACACGTATTGGCAGGAAATCACAGATACATTATCAAATATGCTAGCCGAGCACATTCCGAACACACCACTGGTATGCCTGCTGGGTATCCTAAAACTTAAATTAGCTAAATCAATCAATCAATCAATCAAGGCACTTATAAAGCGCATTACATACCCGTTAGGGTCTCAAGGCCTGGCGGTAACGCTTTTACTCGCCAAAAGACGAATAGCTATGAAGTGGGGTAGCAAAATAATAATAATCCACATTTGTAAAGCGCACAATCACCCGTAAGGGTCTCTAGGCGCTGTCGGGAAGATTAAGCAAGCTATTGCCCAGAGTCACATGGTGCTGGGCTAATCTGCCGCTGGTGCCGAGGATCGAACCGTGATCCCCAGGTTCCTGTGTCAGTTGCCCTAGCCGCATCGCCACACCTAGATGCAAAGACTGGATAACAGAGATGATATACTGTAAAGAAACCCTGGGGGCGCATGTGGAGGAATTGCCTCAGGCCTCCAGACCTAAGGACTTCTGGCAACCGCTGACAGATTATCTGCAGCAGACACAAGACGACACTTGACTACAGGATACAGGGGTTAAAATAGACATGGGAGTGGGACATATGTAGACTTCGCAACGCTCAACACATTCAGTCCCAATGTAAATAACATATAAGGTCATAGCCATGGTACGGGAGATTGTGCCGGGGAGATCCTTTGGTTGTAATGTTTTTTAAATGAATAATGTATTGTAAGCAGTGAATTGTATTATACACTTCGTCTTTCTCTTCATTGTTGTAAGTACAGGGCAATTATGACGAGTGTACAACAGACAACATATGTTTAATATACATTGATGCTGCTTGGTGAAAAAAAAAACGAATTAAAAAAAAACATACTCATCAGACAAGAAAGCCCCTATCCTACACCGCCTTAAAATATGGGAGTGATCTGTTCCCATTCCCAGTGTAGAAGAGGAGTCACTGAAGTCCTTGAAAATATCCGAGCATTTCCAGGAAGGGAAAAGGTTGGATTCCAGTTTGGGATTGTCCATCGACATAGGGTCATATTTTCAAAGAGTTCATGCTACGTAACAGGGCGAGTGAAGTTGATGTGCTGAGTTGCGTGTACAGTAAAGAGCAGAGCTACACCATTTCTTCAAAAAAATGATGCAGCTCTGCCCTTTCCATGGGCTGGTGCACTCGGGGCTTCCGAGCGCAAATGCAGACACCCTTGCCCCAAAGTGCAAGGGTGTCTGTGTTAAGGTCAGAGTCGTTTTTGTGCCGAAAGGGGTACCTTCCAGCACAAAAACGAGCCTTTGAGACTATTTCTTCTTTGCATGTGTGCTGCATGCAGCATGAATGCAAAGTATAAATAACAAGAACAAAGAAATATTTTTCTCCTCATTACTCAAGTCTCAGGCAGGTGAACCATTTTGTCACAAACCCATGTCTACTAGTCTTTCCAGACATTGCTGGATACTCAGAAATGCCTATGGACCACCCATTGAACGTCTACCAGAAACAAAGTACTGAAAGGCAGTGCAGTGCGTTTAACCTCATAGCTGCTATTAAACATTCCTCCCCAGTGCTGCGCTGTCCATTGGAACTGGTGCTGAATGGACGTCCAATGGTCGTGCGCAGCACTGGGGAGGTAGTGCTGCCGTCGGCCAATGCACCGAGGCAGCACTTAAGGGGTTAAGCTGCCATATTTGTTTTTACAAAGCAATGCAAATAACCATTTGTGTTGCCCGGTTACTTACCGGTAATACACATTACTCCGAGTCCTGGTCTCCCCGTCCCATTCCTGACAAGTGAGCAGCTAGTCTGCTCCACAGAAACCCCTACCTAGCTGAGCTGTTTGCACTTCCCCCTATGTTTACGTCACCATCACGTGACTATAAAGGGGGAAGTGCATCTAATCAACATCCTGAAAATACCAAAGAAAATCAGAACGAAAAAAAACAGACAATCACCCAAATAAAAACCCAAACCAGGGAGGGAGGGAAGGGCTCAGGAATCGGACGGGGAGACCAGGACTCGGAGTAATGTGTATTACCGGTAAGTAACCGGGCATTACCTCCTCGTCCTGTCTCCCCGTCCCATTCCTGACAAGTGAGCCCATACCCAAGCACACGGTGATTGTGAGAAAAAAACAGACCAGAAATAATGAGAAAAAACAGGTCCATTTTAATCATCAGAAAACAGTACAAACTATAAATCATGTACAGAAGACAGGACACAAGCCCCAAAGGCAGCAGAGGCCGCCATCCCCAACTGAAGACGGTAATGAGCAACAAAAGTAGGGGGAGAAGCCCACGTGGCAGCATTGCAAATGTCCCTCAACGAGGCACCCTTGAACATGGCCCAGGAGGACGACACGCTCCTAGTCGACCTACCCTGAATAGAAGAAGGCAGAGGGCAGAGGGCAGAGGGCAGTGGGCAGAATCGTAAGCAGAAACCACAGCACCCCTGACCCACCGAGACAAAGTGGACAAGGAAGCACGAAGCTCCAGCCCCGAGAGGCCATAGGTGACGAACAGTGAATCAACCTTCCTGAAGCCAGCCGTACGCCCCAAGTAGATGCGGAGAGCCCGCAGCACATCTAAAGAATGGAGGAGTACCTCCTCAGGAGAGGCAGGAGCCGGAAAAAACACCGGGAGGACAATATCCTGCTGACAGTGAAAGGAAGACACCACCTTAGGAAGAAAGAACTGACTTGGACGGAGAATGACCTTATCCTCGCAAAAGCGCAAGAAGTGAGGGGAAGCCATCAGCGCCCCAATCTCAACAACCCTCCGCCCAGAAGTAATGGCCACCAAGAAAATAATCCAAGGGCTCGAAAGGAGGACCCGTCAAAGCCCGGAGAACCAAGGGAAGATCCCAAGGAGGGACAGGAGAACGAGAGACAGGACGCTGAAGCAAGAAACTCCGCAAAAGGCGAGCCACCAACGGGGAAACAGAGGAAACAGAAGAACCCCGGAAAGCAAGAATGGCAGCCCACTGGGCACAAAGGGAAGAAACCGCAAGCCCCAAGACGAAACCATCCTGCAAGAAGTCCAAAACCTTCACGGCCTCACAGGAGGCAGAAGAGAGACCCCTCACAAGACACCAGGAGGAGAAATTCTTCCAGTGACGGTCATACGACTTCAAGGTGGAAGGACGTCTAGACAGCTGGAGACAACGGGCAACCTCAACCGAGCAACCCAGACCCAGCAAACCTAACCTTTCAAGTGCCAAACCCCCAGGGGATGCAGGGAGGCAACCCCCAGAAGAGGAGCCCGCAGCGGTGAGGGAGATAGGGGAAACCTCCAATGAGGGCAAACAGAAAAGGTCAGCAGAAGGGGGAACCAAGACTGCCGAGACCATTCCGGAACCACCAGGAGAACCTCCGCACGATCCCAACGAATCTTTCGTAGGACCCTCGGAATTAAGGCAAACGGAGGGAAACAACAGACCCCTCGACCACGGAACCGAGAAAGCATTGGTGGCCCACGCCAACAGAGAGGGAACTATGCTGCAAAACCGAGGAAGAAGGGCGGACTCCTCCGAGGCAAACAGATCCAGCCAAGGAAGGCGAAACCGGCGGACAATCAGGTCAAACAGATCCGGGGACAGACAAAGAGAAACCGAGGAGGGGAACACCCTGCTCAAAGAATCCGCAGGCCCATTCTCCTTCTCCGGAAGATAGACCACCGTCAGAGACAAGAGACTCGACTCGGCCCAAAGGCCGATCTTCCGGGACAGGAGAAACAGAGCCCGACACATGCACTTCTGGTGATTCACATAAGAACGAACAACCTCATTGTCTGTCTGCACAGAGACCGCCCGACCCCGAAGAAGAGGAGCGAACCAAAGAAGAGCCAACCAAACCGCCCTCAACTCCTTACAGTTCGAGGACTGGAGGGACTCGAAACTGGACCACCGACCCTGAGGAAGGAGATCAAACCCCCGGGAAAGAGAGAGAGGGGACAACCACTACTGGAGATCCGCCCGAATCCCCGGAGTGACAGGGATCAGAGTCTCGTAGTCCAAGGAGGCAGGATCTCAGTGCGACAGGACATGATGCAGAAGGGGGTACAGATGGAGCCTGGACCAGGGAAGGAGATGCAGAGTGGAAGCCCTGACTCCGCAACCAGAGATGGGCAGACACCCTGGATTGGGACAGAAGCCAGGAAAGATGACGAAACAAAGTCAACTGGCGCTCCTGCGAGAGAAAAACCATGTCCAAGTCCATGCGGAAGAGAGCCTCCAGGAACTTCAGGGACTGGGAAGGCACCAGGGAGGACTTCCTGTGGTTGATAAGGAACCCAAAGGAACCGAGCAGAAGACACACCTGGTCCACATCCGTCAGAGCCTGCGAAAAAGAAGGAGAGACAATCAACCAATCATCCAGATACGGAAAAACCAGAAGACCTCTGGAATGAAGGATACCCACCAGAGGGGCCAAGAGCTTGGTGAACACTCTGGGCACCGAGGAAAGGCCGAAAGGAAGCACCCGGAACTGATAGTGAAGGCTCCCCACAGCAAACCGGAGAAAACGCTGGTCTTCCGGATGGACAGGAACGTGCAGATAAGCATCCATGAGATCCAGGGACGCCAGGAAGCCCCCTGGCAGGACCAGAGGCAGGATGGACTGGAGCGTCACCATCTTGAATGGACGGCGGACCACGAAGCGATTGACCCGCTTCAGATCCAGAACAGGACGAAGATCCGAAGTGTCCTTCTTCGAGACAAGAAAGAGGATAGAATAGCAACCCTTGCCCCTCTCCAGAGGGGGGACCTCCACAATAGCCCTTTTTTCCAACAGAAGCCGCACACCTGCCAACAAAGCATCCCTGCGCAGAGGAAGACAAGGCAGGGGAGTCTGAACAAAACCCGGAGGAGGATGAGAGGAAAACTCTATCCGGCAACCTTCCGAAACAGTCTGAACCGCCCAGGCATCCGGTACCGACAACCACTGGGTGCGGAAGGATTGGAGGCGACCAACCGGCAAGAGCAGACAGTCATTGAGAAGAGGTGGAAGCGGGGTGGCAACACCGGCAGCGGCCCGGGGCTTGGTACTTCCAGGGGCCCCCCGGCCACGACCCCTGCCTCGAAAGGGCTGAGAAGCGCCATGAGCAGGAGGCCCAAAAGCGCGTTGGTAACCAAATCCACGACCCCGAGAAGGAGGGCGGACCGGAGCCACCAATTTGCGGTTCTCAGCAGACTGCTTGACCATACTCTCCAGCTGGGGGCTGAACACCTTGGAACCTGCAAAGGGCAATTTAAGGAGGACCGACTTCTGTGAAGAGTCCGCCTTCCAGGAACGCATCCAAATATGACGATGGGCAGCGATGGAAGCACCAGAAGCAGCCGCCGCCGCCCCCAAATTGTCAAAGGAAATATCCGACAGGTACCTAACCTGTTGTTCCATCAAAGACAAAAGAGGCGTGGCATCCTCGCCGTCCTGCAGTAGAACTGACAGGGACTGGAAATCCTTAAGGAGCCACTGAACCATATAGTTTGAATAGGCAGTTGCACGGATGGAAAAATTGGAAGCAGCATAAGAACGCTTCACAGCACCTTCAACGCGCTTATCCACAGTGTCCGCAGGAAGGGCGTCCTCAGAAACGACCAAACCCTGAGAAGAGAGGCCAGCCATTAGATTATCCACCTTCACAGCCTGAGGGAACTCAGTAGCAAAACCCTCCAGAGGGTAACGCCGAGACAGGAAACAAGGAAAAGCAGACTTGTCCACCTCCTGCCATTCGTGGGACAACACCTTGCGAATAGCACCGTGCAAAGGTAAAGAATCCGGAGCAGGCTGGACATATTGCGTGAAGAAGTCATCCTCCAAAACATCAGCGGCAGGAGAGAAGCCCAAATTGGACCTAACATGTGCGAAAAGTTCAGTGAGCTCAGCACCCTGAACAAAACATCCACGCACACCCTCATCTTCCTCAGGACCCAAGTCATCCTCAGGGTCAGCCTGTGGATCCACAAAAACACGAGGCCTCTTGGGAGGAGGACCAGCCGCATCCCTAGCCAGGAAAGCAGCAGACACAGCCTCACTGACAAGGAGACGCAGGGCATCCAGAGGATTCGCAGAAGATGAAGCCTCAGCATCCATCCTAGAAGCACAAGTCCAAAAACCACACCAACAGGCAAAAACAAGGACAAAAACACATCCAAGAAGGACCCCATATATACAGGACGAGGACCCGAACACCTGTGCCAGGAAAGCAATGGGCCGGCATAAAAAGCCCAATTAGCAGCCAACACGCCCCCTAATGCACAAACCATCGGAGCACCATAACACCAACACTCTCAAAGCCCCAGCCCGCTAAAGCAGGGTGAAAAAGGACCAGAGGAAACCCAGGGACGGCCGCTGAAGCTGGTCAAACAAAGCCTGGTAAGTGAAATGACCAAAAACGGCCGCTAACGCGAGCCGCGTGTACTAACAGTGCCCCAAAACAGAGACGGCCGCTAGCGTGAGCCGCGTGCAAATTAACAGCCCCAAACACAAGAGGCATCACGGGGGGATCGGTAGCGCAAGAAACAAGGCGGCCGCTTAAGCACGCCGCCGCATCCACACACACAACAGCAGGGAACTTACCCGGTACACTGGCAGCCCCCAACAGCACAGCCAGGAACGCGATCTCAGGAGCGCAGAAAAAAAAGAACAGGATGTTGATTAGATGCACTTCCCCCTTTATAGTCACGTGATGGTGACGTAAGCATAGGGGGAAGTGCAAACAGCTCAGCTAGGTACGGGTTTTTGTGGAGCAGACTAGCCGCTCACTTGTCAGGAATGGGACGGGAAGACAGGACGAGGAGGTAATGCATTGTAAGTACCACAAAGGAATTTACGTTGGGTCTGCGATTTTGCTATGGTCTTCCTCTAAATATGTGGTGCAAAGCCAACACCCAAATTTTTTAAAATCTGGTACAAAATCTTTGAAAGCCTGGGCCATTGATTCCCAGTGAATCAACATTTACAGGGCTACCATGCTTTGCTCCACCCACTTCGACACTCCTTGCTTGAGATTTATTTTTGCAGATTTCTCCACACTCGTGGAGAAGTAATCCACAGCAGTAAAGTCATTTACATATGTCAGGATTTCACTTGTTAATTCCAGGCAGGTGGAAATAAAGGTGTTTTCCTCTATAGGCCTATGCCTCTAGGTAAAAACTCCTGTTGTAAATAGGGTCCCTTAACTTTGCATAGAAATTTGTAATGAAGGGAAATAAAGTACAGGCTTTCGTTTTCAACTCGTTGCAAGCAAGCTTGTTCGGAGGAAACGTATCCTTCCCTCACTGGTATGGTATAGACACCAAAATGCAGTGAACTCAGTAAAGTGTAAGATTCTTGTTCAATCTCAGCCTACTTGTCCTCTGAAAGATTCCTATGTTGATGGATCACAGGTCTTACAGATGCCACCAGCACGTCTATTTCCCCTAAAACCTCTCCCTCTTCCATTAACAATCTTCAACAGTCAGTAGTTGTGGAACAATTTAGAGATATTGGTGCCAATGCAAGAAAATACTTCATACTTGACAAAGGGTAATAGGTAATTCAGAGAGGGAATAGATTAAGGAACGAAGCACAATTATTGAAATGAGCACATTCGGAAGACTTGTTGAAAACAATTCCAGGCGTGATGCAACGTATGCAGGTTTCAATGGAAATATGAGCATTAAATGTTCATAATGAGAGAACCTTCAAGCCAATTTTGGGTATCGTAGGACAGTTGTAAATAAATATATACCGAATATAACTTAAAATGTGCAAAACGTGTTAGAAATGGGAGTCTCTGATGGGAAACGTCGTTTACGACGCAACTTTTAGCACTGAGTGCTATTACAACGCAGACTTTAAAACGCATTCCATTACATCACATTACACTGGGGGTCGCTCTTGGATAGGGAATACTTTTAATTTACTATCCAACACCTTCCCCAGTGTCCACGGAGACTGGTGTTGGAATAGTAAATTAAAATATTCACTATCCAACACCCCTTAAGGTAATGCTTTGTAAAGGAATGCGTTTTAAAACGTGTGTTGTTACAGCATGCGTGCTAAAAGCATGCGTTGTAACAACGTACATCCGTCTCTGATTGGCAGTGGTATGCAATCTGTCCAAATAGGGACCCTTCCTTCTAGTCAGGATAAGGGAGTAACACAACCAAGATAACCCCTGCTCACCCCCTTGGTGGCTTTAAATGAGCAGTCAGGCCTATCTCAGAGGCAATGTGAAAAGTATTTGTACATAACACATACAGTCACACAGTGAAAACACTACAAATGGACACCACACCAGTTGAGAAAAATAAAGTATCTTTACCTAAAACAAACAAGACAATAATGACAAAAATTCAAAATACGCAACTCAAAATATGAAGCAATGCTGTCTGTAGAAAACTAAGGAAACATGATTTTTACACAAAGTACCTCAAATGCGTAAAAATCCACAAGGCAAAGCAGCCGCAGAGGAGGAAAAAGTCAGAAAACACAGCAATGTGTCAGTTCCTGAGTCCTTTGGGAGGCAATGCAGCAGCTCTTCTGCACACAGGAGAAGTGATGCATCGAATCCGGACTGTAAGGGGAAGTGATGCATCTTTTCCAAGATGGTTCTGGTCTGCGAGTGCTGTGTCGGGTAACACCTGACACACAGGTGTGATGTGTGGAAATCCGGACAAGCTGGAGATCGATGCGTTGGGAGCAAACAGGGACTACGTCCATTTCTTCAGCTGTGGTCCCATGATGTGCTGATTCTTTCAGCCACACAGCAGGGCCCGCATTGGGGTCAGTGCGGGGGTCTCAGACTACGGAGACATGGTGCACTGAACTTGGGCTGTGGTGGTTTGTTTGGCCACTGACAGGCGCTGCATTGATTTCTTCAGCTGCACGGTAGTGGTGCATGGAAATTTTACCACACAGTGGTGCTATGTCAGAAAAACAGGTGGTGGAAGGGCAATGCATTGCTTTTGATGTCTTCTTGATGCTTTTTGCAGCATGAACAACCCCCAAGGGCCCAGAAATGGAATTGTCACCACAAGGCAGGTGAGAAGACACAGCAATGGAGTTCAAGGATACTGCATTTGAAGCCTTTGTGTCTGTGACACTTCTGAACAGGAGGCAAGATCTACTTCAAGCCCTTGGAGTACCTGGGATCGGTTTCGGGTTCATAACTCTCATCAGCCAGGCTATCTAGAATCCAGTGACAAAGTGAGCAAGGGACCCATGTCTGGTCATACCCTGCCAACTTAGGGAGAGCAAAGCAATACCAAGAGGGATGATGGATGGAGCGTTTGAGCAAATCAAACACTCACCCCCAGTCGACTCATCTGGGTTTAACCCATCATCATTCTTTAGCTCGCTCCACCACCCCAGTTCAGGCATCGCCATAATCAAATCAGTCTAACCCTGTGCCTCATCGGAACAGTCCAGCGCTGAACTACCTAGCCATGTTACCCCTGGACCAGAAACAAGCATCCTGGTATCGCATAGATAGAAGCACAAACTGCAGGCCAAGCCAGGAAAGCAACAAAAAGCAAAGGGTCAGTACTCCTCCTGACAGCTCTTCAGCCCTTCTTCTTAGCAGGATCTTCTTGATCCAGAAGGGTTCTAAATGTCTGGGGTTTTAGGTCCAATATTTACATCCAGCCCATGCAGGTAAAAGTGGTGGGGGGTGGAGGGGATTCCGACAGACAACTACAAGGGAAAATGAATTATTTTCTTAATTTTCCCTCATGGTCATCTGTTGAATCCCCCCTCAACCCAGCCCCAATGCTCTTAACTACATGGGCTGTGGCTGCTTATATCCCTTTTGGCCTTTGTAGTCTTTATAGTTTACAAGTCCTTGTCCTGCCTGGTCTTGGCACCAGACACACTCCAGGAGCATGGAGAGAGCACTGTGAGAGACTAGGCATAGTCCTATTCATGTGCGGGTAACAGCTTCTCCCACCACTCTAGCACAGGAAGGCCCATCAGCTGGTGATGGCCAACAGCATATGCAGGGCACACCACAGCTCTCTTAGTGTGACTGTCTAGAGTTAATACACAAACAGGCCATTGTCAATCTAAACCAGATGTTGATTCTACAGTGAGGCAGAGACGTAAGATGGTTAAAAATACAATGCCCACATTCTCAAAGTTGCATTTTCAAACTAACAATTTAAAAAACTTGTTTTCTAAAAGATGCGTTTTTAAAGTTTGAGCTCTGAGACCCCAAACTCTCACGTGTAAAATGTTACAATGCAGCTCCAATAATAGCCTATGTGAGAGCTTGTCTTACAATAGTGAAAAAGAAAATTGGCAGTATTTTACTGTCTGGACATGTAAAACAGAACAGTGCACGTCCTACATTTCACATACACTTCACCCTGCCCATGGGGGTTCCTTGGGCCTACCTTTGGGGTACTTTACATGTAGCAAAAGGGAAATGTTGAGCCTGGCAAGTGGGAACACTTGCCAGGTCGACATGCTAGTTTAAAACTGCACTCACAAACGGCAGGCCTGAGACTACATTACAGGGCTACTCATGTGGGTGGCACAACCAGGGCTATATTCCCACTAGTAGCATTTCATTTACAGTCCCTAGGCACACATATTTCACTTTACTAGGAATTTACCAGTAAATCAAATATGCCAATCATGGACAACCAATCAGAATCACAATTTACACAGGAAGCACTTGCCTTTTAGCACTGATCAGCAGTGGTAACGTGCCCATGATATCAAATCCAGCATAAACGAACCCCAGCACACAATCAAAAATACATTTGATTGAGGCAAAAAGACAGTGTAAACCACACCAAGGATGTTAGGTTTAACAAAAAGAGTTGATAGATTGGAAACATTTAATTTCAGACCCTGAGTACTAATCAAGGCCATAATTAATTTTAGCCACTTTGTTTATATTTACTCTGTTGACAAAACACCATTTACCTGACTATTTATGCGATTTAAAGGAAAATGAAAACTTAAAAAAAGAAGTTCAAAGACAAGTTCAAAGAAAGATTTGGCCCCATTTGAGTACGACATAATATACCATTAGAACACCTGTTCATATTTTTTGTAGGGAGCACATTGGACAGAATATGCAAACACTGGACAATGCATAAGCCTTCAAAAATCTCAGCTTTTTACATTTCGGTGTGAAAGTGTGAGTGGGAGGCATGGCAAGCCCTTGGATGAAACAACTCAGTGCATGCACAGTGATGCTAGGAAGAAAGAGTGCATCTTCCTTTACTAATTGCCATGAGCAAAGCAGCTTAATTTTTTTTTTTTTACTTCACCAGTAGTAAGTATTTGAAGACAAGAGGGAAGACTAGCAGGGGGTCTGTACCTGTGTGCATTATCAATGCCACTTCTCTTTTTGCCTCACTCTAATCTCTCTGCCTTATTGTTCTCTATCTTACTCTTATTGTTGTCTCTCTTTCTCTTTTCACCCCACTGATCCCACATCCCCAATCTCCATCTTCCTTGCCTTATCCTCCCTTCACACTGCTTTTCTCCTTGCACCTTTCCTTTCTATGTTTCTCACTCTCCACCTCATCTTCCACTTTCTTTTCATGTCAGCCTCTCATCTATCTCAAGCTTCTTTATATCTCTTTCATCCGAACCTTCTCCATCGCTCCACCTTACCCGCTAATCTCTATCTTTGCCTTACTCAACTCTGTCATTCTCTCTCTCCCTTCTCTCTCTTTGCCTCACCTGTTATATTCCTGAATTAGGCCCACTTAGTACAGACAGCTTATTCCTTAAATTGTCCTAGAAAATAACATCTCAGCAGTGAACTTTTGTACACATTTGCATGCACAACAATGTTGAATTAGTTTCTCTGAAACTACTTTGTTTAGACACCCAGCTTCGCACAATATTATCACGGTGCCCTGACCATCATGAACTAGGTCTTTCTACATACTAGGTACAAAAGTCGTCGTATTTTCATCCACAGGGCGTCAGCCATATCTGCATATGCATAACATCACTAATCCAGCACGCACATCATGAAGGCTGCCTTTTATCATAAATATTAGGTATCCCAATAGATTGGTATAGGAGGCACTTTTTCTGACACTGAAGGTCCCTGCATGTTGAGAAATCACCATGCACTGGACTAAGATTCAATGAGGGGTGTCCAATTCGAGACCAAGATGGGGTCCTTCACTCTCTCCCATCAGGTAATGGGGTTGTATCATCCCTAGGGGGATTCTTGGCTCTACACCTGCACACTCTAGGTATACATAGAGTAGGGTTCACATCACAGGTGTACACTAGATTACCATATTGCATATATTCCTGCATATATTCATTGTTTCAGCACCATGATAGAAATGTATCTACTCTTCGCTCTTTTGGTGCTTGTAATATCATTTATTTGCTTCTGTCTCCTAATCATTGCAGAACGCGTATTTTGTGCAAGAATAACTCTGGTTCAATAAATAATATTGAAAATATCCCACTGTGTAGTCTCTGTATACTTCTCTGAGAACAAGTGAGCACGAGAGACTGAGTGAAAGGTGCTGTACTGTTTCCATGATCCCCGAGTGATCTGGTTTGTCCTGTTCAGTGGTAGCCAGAAACTGTTTCCTCCCTGGTAGGTTGAGGGGTCTTACAGTGGTACTGTCAGCTAGCTGGTCTATAGGCCAACATATCCTGCAGGGGTGTCCGGAATCAGTCTAGGCACCAACCAAGCCCTTAGTTTATGTTGTCCAAACAATGTGCAGGTACTACGAATTAGTAGGAGCTACATGACACCCACTAGCCTCTCCCCATCTCCTTCATAACTTTCTCCATCTCCACTACCTTTCTGCCTCTCCATCTACCTCCGCCCAATAGCTATTTCTCTACCTCATCCTCTGTTCTCCCTCTCACTCTTCTCTCCCTGCCTCGTCCTTCGCTCTCTGCCTCATCCTCCTTTGTCTTCCCCTCATCCCTATATCCACCTAAATATCTTCCCTCCCATCTCTTCCCCTTCATTGCTCTGTCTCCTTCACCATTTTCTCTTTATCTACACACTTCTCTCCCACCCCCAACCTCCCATCTTTTCTTACCCCCTTCTCTCTGTGTCACCCACCAATATATCCCTCCTCATTCACACTCACTTACCTATGTCTCACCACATGAGCCTCCTCTCAGCAACACTCTCCTCTGTCTCCACCACACCCTCCTCTTCCTCTACATCTCACCCTTCTCCTAAGTCTCTCTGCCTCATTATCCTCTCTTTCTTCCTCACACTACTCTCTCTTTGTCTTTTCGTTGTCTTCGTCACCCTGTTCTCTCACCCACTCATGGGGGCATATTACCTAGAAATAGCGATATTTATCGCTAAGCAGGGTTAGCGGGTATAATTTTATCGCCGCGCTACGACGATTTTTATCCCTGAGATACCTTGCTATTATCAAGGTTTATCTTAGAACCTATCAAAATCATTCGAAATGCGTGAATATCACTGTCAATACAGCGATATTCAGGCATTACCGTGACTATGCTCTTAGCCATGTTATCCACCTCTCATTGGATAACATGGTTAGAGAACTGGTCAGGGCAGGCGTTAACTTTTGGAGAGATTCGCGCTTAGCGCGAATATTTCCAAAACGAAGCCATTGTTGGTAATAGGAGATAGCGATATTAGCGACTGCTTCCAGTCGCTAACATCTTTGCACGCCCACTTTGCATGTCATTAGCCATAATTATCGCTGACATGCAAATCGGGCCCCAAGATGATCGCTATCTCCCACTAGCTGTCGCTAACTGGTGTTAGCGACAGCTAGGTAATAGGGCGATAAAATTATTTCCGCTGTAGCGGGAAAAAGTCCAGCTAAAGCGGCGATAATGGCCCTTGGTAATATGCCCCTCAGTTCTCTCTCTCCACCCCAGGTGTGTGCTTGTGAGTGTGTACCTTGCACTCCTGCTGCCATGAACGCCTTCTTTGTGTTAGGAGAGCTTGCACTGCTCCTTTCCAGGCTGTTTTTGTGTAGAGTGCGTGAAGCTCGATTAAAGACTTTTCACTTCAAAAAAGCTACACAAAGTAGTTTTGCTTGTTTAGATGGTTGCAATACCTTGCTTTTTAGCAGAAATAACATTCTGAAAATATATTTCCCACTTATACTCTTCTGTCACCCGTTCCTTATCATTAGAGACAGAAGGAAAAAGAAACAGGCCTTGACGCTGCACTTGGTTATCCCGAAAAACCATCAGTTGATTGGCTTATTTGTTGAACGTCATCACAATAAGAATGGTAGAAGTTCCTTGTTGTACAGAAGATTCGCCTTTGGAGGAACATTATAAATGTCACTCTTCCATGAGATTAAAATTATTGTGAGAGTAGTTATATACTCATTGTTAGTAGGAACAAGTTTGGGTAATGGAGGAAAATGTGCTATCTTTTTAAATATGAGTGTGGGACATATCTTAATGTAAGCTTCAGCATACTGGGCCATACTAAAAAGGTGTGACCGATGCCACTGCACCAGGCGCTGACATCGAAGGAGAAGGGAGAGGGGTGCGTGGTCCTGATTGCAAGTATTCCGGTGATGAATGTTCTTCGTGCCTAGAGATCAGAGTTTTGTGTAGTGGAAGTTTTGACTCATTGTAAACTACCCCAGTGGGTTAATACACCTGCTGTAAAGAATATGTACCATGCAGATCCCAAAGTAGATATAATGTAAATTAATCAGTGGGCTACTGCTATTTTTATGATTTTTTACTCAAGCCAATCAATCAATCAATAAGGGATTTGTGAAGCTCGGTATTCACCAATGAGGGGCTCAAGGTGCCGAGGGGGGTGGGGATGCAGCTCTGAATAAGCTGAAGAGCCAGGTCTTGAGGCTCTTCCTGAAGGTGTGCAGAGTGGGGGTCTGATGTTGAGCTGGACCTCTTTCCAGTTCTTTGCCGTGATGTAGGAATAGGCTCTTCCTCCCGCTCTGTGAATGCGTGGGGTTTGGGCGAGGGTGAGGTCGGCAGAGCGGAAGTCTCTCTAGGATACTTGGAAGGAGACTCTTTCATTGAGGTATTAGAGTCCGGTGCTGTAGAGTGTTTTTAGACGTAAGTGAGCAACTTGAAGGTTACTCTCTTCTCGCCGGGGAGCAAGTGGAGGTCTCAAAGGTGCTGGGTGATGAGTTCATGTCATGGAATGCCGAGGATGAGTTTGGCAGTAGTGTTCTGGATGGTCTGGAATTTGCGGAACAGGTATTTGTTTATTCCAGTGTAGAGGGCATTTCCATTGCCCAGTCTGCTTGTTTTGAGTGCGTAGGTGACGGTCTTTCTGGATTCAGGGGGATCCACTTGAAGGTCTTGTGAAGGATGCAGAGGGTGTTGAAGCACGTGGAGGAGACTACGTTGATCTGTCAGGTCATGGTGAGGGAGGAGTCGAGTATTATGCTGAGGTTCTCGGCGTGGTCCGTGGGAGTGGGGGGGTGTTGCCGAGGGCAGTGGGCCGCCAGGTTTTGTCCCATGCTGAGGATTTGGGTCCAACGGTGAGGATATCTGTCTTTACTGAGTTGAGCTTCAGACAGCTGCTGTTCATCCAAGATGCAACGTCTTTCATTCCTTCCTGGAAGCTGAGTCTAGTGGTGTTGGGTTCTTTCACGAGGGACTGGATGAGCTGGGTGTCATCGGCGTAGGATACTATTATGAGTCCCTGCTGTCTGATGTTGGCAGCAAGGGGGGCCATGTAGATGTTGAAGAGCATGGGCCAGAGTGAGGATCCTTGGTTTACTCTGCAGTTGAGCTCAGTGGGTTTGGAGAGGAACGGCGGGAGTCAGATTTTTTGGGTTTGGCCGGTGAGGAAAGAGCGGATCCATTCGAGGGTGGTTCCCTGTTTGCCGGCTTCGTGGAGTCTAGCGGTGAGACTGGGATGGAAGACAGTGTCGAAGGCTGCAGAGTGGTTTAGTGGGATAAGGGCTCAAGTGTGGTCTAGGTTGAGGAGAGTGCGGATGTCGCCTTTGGCAGCGAGGAGGGTGGTCTTGGTGCTGGTGTTGCGGCGGAATCCGGATTGGGAAGAGTCAAGGTAGGAGTTGTCTTCGATGAAGTTCATTAGCTGGATGTTGACGATCTTCTCTGTGACTTTAGCCACGAAGGAGAGGAGAGAGATTTGTATGTACTTTTTTGGTCCATCAGGTCTGCAGAGAGCTTCCTGAGGAGGGCTTTGACTTCTGCACATTTCCAGTCGTCGGGGAATCGCCGGATTTGAAGGTGGCGTTGATGGTGTGTCATAACTAGGGTGCTATGGTGGATGCTCTGTTGACGATGTGCAGTGAGCAGGGGTTCGTGCGGGCTCCTGGGTTAATGCTCTTCATGGTCATGGCGGTGTCTTCGGTAATGATCGGGATCCAGGTAGAGATGGTAGGCTGGCTGACGCTGTTGGAGGTAAGTGTGGTTTTGGTGTCTGATGTCTGTTCGTTGAAGTTGTCATAGAGGGACTTGATTTTGAGATGGAAGTAGGATCCGGGTTTGTTGCAGAGGTCCTCGGAAGGTGTGACATCCGAGGCTTCGTTATGCTTCGTTAGGGGGTTTGATGAATTCCTGAACAATGCTGAAGAGTTCTTTTGAGTGGCTGGAGTTGACAACTATTCTGTTCTTGATGAAGGTCCTTTTGGTGGGTCTGACGTGTTGGGGGTATTCTGTCATGGTGTTCTTGTAGGTGGTCCGATCTTCTGGAATTTTTCTGTTTCTCAGAGATGTCTGCTGGTGTGTCTGGATTCCCTGTGGTCAGTGGTGAACCAGGTGGCTTTCATGGGGCGTTGTCTGTCAGAGTTGAGGAGTGGGGAGAGCTTGCCTGCGCAGTTGATGATCCATCTGTGCAGTTCCTTGGCTGCAGAGTTGACGTTGGTCGCGGTGGGAGGGGGATCATGGTTGAGGGTGGAGTTGAGGTGCTCCTCAGTAACCTTGCTCCAGTTCCTTCGCGGAAGACATGGTGTAAGTTTGTGAGCTGTGAGGGGTGGCACAGTGTGGCTGAAGTGGATGTTGTTCCCTCCTGTGAAGATGGGATGAGGGTGTGTCCTGCCTTGTGGGTAGGGGTGGTAATGAGCTGTTTCAGTCCGATGTTGGTGAGGTTGTACAGGAGGGCGGTGGAGTTGGGGCCGCTGAGGTTGTCAAGGTGGACGTTAAGGTCTCCGAGAAGTATGTAGTCCATAGAGGAGATGGGGCGCGATGTGGGTGATGATGGTTGTGGTGAACGCAGTTCATAGTCCGGGAGGTCTGTTGGTGAGGGTGCCTTGTAGGGTCATTCTTGGACTGGTCTGGATCTGGAAATGGAGGTGTTCCATGAGGGACGAGGAGTGGTTGGTGCAGGAAGTGGTGAGTAGGAGGGAGTTCTTTTGCACAATGGCGAGTCCTCCGCCTGGGTGTTTGGGGCGGTTCTTCCTCAGGATCTTGTATCCATCTGGGATGCCGGTAGCAATGTCGAGGCAGAAGTGGAGTTGGTCCAGGTTTCTGTGAAAAAGCGACATCTGGCAAGAGGGTGTCGAGGAGGTCCCAGGTCTCTACTGTGTGTCTGTACAGGGAGTGTACATTGTGGAGGATTCCCTTTCAGAGGTTCTGGTATGCTGGCATTGGGCGGTAGCACAGTGGCCGTGGGAGTGCGGGGTTGGTGAAGGTTTGTCGGCAGTGTCGGCTGGAGAACTGGCCGTGGCTGGTGTTAGGCGTAGATAGCTGCCAATTGTAGTTCCTTCCGGGGTTGAGTGCATGGATGGCAGCTGAGTCATAGAGGTGGCCGGTTGGAGAACCAGGGTCCTCGGTGCTGGTCACGGTCATGTCGTGGACAGGCCCAGATGGGCTGGTATTTGAGGCACCTGCACTGTGCCAGTAGCGTGCCCGCTGTGTGGCCATGCAGTGGGCGCCATTAAATAGGGAATGGGAGGGAAACACAGCAGGGAGGCGGGAGCAGGATCCATCAGTGGGGGAGGTGCTACAGGGGCAGCAGCAGCAGGAAAACATCAAGAGGGACACAACTAGGCAAAAAACAAAACAAGGGCACCACAAGGCACAACAAATAATAAAAGACAACAGACAGGCACAATACACAGAAACAGACAGACAGAGGCAGAAAACAGAAAAGGCTGTCCGAGCGGACCGGCAGAAGAGCAAGGCCCTCCCGCTGGACTACCAGAGAGAGGTGCTGGGGGTAGCAGCGCAGAGATTGAGCTGCGCGAGGGGACAACAGGGTTCACTGACCAGGAGGTGAGAGATCTTGATTATCCTAATGCAGCAAAAAGGGTTCATTTGAGTTGAAATCAATGTTTATTATTCAAGAGACCCCCCACCAACCTTGATGTTACATTTTAAATTCTGAGTTTGTGCTTTTTCAGACCAAGCACTCAAACTATACTGCCTACCAGTATGGATGACTTGTGACTTCTACACCTTTGTAGTCCTCTGCCTTATGTAACATTTTCTATACCTTGATTTTCACATGTACGATTGATTGTCTCTGTGTAATGGTTATGAAGTCTTGAGGGGCACTGTTAAAGGGTGAAAGTGAGGGATTCTGTGAAGTAAGTGGTCATTGGGGGTGCCAAGAAGCATTGTCACACTGGGCGCCACCAGAGCTCAGTAATCTCATACAGGGGCTTTACTATTACCATCCTACTCCTCATCAAGTGCTCAGTGCTACATGGGACTGAGGCTGAAACATACAACTAGAGGCCAGTACCTGAGACTGCATTTGTTATTGGTCCATCTTGCATCGCTGAAGTATGGCCAAAGTACCTGGAACTGTGAATGCTGTAGGGGCTGTGAGTGGTATAACTAGTCATTAGAGCTCATTATATGTCTATCTATCCACTTTCTTAGACTACATGTTCGAACAGTTACATTTTCAATCTCTGGGTGCCTGAAGGGTACAGACTGCCAACTTATTTCCTGGATAATTTAATACCTAGACCTGACAGTTTGAAAGCTGGAGAGAACAGAAAGTCTGGTGTACTCAAAGGAGAGTCACCAGGGAAACATTTTCGAGGTGGTTATGTCTGAGAATCATGGTCAATGTTTTTCTTTTTTTTAGAGTTTTATATAATGCGAACTTGACCCAAATCGGGTATCAGAGTGCTTTACATAGCACCAGTTACATTACATGAGGACACACATTCATTTTTGTTTAGAAGCGGGGAGATTAGGTGATTTGCTCAGAATCATAGGATGTTCAGCGGCATTGCCGAGACTCGAACCCAGTTCCCCAGATTCGAAGTGGACCGCCCTAGCCATTAGGCCAACTCCTCTCCAATGTGTTTATGAATACTTGCACATGCACATTATTTACACATTTTTTGGACATTTATGGTAAGTTTTCTGTCTGCCAATTAAATAGCTAGATTTGGCAGTTGGAAAGCTGGATAAAAATGAAAGACGGTTGAACTCCAGCAACTGCCAGGAGGAACAATTTTTAGGGGGTGGGTAACTATGAAAATCATCGTCACTATGCTAATTAACTACTGAATGTACACTTTTTTTACTAGATTTTCTGGAATTTTTTGTGAAGTTTTTTTAACCTTATTAATTATTGTGAGAGAAAGCAGGACTTAATTACTTGGAATTGAGGTGTAGGAGAAGTTCCAATATGTACGCTAATATGTATGTTTTACATCAGGGAGCAGTCTCTAAAGTACATGTGATGTATAATTTTGCTCCACTATTTAAGTGCATTGTATATATAATTATGTAAAATTATAGTACAGTTTTTTAATGTAATATCTTTACTTTTCAATAAAAGGATTAGCATTAGCGAGTTGCCTTTGTCCATAAGATGTATATTTTTGGTTGCCTTTTGTAGTTTCACTGCTATTTTGTTTCTGATTAGTATAGTTATAGGATTGATTTCTTATATGGGCTATCACCTTAAGGGATTTATGTTATCCTAGAATCCGAATTCAGTTTTATTATTACTTTTTGATTACATTGACTAATTGTAAGTCTTAAGTTACTAAGATTGCTATATAGTGCATGTGCGATTTTTCTGTATTTTTTTATGATTCTAATTTATCAAATAATTAAAATATTATTTACCTAAGGTGTCAATGTAGCTGAGCAAACACAAGGAGATGGAGCGCTAAAACTTTTCAGACACTCACCCTCTGTCCATCATCTCCTTGTGTTTGTCAATGCAACTGAACCAGATTATATACATTGCTTCCCAGGGAACAAGGACCTTGGATACTACTGAAACCTAGATAATATGTCTCTTAATTATGCTAGTATCGTGAATTTGCAGTTGAAACATTATTACACCTTATTTATGAGTCTTTATTTGGCTTATTTAAATCATAAAAGAGCACAGTATAAAATCCAGTAATACATAATAACAATACCATCACCATAACAAGATTAAAACAAGACGTAATTGATATCAAAGCTTAAAATTCCAGAATTCAGATTTAATAAAGTGACATGTGCAACAAAGTATATATTTCCCTATTTTATGGCTCAGTCAAATTGCAGCCAAAATACGCGTATCTACCATTATGAATATATAATCAGATTGCAACAGCTGCAGAAACAGCAGGGTTGGTCTACACTTTCTTATATTGAAGAACCTGAGCAATTATATAAGATATTGTTTTCTGGGCACAAAGTAAAGTTGAAAAATAGAAAAAGAAATGGAGCATAGATTGATTCGACTTTGAGTCACATGCATTTGGCTCCAGAGCTGAGTCATTGTATGTATGTGTGGGATATAAGACTAATAGATTCGCTATGTTGAATCTAAATCAAAGCAAATAAAAACTCTGATAGTGATGCAGTAAAAAATTCAAGTTTGGCTCCATACAGTTGATAGAGCGCCCAGGTCACCTGATCATTATTTACCAAAAATATATACGCTACCGGGCCCATCAATAACATTTTTCCATAAATCAGGTGACCTTCACAACGCTATCAGTAACTCGGGGTTCTTACTTTCCATATATTTCACGTGTACCTGACTTACCAATCCTCGAGAACAGGTAAATATGACCACAATGGATCAGGAGCTATATTTAAGGTTTTCAGGCAGATAACACCAACACCATATACATTTGTCTTTTGCTTATAACCATGTAATAACCACAAACGCAAGAAGTTTTAAAAGCTTTATCTCAATTATCAAAAGTCTTCATATGCCATGAAAATGTAATTTACACAAATCAAAACATCTATGACCAAGATTAGAAAAATAGTATAACTATGAATCAATGTAAGGAACATCTAACGTTTGGAAATTAAAAGAAATGGGAAAGAGAAGGAACACGCTAATAATGTCTAACAGATTTGTAACACTTTACTAAAGGTTGGATAAGAACAAGGGAACATACTAATCAAAGTAACTTTCCTAATATGCTATCAGAAAAAAGGAAACGTCTCTCATGAAAGTTTTTATATCAACAAGTACTTATTTTCCTATAGGAAGGGTAAGAATGGGACATACTATATATGAAAACAGTTTCAGTGGTTTGCTAAAGGTAGGGAAAAATATGGGACATGCTAGAAAAATATTTCCATAAGAGTTCAAATGTCAGAGATAAATCACAGGCAAGATTGCTTTATTAAGAAAAATAGGAAAGAAAGATTTATATGGACGAACACCCACATAAAGTTTATATTTACCTAGGACAGAATGAGGACTAACCCTGGCCACGGGTCAGTTAGGGAAAGCGAGAAAGGACCCTCAAGGACTTGGAATGCCAGTAGGCGAGCAGGTACAGCTCATGGACAGTCAGGACAGGATCACCCCAGGATATGGATCAGGACTGGACTCATCTAAGGGTACGACCAACACCTGCAGCTTCGGATGCAACGCCTGCGCTACACCCTCTCTGCAAGGAATCTGCCAATAACCCCGATTGGGTTCTCCAATTTCCAGCAAAGTGCTTCGCCAGCACTTAAAGGTTTCTCCACCCCAGACTAAGTTTATGGAAATTACGGACAGAGTGCTCCGCAGCTCTCTGTATCAATCACCTATAGAGTTCGTAGGGTCAGTGACAGGTCAGCTACTCGGACAAGTCGGACAACTTCTCTAGCTAAACCTAGGCCAGGTATACTGTTTTCGGGTCAGTAAACCACCCACAAATGTTGCAAGTGTAGGGATCCCCGATTTTGGATTGGACAAGAGAGGTGGTTAGGTCATTGTCACCACCTAGAATTTGGTGTTCCCACAATTAATATTCAAATTCTTGAACCCACCCCTTACATTCCAGTTCCCATGGCATAGGAATACAGAAACAATAGGGCATACAAACATTATCGTCACATGTATCATTTTCAGGTACAAGTCGAAGTTTTCTCCTGGAGCAGGGTCACTTTCCCAGGAGCATCTTAGCTTCGGCAGCCAGCTGGCTGAGTTCCACTGCTGCGAGACTCGCACATCCCTATCACGTGATTGGTGACACATGGGCTTCCAAGATGGAGCAGCACCTCTCCTCCCAGGCCCCTGGAGAATGTTACATGAAAAGTAAGCGAAAACAATTTATAAACACAGAAAAAATGAATACACTGTATACCATGATTAGCTGCACTACACCCCTTACTTTATAATATCTATAGCATTAGGAGTTAAGCAGAAATAAACAGCTGAGACAGAGCAGCGGTGGCAAGCAAAGAGCATGTTAGAAACAAAGCGGCCACATTAGCAATACTGCGCATGAGCGAAAAAATCCCTCCAGAACTACGAGTGCGTCACATCACATGGGTATGACCGACGCATGCCCAGACTGGAATCCCGCTTAGCAGCGACCATTTCAGTTGCAAGCGTAGTTAGGATTAATAAACACATAGGCAAGCGTCTCTGGGACACCCGCGTGTAGTGTAAAAGTGCAATATTAATACACGAAACAAGTTGATCACTTTATTAATGTTATTGCGAGGGTTTTGAATACAAGCAAGTCGCGTAACGTGCGAATCCTTGCTCCATCAATCCCCTCTTTGATGATATTTACTATTATCACTAATACTGGAACCAGATGCCAACTTTCTCTTTCACATCTCATTCATCTCAATTTCAACAAACTTGTTGTTGATCCTCTTTTCTGCATCCTTATTAGGATGGAAATTCTTGGCTCTTTTATAAATCTGATTTTTCAGCTCTTCTAATTCAAGCTCATTAACATTACTTTTCACTCCTCTCTTATTCACAACATACGTCTTTCTGCATTTTTGACATTTGCAGCAAATTATTATTATTAGCACAATTAAACTAATCCCTGCTATTGGCATCAGTATTTTACTCACAAGACTTTTACCTATGTTAGAAAACCAACTACCTACAGAGGAGAGACCATCAGTTAGTCTCTTCCAGGCACTGTCAATCTCCAGTGGTTTGAGTTCCTTTTCCAAATTAGTTATGTTTCTCACATATTTCTTAATTTCAACACTTTTATCTGGAATGTAAGTGCAACAATGTGTGTTTTTAACATTCTACAGACTCCGCCCTCTTTTGCCAATAAGGTGTCAAGAGCAAGTCTATTCTGTAAAACCATTGATCTGATCGCAACCATTTCAGTATTGACCAGCAGGAAACCAGCAACAGTGTCAGTAGATAACCGATCCACTACTGTAGTCAATTTGCAAATTCGGTGTGTATTCAGAACCACTCCCACTCCAGGTATCAATGCACTAAATATATCACCTATTATTTCTCCTACACTTTCTCTTCTACTTCGCACTAAACCATTAGTATTTTCATTGCTTCCAGCGGCATCATTCACATGGTATATTTTCGGGAAGACAATGCCAAAATAGCAGCTTCCATACCAGTGATCCGGCAATTTGAAATAAGCCTTGTTTCCACATATGGAATAAATTCCAGGAAACACAGGTTCTGACCCATTTTTGAAACCCCAACCTCCAATTACCTTATAATTATGTTCGCATTCACTGGAACCGATGAATACATTGTTATAATAGCTAGTCTTTTCTCTGTGAAGACACAGTTTCCCCTTTCTTTCGAAATCCAGTAACAGTGCAGGATTAGCTTCACCATTTGAGGTGCCTTATATTTTTCTGCCCACTTAGGAGTTCTCTGTCTTTTATCATTTGCCTTTCTTTGGAAACTGTCCCTTCTCTTCTCTGCCATATTTAAGAACATCTTTTCTTGTTCATGCAATGAACAGGTCAAATTATCTCTATGTGCTTCACCTAAATCTATAATACCTACTGTCAGAAAATATTCTCCCATATAACGGGTCACATCGCTTTTGGTATGTACAATATTCAGGTTTCCCCGAATAGGAAGTTCTGAAAAAATTACGTCAGAGTTTGAATAGTAATACTGTAGGGTGCTTCTGTAAAATAAGCTTGCTAAAATACTACAGGAAATTCCGTAGGTCAGGGCTAGATGGTGATAGGTCACACCTTCAGCTACAGAAGTGGGTAGCTTCACACAGACATAACAGTCTTCTATTTCCATGGCTTCTACATAGTGTACTAAAAGGTTTGCAAATACATTTAAATGTGTTCTGTTTTAATTCTGTGAAAATGTAGTTCTCCCTCATCTGATGCATCTATGTCCGGTTTAGTTTGTTTCAGGCTAAATGTTTTCTCACGTCTTTCTACACTTCGTGGTGTCTCTTCTGTTTGCTGAATTTCTGAGTCCTTTGTAACTTGTTGAGTAGGGTACAGGTTAGAGTCTTTGCTTATCATAAAAGGTATTAAGACTATTAGTCCTATCCATATTATCAATACTATTGCTACGCTACATAAGCATATTTTACAGCATGTTTTACAGCAATTCTGTCTAGGTCTTCCATTCATATTTGAATCAGACATTGTGGCTTAAAAGAAGTTTTCCAATCCCTCTTTGTGACTTTACACAGGCAGCTTACGCAGGTTAGCTTTCAGGTTGGGTCTTCTTCTTCAGAATCCTGATCAGTGACCAATTCTCCATCACTTTCGTCACTTATTTCGAGGTCTTCAAATTCTTCAAGCACTAAGTAAGTCCATTCGGGACCTCGATAGTTTTCGTTTTGTCTTTTTATTCTGCTACTCCTTCTTTTAGGTTGGGCTCCAGCTCTCTCTTTTTCACTGGCAGCCTTTTTCCAGTCTTTTAGTTTTTCCTCTACAGTTTTTAATCTTAATTTCAGTCTTTTTATGTATCTGGGTTCACTCTTTTTCCTATTGAGTCTTTTAATTGGCACTGTTATCTGGCCTTCTTCATGTGCTCTTTTATTTTCGTTCAGTTGTGGCACATTTGTTTCAACATTGTCTTCGTCCCTTCCTGTCTGACTAGTTCCAGGTCTTTCTTCAGTTTCTTCCGCCTGGTTTCTAAGCTGGCCTGGTTCAGGTGTATGCTGACTTTGACTTTCGTTTGTCTCAAATTAGGTCTCCTGAACACGTTCGTCTATTTCTATCTTTCCTGTTCATGCACTTCGAACCCTTGATTTTCTTCCGTATGAATTTCAGCCCTAATTTTTAACTGTCCCTTTTCAGTCTCTGGAGTTTTTGGAGGAGTGTCGATAACTTGTTCTGTCCCTATATGACCCCTTTCTTCATCAGGATTAACATGGATTTCGATTACCTGATTATTTCCGTCTATTCCTGTCTCGTCCTCACTATCCCACTCTCTATCTAGGTAAGAGTATTTTCTGGTTCTTATTGGATCAAGAATCAGATCGTCTGCTGAGATCCATTCGTCTTGACTGGTGCTCGGTTGTTCGTCATCAGCTAGTTCAGGACCATCGTCTGGTGACCTTTCAGCTGCACAACCTTCAGCCTCAGTTGCTTCTTCTTCTGTCACTCTCTTGGTATGACTGGCATGAAACCACTTTGGCATGCCTGCACACTTTACTGCAGTTGTAGTGACAAGAATCACTTGTCTAGGCTTTCCCCACTTTGGTGCAAGGCAACTCTTCCGGGTGTGTTTCTTTAACGCAACCCAATCGCCTGGTCTCAGATTATGGACTGGAGTTGTTGGCCTGGCGACGGCGTCCTCCCCAATTTGGTGAGAGATAGAACGCACTTGGTCACCCAGCTGCTTGCAGTATTCTATTACCAAATCATCAGAAATACTTAGCAGTTTGTGTCCTGGTACCCATGCCTGCCGCATCACTCTTCCCATTAGTATCTCATGGGGACTCAGGCCTGTCTTTCGGTCTGGAATGCTTCTCAGTCCCATCAGGACAAGGGGTAAAGCGTCTATCCAATTCAATCCAGTAGAGTTACACATTTTTCCCAGCCTTGACTTTATAATGCCATTCACCTGTTCGACTACTCCAGAAGCCTCCGGATGATATGCACAATGCAGTTTTTGGGTAATTTTGAATGCTTCATAGAGCTGAGTTAATACGTCCTTGGCAAAATGCCCACCTCTGTCCGATTCAATTGTGACCGGGAAACCGAACCTAGGTATCAGCTCCCTTAGTAACAACTTAACTACAGTGATAGCATAATTTTTCTTGGCTGGGTAAGCCTCCACCCATCTTGAGAACAGGCAGACTATGACCAATACGTATCTATATCCTTTGCACATGGGTAACTGAATAAAGTCAGCCTGTAGTCTGATAAAAGGACCCTCTGCCTTTCCAATTGTACTAGGTAACACTACTGTTTTCTTCCCAGGATTAAACTGCTGACAAGTTAAACACCTCTGGCAGAGCGCCTCTGCAATGTTCCTGAACTTCAAATTGTACCACATCTGTTTGAAAACACGGACCATCGCATCTCTCCCTATGTGTGAGTCTCCATGTATTAGTCTGGCCATGGAAGCGATCATACTGTCTGGCAACACAGGCATACCCTTATCACAGACAATGACACCATCTCTATCCCTTGGTTGACAACCATCTTTCTCCAGTCTTTCTTTTTCTTCTTGTTCTGCAGCCTGTTGCAACCCTTTCAGTTCCTCCCAAGTTGATACATCCTCAAACACCATAAGTTGGCAGCTGTTTCCGACTCCCCCCAATTTGATGTTCAATGACATTTTGTTTCGGGCACAATATTGGGCTATTTGGTCAGCATATCGATTACCAGCTGTCACATTGTCGTTGCCAGATTTGTGAGCAGCACATTTGACCACTGCCAATTCTTTTGGTAACTGAATTGCTTCCAGTAGGTTCTGTACCCCCTTTCCATTTCTGATAGGGTTACCTGAGGAAGTCATGAATTATCTTTGCAGCCATAATTGGCCGAAGTCATGCACAACCCCGTAACCATACTGGCTGTCGGTCTATATGGTTACAAGTGTAGGGATCCCCGATTTCGGATTGGACAAGAGAGGTGGTTAGGTCATTGTCACCACCTAGAATTTGGTGTTCCCCCAATTAATATTCAAATTCTTGAACCCACCCCTTACATTCCAGTTCCCATGGCATAGGAATACAGAAACAATAGGGCATACAAACATTATCGCAACATGTATCATTTTCAGGTACAAGTCCAAGTTTTCTCCTGGAGCAGGGTCACTTTCCCAGGAGTATCTTAGCTTCGGCAGCCAGCTGGCTGAGTTCCACTGCTGCGAGACTCGCACAGCCCCCATCACGTGATTGGTGACACATGGGCTTCCAAGATGGAGCAGCACCTCTCCTCCCAGGCCCCTGGAGAATGTTACATGAAAAGTAAGCGAAAACAATTTAGAAACACAGAAAAAATGAATACACTGTATACCATGATTAGCTGCACTACACCCCTTACTTTATAATCTCTATAGCATTAGGAGTTAAGCAGAAATAAACAGCTGAGACAGAGCAGCGGTGGCAAGCAAAGAGCATGTTAGAAACAAAGCGGCCATATTAGCAATACTGCGCATGAGCGAAAAAATCCCTCCAGAACTACGAGTGCGTCACATCACATGGGTATGACCGAAGCATGCGCAGACTGGAATCCCGCATAGCAGCGACCATTTCAGTTGCAAGCGTAGTTAGGATTAATAAACACATAGGCAAGCGTCTCTGGGACACCTGCGTGTAGTGTAAAAGTGCAATATTAATACACAAAACAAGTTGATCACTTTATTAATGTTATTGCAAGAGTTTTGAATACAAGCAAGTCGCGTAACGTGCGAATCCTTGCTCCATCACAGTCAGTTGTTATTATTAAATTATGGGCAGTCACACTCTTTTCACTAAATTCTAGACATTTCATTCACCTTTCTTGCATGGAATAAAACTCAGCTTTGAATTTTTTTTTGATAGGGTACTTATATCGTGTGGCCTCGAAAAGTATTCTGGGCTCCTCAGCAAAGTACCTTGTTCCCTAATGTACTTCAGCCACAGTGGACAGCCGTAACCACTCACAGAGATATGACCTGATTCAGCAGAGCTTCCTGGTTGGAACAGATAGAGTGCTACAACAAGAGAGCTACTATCTTAACACAGTCCTCTAAATAAGGTAATCCCATCCAGGATGGCACACGTAGATGGTTACACTGGTAGGAACAGACAATAATCTCATAAGAAACACATTCTCCCTAACTTTTAAAATTGAGATGTTGGTCTGCCCCCATATCCTTGCTCCAGCTATACAAATGGAATAGCACTGGGCCTTATAGATGTTATAAAGCTCACAACATGTATGCCTGGTCAGAAAGTTGAATACAGCATGGCAGAAAGCATGGCAAAAAGCAAATGTCTAAACAGTGTGTTGTATACTAATTAATGGATTTGTAATATATCTGCCAGGGCAGAAATCCTTTAAGGAAAAGAACCTTCATTCACCCAAAGGTGACATGCTTCATCCTGGGGTTCCCACCCGGACTGCAAGGTCCATGGTGTGGGCTACAACTCCCCTTCGGGGAGTAACTGAGGTGTTTTAGGATGAGCACTGTAATGGGGTCAGTGAGGGATAGAGTGCAAAGATATAGTGAGTGATGGTGAATAAAACTATCTCCAGGGGACCGGACTGACTTTATTCAGTGGTCCACTGAAATAGAGTTAAAAAGAGGGCTAGGGATTTTATTAAAACAAATATATCCCTATCAGTAGTCAACATGTTTCTGCCCATATCTGACCCATTGGGGTCCCGGGGTATTCATTAGGACCTCAAGAAATGTATAGTCACTCTCTGCAAGGTTGTGATAGTAAATGGAAATATACTAATCACCAAGAGATCAAGTGCAGCCAGGGTAGCGATGACTCCGTCTTTCTAATGATAGAAAGAATCATGTCTACCCTCAAACCACTGGGTACGTCTTAAAGCGTGCAACTCCTTAATTGGTGCCGCTTGCAGAATGGACATCCCAGTGAGAGTGACCAGGTGTACATGTTGTGAGTTTCATGATGACTAGGGATTAGTGCGCCTCTGGTCAGGCCCCTTCCTACTAGATCCCTTGTGTGGATATCCCTTATAGATGTTAATCATAGCATCCCAATTTCCCTGCACACCTAAAGATTGCTTCCATTGTTTTAATCAAATTGAGACTCTCTAGCCCTCACAAGATGTGACCAAGAGCATTTAGGGTCGAAAGGTACCCCCAGAAATGTAATTGACAGGACGTTTAAAAGTTTGATTCCATTAATGAATAGTGGTTTTGAGTTGCTTAATGGTCACCTGCAGATCATATCATGTGACTTTGCAATATTAATCGAGAGGCCACAATCATTCATGAATACTACTCATTTATTTAACAGCCTCGACAGGCCCATAGCTGTTCTCAAGATTTATATGCAATCATTCGCGTATAACAGCACAGGAATGTTTCTAGACCCCACCATAAGCACAGCTGCCTCCAAATGTGTTGTGATAACTAGCACCAGATTATTAATGTACAGGCAAAAAAGGAACGGCGCGAGTACGCACCCCTGCCTCACCCAACGATTCATCCTGATTGTTGGGATGCATTCACCATTATACCCATACCTGGTACAGGCTCTCACATCTTCATGTAATTTCACTGAAAATTCAACCAGTCCAGCCTCTACCCTCATTTACAACATTGTCGTCCAGAGTTGCCCTCTATTAACACAAACAAACGCTGAACATAAATCGATGAACATTAAATGCAAACGATCAATCTTGGCCAGTGTGTATTTGTTTATACTTAGATGTAAGTTCAGGCATTACTCGATGGTTCCAATGCGCTTCCTGAAACCATACTGGATTGCATAAATTTGCCTTTTTCAGGAACACAATTCTGATTTGTTTCCTCCATTTTATGGGTTCCCTCATAGTGTGACTCATGCCTCCTTTCGTTATGGATTAGCATTCTTGTTTTCGTTGTTTGTGGTCCAGTCCTGATACATTTCCTCATCATCTGTGCTTGAATCATGGTTGCTGCATACACGCATGATGTCTTAACTTCAACTAACATATTTCAATTTACATAACTGATTACTCTTGCAGTAATTTATCTGACCACAAAAGTAATATGAAATTATTTGACAGACGTTCTGCAAGAATCCTTCAGCAGGCACCAAACATTCCGATGATTTACAGGATGGGTAGAGAATGGGTTTTCAACCCTCATTCTTCTGTTCAGCACTGTGGATGCTGCTGGAAACGTGGAAATATTCCTTCCACAGTTCGTGTGAGGAAGTGATGAAATCTGAAACAATTTATTGTGCATGTGCTCTCGGTTCCTCTCAGGCTTGTTATTTTAATGAGTTCTCATGAGATTCAGCGAATGGCGAGACTTCCTCCTATGAGCCATCACCGTGATTTAGAACCCTCATTACATAGCTGTCTAGGATAAACATAATTTCTCTTATACACATTAGATTTCTGCACTAAAATTATGTTCACTTTACTGATTTGCTTTTGTGAACTCCTAGAGGAATCCGTATAAAAGATATTTTTTGAAGTTTTGGAAAAAGACAGCGTGACACAATTATTATTTAATGCAGATTTGCTCAAAGCATATTATTAGGGATTTTTTTAAACATACATGAATATCTTGTCTGTTTTCATGAATATTATATAATAATCTTTCAATAGAAACGTGTTGTGGTGGAAACAATATAGGAAGCATCTTTACAATGCATCATGGACTGTTCAATGCTTTGTGATATGGGACTCCTAAACATTCTACAAGCATCATAACGGAATCCTGGATGCGTGCGTTGTTTTGAATACTTCACTAGATTTGCTCTTGACGTCACTGGAGTAGAGTGAAGTGTTTCTTTGCAATCAATGAGCTGTAATTTAAACACTGATGGACTGACGACTGACTGTATTTGTAAAGCGCCCATCGCTCGACTGGGGCTCCTAGCTGTGAATGTCCACTTTTAAGCTCACATGCGTGCATTCACATGTATATTATATAATCATTGAAATAATTTTTAGACAACGTGCTTTGAACGATTCATAAATGTTGGGCAAAAAAATATACACGTATGAAATAAAAGCGTTTTCTAACACTTGCAGTCATTGTTTTTATTTTTTGAATCATGCCTACATGGTCGGACTGTCCTGCATGGCAACTAGGCAGTTCCAGAAGGGCTGGTGTGCTGGTGTGACAGGTTAGTGGGTATGTCGGTTTTTTGGCTGTTTCTGTGTGGCTTTTTATGATCTGGTGGGCTGGCTTTTCTGTTTATTTCACTTATATTGCCACAAACATTGCCTGCAGCAGGCACAGGTGCATGTAGTCTCCCCTTTTTAGGTCGAGCTTTCGAGAACTGTTGTATACACTTTAGTACATATTGATATGCTTCTTTGTGGACTTACAACCCGCTCGTAGGCTTCCCATTTACTGTCTCCAATGTCGCTCTGAATGAATGAATGAATGACTGAATGAATAGGCGCTTGTATAGCACATGGCTACTCAAGGGCATCCCAGTGTTTCTTGTGACACCGTATCATTCACTACTGCTGGTTCTGGAACTTGGCTGCATTGTAGGGGAACTTTCGACCTCCCTTCTGTGACCGTTTAATCCTGGGGACTGCAAGAAGTTGTTTATTATTAGATCTAAGAGTCCAATTGGTGCGATGTAAATCATGGGGTGGCCATTACCAGCAATGGACTTATGGGCAATACACGTTGCTTCAAACCGGATTCTTTCCTGAACAGGAAGCCAGTGCAACCGGCTAAGCGCTAACTTAGCAGACTACTTTTTGGAACATTCATTAAAAGGTGGGCCGCACAGTTCTGGACAGTCTGTAAGATCTTAGTGGTTCCTTGTGGTGCACCCAAGTAAACTGCATTTGCATAGCCCAGCCGCGATAAAATAAGGGATTGGACCAGCATACGCCTAGCTTCAAACGGAAGAAGAGGCAGAATCTTCCTTATCGATCTAAGAAGACCATAGCAGTTAGGAGCAATTTTTGCCTGCTTGAACTGTGAAGTTGAGAATGGAATGAAACCATACTCCCAAACTCTTTATTTGTTTCTTTGGTACAGGAGGGGGGGCAAGACAACTAGGCCACATAGGATCTAAATTCATGGGGTTTGCCTAGTATCATAATTTCTGTTTCGGCACAGTTCAATTTAGGAAAAGACAGATCCATCCACTCAGAGACCTTCATAAGGCAGGAAGTTAGACCCAGTGCAGCTTTATCTTGCTGCCTAAGGGACACCATCAACTGGGTGTTGTCAACGTACGCGACCGTCTGGATCCCCCAGGAGTGCACCACATCCGCAAGGGACCTCATGTAGATGTTAAACAAGGTGGGACTCAACGAAGATCCCTGGGGGACTCCATACTGCAAAGGAATCTGCTTCGAGACAACATCCTCTTCAAAGACCGTAAATGATCTGTCTGAGAGGAAGGACTGCAACAATTTAAGGGCATTCCCTTCTACTCCCACTTCCCTGAGTCTTTGGATCATAATTTGGTGGTTTACAGTATCAAAGACTGCGCTGCGATCTAACAAGATGATCGCAGCGCAGCCTCCGTTGTCCAAGATTTTTCTGGACTCTTCAACCACGGCGAGAAGGGCAGTCTCCGTGTCCTGATGGCGTCTGAAGCCAGTCTGGGTAGGATGGAGGCATTTATTCTCCTCCACAAAAGCTGCCATTACGGAGTTAGCATATTTTTCTGCAAGTTTACTAATTTGCGGCAGCAGGGAAATGAGGCCATAATTGGCCCAGTCCTCAGGATCTTAATTGGACTTTTTCAGAAGACCTTTGACTCTTGCTTGTTTCCAGAGAAGCGGGACCTGCCCCATTACAAGGGAGGAATTTATTATGTCCAAGATAACTGGCAGACAATCTCTGAGACCAGATTGAGAATGGATGGGGGCGGGGTCTGCCAGAGATCCCGAATTAAACTCCCTCAAAAGTTTCTGCATGTACAGTATGGTCAGCGGAGCAAATTCCACCTGTCTGACTTGTTGAGTAGGCAATGCTATATTTATGTCCAGATTAGTTTGTTGGAACGTAGAATGGATGTTGTAGACTTTTGTAGAGAAGAAATTTGCTATTTCATCACAACGCGTTTGAGCATCAGCTCTCAAATCCTTTCTCCCCATTTGTCCTTGGCAGGCATTTGCCATGCCTCTTCCTGTATTTATCCATCCCGACAGCATGGACCAAGTACTAAATAAATACACCAGTCACCATTTTAAAATATGTTCAGTAACTCCTTTTTTCTTTCTTATAAAGCAATCCACATGATAGGCAATTCATCGGCTGGCTCAGTTTTTGTAAACAGGTATGTAAATCTTCTCTGCTCACTTCTGCTGCTTGTTTGTTTGCAGTGCCCCACCCCTTCCCCTTTGCTGCTTGAGTCATGCAGCAGTGCTTCTTGATTGTCCTTTGTTTCTGTCTAAATATTTAGCCACCCCTTGCAGATCTCCTCTGTAGCTTCTCTCTCCTTCATGTTAGTACATACTGGTGTGACCTGCGTGTAACATGTCTTATATTCAGGAGGTTTCAGTCCCTCCTGCGAAAAGTTGTCTTGTTTTTTACTGTCCTGTTATTGCCAAACTACATCAGTCTCATGGCGATGTTCTACTCATATACCAACTCTCGATTAAAAGAGGGGGGTTTAAGCTAAATAGTGGTGAACAAAATTGGTGCTTGACTGGGAGTCGCAGCCCGCCAAGCTGAAGAAACACATACACAGGTGGTCTCAGCGCCTACGGGGATGCACACGGTGCTCGTGTTAGCCCCACAAACAGCAATAGTACACGTCTATGGCCTCTGCAAACAGCACATATCCTCTCGTGTTGTGTGTAAAGTTTGCTCGCAGTCTGAAGAGGCTGGTTTGTGCACTTAATATTACACACAATATTAGTTCTGGGCTTTACTTGAAGGAAATGGTCACAATAAATTAGTGATCTGCAGGTTTAATTTGTCCATTTCGCACATGAATTCATGTGAATAGATGTCAGACGAACATGATGACGCTACGTTGTTGAGAGTAGATGTACTATAAGGCAGTTTCCTGCTTGCACAAAGTGTTCAGATAAATATGGTCCCTAACTTCCATGCCACCCGGTGGTTCATTTCTAAACCGCTGTGTGCACGCTTAAGCCAGCACAGGCAGGTATTTAACCCCTTGCATGCGGCTGCGATTCTGCGCCTGTGCGGCAAAATCGCAAGTGGGCAGGTTTATGACGGCCCCCAGCCGTCATCAGCACACGAGCGTCGTAGCGCATGACGGCTGGAGGCAGTCATCAGCATGCAAGGGGTTAATGATTGAAAACTGGGAGTGCTTGGAATAGCTACCCACTACATAATAGCAAGTAGTGGACAGGGTACCCACATGGAGTTCATGTGGGATCATGATGACAGCGTCCGTCGACTGTTTAAAGGTGACAGTTGGACAAGAGACAAAAACATTATGACATATGTACGATGCTCATGTGCAGACCGTGGTCAGTGTGGGAGGAGGGGATACGTGTGAGGTGCAACATTTGTATATAATCAGTTAGGATTTTGCAGAAGATGAACTAGATCCTCAGGAAAATTAAGTGTGAAAAAGTCTTACCATGGTGTGTGCCCAGAAGCAAGAGCAGGAAATGCTGTTGAAAAGAGGCAAGAGCTTTTCTGCGGTCCTTCTGAGGTCAGAGCAAGTCTCCTCCTCAGGGATTTTGTTTTGCTCACAAGTGCCTGTGTTTACAGTGCTGCCTGCTCCTCTGCTGGAGGTAAGTGCATTGTTTTACGTTATGTTATGTTATACTGCATTTATAGCACGCACAGATACTTTAGAGTGTCCCGGCGTGAAGTGCTAGTAGAAGGAAGCAGAGGAGGCTAAGCGTGCCAGGAATCAGTTTAAGAGCATGGTTTTGAGATATTTCTTAAACATTCTGATATTGTGGATGTTTTGCAGTTCAGTTGGAAGGGAATTCCAGGCTTCAGCCACCTTAAAAGATAAGGAGCTGCCGCCCATGCGAGTAAGACGGAAACGGGGAATGACTGTCAGACGGTGAACAGCAGAGCGTAAATGTCTAGGTGGAACATAGAAGGTGAAGCGTCTCCTAAGGTAAAGCGGCCCCTCACCATGTAGAACTCTATGGGCCAAAGTAGGAGCTTTAAACTGAACCCGGGGGGGGGGGGCCCGGGAAGCCAATGAAGGTCCTGTATATGTTGCTACATGGTTCACCTTCATGAAATACTGAGAAGAACCCTAGCTGCCGCATTACGTTTGGTTTGCAGTCTTCTTAAATGGTAACCTTGGAGGCCAATGTATAAAGCATTGGCATATTCAATATGTGATAGGATAAGAGCACGAGTGACCATTTCCTTAGCTGGCCGGGGCAGCATGGGAAAAAACTTTCCGAGGGATTTCAGAGTACCAAAGCACACTCCTGCCAGTTTTTTGATCTGCGCAGAAAACTTGAGGTCTTCACTGAACCAAACCCCTAAGTTCTTAATGTGGTTGCCAACAGAGTTGGGTGGAGGGTATTCTGAAGGCCAGATTGCTTCCCAGCAATGCAGGAGAAAGGATCCGTACAGGAGAACCTCTGACTTATATTCATTGCACTTCAGCTGCGCCGGTGCGAGCAATTTAAAAACAGCAGAAAGACAGTCTTTCACTTTGTCTGAGGACAGATCATTTTTCTTCCAGGTGAAGAGGAGCTGGGCATAAGTTGAGAAAAACAGGGGCTGCCATACCTGTTGGGTCCTGTCCTCTAGAAAGGATTTGAGCCACTCCCAGGCCTGGCCAGAAATCCAGAGGGGTGAGCAAGTTGTTGGTGATGGGGCACCGTGTCGATGGCGGCAGAGAGGCCAAATAAAATCAGAGCCGCTCTGCCGCCTGCATCCAAGCATTCCCTTATTGCCTCAGATATTTCTGTGCTATTGGATGCCCTGAATCCAGATTGGGCTGGATGAAGGGCGCCAGAATCACAAAGGCGGATAGCTGTTTAAAAACTGCTTTCTCGCATACCTTTGCCAAGGCTGGTACAAGGGATATAAGTCTATAGCTAGCAAGTGTGTTGGGGTCAAGGGAGGGTTTTCTTAGAAGCTGTAGCAGTTCAGCCTGCTTCCAATCCAGAGGGTCTGTGGCAGTATGGAGGGATAAATTAATAATGGTATTCTCCTCAGGGTGGACCATCTCCGCTACCTCAGCAAGTTGCCTGGCCTGGCATGGGTCAGTCGGAAAGCCTGATTTGAGTGATTTAAGAATGGACAGTGTATTAGGCGGGCGATAGGGGAAAACCCTGTCATAAGGGAAACTGGCTGGGCGGAGGCAGAAGTGATCAAGCTAACAGACCTCGCTTGCCTGTGTGATTTAGAGCCCAGACTATCCTGGATGGCCTGAATCTTCTCAATAAAGAAACCCAATTACTCACACCATTCGGTGGAGGCAGGGAGGGAAGTATGTTCAGCGAAGGGCATTAGATAACTCTGGACAATAGCGAAAATTTCCTTCAAGTTGTTTTTTGACCTAGCAATGCATTCCATATAGAAGCAGCTTTTTGCCTCCCTGATAGCGGCATAGTAAACCCGCTGGGCCTTGCTTAGCGCTATTTTGGCCAGCGGGCAGTAGGCCAAACTCCAACTGCTGTTCTAATTCCCTGAGCTTACTAGAATACCAAGGTTTCGAAGGGGTTATTTTTGCTCATCTGTTCCGATGGGACGGGGTATGAAACTCAATTGCCTGAGAGATCCAATTGGTACAACTCTCAAACGCACTAGACAGATTAGGGGCAGGAGTGGGACGTGTGTCTAAAAATACCTTGCAAAAAGCAGCTGCATCAATTCTTAGTGATGGTCTGCCTTGAGAAAGTGCCTGAGATAAGGGAGAAGGTGGGATGGTCCAGGAAAACTGTAAGGGTTCGGTAATAAATGAAGGAAAGTTTGAACATATTGGATCTAAAGTATGCCCTACAATATGGGATGGAGAGTTAGTCCATTGAGTGAGTTGTGCCAAATCAAGCGAGTCATAAAACTCCCTGTTATCATTAGCCTCTGAACAGTCCAAATGAATATTAAAATCACTGAGAAGCAGGAAGTACGAGAAGAGGAGGGCCCTAGTGACAATCACCTCATCTAAGGTTTTCGAAAAGGCTCTGGGCTGGAAGGGCGGTCTGTACACCAGTGTGCCACCAAGTGTGAAGTGCAGGAAAAAAGCGATACTGAAGTCTAGAGTCTCCCCATCACTCTATGCCCATAGTGTCTTCGTGAGTAAAAGTCCACATGTCCCTGAACACTACCACAATTCCACCACCTCTTTCCTCGATACAATCGACCCTTACTATTTTATATCCCCTGGGAATGGCTAACTCAATCGCTGGTGAGGAAAATTCACTCAGCCATGTCTCGTCACAAATAATATGTCTAGTTGCTCATCTGAGAGGTGCTCAAATATATCCGGGGCATGTTTAACAAATTAGTGGGCATTGATTAGCGCTGCCCTTATGTGTTAGCTTTTCTGGGTGTTTGAGGGGAGACCAGCAGGAGGAGTACAGTCACCCAGCATGGTACGAAAGCTGATCTTACAATCTCACATCTCCTGTTCCAACTATAAAGGGCTGGCCAGTGACCTTCACAGTCAGCGCGTTGGATGTTTAGAGCTAACAAGTCAGCTTGGCTATAAACCTGGAGACCACCTGGCAGCTCCGAAGGAGCGCGGGCAGCGTTGCTGGCCGCTGACGGGCGCAGACGGCCATGCCTTATGTACGCCTTTGGCGCGCCAACAGAACGTCCGCACAACGTGCATGATTTATGCAGAATATGCCCCCAACGACTAGAGCGCGCCCTCAACGAGTCTGTACAACCGGGACTCCCCGTGATGCGTGAAGAGTGGTGGTAAGAGATCGTTTCAAATTCAATTTTAAAAAAGTGTGTCAAGCAGCAGTCTGAATTAAAATTACAGTAGCAGCAGAAAGTATGTTCTTAAAAGCAGATAGCAGCACAATAGCACAATTGAAATACTTTAGGCAGCAGAGGAAAGGTACAAGTGGAGGGAACAACGTATTAGCCAGAACTAGAGTGGAAGGGTTGGGAAATGATGTGCTATTAGCGGCAGTCAGGTGTTCCGTAAAGGCTCGCAAAAAAGGACACGGCCATCTTCGGAAGGTGTAAGTACCACCGAGTTGTGTAGGCAAGTGAGTGCCGGTAGAAGGCTTATCCTCAGTGGTAAATGTTGGGCGCATGGTCTACTGCACCATAAAAGCGTCCTTTTTTGCGAGCGTTTATGGAACGCGTGACTGCCGCTACTAGCATGTAATTTCCCAACTCTTCCACTCTGGTCCTGGCCCGTATCCAATCATTTTTAAGGCTCTACTGCCCCACGACCGCCCTCTCAAAAACACCATAATGACCCCCTACACCACTATAAGCCGCCTTCCAAACCGAGGAGCTCGCTCAGCTAGGTTGGGGTTGCATCACTTTCACGGTAAACCCACATGAGGCAGCCTATGTGGTCAATCCTACCAACCCTCAGGTAGCCACAAATTAGTGAGAGGTTATTTAACCTCCACTTGCCCACACTATTCCACAATAATAGGTACCTTACTAAGATGGCTGCCACAGTAACCAGCTTACCGATTATACACTCACTCAGGCTCCTTAACATTGCAAGACAACGTGCCCTCACATGACCCTGTCCCCGCCTCTGATCGGTGGCTTTATCAGTGCCGTAACCAATGGATTCTATTCCATCCCGGATCTGATGACAGGGTAGGTCGTGGACGGAGCGTCTTGAATGCTGGTAAGTAGAGACACTCTCTCCCTTTCTCTTGAGGCTTGAGCGCACTGGATGTCTAGTTACTTAGAGGGATGGTCGACATTACGGGACTAAGTGGGACAATGGGTTGAGTATGGCTATTTCTCCCACCTGTAGTTAACACTCCGTGTTTTAGGCATACAAGTGTACTGGCTCGCACAGCTGTGGTTGTTGTGACCTCTATAGGTTTTTGGGACATTATTCCAATGCACCAGCTGGTGCTTGCGCTTCACAGTGGTAGCGACGCTGTACATTTGGTCTGCACGGGTTGGCAACTGGCTTGATGTACCATGGCCAGCACCTCTCGGTTGTCTGTTCTCTGGATTGTGACCGTCCGCACGCTGTGTGCCCCGACCGCCCAGCCGTGTGCAGGTTTGGTGGTATGGAGGTACTACATACATTTCAGTTTCCTTTCCTCCCCCTCTTTCACTGCATAGGACCCAAAACAGTGTCCGTTTTTTGACCGCCGGATACTTTCGCAGGCATTACTAGACAACGGTATAGGTGAGCAATTCTCTTTTCTTGGGTAGTGTGCTAGGTGCTCTGCCTTGCTTGTGTTATGCCACCAAGACTCCATGTTTTTTTTGCAACTAATAGTGTTTGAGAACCATTATCTTAACTTCCAGTACCATCCTTCACTAAGTGGTGTGCCTGTGAACCCTCTTAACACGAGTGCCACTTTGGTACTCTAAAGATAGGTTAAGCGATAAGTGTCATGCTTGAAGGCAGTAGGATTAATTTACTTGGATTTTTCTGGGCCGACATCAATGTATTAGGAGTAACTATCAAGGGGAAAGTATATGTGGCCAAGAAAGGAATTAATGTTCTTGGTCTTATTCACCAGGCTGAAATAGGTCTAACTATCAAGCCAGGATTAGCTAATCCAGTCTTCATTGACAAACAGTTTAAAGACACTCCCGTTACCACAATTAACAATAATACACTATGCACTCATGCGCACGACATTTGGGAAAAAAAGTTTAGTAGAATTTTCGAGAACCGTCTTGGAAAAATCACTAACTTTCAGCATACCATCAGAGTGAAGGACAATGTTGTTCCCACCAAGCACAAATTACGCAATGTTCCTTTGAGCATCAGAAGCGATCTGTCTAAACACTTGAAAGCTCTGTGTGATCAAGGAATCCTTGAAAAAGTCGAATCTACTCTGTGGCTTTCCCCCATTGTCTTAGCCAAGAAGAGGTCAGGAGATTTGAGAATGTGTGTTGACTTACGCACCCTAAATGAAGCCATTTGGGTTGATGGGTTTCCTTTGCCACGAATTGAAGACCTTATTGCCAAAGTGGGGTCATCTTCGTGGTTTACGAAACTCGATCTCAAGGCTGCCTATCATCAGGTAGAATTAAATCCTCAATCTAGACATCTCACTGCCTTCGTCACCCCTGATGGTGTTTTCCAATTTTGTCGTCTTCCCTTTGGGCTGGCGTCAGCCGCAGCTGTCTTCCAAAGACTTATGTCGGAGATGTTTGCCCATAATCCCAATGTAGTTGTCTTTCAGGATGACATTCTCATCTTTTCCAAAACAGAGAGTGAGCACGATCAAGCGATTAATGAAGTTTTCGAAGTTCTCGAGAATAGAGGTCTGACCCTGCAGAAAGCTAAGTGCATTTTCAAGGCCAAAGAAATAGAGTATTTAGGACATATTATTTCAGAAAAAGGCATCAAGCCTAGGCCTGGTTTAGTTAAGAGTATTATTGAGGCTCCAGCTCCTCAAAACAGAGAACAACTGTTGTCTTTCCTCGGTTTGTGTGAATTTTATGCAAAATTCATGAAAGACTTCGCAAAAACTACTGAATGTTTCAGGACCTTACTGAAGAAAGGAGCTGTTTTCGAGTGGTCAGAAGAATGTAAAAAAGGTTTCCAGATTATCAAAGATCATATACTTTCAGCGCCAGCTTTACAGGCATTTGTTGAAGGAAAACAAACTTTTGTCACAGTTGATGCGTGTGAGTATGGTTTGGGTGCAGTTCTTTCCCAATGTTCTGGCGGGAAGGAGTATACGGTCGGCTTTGCCTCCCGTACTCTTCGTCCTGTGGAACGGAAATATTCCGTCATTGAAAAAGAACTTCTGGCATGCACATGGAGTGTGGAAAAATTTAAATCATATCTGTGGGGCAGGTCTTTTGTTCTCAGAACAGATCATCGACCTTTAGTTGATATCTTAAATGGAAAAAATGTCAAACGCACAACAGCTCGTTTAGCAAGGTTGTCCACGAAATTACTTGAATTCTCTTTTAGCGTCGAATACATACCTGGGGGAAGAAACAGCAGAGCTGACTGCCTTTCCAGGCTTCCCATAACCGACAGTGATGAACAAGATTGGGAGACAGAGGTGGAAGAGTGCTTTGTTGCTAATGTTTGTCAAGAACCTATCTCTTTTCTAGAAGATGATTGGATCAAAGCATTGAGTAATGATGCAATTCTTAAAGAAGTTTCCTCTCTTATCAGAAAAGGGTGGCCGAAAGAGAAATGTCTTTCTCCCGATCTCCAAATGTTTTGGAAAATCAACACTGAGCTCTCAATGGAAAATGATGTAATTGTCCGTGGTGACAAGTTGGTTCCTCCATCATGTTTTAGAGAGAAAATCATTTTAGCAGCACACTCTGGCCATCTCGGTGCCACTATTACTAAAAGAAAAGTGAGATCTGATTTCTGGTGGCCAAAAATGGACTCTCAGATTGATGAGATTGTCAGACTATGTCCACGTTGCAGTGCCAGTGACAAGGTATTGGTGTTGGAAGGCCTTGTTGAATCTAAGGTTTCTGTTCCAGGTCGTGCTTGGCAGAAGTTAGGAATGGACTTTTTGGGACCATTCCATGTTCTTCCCAACAACTCCAAATACTTTTTGGTCCTCATTGATCATTTGTCAAGGTGGGTCGAAGTGGAACCAATCAGTATACCAAATTCTAAAAGTGTCATTGATTGTTTGAATAATATCTTTTTGAGAGAAGGTTATCCAGAGGAAATATTAACCGATAACGGAGTCCAGTTCATCTCTCATGAAATGAACTCCTTTCTGAGATCATGTGGTATCAAACACACCAGAACTCCTCTCTATCATCCGCAAAGCAATGGTAAAACTGAAAGGTTCAACAGAGTCATCGTGGAGTGTGTTCAATCTGCTTTCAAATCTAGAAGTTGTGTATTTAAAGCAGTTAATGATCTTGTATGGTCCTACCGCACTTCTCCTCATTCTGCTACCAATTATACTCCCTTTGAACTCATGAGAGGGAGGAAAGCTTGTTCACAAGTATATCCTTTCTGGATGGTGAGAGATTTTCATCAGAGTGGTGACATAGGCAGTATGTGGGATGCTGCTCATAGGAAATCCTCTGATGTGTGTTCTAAACAGGTCAGACCTGGAAGGAAAATGTCTCATAACATCCAGATTGGGGACTGGGTCAAAGTTAAAAATCCCGTTTCAGTTAGGAAAGGACTTTCAAAGTTTTTAGATTCTCAGCAAGTAGTGGATACTCGCAAAAATGCGGTCAGATTGACCAATGGCAATTGGTGGTGTACTTCCCAAATCGCAAAAGATCCCTCTGGTTTTTCAAGTAATGTCAACTTTAAAAATGTTTCAGAGGGGGATGGGGTTAGGAAAAGTACCAGAATGTCTGTCAGACCTAGCAAGCTGCGGGATTATGTTTAACCTTGCTGTACCTTTCACTTGAATTCAACAGGCCGCGTAGTTATGTTCAACCCTATCTTTTCCCTTTTTTACTTTTACATGATCTGTGTTTTGCTTTCATTGTAATTGATGTTTTTGTGGTTCTTTTTCCAAAGAGGGGAGGTGTGGTGATATGTATTGTGCAACTTGGAACCATCCCATGTCACTGGGAATGTTCCAGGTACAGGGTTCCAGCACAGGCGGTTATTACCTTGTCATCGACCTGCCTGCTGGGACGGCTCTCCCTATCCTCAATAAACTACGCTTCAAGAACCTACCCTCTGTGTCCAGACACCATCATTTCAGTTTGCTCCCTTCAGCAATCGATTTTTGAACAAACACGATGTGAGCATGCATCCCCACACTATACTTTACCAATATAAATGCCTCTTTTAGTCTCACTCACCGCACCGGTTACGCCTGGGAGTATGACTATTCTATTCACCCCACATTACTGCTTCCTTGGCACTATGAGAACAGGTTCATGAGATAGATATCATAGAGAATGGTTACATATCTCCCCTAATTACTATGTTTTTGTCTTCTGATTACAGGTTATTAATCTGAGACAGTGGTATGTAGTTTTCACTTACCACCTTATGTAGATAGCGTTCACTTTGGTCCTGAAGAAGTACCCAGATACCCCAGACGCATAAGGCCCAAAACATGTTGACCAATCGAGAGTAGGGCACATACAGCTAGATACATAGCCTCTAGTTCACTACCACTCTATATTTTAATCAGGCGGTTAACCTTTTGAATAAAATAACTGTTAAGACTAACTGACCTGTTTTAATCACTTTCCCCCACAACTACACCTACTAGGCCCCTCACCCCCACTGCACCCTACAGCAGGAACAAAAGATCCCCCACTAAAGAGCCCCGTACTGGGTGCCCGTCAGGTATTGCAGCGCTGACCTGACAAGGGACAGTTTTATATGATGAAGCATTACACCTAGCTTGCTAGTTGTGTATGAGCTATAGTTCCGAAAAGGCGAATTCCCTTTTCTCCGTTCTAACGTTGGGCCACGTATTCCCTAACCCCACTTCTAAGTTCTCCCTGCTCTCACTCTTGTCTCCGGAGGAACTCCATACCCTTTTGCGTACTAGCAATTAAAACTCATCTCAGTAGAACTAATAGTTTTAAAGAAATGCATCAAGGCATGTCTTTTATTCAGTAGAAGCAGAGCTTTTGAAAATATACAGCGCTGCTTACTTCCTCTTCTATTTTAAAATGTTACTTTGGCTCTTAAAATCTGACCTACCCCCAATCTATGAAAGAAGGTAACTTTCCAATATGTAAAATTACTTTAAACATTTATTTTCACATTTCTTTGTATGAACACTTAGGCAAGCATGAGCACAGTTCTATACACAAAACAGGACATTATTACAAATCAGTGAGATCCCTAGATCCCCGGGTCACTGGATAAAAAACGGCATACATTCCTACAGCATGTGCATTTATAGTGAAGTTACCACCCCTGAAGAGGCTTAGAAGGACTTTGCCAACAGTAGTACATTCCATCGGATCCCAGTATTAGTGATTTAGTCAAACAAAAGGTTACATTTAGTCATGCTGTTTCCATTCCATATCATGCATTTGGTTATGTTACTGACATGCGTATTGTATGAAAATCAAGATTAGGATGCTAGTTGCTGCGAGGGAGAACATGGCCGCCGGCTTGGAGCCAGTGTCGCGAGCTCCGCAGTCGTCAAAGCGAGCGATATGGAATACCAGCTCTTTTACCAAGTTTTGAAGGAGAACTTCTTTCAGCAGCATCAACGTTCACTTACCGGCATTTTTGGGGCTCAGAGTGCTTTGCAGATCAAAGGGATTGGCGCAGAAGTCTTGCTGGCTTTGCTGGGCAGTGCGGTGTCCAGGGCTGCTGAGCTCAGGAAGACAGAGGCGGCACTGACGCAGAGGAGTTTGTCAGAGCTCGACGCGAAGGCGTGTCCTGCATGGAAACAGCGCCTGGGCGGCTCAGGAGCATGGGAGAGCGCGGGAGACATTTGGGCGACCGCCGCAGTGGAGTTCCAGCATCTGCGTGGGGCGACAATGAGAGTAAGTCTCAGGGGACCTTTATGAAAGTCGCCTCGCTTTCCCCAGTTATTTTCCGGAGTTTTAAAGCTCAGCATTAAAGCCAGGCAACTCCCCAGGGAAAACACTAGGAGCACACAGAAAGGGAATAGTAAAAAACCATGTACCCTAAATTTGGCTTTCAAGCTAGTGACAGTGTAGGAATAAATGACATTGTCTGCATGAATTCTATTAAGAAAAAGGTTAGAGGCGGACGTAGGGGGGGTCTCCATTTCTAACACAATTCCAGAGAATTTTTTGCAAGGGGATACATTTATTTTTCCACTACAATCGCTGCCTAGCCAGGAATAGCCAGCACCATTGCCCTATGAAGGCAAAGACATTAAGGACATGAAGGATATTAGGAATAACATTATTTATCTTAAAGAAGTCAGGTATCTTTTAAGAAATAGGCACCCGAACCTGGAGCTGACTCCCCTAGGGGACGTTGACAATCCCTTGGTAGAAACCATGCTAGTAAGAGAACGGGAGCAAGACAATGAGTTAATTACAACACAGGATAGTGGCACAGGAAGACCTATCAATAGGAAACAAAGGGTTCAGAAAGTCAAGGTAAGAACAGCAGCAGTATTCTCAACCAGAGCTGCAAAGACGGTTAAAAAAGAGCAGTTAAAGAAAGGAACTCATTTGAAAGTGACTCCCTCACTGTGTTCTTTTTTTAAGGTGCAAGAGAAGACATCCCTAAGAGACGGGTCACTTAAATTGGAGAGTGACACTGAGAGTAATCAACCGGTAGGGTTGACGTCAATTCTAACAGTAATGGAATATCCCAATAGATATCAAGCACCTATGACAAAGGACCTGGGAGTCACTGAGGAGAATCTTACTGAAGTTATTGAAGTTGAGGAGGTACCAAGAAGGGAAGTTAACCTGCAACAGTGCATAAAGAACAAGGATCAAGATACAGAAACATCTACGCAGGCTGAGATTGGCATTTGGTGGGTTCACTCATTAAGGAGGTGAAACTTAGCTTTGCAAAATTGGAGAAGAACCAAGAAAAAATTTAGGCCACCTGCGAAGCTTTGGAATCCAAGGTTAATGTGTTAGTCGACAGAGTTGTGGCGGTTGAAACCACCCTGGAACAGACAAGGGAGGAAGTGAAACTCTGTCAGATAGACATCTATAAGCTGACAAAAACTGAAAGGGAACTCAGTAACAAAGTTGAGACCTCAGAGAATAACTCGAGGAGAAATAACCTACGATTGTTGAAGATCCCAGAAGGACAAGAAGGGCAGAACATAAGGAGTTTTATAGTCAACCAATTAAAAGATTTTACCGCTGACTTGGACGAAAAAACACTAGATGAAGACACACAAAGGGTATAGAAAGGCCCTTTTAGACTAAATAAAGACAGGAAAAATCCCCGGAGAATGCTTGTTAATTTTAAAACCTACACCCTAAAAGAACATATTTTGAACAAGGCCTTGAAGTCTGGTACTCTCGCAAAAGATGGATACAACTATAAAATCCGCTCTGACATTTCTAAGGCAGCGGCAGATAGACAGTGGGCCTTAGGAAAATACATGCAAAATCTGAGGGCTGAATGGGCAACCGTTCAAATGAAATTCTCAGCTCTCTTGTGAATAAGGTGGAGTAACAGAACATATAACATCAGAGAACCGAAAGAGGTGGAGTTGCTTTTAGAGCGAATGAAAACACACAGTAATAAGTAATAAGAATAATTTTTAGCCTAATAGTTAATTTAAAAGTTCATGATTGCAGGCATGTAAGAGGGCAACCAGATCTGCCCAATGATTGTAGGGAGGGTTCTCCAGGGTGGGGGTAGTGTAAAGGGTTTCTTCTTTTTTTTAGCACAATAAAAAACATTTGGGTGGGGAGCATTTGGGAAAAAATAAAACAAATAATTGTCCGATATGCAAAATCAATAGCAGACAGGGTCAGCAAATTCCATATTAACAAAATTTTATCTAGATGGCTGATCTAAAACTAGCAACATGGAATGTGTTTGGGCTAAGAACGAGGGGTAAGCAACTTAAAATCTTCGAGTACCTTAAGCTAATAAATTGTGCCATAATCATATTACAAGAAATCTATCTTCTCAAAGAAGAGTGGTTCGAAATTATACAACGTGAGAAATGGGTTGGGGGTAGCGTCTGTACAAATCAATCCTGTAACATCAAAGGAGCAGCAATTATTATAAAAAAAGTCATCTTACCTAACTTTTCTAGGGGAAATTGTAGATTAAAAACGCAGATGGGCCATAGTTAACATAAAGTCGGGGAACATCTCTTAATCCATGGTCGGATACTATGGCTCCAACACAGATGATCCGGCACTTCTTCAGTCTCTTTATGCACAGTTGATAACAAGGTCCATACCAATCATACTAGGTGGAGACTTTAACATTTTATTAGACCCCAAAAAGGACAGACACCCACCTGGTAGATCCTTGAATCTCCCTAAAATGAGAGAATGTCTGAATACTTTGGGCTAATTGACATTTGGAAACTTAGAGGAGACGTGACTAATAAATTTACCTATAGAAATCATAAATATGGTCATGCCTCAAGAATCGACTTCTTTTTAATGGATAAAACCTTATGCAATAATCTTAAAAAGGTGCTCCATATGCCCACTCACCTTTCAGACCACTCCTTAGTCCAGCGTGATTTAGGCACCAAGCATGTGCAGGGAGAGAAAAGATGGACTTTGGACCGTACTCTTTTGCTGGACCATCAAGTTATAGATAAGATTAGAGACACTACACTAAACTACTTGAAAGATAACATTGACGGGGAACTCTCTAGGATGGTAATCTGATACGCTTTTAAAGCTGTTCTCAGAGGAGTCTTAAGTGGTCTAGCAATAATTAAGAATAAAGAGAAAAGGCTAAAAGAGATGGCCGGCCAGCTCTCTATCGAACTATGAATCTGGGGAAAACAGCAGGAAACTCTTAGCTTGGAAGCTTATAACCGAGTCCAACAGAAATAAAAATCATGGTAACTTATAAAGGTAATGGAAGAGAAAAAGTAGAAGACATGGCTGATATAGAAGAAACTTTTGTGGACTTCTTTCAGTTATTGTACGAGGAAGATCTTTCCCCTTCACCCTCCGCGGTGGACTTATATTTAAAAAAATATAAACATTTGAAGCTGGACGCAGATTCCTGTGAATCACTAAATGCTGCTATCCAAGCAGAGGAGGTTATGGAAATAATAAATAGTTTGAAAAAAGGGAAGGCGCGGGTCCCGATGCAATCCCCAACAAGCTCTGTATTGTCTTAAAGGAACCGTTGGCCCCAGCGACGGCTCGTGGAGGGAGTTACGGTGGGGCAGGAGGGTGGGGAGGGGGAGGGGCAGGGCGGAGGTTGCTAAAAACCGGCATATGGATAATTGCAGGTAAGTAAACAATTTATTTAATAAAACGAATTTCGTAGCTCGCACTGCATTGCATTTTGCGATGCAAGGCGCACTACGAAATTCGTTTTATTAAATAAATTGTTTACTTACCTGCAATTATCCATATGCCGGTTTTTAGCAACCTCCGCCCTGCCCCTCCCCCTCCCCGCCCTCCTGCCCCACCGTAACTCCCTCCACGAGCCGTCGCTGGTTGGCCCCTAAATTAGCAGATCTTTTCAACTTCATCTACCTATAGGTATTCTTGATCCCAAAAACCTGGAATGAGGCGACTATTAGCCTGGTTTTAAAACCTGGTAAAGAGCCCTTAAATTGTGAGTCATATAGGCCCATATCACTTCTCAACACTGACTATAAAATATTCACACAGGTTTTAGCAACAAGACTTGGGTCTCCCTCCGATAACCTCATTCCTAAAGAGCAGAAGGGCTTTATAAGGGGGAGACTGTTACATAACCTTACCCACCAACTTATTGGAGCCATCGACATCGCAGTCCAGGAGAAAGTCCGTCTTGCGGTCCTAACTTTTGATGCAGCCAAAGCCTTTGACTGTGTAAATTGGTCATATTTGCAGAAGGTTATTCACTATTAGGGTCTAGGGGAAAATGTCTCAAGAGTAATCGTGAACATATACTCGGCTCTGGTGGGCAAAATACTTATCAATGGTAGAGTATCAAAAGGTTTTCAGACTAAAAGAGGTACCAGACAGGGTAGCCCGCTTTCCCCACATCTTTTTAATCTATATATAGAACCTTAAGGTAACACAATACGGTCCACTAGACAAATTATACCCTTCAGTTTTAATGGCTGGAACTTGAAAGTGGCATTATATGCCGATGATTTAATGATCTACACGGGCTTCCTGAATGAGTCTCTTGATAGCATAACTTGCATATTAACAGAAATTGGCAGTATTTCCAGTTATCAAATCAATTATCAAAAAACCGAGGTTATGCATTGGAGTACAACAAGCCTTTGATAGAATCTACAAATCAAATTAAATCCTTGGGGATTGAAGTCTTATAAAATATCGATGAAATTACTCAAGTAAATTTGGACTCCAAAGCCAAAGAGGCGAGGAAAATATTAAAATCATGGAGCGAGCTGCTTACTTCTTAACTTTATGGGGAGAGCTAATGTTAAAATGGCTAATCTACCAAAGTTTACATTTATATTTAAAGCCATTCCTTTGGAGTTCAGATTACCATGGATAAAAAAGATTCAGAGCGAAATTAATACCTTGAACTGGGCCTCCAAAGGTGTATGGATAGCCTGGAAAATGCTCTCCTAGAAGAAAAATCGAGGGGTATCGCCAGCCCAGATCTTGTCATGTATTACAAAGCCTTTCAGTTCAAAAATGTCGAGCGCATGAGTTTTATCCCACCTACTGGAAAGCAGTAGCTGATCATGACCATTGTCTTTATAAGTTCGGCCACCCTAGGTATTTTAAAAAGATTACATTGAAGGTACTGAGATCAGCATAAAAAATATGGTTCGAGATAAGGTAAATATGGAAGCCTTTGTATTATAGTCCTCTAGCACCAATATGGAATTCACCAGGAACACCAGAATGTTTGAAAGACTCCCTAGCAAGTCCCTTGAAGAGAGCAGGAATAGAGAAGTGGAGAGATCTTCTTGAAAATGGAAACCTAACGTGTTGGGACGTTTTAGTGGCAAGAACTAATAATGAAACATTGAGGTTTAAATACTATCAGTTGGCCAGCAGGTCTAGAGATCAAGTGACATTACCAGACCACTGTGGGAAACTAGAGGAAGAAATACAGAATAATCCAGCTCGAAAAGAAGTATCGAAGTGGTACCTGATTGAGAGGAATGTATCTTGCATTTTTTATGGCACATTATTGTTTCTGCACCTCTTCGGAGAAATCATCTTTTTACTTTGCACAGGTCGTACTGGACGCCTGAAAAATGGTAAAAAATGAACACACAGGTGACAAAAAAGTGTCAAATGATATACATATGTTTTACACATGCGCCCCTCTTGATGCCTATTGGAATGCAGTTGGCAAGATTGTTGATAAAGTTTTAAACATCAATATAAAGGTAAGTGCCTTCACTATTATTTTTGGCATATTGGACACTGATGAATCTAATATTATTTTAAGTAAAAATCAGAAACATCTCTTATTTACCTTTATGTTACTAGCCAGACGTGAAAAAACTGTGCAAAAACTGGATTCTTCCCTCATCTCCTAAAGTAGATGATTGGTTTCGAGCAGTCGATAAGTTTAGGTATTTGGATACATTAGGAGGAAAAAGTAAACGTACGAAACACTGGGAACTCTGGGATTTGGCTCATGCGATAGGGCAGGAAGGGACGTCCTATGATTTAAACTTACGCGATCAAGCAAATTCAAGAGATTCTTTATGGTGGTACAGCGACGTTCAATCTCAATGAATTTGCTGGTGTTTAAGACACAGTCTTACCTCATTTCCATGGTCGTTCATTTGTTTACGATCAGGAGGTGGCCCTGTTGCTATAACCATGAAAATCGTATAAATGAGGGCAAATAAAAAACAAAAAAAATATATTAGGATGCTAGGTTTGAGTGCTTAAGTTAGTGGAATGTTTTACTAGCTTAGTATTGCAGACATACACACAGATGTTACAGTTATAGCGCTATTTGTGATCTGGGCATCATCCATTTAATACAAGGTTTACACCCTATTCATTGTGGGATAGATTCAGTATGAAGTAAAAGATCATAACCTCTTCTATGAATGTTTCTTTCTCTAGGCTTTTTCACCATCATGCCAAATTATCATCTTATTATTTACATTACTTATCATGATGGATTTATTAGCAATGCATTAGGACATGCAAGGATAATGCAAGGTGTATATATGAAAATAATTTGCAACTCCTCAAGTGGTTGCAAATTATTTTGGGGAAATAAATCAGTGGTGTGCATGGCTCATGCAGACGTACCTTTATTAGCTTGAATGGCTGGAACTATTACAATTCTGTTACTGTTAACATTTGGATAAAGTAGCTTTTCAAACCTCTGTTATCTTCTCCATTTGTTGATAATGTGAGATCATTGGGGTTACGTAAAATGATTGTCTATTTGTGTTAATAGATTCAGATTCTATGGTGGTTCTTATATTGTTAGTGGGTCAGCGAGTGATAAGGCTCGTCACCTCCAGTAGCTTCTGATTAGAGAGAGATCAGACCTTGAATATTTTCCTAAGTTTCAGATGATGATCATTTCTAGACATGAACATGAATTGTATTTCCTTCTAATTTTACAGATGGATAGGACAGTAATATTAGGCTGCTGTCTCCAGGAGATTCAAGTTGGAAAAACCTCCGTCTTCACCATCCTTTTGAGTGACATGGTCTCATAATTGGTTTTTATCCATGCTAGATGTTTCTCTTATCTTCCAGTGTCTTACTCCCATAACTCTTGTCTCCAATGTTCCTTTTCCTTCATCAATGTTACAGTATACCTCTCCAGCATTTTCAATCCTTTTCTCTGACTCTACCCTCATTGCCTCTCTTCCACAGGCTATTTCACAAATAAGCTCTGCTGATACACTTCAGTTTTTCTTTGTATCACAAATACTATTTGAGCAAAGCCTCCACGCGCAGCTCGCTAATACACCTCAGCTTTGCATTGCAGCATCCTTGCTATTCTAGAAGAAAAAACCTCCATGTACTATTTTGTTTTGTATCACCAGTATTTCTGGACCACAAGGAAACGCCCCTTCACTATTCCAGAGATGAAGGCTCTACACAGTACAGTCTTTGTACTTCATTTAGGCTTTTAAACACCATGCTGTTGGAGCACATTATGCTGCTATTTTGAAGCCTACACATCAATGGACAAACAGAACTACAAACCGCAGAATGCTAAGGGCTCTTTGCCAAAAGGCCGTGGGGTGAAGGTGACGCTCATTGAATTTATGCACACCTATGTACCTATGGTGATTGTCAGGTATATTCTTTTATACTTTATGATTGTGAGTTTCTGCAGGCCTCCACCTGGCTTACAGAACTGCCTTCTTGACTTGAGTCTCACATCTAGGGTCACTGTTTGACATCTTACAGTTCTCTGTCATGTGCTTCCAATGTTCTTCGAATGCCCCCATTAATTAACCATAATGAAGGGCTGCTTTTGACTGCCATCATGTTACTCTGCTACTTATCTAACAACTCAATATGGTGACTCTCAATCGCGATCCGTTTTATTGACTTTTTACATGCCATTGATACTGGTAGTTCCCTCATCGCAAAGTGGGTTGTCAAATGTCTTCGATGCAGTCACCCATTGGTATGATGCACAAAGACCCTTCACTGTGGCAAATAGGAAAAGAAATCAGAGGGACTATTTTGCTAGATGTGATAAGCCAATTAGCAGCCACAAACCCTGCAATTCAATAAAAGAGTATACAGCCACTTAATTGATTTGTACTCCCTACTAAAGTTATTTTATGATTTGGTGAAGGATTACCAAATTGCAAAATAGTTTTTTGAAATACATAAACAATTGCATTGTTGGACTTGGCATGTTTATGAAGTCTTGAGCTTCTTTATGTACAGTTTCCATGTTTTTTCTAACCAAAAGTATTTACATTAAAATATAGAGTTGAATGTGAACTGCTGATATGCATATGTTGTTAGAAATGTGCTTAAATGTTGTACTAAAATATGTTTTTATTTTTAGAAAGTTGTCCTCTGTCTTGAGAAAGGCGCTGGCCACCGAAACGCTTCGACACACAACTTGATACACCATTCCCCAATTTTTTCATTGTAAAAGGAACTGATTATGTGTTTTTTACTGTGATTTATATTTCTGAAATATAATTTTAATGTGTCATTTGAGATATGTATTTTTAATTGTTTTATTTAATAATAAATTTGTTCAGCACAAAAACGTAATTTTTTGGAAACTGTCCTTCTTAAGTCTCTTGTCCTGTTACCATTGTGTAGGCAATTTAAGATCTCCGCCTAGGCTGTTTTTTACATTGGATAAAAGAGTATACAGCCACCTAATTGATTTGTACTCCCTACTAAAGTTATTTTATGATTCGGTGAGGGATTACCAAATTGCAAAATAGGTTTTTGAAATACATAAACAATTGCATTGTTGGACTTGGCATGTTTAGGAAGTCTCCTACAGATTGCAATTCGTTATGCAATGTATCAAAGGTTTGCAAACACAATTATTGTAGCAAACTGTTGAACAGTTACTGGCTCCTCAAATGAGGTGGTAAGCCATTTGCAAAGGGGATGGAGTCCCTCTGGGACATCCTCCGTTTACTGAATAAAACAAAAAAACTCCAAAGAACCTCTGCCGACTCCCAAATAAGCTGTCAAAAAGGCTCTTTTTTAAAACACATCCTTGTGTCTTCGTTTCAGGAACATTTGCTGTATTTAACATAAGAAATATTGATAAGAAGGTCTGCTGACCCCAGAAGTTCACCAATCCTATAATGGCATACAATTGGAGTAAGTCATTATTGTGTTCTTATCTAGGAACCTAAATCGATATTTCTATTTTATGCCCTTGTACGGTTATAATCAATAATATCCCTATAATGGCATAGGAATCATATCTATATTTAGTTGTAGCCCATGCAGTCACATTAAGCAATGCTACTTCCCCGGACTCCTAGAAAGCACAACGAGTTCTCTAAACAAACCAAACCTCCAGCAACATGGGAAATCCCCATTTGCTTTTGTTTTGATTTCGTCCTAGAACTCCTGTGAAGCACTGTAAGAACGGCCAGTCATCTTTATTTACGTCTTATGTCCAACCTTACGTCAAACCCGGCACCTTTCAAGTATAAATATACCAACGTTGCCTTAAGCAAACACACAGTGGTGGTTTTGGAGCCGAGCAGCTATCTACTTGCCCGAGAGCCCAGCTAATGCGAGAGCCCACGGACGCTGCCCCTCCCTTTTGACGCACTGAGAGAGACGCTGTCTTTTCTCCTGCCGAGAAATCCAGCTCTGGTGTTCTCAGCTGCCTTCGCGGGCTGCTGGGATATCGAGTCCTGAAAGAGAGATACCAGACCTCCTGAATTCTATTAACCAGGTACGGAGCAGACTAAACCCTTAAAGAGAATTCTTGAGTCAGGTTCTTGGCAAAACCAACTTAACTTAAACTGCTACTTACTTACTCCTTCCCACGTATTAGGCTTAGGTCAGGTACACCGGGTAGGCGTATTTAGAAGCACCAGTTGAGTACGTTAGTTAATGTATATATGTATGTATATATTTTATCCATTTTAAAGTATCTTATGGCTAAGAAACCATATCAATCCTTTTACAGTAATATTTCATAATACTCCTTTTACTGTACGCACTTTACTTTACATTAAGTATTGCATTTATGGCAATTCATTTCTCTTGCATGAGAAAGAAGACTGCTCAATAAATTACACCTTTTATTGAAAACGCCCGTCTCTCTTTTCTCTGCACTCTGGTGAAACTAAGTACGCACGATTGACTGAGTGAAAAAGCTGTCTATTGTTTTCACATGACTCTAGAGATACACTCTTATTCTGAGGGAGTAAAGTTGTCATGGTATATGGTTGTCAGAAGCTAATCCCTTCTTGTCTATCCAGGGAGGTTAAACTCCTCCTCGTTTATTCGAGAAAGTTTCTAGTGACCGCTGAGCTTGCTGGCAAACCTTAAGTCTAATATAGTCAGTAGAGACCTAGTCGACCTCCGTCCTACGTCTACACTGCTGAATATATTATTCCAATGCACAGAGCCTATTGGGAATATAGGAACTACACTACATGGCGCCCAACGTTTGGTAAGGCGATAAATCTAACGCAAGACGTTAGAGTAACTCAGCCGTGCTTTTTCACACAGACCTTTTTTCCCATAAATACTCCAAAAGACGCGTGGAGTGGGTAAGAGGTTAAAATCCACCGGAACTTAGTAGGAAGAGATTCCTATGTATAGTTTTTGGTTTAGTCAACGTTGAAGGATACAGTGTTCCAAAATATTGTGCACCTAATCTTTGTTTCCTTGGAAACCTGCTCTGCAAACTTTCATTAAAACAAGGTCAACTAACGGCGACAGCAACAAAACCGGTGAAGCTGAAGTTGATGCAAATCAACGGGGTTTCGATGTTACAGGGTTTAATGAAAATGAACTGGGTGCAATTATCATCCCGGCAAATATAAGAAGAACTATAACTATTAAACTTATAGAAATGGACTGGCATCATGAGGTGGTACAGTCATATTCGTGGTAGAGGCCCATGAATATCGGCAGACAGAGGTATTCTATTCATGGATAAACTTTCCAGCAGCAAACGTTGTAACATACGAATTCCACTATTACAAAATAGAGGAACCTCTGGATGAATACACTCCTTTCAAGGTTGAAATCCCATTAAAATACCAAGTGCACCTGCTCTGGTTTAAAGGTGCCCTAAAACATAATAATCACATCACCAGGCTCGGTCCACTAGGTAGACCAGGAGCAACGTGGCCGGTTCTACCCAGCTACACACCACATCCAGGCATCGAAAAAATGTCAGACCGGGAACTTTTAGCCCAGCTAAAAGTACTAATTAAAATACATAGACAATTAGTCCAATATGTAATGCAGACTTAAACAGTTCAACCAGCTATGAACAGTCCACAACTGGCCCCTCATCAGGGAAACACAAACAAAATTACACCACAGAACATACAATCATGTCTTGGTAAAACACCCGCAAAACGGGAACAAATTCCATTCTGGCTAGCACAAAAGATAACTCAAATAGAGGCAGTATTTCCGGATACTACCCCTAGTGAGAAACACAGAATTCTGACTATCTGCCTTCCAATGGGGATCGCACCACATGTGGAGGATTGTGACACTTGGGGCACAGTCTTTGTTTCCATTTACACAAAAACACATGGTGCTCCGTCCATGGTGGTAATACCAGATGTACTAAGACAGATTCAAAATGAATACGGTCCAGAACCTGCTTTAACTCTGGGTATGAAATTACTGAAAGACTTCAAGCAGGTCTCGGCTATATTATTAGCCAATATAAAAGGAGAAGCAGCGTCTGTGGCGATCCGCCAGAAATTGAAAGAAACAGATATAGCAGACCAACCAATTGAACTTGCCAGAATCATAGAGAAATCCTATGAAGAGCTAGGTAGAGATAATTTGGGCGGGAAACCGGTAAAACCCCAACTAACTGAAAATCCTGAAAAGATATTTATTAAAAATAATCTAAACACTCCAAAAAAGAGCTGGGATGGAAATAAACAATCCACTCCCAAAGAAAAAAGATTCCAGTCCAGAGGAAGGTCTCCTCGGCGGAGAGAAAGATCTCTGGACCAAGGACATAAGTCTCCCCAGAGGGAGCCCTCTGAGAAAAGGTACAACCTTAGAAATAGGGATAATTTGAAAAAGCCTGATAGATATCAAGACATTGATACATGTCCCTCTCGATCTTTTCAGACTTCCTCTCAGAAATCGGAAAGAAGAGGACGGTCAGAACACAGGGAAGAGCACGTCAAGTCCAAAGACAAGGAACCTGCTCAAAGTAAAAAATTACAATTTCCAAGAAAGAAGGTAGCCAGTATTAAAATAATCAAACATGCCGAGGATACTGAGGACACAGCTGAAAAACGGAGAGTGGGCCCAGACAATGCTAGATAGCGCAGCAGAGTGACAATAGCTCGCAAGATCCTGATGAATCATCTGGAGACAGTGGACACGAATGAATACATTCAGGTGGAAACTGCAGATACCAGAGTTAGCAAACCTCATAAAATATACGAAATAACATTGCGTATAGAGGGAGATAAGACTAGGAAAGTAAGGGGTCTGTTTTAGGATAACCTTTCAAAAGGCTATGACATCCTATTAGCTGAGAAAGACTGGCCACCAGAGTTTGTCAGGGAGTGCCCTCATGGCGAAGAAATGATTATACCTGCCTTCTCAAATCATATTCCAATTCATAGAAAATACACATATCCAAGAAAATGGGCAGTAGCCCAAGCTCCTGCATTATATAAAAATCATGTAGGATGGGATGAGGACTCCACTCCTCCCAAAATCCAGTTAAAATGTCAACCCACTGCACAAAGGCAGTACCCAATTAAGCAAGAAGCTAAAAAACAAGTCAGGGAGATCTTAGATCAGCTTGATTATCAAGGGGTGATCGAAACATGCACCTCTTAAATGAACAATCCTTTGTTTCCTGTCTCCAAGTCAGACGATTCATATTGTCTAGTCTTGGACTACAGACACCTTAACTCATGTTGCAAGACATTTGCAGTACAAAACTCACACAGTGCAGCACTAATGAATAACATCGTTCGCAAAAAATACAAAACAACATTAGACATCTCTAATGGATTCTTTTGTCAAAACATTGCACCTGAAAGCAGGTATTTAACCGCTTTCTCAATACTGGGGTCACAGAAAAATTTCTGTCGACTCCCACAGGGATTCAAGAATAGCCCAGGATTATTCTCAGCAAGGGTAACAGAGTTACTACAAATATATGATGATGAGGCATTATCTTATGTTGATGACATCTATCTCACAGATGATGGACTGGATACTCACTTGAAAAGAGCGAACACCATAATACTTGGGTTTGCAGCAGAGGGTTACAAATTCAACTTTAAAAAGTCACGAATTGCCCACCTAACTGTCCTGTTTTTAGGATATGAATTATCAAGTGAAGGCAAAAGCCTAGCAGACAACTTCTTAGAGAAGTGCGCTGTACTCCAAGCACCAAAAACGCTGAAGAACTTACAATCAATACTAGGTTTCCTGAATTTCGGAAGAACTTACATTCTAAATTATGCAGAGAGGGTTAAACCTCTCTATGAATTAATAAAACCTGAATTTAAACCAATCAATTGGGCTCAGAAACACACAGAAATTTTGAGATCATTGCAAACAGACATGTTAGCTAAAACAAAATTACAAACTTGCGACAACACATGCAACCTTGTAATCCGAGTCATCCCAGGAAGATGCGGATTCACGTACCTGACCTCTAATGAGGAAGAAACGGTACCAATAGCTTATAAAACACATTTGTACACACAAGCTGAAAAAACATTCAATCAAACAGAAAATATTGTAAATGCGGTTCAAACTGCTGTAGCAAAAGAAAGAGCCCAAGCCCAAGGCAAAAGAATAACTTTTTATACAGCAGAATCAGCCCTTGAGGCGTTATTAAGCCCAGTTAATATAAAAACGGTGGCATTAGATCCAGAATGGATACAGTGGGAAAATTCTCTTGCTGCAGAAGACGTGAAATATTATTTTGACCCGAACATGAAAAAACTGAAAGATCTAAAATATGAAGAAGAATATCCTCTGCCAATTGAAATTCTGCCTCTCCAACAGTACTCTTGTGTAATCTATATGGACAGATTTTCACAACATTACTATGTGGATAATAAATCCTACAATGCAGCGTGCGCGATTGTTAAAGGTCGCTGGCGCTGTGGTAAATTCAGACCACAAATGACAAAACTGAATCACTGAGAAACTGTTCAGCTCAGCGAGCTGAAATCAGATCTTTAAAGATGGCGCTTGAAAATGCCGATCGTGAATTCCCGACTTTAATAGTGTGCGATTCACATTTCTGTGTCAAATCTTACAATAATGACTTGCAGAACTGGGTTCAAAATGATTACAAAGATGACACAGGTGCCACAATAAAGCATAAGAAGCTTTTAGAACAGGTAGTTCTTTTGCAGAAAGAACTACGAAAGACACGTGATACATACACTGAGTCCTCAACGTGATGGCGTTCACATTGCAGGGAATTCATTGGCTAATACAGCCACAGCGGAAGCAGCTCAACCGGCTTCCGTAGCCACAAAAAAGCGTTCAGAAAAGTACATAGACGGGGAAACCATGCTGGCGGTAAAAACGTCTTCAAAAGGCGACTGTGCAGCACTACCCGTGAACTATCCACTCAATTATACATACATAATTGATGCAAACTCTGTTCCTTTTGCTCGAATCCCTGGAGTGGGGGATAGAGTAATTCCAAACACGAACAGGAGAATCTTCTTAATAGCGAACGCACACATGGGATTGGGTCTAAGGCACCAAGAGATCAAGGAATCTCTGAAAGAATTACAATCAGAATACTGGTGGCCGGGGATGAGCCTGCAACATTAGAAATTTGCAAAGAGCTGTCCAAACTGCAACAGAGATTGCAGTAGCGAACCGATCGGAGTATTGCCATGGCCCTTCTTGTAGTTAACATAAGGCTATTTATACGTAAAATCCAGCATCCCATTAATTTCTTTTTAAGACTAGATTCACTTAAAAATACAGACACCAGCGCTCGGCTGACGCCAGAACTGTTATAAAAGATTTGCAAGTCGTTATCGGCACATACACAATTAGCATGCTACATTCTGACCAGGGTCCTGCTTTTAGCTCTCGAGCTTATAAGGAGGCCATGACCAGCATCGGCATTGCATTGCGGTACTCTTGTCCCTTCCATCCTTGGGGAAATGGGATTGTGGAAAGAAAAAACCGGGACATAAAGCAATCTATAACGGCGAGGGTATTAGGTTCGGGTGATGGGTAGGTCCAACATTTAACAAGTGTCCAGCGTAGTATTAATAATCTGCCAAGAAATTCTCTAAAAGGTTTCAGTCAGTACGAACTATTGTTCGGTACTAGAATGCATATTCAGGACTTAGATAGTCAGACTTCAGTGGTAGAAAAAAAAATGCTTTGATATCAACGATCGTTTGGCTGTTTTACAGGACTTAAATGAAACAAGAAAAGCCCTGAGCAACATAAAGTTAAAACAGCAGCCAACAGCCACTGAAGATAAACCACCTGTCCCAGCAAGGCCTGTCTGGATTCCAAAGATTGGGGATCTGGTCAGAGAGAAGATCGCGGTGAAGAAGGAATTTCGGCCTTCTTACAGAAAAGCAGAACCTGTCTTAGCTGTCAGCGGAACAAGATCAGTAGTACTACCGCCCCTTGCTGGTAAAAAGGAGAACCGAGTTGTATCCATCAACCTGGTAAAACCACAATCATGTGGCCAATAATAAGTAGTAGGCCCAGTGGACTCCCATGAAATAGCAGAATGCCAACATTTGCTACAATCGAAGAGGTTCAAACTGAGAGACTAATCACATTTGATAAACCTGCAGTGAATAAAAAAGGACCATGCAACAATGCCATGGAACTTGTGCCTCTTGAAACCCAAATTGCAACAGTTCATCAAGAAACACCTGTCTACAACGATGTAGCCTCAGACTATGCTAATGAAAGAAAAAATGAAAAAGCAAAGGAACATTCGGAAGCAATTCCAACTATTGACAGAACTGCATCTGGCTACTTCATCAGTTTCGATAACTTTTCTGAAGATCCAAGCGAACCTGAAGAAACGCCAACAACAAAAACTTTCAAAGACAAAGTAACTAAACTCTTTCATCAACTCAAATAAACCTATCTGATTTCTCCATGGTTTGAATTTTGGATTGTGTAAGGTGTACTTTTCCTCCTGCTTTGGCTCATCATGGTACTTTGTTTGGGAAAATTCATTGAGGGAAAATACAGTACAATGGACACAGCAAGTCAAAACATCAACTTGGTCCTAAAGCCACACAAGTCGTCTCACATCGAGAAAAGAGAACTATCATCAGTGAATGTCACAGCCATTTCAATACCCGGTGGGGTAGCTTGGGACAAAACGGATTATGAAATCTATGGCCCGGTTGAACTCTTGAAATATCCACATCAGTTCAAGGTTTCATTTAGTGACTTTGTAAAACCAAGTACATTCTCTGATGATTGGGACTTTGAAAGCATAAATAATATGATGTCAGATTTAGTAATGTCAGCACAATTTACAGAACATGATTACTTACAGGGTTCGTCGAATTATGAACAAATGTACTGTTACAATCACTTTGCACATCACTATTTACATAAATCTGCTCAACCTAGAAATGTTTTTAAGTATAATCAATGGGAACATTGTGCAACTCCACCTAAAAGCAGTTCGAAAACATTTTATGAGAAATTCCCTTACTTCTCAGGGTTTAACACAAGTGATGCAGAAACGTTTTATTTTAAACTGTTAAATAAGACAGGGATAAAAACAATGTTGACAAATACTAAATTGATTTACTCTGAAACATTTTATGAAAAAATGATTACATTTGGTTTTGAATTCTGGAAACACAACATTGAAACGAAAACCATCTGGGGTACAAAAATTGGCAGGTCCAAGGTTTAGAAGCATTATTTAGAGCCTGCATGATCCCAGAACAAATAATATTCTTGAATGACACAATTCAACAGACTACTTGTCTTGGCCTAGCTAAGATTAAAGACTTAAACAAACCTTCTATTCCAAAGCCAATACCTGATAGTAATACCACTACAGATGTTGAGATAGACGTATCCCATATTTTACACCAAAACAGAACACATCCCGATTGGAAAAAGTGGTTGATCTGGCCAACAGACACAAATAACTGTCAAGATAGATTCCTGAACAAAATACAGGGGTTAAAAATGACCAGACCAGACCCTAGATACTCCCAGAGACAAACATCCAGGGATGGTAACAACATACAGTGTAGGGAAACTATGCCTTGAGTGGCTACAGAAATCCACACTGGCTGAAATTAAGCAACACTTGACTTTACTTAAAGACAGTGCTGACTTGCGTGATTTCATAATGGGACCACGCAAACAGCGTCAAAAATGTTTCATAGTGGCCGGTATATACGCTGCATACAACGAAGCTTGGAAAGTAACTCAAATTGAGACAGCAGAAAAAATACGAGAAATTGATCATATTAATTTGGAAAAATCACTTTCTGTTGTGGACAATGCTTTAATGACTCTGTCCTCCAGAATATATTGACTGGACAGTATTGTATCATCTGCTAGCGATATAATAGATCAGGATTTACTAATGTTACAACACGGTCAGTCCCAATTACGTTCTATTGTACAGCTCGGCTGGACGTTGCAAAATCTGCGTTCAGGCTACGTGCCATGGCGTTTGATGAACACAACATCATTATTCTCTATCTTTAACCTTACTGATAAACAAATCAGTTTGGCACAAAAAGGAGCAGACTATACGATTCTGAGCATTGAAAAACTTGAGAGATTACCATTGACAATGTCAGAAAGACCTGTCATTGAATGGATAATACACAGAATAATTACAATTCCGATAACAACTTTCCAATTTAAATACTGCCAAGAGTATATACCAGCGGTCCAGTATGAAAGGTTGGGTAAAGGGTACATTAAGTCATCATGGAAATTGCCTTACACACACACATGTTATAGTGAAAAGAAAAAATTTATTTCTTAGTGGTAACATTTGTAAACAATCACTAAGCGGTATACTTCTGTGCCAAGGTATTAATTTGCATGGGGCCTGTGAGGGGACTTCAAATAACCTTTCACGTCACCAGCACGGCACACCTGCAACACAAATACAGCCATTTCATAGACGGCTTTCTAATGGGAGCTATATTCTAATAGTGGACCACAGCTGTTGTGGCATGGTGCCAGGGAAAGCCTATCTCGTAAGCGTTAGTTCCATGGTCACTTGCTGTATGCAAGTATTGTATCCAAACAGCACTCCAGATACGGAGGCGACGATTTGGCCTTCTTTGAATATCTCTTCTATTCGAATTGATACTTTAAGCAGAATGAAGTCTGTTCTTTTACAGACAACCGTGCCTTTAACGTCATCAAAAGAAACGTATGATCTTCTGGTTGCAAGAACAACGGCAGAGATACATACCCTTTTATCAACAAATTGCCCCGTGCATTTTGTAGAAATGCTAAACCAAATCCTAAATATGTCTAATACCAGTGGTATCCCACATATATTTAAGACAATTTTTTCGGGACTGTTAACACCCTTCAAAACAGTTCTGGGCATTTTTCCCAATTTTGTCCATTCTGTCTTTGGCGGCCTACCACTACTTTTGGGACTCATAGCAGGAATTTTATTTTTGATCCTTCTGCTCCGATATGGCAAGCCAAGTCGCAGACAAGACCCCAGCAACGATGGAAGAAATGATCCTAGCTATACGCTATCGGGACCGCATAACTAAAGTCCTTGGATTAGCCCGGCTAAGAGATCTGAATATGACCTGGTTTCTTTCATTCAGACCAATCTGGCAAAATTGCATCCTACCTGTGCTTCGATGTATGCTATGCGGAGAAGAATGTGTGTTGGACGTCTGTCTTACACTACCATCAGCAGTACCATTGAATACAGATACTTTGCTAAGTCCTGTAACGGCTCATGCATCGTGTTGTCCCCAGCGGCTACCCATTCTGATGACGCCATTCGTTGAGACTTCACCACTACGATTAGGTGGCAGTGAAGTACGAGATGAGAGCAGCATCACCCAGGTAAGACCTTCTGTGAGCATTGCTGATCCTGACATCGATGACAGCAATCATTCTCAGGACTGCACTGTTGCGGCATTTTCAAACTTGGTCAAACTTTCACCTGATGTCGTAGACCAATTTTTTGCGAGTCTGTCTGAAATGATGTTCTTCCCTGAACAGAAAGAATAACTTTTTAGGCAACGAGCACACAGCGTTCCCCTGAACTCTGTATTCGGCCTTCAGCTTTGATAAACAAAAGCTACTGAAAACATTTGGAACTATTTTCTCCCCTGAAAGCGAAATTATTTTTTTTCAAACTTTCAAAATATTTACCTTTTTCTGGCACATGTACTCTGATTAAAGTAGAACTATTCTTAAAGAACAGAGCTTCTATTTTTAGGAACTCTAGAGACAATATATTACCTCAGCCTCTAGCACATTTACAGCAACTGTATTCATATGTGATGGAATGGTCTCGACCTTCTTTTCTGTATTAAGAGCCATTTCATGTGTAATTTTCGCAAATCGTTCAGCTAATATATATAAGCATGTTTAACTGAATGATTACACTGCTTGAAAAGCGTACAGTACCAATAATCATTTTCGTGTATTTCGCATACACCATTTCAAATGCAAAAAATGTATTTTGGGTGGGTTGGAATACACATGCACCTTTAAATGTTTACTATTGCTTAGTTTTAGTAATGATGGACAGTAGATCGTGGAGTGGGTATTGTGTTCTTATCTAGGAACCTAAATCGATATTTCTATTTTATGCCCTTGTACGGTTATAATCAATAATATCTCTATAATGGCATAGGAATCATATCAAAATTTAGTTGTAGCCCATGCAGTCACATTAAGCAAGGCTACTTCCCCGGACTCCTAGAAAGCACAACGAGTTCTCTAAACAAACCAAACCTCCAGCAACCTGGGAAATCCCCATTTGCTTTTGTTTTGATTTCGTCCTAGAACTCCTGTGAAGCACTGTAAGAACGGCCAGTTCTTAGTGACATCTTTATTGACGTCTTATATCCAACCTTACGTCAAACCCGGCACCTTTCAGGTATAAATATACCAACGTTGCCTTAAGCAAACACACGGTGATGGTTTTGGAGCCGAGCAGCTATCTACTTGCCCGAGAGCCCAGCTGATGCGTGAGCCCACGGACGCTGCCCCTCCCTTTTGACGCACTGAGAGAGACGCTGTCTTTTCTTCTGCAGAGAAATCCAGCTCCGGTGTTCTTAGCCGCCGTCGCGGGCTGCTGGGATATCGAGTCCTGAAAGAGAGATACCAGACCTCCTGCATTCTATTACCCAGGTACGGAGCTGACTAAACCCTTAAAGAGAATTCTTGAGTCAGATTCTTGGCAAAACCAACTTAACTTAAACTACTACTTACTTACTCCTTCCCACGTATTAGGCTTAGGTCAGGTAACCAGGGTAGACGTATTTAGAAGCACCAGCTGAGTACGTTAGTCAATGTATATATTTATGTATACATTTTATCCATTTTAAAGTATCTTATGGCTAAGACACCATATCAATGCTTTTACAGTATTATTTCATAATACTCCTTTTACTGTACGCACTTTACTTTACATTAAGTATTGCAATTATGGCAATTCATTTCTCTTGCATGAGAAAGAAGACTGCTCAATAAATTACACCTTTAATTGAAAACGCCCGTCTCTCTTTTCTCTGCACTCTGGTGAAACTAAGTACGCACGATTGACTGAGTGAAATAGCTGTCTATTGTTTTCACACAACTCTAGAGATACACTCTTATTCTGAAGGAGCAAAGTTGTCATGTTATATGGTTGTCAGAAGCAAATCCCTTCTTGTATATCCAGGGAGGTTAAACTCCTCCTCGTTTATTCGAGAAAGTTTCTAGTGACCTCTGAGCTAGCTGGCAAACCTTAAGTCTAATATAGTCAGTAGAGACCTATTCGACCTCAGTCCTACGTCTACACTGCTGAATATATTATTCCAATGCGCAGAGCCTATTGGGAATATAGGAACTACACTACATCATCATTTTCATCCTACCTCAAAAATATTAATGACGTAGGACTGATTGTGATCAGTGCCAAATGGTGATTTTGCAAACCCACATTATAATACATTGATCAGTTCCTAAAGTCTCATTGGATTAGCAAACAATCTGAAGCCAAATATACTGAATCCGATGTTAGTATATGTGGCTAATTTCTCTTAAAATCAAGACGTATAATATCGTCTGTAACAACCAGACTGCCATGATATGAACGTGTTCAACACGTTTGGGATGCATTCTCTATTATACAAATAAGGAGAGTTGGATGAAAATATGTATGACTTAGTCATGTGATGTGTTGCACAAAGGAGAATGCAGAAGCATCAATCAGTCAATCAACTTGGATTTGTAAACTGAAGCTAATCACCCAGGTGGGTATCCATGCATTGAGATCTTGTTGGGACAAGTCAAAGAGCCAGGTCGAGTCACTTTCTGAATTCCAGAAGAGAAGATGCTGTTTGGAGCTGAAGGTCATTCAAGGACGTGTCGGCGAAGTTGGACATGGATGCTTCAATGTAGCTTTAGCGGAAGTGTGCATCAGGGCAAGGGAGGGAAAGCACTGGTGTCTAGAGGGTTGGTGGAAGTTCAGGTGGTGGTTGATGTATACCTGTCCTTGGTCGTGGAGGGCTTTGTGTGCATGTGTCAGCAACTTGATATAGCTAAGTTTAGTTTAGTTTATTTAGCTTTATTCGATTTTTATACAGAATCATGAAAGCACAAGCATATAATACATGTAATAAAATCAGTTCAATAATCAGCAAAGATCCATTCATAAAAACATATTAGGGTCCCGGAAATATACATATTGTTATAAATGACACAACATATTTTAACGCTAGCTAATCTAGTATTTACAAAAATAAAACCCAACAAGTATCACGTAGATTAAATTCAGATAAAACAGATAAAAATTCATTGTATTTCATTAGAAAAAGATTTAGTATGAGGAGACTAAATTAAAAACATCACAGTGCAGGTAGTTGGCTTGCTGAACACTGTAGACAATTCTCACAGGTTACATGGACTTCCTTAAAGCAATCAAAACTCTTAAATAAGAAGCCACTGCTTTAATCTCCAGGACTGTTTCCAGCTGCTTTAGTTTGTAATAGGCTGCCCGGCAACCCCTTATGCCCCAGTTGATAAAGATTGGTTTTAAAAACTGTTTCCTGGGTGACTCGAAAAATTTACAAAAGAGAATCGAAAGCATATTTGATTGCCGTGAATGCCCATCACAAGGGCATTTTCCCAGATTTTTTTACCTATCATTTTGGTTAGGGAATGTTATCAAACGATAAAAGGTATCAGCCCGAAACCTTGTCAGTAGCATTCTCGAGAAAGGGCTAGGGTCCAGCAATAGATATGGCTGCATACCTGTATAAAAAATAAAACCCTGTCCCAATTTAGCTGTCATTTTTTCTCTTACAGTAAGCCATCTTTTGTTATCCAGGGCCTCCATAATCATCTTTTTCAAAACCCGTCTTGGGAAAAGTTTCAGGCACGTGGGGTTCTCAAAGTATTCTGTGTGCCAAATGTCTGTAGCCATACTTTTTACATATTGTAGCCATTTGATGTTTCTCACTCCATCTAACTGTAGGCAGTCTACGATGACCTCTCTATTAAACGATGTTTCTGGAGTAACCCAGATCTTGTGCCACAAGAGGAGTGGAGCAGATTCAATTATATCCTCTATATGTGCGATACCCAGTTCCTTAAGGCTAAAGAAAGTAGACATAGATTTTGGTGTCGCAAGCAGATAAAAAATGAATTCATTTTTTGTTTGTTGTAACTGGTCAGTTTTAACAAAACCCCAGATGCCCGCGCCATACGTGCCCGTTGGGATGCACTTGGCTTTATATATTTGGAGGAGTTCTCTAACTGGGCGACCACCTAGTTTCCTTGCAAAGTTTATCAGCGCTCCCTTTGCTCTTTTGATCACCAGATTTTGGGCCTGTACTGCCTTAGTCCAGTTACCCCTGCTATCGAAATTTACTCCCAGATATGTAAAACTGGAAGTATTTTCGATTTTTTTCCCATTCAAGATGATTGCTTTGTTGGGTTTTAGAGAGGAGCCACACCTCATAGAATATGTCTTGGAGACATTGATCTCTAGCTCCCTTGTACTCATGTAGTCTGAAAATGTAGCCACTTCCCTCTGGAGGCCAATAAATGTTTGTGAAATAATTGCAGCGTTGTCCGCGTATAGGAGGATGGGGATGGAAGTCCCTCCCACCGCCGGGTAATCACATTGGAAAGACTTGAGGTACCGGCCCACACTATTGATATAAAGAATGAAAAGGAAGGGTGCCAAAATGCACCCCTGCCTAACTCCTCTTTTGATGTCAAATTTATTAGAGCATGTGCCATCTCTCCCGTACCTTACCCTTGCACCTGCGTCCCTATAAAGTTCTTTGATGAATGTTATGATCTGCAACTCCATGCCTATGTCCGCTAGTGTTTCCCATAACATGGAGTGATCTACGCAGTCAAATGCGGACGTTAAATCCACGAACGTTATAAAAAGGGCTTCACTTTCTGCTTGCGTGTATTTTGCAGCCAGCAGTGCTAAATTAAGGCCCTGTTCTGTCGTCCCTTTACCTGGGCGGAAGCCATATTGTAAGTTAGAGATGATCTGATTCTCATCCGCCCATTCCTGTAATCTGTTAAGGACGATCCTACCTGCTACCTTCATCAAAGCGTCCAAGAGGGATATTGGTCGGTAGCAGGCAGGATCGGCACCACTATGGCCTCCGGCCTTGTTGGAATAAAGCCTGAGGCATTTGCACTATTTAAGATGTTAGTAATAATGGGTGACCACAATGCTAGTTCCAATTTGTATATATCAATCGGGACACCGTCTGGTCCCGGTGCCTTCCCTGATGCACTATCTACTATCTACTATACTTATTTGTATTCACTTGCGAGTCACAATTTAGTTCTGTGTTGATTTTAAAAACACTCACTGTGTTGCTTGACGGTCGTTGGCACACCGCGCTGTGGATTTCAGCACAGCTGCTGCCCCTCGACATACTTCCCTCATCTGCCGCCATCACCGGCGTGCAACCGGTCATGCCCCCAGCGAGGCCACAGCCCCCCTCCCGCCCTTTCCCGTCAATAAATCATGTGTATGTGGAGGAAGCGCAGCGGACGAGAGCAGCGGGCGCGACGATTGCGCGCCGAAGGCGCGCATAAGGCAAGCCATCTGCGCTCGTCCGCGCCGAGTCCGGGCCAAGGGCCAGAACCCCTGTCCCCCGAACAACCGATCGCATATTCTACAGTGCGGACCTCCTTCATAGTCTGAGGGCCCCCACGGACAATCACAGTTGTCACAGATACCCCGCTGACAACCTACCCCAACTCTGTCCAAAGTGCCACATACCCCTCAAACCCACAACAACCCCCAAACCGCTTCACGATTTTCGGATGTTCTTGCTGAACTGCCGCTCCCTCCCCAAACATACAGCCGAAATAATGCTGTTAATAGAAGAACACTTGCCTGATATTCTGTTCCTAACAGAAACCTGGCTCTCCCCGGAAGCCGATCCAGCCGTAATAGCTGCGCTTCCCGCAGGCTTTGAAATCCTGCGCCAGGACCGGCCAAAAGGGAGGGGAGGAGGTCTAGCCATAATATATAAAGAGCAGCTCAACTGAAGAGTGGTAGCCGAAACCATTCCAGACTGTGAAAGCCTCACCTTTAATATTGAGCTGTCCCCCAATAAGTGCCTTTCAGGCACCCTGATCTACCGACCTCCAGGCCCCCCCAGACAGTTCCACGTCAGTTTACCCACAAATGTATCCAAACGTATTATCTCCTCACCCAACTTTACCTTGTTGGGTGATTTTAACTTTCACTTTGACTCACCCTCTGACCTCACCGCTTCGACTTTAACAGGCGACCTAGCAGCCCTGCTGCTCTTACAATGGGTTACTCTGCCCACACACGTAAAAGGCCATTTGCTCGACCCAGTCTTTAGCAACTGTACTGAGCTCCTAACCAGTCCTCCCATACCCCTTCCCTGGACGGATCACTTCCAGATCCCCATCAACTGGACTATCCCTAAACCCCCTGAACCTACCCCCACCACAAGACTCAAGAGAGCCTGGTCCCATCTAATGATTGATAACTGGACCAATGCACTTACAGAGACCCGACCCCTGATCACGGATAACCCCGATCCAGCCAACCAGGCCTACGTCAATTGGATTTCCCAATCTCGCGACATCGCTCTCCCGAAAAAGGAAATCACGCTTAAACGCCTCCACTAAACTTCCCCATGGTACAGGGAGAATCTGAGAGAGAAAAAACGGTGCTGTAGGAAATTCGAAAGACGCTGGCGAACCGATTACTCAGCGGCACATAAAACCCTCTACCGAGAAGCTATCAGCAACTACAAAAGTCTGATTAAGGAAGCCCAGGCCGCCTACTTCTCGGAGAAAATTGTCCTTGCAAAATCCAAACCAAAGGAAATTTTCAAAATCATAAATCGGCTAACCAAGCCCCCCCCCCAGCCTACCAGTGGACAAACCCGCCTCCCACTGCAACAAAGTCGCCGAATTTTTCCATCAGAAAATCAGTTCCATCTACTCGGCCTTCCCCCTGATCAACCCCCCTGCGTCCATTACGTCTCCACATCCTGTTGAACCAGCTCTTAATCCTCAATCACCCACGCTGTCCTACTTCCCTCCACTGGAACTTGTCTTGTTGGAGTCTCTGGCACGCAAATGCAAATCCGGCTCTCCCAACGACCCTGCCCCCCCAGAGATAAAAATGGCAGCCGCTCAAACCACATTACCCATACTAAGGGACGTCCTAAACACTCCCATCTCCACGGGCACAGTTCCTTTAGTTTGGAAGCAGGCCATGGTGAAGGCCCTGCTGAAGAAGCCCAGCCTAGACCCTACGGATATGAGCACCTACCGCCCAATATCCCTGCTCCCCTGGGCGAGCAAGGTCTTGGAGAAATACATAAATCTCCAACTTACCAACTTTTTAGAAACCCACCTTCTTCTGGACCCCACCCAAACCGGCTTTAGACCCAAACATGGGACCGAGACCGCCCTCCTCATGGTCACCGAGGAGGCCAGGAAAATCTTAGATCAGGGAGGATCAGTGGCAGTGATCCTCCTTGATCTCAGCGCGGCCTTCGATACGGTCAGCCATGTCACCCTGCTGGACCGAATGGCCCAGGTTGGGATCAAGGGTAAAGCATGGTCCTGGTTCCGGTCTTTCCTGGAAGATAGATCTTTCCAGGTGTTCGATGGTGACTCAGTCTCCACCAGCATTCCCCTGAACTGCGGCGTCCCCCAAGGATCCTCTCTGAGCCCGGCACTCTTTAATCTGTACATGAGACCACTAGCTGATGTCGTCCGTCCATTCGGGATCGAGATCATTTCCTACGCGGACGACACGCAGCTGGTGGTCTCCCTAACACATGAGACCAAGCTACCTGTACAGAGCGGACTCAGCGAGTGTCTAGAGGAGGTAAAATCCTGGATGTCCCAATCATCCTTAAAATTAAACGGAGACAAAACCGAGCTTATGGTCCTCGGCAATTCGGTCCCTAGCCTCCCGCCCAACCTTTGGCCACCCAGCATGGGCCCTCCACCTACCCCCAAAAACAGTATTAAAAGTCTGGGAAAATGGATGGATAGTTCTCTCTCCTTCGACGTACAAGCAACCAAACTCTCGGCCACCTGCTTCGGCATCATGAAGATGCTTTGGAAAATTTTCCCCCTCCTTCCTATGGAAGCCAAACAAGCAGCGGTAAAAGGCCTGATCCAATCTCGTCTTGACTTTAATAACGTCCTCTACCTTGGAGCCCCAGAATCCACCTTGAGGAGATTGCAGATAGTGCAAAACTGCACTGCACGTCTGCTGCTTGACATCCCTCGCAGACAGTCTGTCAGGTCCGGGCTAGCCTCTCTCCACTGGCTACCTGTGCGCCAAAGGGTTTTGTTCAAAGCCATGTGCATAGCCCACCAGTCCTTCTGGAACTCTGGCCCCAGGATTACACAGGACCTAATCCATCACTACAGGCCGAACAGGAACCTAAGATCAGACCAATCCTTCCTAGCAGTCACTCTGAGAGTAAGGCGATCCAGATCTGGAGGTAGGTCTTTCTCCTACAATGCGGCGAGAGCTTGGAATACCCTCCCATTGCACTTAAGATCCAACTCTATCCTCACGACCTTCCGCAAACAATTAAAAACCTTCCTATTTCATCCAGTCTAACTTCCCTTCCTACCTTTGTGTTGTTTTCCTCTGGTTGGACCTGGTTTTCTCAGCGCTTGGACGCCTCCGGGCAACAATTTGCGCTATATAAATTCACATCCTATCCTATCCTATCCTATCTTTGATAGCCCTTACTACCTCCTTGTGATCAAAACAATCCCGAAAGGAAAAGGAAAGGCCTCTGTATTTCCCTGATTTTCAATGGGATTACTATATGACCTCTTTTCAGGTCCTTTATACAGTGTTGAAAAGTGAGTAACCCAGACATCTCCTGGAACTACTACATCAATGATGTCCGTGTCTCTTTCTGAGAGGAAGGGGGCGTTTACTAGCCTCCAGAATGCAGTGTTATCATTTTTTTAAGCAAGCTTCATGGAGGTCCTTCCAGATTTCTCGCTTTAATTCTAGCTTCCTGCTAGCTATGGCTTCTCTATATAATTTTCTAGACTGTCTGATTAGTTCCAAAGACCTTGGAGATTCATGTAGGGCTACTATAAGTTTTTTATGTGCTTTTGAGCAATCTTCGTTAAACCATCTTTTCCCTTTCAAAGGGCGATTGTTATGGGTGGCAGTCAACAGGTTCCTTATCTCACATGTAATCTACCCAAGGGAAGCAAGGACTTCTTCGTGGCTTTTAGTTAGTGATTAACAAATTAGCAGATGCTCCAAAACTTTGGCGACCAGATTCTTTAAAAAGATTTTTGGGTCAACTCTCCCCCACTTGATGGTGTAACCACTGGTACTGCCTAAAAATATGGGCTTACAGTAAGTCCTCTTGTTAGGTTGTACCTGGGCCTGAGATATCAGGGAGACAGCGATCGGGTAGTGGTCATTGTGTGCTAAATCTAGCGTCTCCCAGGATTTCACTAATAACCTATATCTCCGGGAGAGGAGGGTGATATCTATCGTCCAGTTTACCCCTCTTCCGTTAAAGGTTGGAGCAAAGTCCACCATTGGGGTACAAAGTTCGTTAATAAAACCCATATCGAACTCATAGATCAAAGAATTTAACATGTCCCCTATCCCTGAATGGATGAAGTGTGTCAGTGCTTCATCTGTGTTGTCCTTCAGAGGGCATATACCTGTATTGCTGCTAGTGCAGATGGAGCTATTGAAGTCGCCCACTCACAGGAGGCTCAGTTCTCCACCACCTGATTGTTCTAGTGATTTTATGTGCCTATGTAAATTAAAAATGATACCTCCCATGAGGAAGCATGGGCGTTATTATAAAAATCTATGATAGCTAGCTTTTTTAATCCCAGCCAACTCACTAATATAATTTGGTAGTACACTGCCGAAATAAATGTAAGGACTGTTATATTGGAGGTGTTTAATATGTAGGTACACAACCCGCCTTTATTTCTACAGTTTATACCGTTTTTACTTGGGGTCGCTGGGGTATTAAAGGTTCGATATCCCAGAAGGTGTATCTCATGGGCCAGCCATGTTTCTTGAAAACATAGAATGTTGTATTTAAATATTGACTCTAGCCATTCCCCATCTCCTATTTTATTCCTCAATCCCGCTATATTCCACGTAATAAGTAATGGAGTGTTATGTGTCTTATTTGCAGTATTGATTGCCCCTCCCACCCTGGTCCTTACATTCATTTGATTGATTTCCTTACAAGGGTTATTATCTCCTGAGATTGGTAGAGGTCCACAATCCCTAACAATCTTATCACTACCTTGTGGCAGTCAATTGACTCCCTCTAACCCTATCAGTGAAGAAAAACGATTTGAGGTAGGGACTTTAAACAATGGTGGCATATGACTGCAAATGTTTCGGTTACCTATTCTCTGAGTATCTTCAACCAAGGTTTTTGGGTAAAAATAACTCAGATCTCTAGTGGAGATACCTCCCTCGTAGCCTCTTGGGAACCAGTCTCGAATGTGGTTTGTTGCTCTGCGGTCTCTAAAGTTTATAACAATTATGTCCCCTGCTACATCCTTTGGTCTTTTTCCCACCCAGCGTAGCCTTCTCACATTTAAGATTACGCTGTCTAAGTTGGGTGGTAACGGCCTGTTAACTCTTAGCCAATGGATGACTTTATTCTGAAGACTCTGGTAACTTTCGGATGAACCCGCTGTAAGCTCCGGTACCCCAGTGAGGACAATAACAAAGGGTTCAGCCTCAGGTGGAAGATCTATGTGCTTAACATGGCTTGCAGTCTGTCTATCTATGTGGGTGTTCTTCTGTGTCTGGCCCTGTATTTCCTGGGTTTTCTTATCAGCTTGTTTTTTTCCTGCTATTTGCCCAGAGGTGTTAATAGGCACAGGAGCAGGGTTCCTTGTGTGTTTAGCCAGAGTGACTTTAGCATGAGGATTAGGCTGCTGCTTATTAATAACTACGTTACTAGGGGCATTAGGCGCTGTTGTCCTCTCCACTACGGTGGCGTTATGTACTTTAATTGCCAGTTCTTCAAATAAGTTAGAATTGACAACCCCCTATCTAAAATGGACCCTATTTATTCACTCATATGTTTAACCCCCTCCAATAAAGGCAAAAGCAATGATCTGATTAGGTGTTCAAAGTTCATCAGAACTTGCTCGAGATACGTGATACGGTGTCCCTGACTAGATTCACTTAATTCTGAACCTTCTTCTACTCTTTTAGGCTTATTGGGCGTTCTATCAGCTCTATAGGCCTTAGCTCTTTATCCCCTCTGCCTTGTCCCACCCTTCTTTCTTTTCCGGTGGATCGACGGCTCTGGATTTTTAATACAGGTAGATTTTACCGGCGCCTGACTACTTGGAATTAGTAATAGTGAGTCTTCCTACGAGGAAAGAGATACAGCGCCCACACTAATGTCTGTGCCGGGGGAGTCATATATGGTCGATAGAGTAGCTGGAAGATCCTGTAACTGGGGAGGAATACCTATAACGCTAGTTGTGTCAGAAGTAGTGCTGATGAAAGTTGGGGTCTTGGCGGATTGGATGGTCCCCAAGGAAGATCGTTTTCGCTGCAGTTCCTGTGATATGCGTTGTTCAGTTAGAATAGTTTCTTTCTCTAGGACCGAGCTAGCCCTTGTGATAAATGCATCCAGGGTCCCTTGCATAGATCCTCCTGTAAGCAATCCTCGGCCAAGATTCTAAAAGTCCGACATGATATGTGTATTAAACCACCCACTTACACCCTTTTTAATAGACAAATAGCCTTACTTCGTGGTCCAATGTAGGGGGATGGCCCAGCCCAGCAGGACCAGCCCCGGACGGCCATAGACGGCCCGCCCTTTGCCCGGGCTAAGCCCGGCGTGACCCGCGCGCGATCCCGCGACACGGGGTTATCCGGAATTTAAAGCGCCTCCTGGTGCGGGTGAAGGCGGCTTCCGGCCGTAAAGCAAGCTGGGACTGGTAGTCCCTGTGACGGCAGGCAGGTCTCCCCCCCTCTGCGGCCGCGCTCAGGATGTTGTGGAGCTGCGGCGGCAGGAGGAGACCTCAGGCAGCAATGCGGGTAGCGGTGGTGATCCAGGCACAGGGTTTGGGCTCCAGAAAATGCCCCAAGAGCAAACAAGGCACGTGTGAGCAAGTGTAATGTAAGTTATAGCATCTTTTCGGGATAGGGTGCCAGTAGAGGTTCCTGAGGTGGGGGTTATGGGAGCCCATTTGGGGAGAGCAAGTATGAGTCTGGCAGCTGTGTCAGGAATCAACTGGAGTTGCGTGGTGCTTACTGCGTAGAGCATGTTGCTGTAGTCCGGCTAGGTGGTGACTAGGGCTTAAGTTGCAGCTTTCCTGGTGCTGACTGGGAGCCATCTGAAGATCTTTTGGAGCATGAGGAGGGTGTGGAAGCATGTGGAGGAGACTGAGTTGATCTGGCATTTCATGGTGAGTTTGCTGTCCAGGATGATGCCGAGGTTGCAGGCGTGGTCTTTCAGAGTGAGTACGGGTCTGAGTTCTTAAGGCCTCCATGTTTTGTTCCATAGAGGTATTGTTCCCGAAAATCAGCACTTCTGCATTGTCCGTTTGAGCATTAGGCAGGTAGTCTTCATCCAGTCGGTGGTACTCGTCATGCATTTGTGGAAGTGTTCCCTGGTGATGGAGGGGTCTTTGGATCCTGAGAGGATGAGCTTGGCTGTCGTCTGCATAGGATATGATGTTGAGGCCATGGGTTCTGATAATGTTGGCCAGGGTGTTGAACAGGGTGGGGCTGAGGGAAGAACCTTGAGGGACACTGCAGATGGTGCTCTTGGGTTCTGAAGTGAAGGGTGGTAGGTGGATTCTCTGGGTTCAATCTGTGAGGATTGATGTGATCCATTTGAGCAGTGCATCTCCCTGGATCCCGACGTGGTAGAGTCTCTTGATGGGTGTGTGGTGGTATACTGTATTGAACGCTGCTGATAGGTCAAGGAGGATCCAGGCTGCTGTTTCCAAACACAGTGCAGGTGGGTTCTGATGTCGCCGGCGACATCGATCAAGGTGGTCTCAGTGCTGTGGTTGGTGAGAAAACCAGATTGGGAGGTGTCCAGCAGGTTTTTTACTCTCCAGGTGTTCAGTGAGTTGGTGGTTGATGGATTTCTCGAAAACTTTACTGGGTAAGGACGGCAGGGAGATGGGTCAGTAGTTCTTGAGTTTACTGGGGTCAGCGGAGGGCTTCTTGGGGTGGGGTCTGACCTCTGCATGTGGTTGGTGAAGGTGGCTGTGGTGATGGATGCAATGAGAGTGGAAGTGAGTTTGCAGCTGATTTCTTTGCTCCCAAGTTTGAAAAAGTGGTGGGGGTCCATGGGTGCTCCAGAGGGGATGGAGTTCATGGTGGCTGTGGTGTTCTGAGTTGTGAGCTGTTCCCATGCAATGGGCGCGTGCTTGTGGGTGGCGTCAGTCGATGTGAGAAGGTTGCAAAAGTTGGTGGGTTGGGGTTTGAATTTACAGTAGATGGTGGGTATCTTTTTGTGGAAGTAGTCCACCAGGGTGTTGCACAGTTCCTGGGAAGGGGAGATCTTGCTCTCTGTAGCTGATGGGCATGAGAACTCTCTGATGATGATGAGTTCTTTGCTGTGGTTGTAGCTTTCTTCGATGTGGTCACCTTCCAGGCATGCCCAACACATTAGACTTCATGCAATGAAGCAAATCGGCTGCAGTCTTTTATGTGGAGGGGATTTTACAGTTGTGGGCGGGGGTGGAGCTTGATCGGTGCCATGATGGTGTGAGCATCAGATTTTCCAACAATCACACTGGCACATCTTGCTAAATTACTTTGTATGAGAAGTCGGAGATGAGGGGGCTTAAGGGGTAGTGGAAAGAAAGCCAAGTACAGATTGTTAGGGGTACCTAAAATGCAACATTTCTCAAACTAATCAACATTTGTTAAGGCCTTCAACAGAGAGAAAGAGAGAGAGAGAGAGACAGTTTGTGTGTTTTTGGCAGGTAAAACTCGCAGGTGAAATTCGACAGACACTACACATTACCCAACAGAAAGCACTTTTAGCCAACTATTTACTACAGAACACATTGTTTTGGGGGGGTGTAACACCCCCAACACCTCCCTGGAGCTATGCCGCTGGTTCTGTATGTTCACTCCAAATGAGCAGAACAATGGGATGCTTATTATGCCCATGCCCAGATACACTTTGCTTTCTTGTGAATCTTCTCTGCACTTTGCACTGTTCCCCTAGTGGCGGATTTCGACTGGTAAGGCATCAGCTGTGAGCATGCCTAGGGATACAATCCATTATCATGAGCTGATACCAGCCTGCCAATTCAACGTTGAGTAGGGAGGCCTGTCCTAGGGTGGGAAGGCCTGCCCTATGGCCCGATGATCCTGCTTTTGCTTATCCCTTTCTCAGCTGTTGCGAGCCAACTGACATTGTGCCCCTATAATACCAAGAGGTGCAAACAACACTGCAGTGCCGTGATTCGACCTTTCTGATCTGTTTAGGAAGACAACTGAGGCTATATCTCTTTACTGTCTTCAGTTGCTTGGAATCTCTGGGCCAGCCCGCAAATCCTCGTTCACTGGGATGAGTAGGATGAAAGTCCCATGAGAGTAAATGGCAGTCATCATAGATTATGTGACTTTATATAAGAGAAATTTGGATTCACTGCACAGTTTACTGTTTAGAAGCTTGAATGCCCTACCCTCCTAGAGTGAAGATGGACACTGTCACTGAATCATCCTAAGGCACTGGAAAGTGCATTCAGTGAGAAAATCCATGGGAGAAAGCACTTGGAATGTTTGGCAAAGACTGGCATGGGCATGTTGTGACTCTGAAGAAATATACAATTTTTCTCTACTCAGGCTACACAGATAAAAAATTAATCATATGCTGCTGGGACTCCAGAAAGGAACTTCATTCCTCCTCAGGTTTGAAGCCACATAAATGTGTCCTTTGCATTTTGTATGGGCCTCGACATTCTATTGTGAAAGATTTGCGTGGACTTCTCTTGTTACTTTGCTTTGACCACTAATGATCTTTGCCAATGTTTTTTAGAAGGTAGATGTCTTCACATAGTTTCTCATTTTTAAGGGTTTCATCTGATTCCTGGTCCCTAGTTTCCTTAAACAATCATCTGAAAATTGTAAACGATTTCATGCATACGTGTCAGTTGAAAAACAGATTTTATTCTCCTAGGTCTCTGAAAGGGCTGACCATATCCTATGGCCATGTTAAGGTAAATATGCTCATGTGGCTTTTAAAGTAAAATAATGTATTGTATTTATATATCTGGTTATGATTTAAGAAGACAAAATCTCCGCGGTGGATACTAGTTGTTTTCAGTGTACTTACTATATTGAAAAGAAAAAAAAAATATGTCTCTCTCACGTAAAAACTTTGCAGTACAGGTTTTTTTCTTTTAACTCCAGTGATTGATGGTCCACTTTAGAAGCTAAAGATGTGGAATTATTATCATTGTTATATTTAGCGCAGAATAAAGGAACTAAATTCTTAAAGGAGGAGATAATATGAAGTTCTGCCTTTCTTGTGAGAATAACCAATCTTCGGTTACTAGGGGATCAAGCAATCCCCTTGAAAATTGTGTAATTTTTCTACAACTGCATGCATAGTGGGACTCCAGCATAGCTCTCAAATTAGATTGTCCCTCCTATCTCTCTGATCGTGCTGAGGTCAGCTGATTAGCATTGTCTGATTGTATCTGGTTTAAAAATGCAACCTAGTGAGAGGAGGAATATTTCGGTGCCCCCACATGCATCTCATTCTTGGCGTCGGTCAGATCTATTTTTCTGTGCCACCTCTGCAAAGTTCAGTCTAGAATCAGTAGTAACTGCGGCAGTGAGTAAATAAGAGGCACCTACTATTAAACTAACAGCTAATAGCAAGAATTTAGCCAATTAGAAAGTGGGGTGCTGTCCTATTTGTGTGCTTCTGCAAAGAAAGTGAATGCTTGCTATCATATTCATTTGAATCTCTTGGGTTTTTCTGATTGTTAAATATTATTGTAGCCCACGGAAGGAGCAAGCTATTTGATGGCACCTGGGGGACATAGATATACAGGGCCTGATTCACAAAGGTGAACTTACACTTTTGTTTAAGTTTACTTTTTTCTGGCATTCACAAACTACAAGTTTAATTTTACTAATAGTAATTTCACGACTGCGCAGACTCCACAATTAAAAAGACAGACATGTCCTATCTTTTTATGCCAGGAGTTCTCCACCCCAACTGCAGAGTCCCCACAATCATAAACTTCTTATTGTTAAAATTACATTTGTAGTTTGTGAATACCAGAGCAATGAAAACTTACACAGTGGCAGATTAGCAAAGCCAATTGTGAAGGCAGCCGGTTGTGCACGGTCTACTTTAATCCAAAGGTGATACTTTGGTTATAGCACTTTTAACTGTCTATTTTGTCAATGGACCTCGAAACCCCTTTAAATTGCAATATAATTTTCTTCCACTAGAGATCCCTTAGATTGACAGTTGCATGAAGAGTGGAATGATTTGGTGGCAAGAGGGCATAGCAGTGGTGGCTGCAATGGAATAGTATGGGTGGGGAGAGGCAGGGTGGAAAACAAAACAATTTCTCCTACCTGGCTGCCAGCCGCCGCCTCTCTTCCGTCCTCTACTGTTGAAGCACAGATGCGCACAGGCTCCCAGACTTCCCTAAGCCAATCACAACGCTGCTGTCACCAGAATGACTGCAGCATCTTGAGTGGTCTGAGCGGCCTGGTTCAGCACTCAGATAGGGAGTGGGAGTCTGTGCATGTTCTCCACCCAGCTGTGCAATACAGCTGGCTGGAAAATGCTAAGTGCGTATGTCTGTTTGACCAGCCCAAGAAAGCCGACCAAACCATCATGCACATTTAAGTGCACCAGCCACTCCTCAACCTGCTGGCTGTTGACGACAGCCCAGCCCCACCCCACCTCATATCGTAAACAAAACTGCCTCAGTACAGAAAAATAAAATGATAACAATATGTTTCCTTTTTACACTGCTCAAAGAGCTGTGGGGCAGTACTCCTTCCCCATAGAGGAGGTGCCACCATTAAGGCAAAGCCAGGTCTATTAAAAAATACTTCACTACAGCAGTATAAAGCTTGCAATTAGCAATCGTGGAAGATTGTGGTTCCACTTTAACAATATTTACACCAGCACACACACATAGTGCTGCCCAACATTCTTTTTTTTTTTTTATTAAGTTTTTTGGCATCAGTAGTGAGAGAAAAAAAAAAGCATCCAATCAACAAAAGGAACAATGATATGATTCCAATCCATAATGAGCAGAGTTGCCAAAACTATAAATCAGTTGCTATACACCATAAATCAGGGAGAATACAAAATAAGAACAAAAAAAAAAGGAAAGAAAAAGAGAAGGGAAAAAAGACAATAAACAGAAGCACATTATAGATAAAGACCAGAAGCGATAACAAAAACTTCTCAATTTCCTATCCAATTAGTAACTGGGGACCATAGGTTGCGACCAAATGTCTTCTTTCTTATACCTTTCAGTTTGTATAATGCGGTTTCAAGATAATGCATAGATAAGAGCTTATTTTGCCACAAAATAATATTTGGTGGTTCTTCATCAAGCCAGCAAGAGTCCGAAGATAGACATGTAATGCTGGCTGATGAGTGATCCATTCATTAAAACATTTCTAGCGATTGCTAAGCTTCTCTCTATGTTTACACAAGAAAAATTCAGTTTATTCTGCCATTTGATCGCTACCACATCTAAATCATCCTCCCTCTTTTCCAAAATGAATTGATACAAAGATCCAATTCTTTGCCGGTGTTTAATCACTTCTAAAATTTCAATATTCTCCCATAAAATTAGAGACTGTGACAACTTCTGCAAGCAAAAACTACGTACCTGAAGATATTTAAAAAAATCAGACCGAGGTATATGATAAGTGTGGATCAAATAATCAAATGAAACAAAATCCTTCTCTGTAAATAGATCTCCCAATTTCTTGATGCCTAAATTATTCCACCTATACATTACCCCATCCTGAAATATCGCTGGCAAAAAAGAACAGTTCTGCAGAGATGTGTATTTCGTTAGATTTACACTGAGTCAAAATTTTCTTTTAACAGATCGCCAAATAAAATAGGCTGTGTAAAATATCTTAAATTTGGTCTTTTTGTAGTAACTTGGCTCTATGATCCGATTTAGACATTGTTTCGCCTCTGTCCCCAAGAGCATTTCATAAATCAATGGGGTCAAAAAATCCTCTGTATGATCTTCCAGTAGTAAAAGTACGCCCATGTATTGTATTATTGCCATCCAATGATAAAGTTGAAAATTTGGCATGCCCCACCCCCCTCTATCTCGAGATAGTTCACAGCTTTTTAGCGCTCTCCTTGCCCGGCGGTACCCCCATAAAAATCTGGAACTCATTCTCTCTAAACGAGCAAAATAGCCTGATGGTATTAACAGTGGTATGGCTCGAAATATGTATAGGAATTTAGAACGATAAGCATTTTTATCAAATTACTTCGACCTAGTAGAGAAAGTTTCAGATTGTTAACCCTTTCTAAAATTCTATTGGAAGATACTATTACTGGATATAGGTTAATAGGGATAATGTCCTCAATGGTAGCGGAAATTTTGATCCCGAGATATGTGGCCTATGTATGTATCTTCATATTCTTTGGACATCCAACCACAAAGTGTATAAGCTGAGTTTTATCAATATTCAATTTATAGCCAGAGACACAGCCAAATTCCTCCGCTGACTTTATAATATTGGGTAGTGCCGTGTTGAGTTCTGCCGTAACCACGGCTATATCATCAGCATAGGCACAGACTTTTATTTCCCAGCAATTTAATTGTACTGGTTTAATTGCAGAATTCTTTTTCAGCTTTCGGATAAAAGGATCGATGTACAAAGCGAATAACAAGGTGAACAGGGGCAGCCCTGTCTCGTCCCCCTTGCTATCCGCACCAACCCTGACAGAGAGCCCGAAATCCGGATTACCGCAGTCGGTTGATTGTAAAGTGTTCTTATTGCTTTAATGAACTCTCTGGGAATCCCCATCTTCTCCACCACTGACCACAAAAAGGCCCAGGTGACCCTGTCGAACACTTTTTCGGCGTCCAACAGGGCCACCCCGACTGGGGAACCAGTCCCCTGAGCCCAGTCAAGCAAGGATATTATTCGCCTGACATGGTCCATAGTACCTCTACCCTGTATGAAGCCATGTTGTCTTATGGAGACAATCCCTGTCATAAGATCGTTTAGCCGGTTTGCTATAAGCTTCGAGTAGATTTTACTGTCAGTATTCAGTAAAGAGATTGGCCTATAAGACCCCATCTCTTCAGGATTTTTTCCTTTCTTTTTAAAAATGACAATGATTGCTTCCGCCCATGATTGTGGGGCTCTCCCCTCAAAAGCTCGTTGGGAAATTTCCACCAGTTCTTTTTTAAGTTGTGTTCTAAATGTTCTATAAAACTCCAACGGAATGTTGTCTGGCCTTGTAGCTTTACCCAGAGCCAGCCCTAAAATCGCTGTCTCTATCTCTTCCCATTCAGGGGATGCTAGAAGATTCAAACGCTGAGCCTCCTATAAAGGCACAGAACTTGTTTCCTTTACATATCCACTCGATTCAATAAAGTCCCCTTCCTCACTATAAAGACGTTGGCAAAACTCTTGAAAAGCAGTCAGAACTCCTCCTCTAGTTTCCTGTATGGCCCCCTTTAAATCCCTGACTTTCAAGATATCGTTATATACCTGCTTCTCCCTTCCTCTCTTCGCTAACAACCTACCGTTTTTTTTTGGGCCAGTTTACTCAAGTCTGATTCCCCTCCTTGCCTTAGGACCTCTGCCAACTTCTCCTCAGCTCTTATAATTTCGTCAAAATCCTTCCGTTGTTCAGTTAGGAATTGTTTACTCTTAAATCCGGAGTAGCTGAGAGACTCCCCCCCCCCGGACCACAGCTTTAAATGTGTCCCAAGCCATTTCATGGGTTGCTGTGCCTTTATTTAAGGTAAAAAATTCCTCTATTACTTTAGACATATATTGACAATACTGTGCTACCAATAATAATTTACGCTCAAAAGACCATTGTGATGGTTCAATTTTACCCTCTGTTTCAATATTTAATTTCAACACTATCGGGTTGTGATCAGGAATTAGTTTGGGATGGATCTGAATTTTAGCTTGTATTAAAAAAGTATGTGAAATGAAGAAGTAATCCAATCTAACAAATTTTTGGTGGGGAGCAGAGAAAAACGTAAACCCTGGATGATTTGGGTTCTTTTCGTGCCAAACATCAAAAAGGCCATGTTCCAGAAATAACCCACGTAGAGCAGTGTATACAAGTTTTTTCTTACCACAATATGCTGAATTGGATCTTATATCAGCCTTTGACTTCACATTAATGTTATAATCTCCACACAATAGAACTGGAGTAGTCCACTGTGCCAGTTCCAAATTAATGAAGTTAAATACTTCTGGGTCGTCTAGATTTGGGCCATATATATTACAAAGTGTGAACCCCTGCCGTCCCCCCTTAAATTCTGCTAACACCCATCTTCCCCATTTATCTGCTGCCGTCTTTATGCAATCCACCCACCCCCTCTTTTTTAATATCGCTACCCCTCTTTTAACTCCGGATTGTTTAGAGCAAACAACCAATTCCATCCCCATGTTCTTTAGGTATTCTCTATTAGCCCATGCAATGTGGGTTTCTTGTAAACAAAGTATGTCTATACCCAGTATCTGTATAATCTTAGCTAATACTTGCCGTTTCCGAGGATCATTTAAACCACATACATTTAATGTGCATATCTTGATCTTTCTAGCCATTGTATTTGATTTCTCTTATCATTCTTATACTTCTAGCTTTCTGAAAAAACCTCTCAACATACATTTTAGATATTGACAAAACCAACTTTAAATCCTCTGCTGGTGCCATTTTCACCCCCCGTCACCTGAACCCTGTGCCCCCCCTTTCCGACCCCTTTTCCCCCACCCCTTCTATCCTGCCCTCCCCTCCCCCCTCCCAACATTCCCATCCCATGAGGCCCAAGGACCATAAGTCCCTGCAATGATGGAGTATCGTGTTCTCCCCCCCCCACATTCCCCTATGCAACCATATAGTTGACAGCTACTATCTAAGGTCGATTACACAAATATGTAAATTATGTCACCATTATGTTCTATCACCAAATTCTATAGAGTTTCTGACTGGAAGAACTTGGTTTGACCTTTACACATGACCTTAAGTTTCACGGGATTTTGCAAATATACAACTGCACCTTTCTTTTGAAAGTCCGGAATTAGTTTCCTTAAATGCCATCTCCTAGAGACTGTCGCCTGGCAGAAATCCGGTCTAACAAAGAAATTACACCCCTTAGCTTTAGCCTGTTTGTCTGGTATAGCGAGGTCATAAATTTCTTCGCGTGCTAAAAAGTTATTGAAGCAGACTAATATTGCTCTTGGGAGGTTCTCTTGTCCTTGACGGGGTTTCCGCACATGGAAAGGAAACCTGTGTGCCCTCTGTACTTCTCGTGTCCGTTCCCACATGGTCAACTCCGGAAAGGCTTCTTTCAGCAGTTCTGCAGTGAACTTACGCGGATTTGTTCCTTCCAATCCCTCCGGAATCCCAAGAAAGCGTACGTTATGTCTGCGGGCATGATTTTCAAGTTCACTCAACTTATTGGCTAAATCATCACGATGTGCCTTAATACTTTCCAGCTATTCTTTCTGTACTGCAGCATAATCTTCGAGTACAGATATACGCGCTTCTGTTTCTGTGACTCTGTCTGCAGTTTCTGTTCCCAATTTTATCGCCCAACTTACTGCATTTTTCACTTTGCTGCATGTGGCCTGCACACGTGTGATTTCTGTCTTGCTCTTGGCTCTATGACTCATTATGGTCTCATATATCGTGACAAGGGTGATTTCCTGCGGGGGCGAAGTCTCCGAGACACTTAATTCGATCCTTCTTGTCTCACTCGACCTTTGCCTCTCCTCTTGCACATCCCCTAATGCCAAGCCAGATGCTTGAGGGTCATCTGATTTGTGCTGTTGTCTTTCTTTCTTCTTCTTAATTCTCTTCCTTATAGTAAGCACTACAATTAGGCGACGTCTTGCTTTCCCCCGTTGACTCATCAGCGCTGCTAGCTTCACTAGCATCATCCACCCAATCCTCGTCAGACGATTTTTCAGAAAGTGAATAAAAGTTTTCACCAGACTCTGGTACTGACAAAGTTCCTTGTGAGCCGAGCTCTTTTTCCATTTGATTATGTTGAGTTACTACAGTATCAATGTCTAATGAGACTACTTCTCCAAGAACATTACCCTCGTTGATATCCTGTTCCTGTTCCTGAGTCTCTTGAGATTGTACAATATTTTGTGCGATATCAGAAATGTCTGTGCGCACCACGGGTATTCCCTCATGTTGTGCCAGGGAGTTTGATATCGTTACTGAGTTTGTGGCTAATGCCCCATTTTCTGCAATTACTATTGCTGTTTCCACTAAGCAGTCATTTTTTCGAGCACTTTGCCTCTCAAACATTACAGGAAGTGTAAGATTTTTAGTCCCTTTCTTCGAGGAGCGAGGAACCACAGGACCCTTTCCTTTCTCCACTGTTTTTTTCTCCCTGGCTCCCATAGTATTAACCATAATTGGCTCTAAAGTATCTAAAGCATCATCAGATTCTCTTACACTCTCATTATTCTTCCGTTCAGCATTTCCATCTGTACATAAGTCTTTAGTTATATCACTCCGTGCAGTTGCCTTTACAGACCTTACAGCTGCATCCTTTGGGTTTTCCATGTTAGCCCCCATACCTGGCTCCTATTTTTACCTCCACGTGTAGTCACTCTCACTACCGTAGGCCCACTTCCTTTCTCTGCTCCTTTAGCCTGCATTTTCTTGTTTTTTATGACCCTGCCTCCTCGACCCCGAACTACCCGGCTTTGAAGTCCACCGAGTAGAAGCAGAAGGGGAGATCTCCAAAGTGGCGCCCTGCGCCAAAACGCTATTAGGTCACTCGGCATTCGAATTATCCAGCTGATACAGTTATTGCAATTTGTTACAAAAATTGCAAAATTTACTCACTTTTATTACTTGTAACTCTGTATCTCTGAGTCCAAACGCAGTCCAAATGTTGCCGCAATTTTCCTTCAGAGCAGTCTGTTTCCTAAAGTCGTGTTTTGAAGCTCCAAACAGCCCGCAAATTCATGCTGCCCATATCGCTCCGTATCCGGCTCGGATTCTCCAGCTCCTCGGGTTCTACGTCTCGAGGTCAGCCGGGTCAGTCGTGTCAAGCCTGGCAAACAATTCCCCTTCACTCTGCCGCTTTTCTTTTTATTTTCCACAAGCGCTGGAGCTGCAGCTCTGACGGTCAAACAAACCGCACCTGGGTTTGAATTTTCCGATTCCCGGGCTCCCGGGTTCCCAGCACAGCGGGCTCACAGCACGGCCGCGGAGTCGGATGTACCACACCTGATTCAGCCACTCCGAGCGGCACCTCGAGCGGCCCTGCTTCGCTTTTTCACAGGCCCCCACAAGACGCGGGTGCAGGCTCCCCAGGCTCCACCAGTCAATCGAAGCTCACGACCCCAACAACTCAGCACAGGCAAGCCATCTTGCGCCGTCTTGCGCCGTCGTTCGTCCTTGATAGTCCGGGGACGGAGGGAGAGGAAAGAGCTGTTCACACAGCCCACGCCACGGACGCCATCTTGCCCCCCAACATTCTTTTAACATAATATTCCACCACCCCTCAAATAAATCGGAAATAATTTCTATAGAGCTCTCCAAACAATGCCTGTTGCTAGGCAGCTGGCTTTTAACCTCGTCCACACTGCCACCTGCTCCATAACCTCAACCAGTACTTTTCAGTTCCTCCAGCTAATGTTCCTGAGATCTGTAACCTATCAATACATTAAAGCAGCCTTTTTGCATTGTTTGTAACAGCACGTAAGGCAAGTGCTAACCATCTCCCTGCTTCTTGGCTATAGATAACTGGCCTCCTCTGAAAACTTTCTGACCCATGTCAACTAGCACGCTTCAATGCCACCCGTGCTTCACTGTGTTACACGCCTCTGCATTGGCTTCCCTTTGTGGGCAACCTCTGTCTACCCTCTACAAGCTTGTGTTAACCTACAAGGAGATGTGCTCACTGTTTGAAAGAGTACACTCCTCTCTTGGTACTGGCATCACTGCTGAAAATACGTAGCCAAAATAATAAAAATCCTTGATGCATTATACTCAGGATTTGAGCCAACAGCTAGATGACAAAGTGATGTAATTATTGTTAAGACTGCTAGTACAGACTGCTTTTTTTAAATTGGAACTCAACAAAACACTTACATTCCTCTATAAAGCGTGAGCTGGCGAACACAGTTTTGTCATATGATGTTTCATAAAGTAACCTTTCAGAAAGCACGTATTAATAATGCTCAGGCACCATGATTGCTTAATAGACTGAGCCCTCAATTAATTAATCAACCTACGCGGCAGTAACTCTCTAATGATCCTTTGGAAGCTTTTTTAATTGAACTACAAGTGAAGTGGTGCATTCAGACATGGCTGAAAACTCATTTGCAACATATACAAGCCCAGACTTGTCATCAACGTGCTCATTATCCTCCTGATAGAAATGCATGCACACAATTACTTCATTTCTCCTTCACCCTCAAGAGTCATTAAATTCATCAATAAAACCCGGCCCACATCAGAACAGTTCCACCAACTTGAGTCGGTCCCACATGGCTGCTAAAAATAGCTCTTCTCATTTACAACCCTTACTCCCGAAAATTAACAGAAAAGAAAAAGAAAACGAACATCCGAGCCAAAGTATAACTTCAAAAGCAGTACATTGTTTGGAGACTTTCTGCTGCCTGCAGGAAAGGAGGCCTGGATTAAGAAACGTGAGAGACAGCAGCACCTAAAAAGTAAAATAAATGAGAATTGTACCTTTTGTAGATTAAGGCCAAACAATGCAGCTATAGATAGAGACGAACGTACATTATTCTTGTTTGGAGCATACAGAGCTGAACTCACTTTTTGTTAACAACATTGCTTCCATCTTGGGCGTACTGTATCATTTCACAAAAAGTTTCAGCGGTGAGGTGCTAGGAATCAGGATGAGAGGAATCTGGATATGGTGCAGGGAGTTGCAGGTGGAGTCAGCTGATGTAGACTGGATGATCTTATTTTGCAGTTGTGAATGTAGGGGAAAAGGCTGTAGTTTATTAATCGACCTATAGCATGATCATAGACAGCATAAAAATATCAAATACACATAGAAACATGACTTAAATCAAATGCCAAATAAAATTTAGCCAAGTTGCAATTTTACAGTTCTATAAAATTAGGATAAGAGTATAAAAACACATATATTAAAACCGCTCTAAGCCGAGCACTTGTTTGGATATCGCTTTTGATCTCTGCCATCAAGCATATAACCGGTATCTAGTTATTGTGAAAACAAGCCACTTTGTTGTATCTGACTTGAATATGCGTAAAGCTTCGGAGGGGCATGAGAAAGAAAGCAGTAGACAGGCTGGAATGGTCCATGATTTCCTTAGACTTTCATACACATGGCACACAAAACATGCTCTATGATATCTGGGGCAGGGGAGAAGGGAGTTAACATGGTAATCCGAGAATAACTGGTTTATGGCACTGTATACTCATTAATAGTGTGCAGAGAGTTTGTTGTTTTGGGTAGAGCACCAACCGCCTGGATGAGGATGAAATGAGGTGTGTGTGTGTGTGTGTGTGTGTTTTTAGGCATGTTGCATGGGGTTAAGGCAGCAAAGTTGAGAGCTTTGTCTCGTTGAAGGGAAGATTTCTGGGAGGAGGTCTAAAAGTTAGCTATTCGTATAGTCTAGCTTACTTAGTATTGGTAAACTGAATACACCTGAGCTATGTGGAATGGAATGATCAGGGAGTACGTATGGTTAAGACTTGGTTGTGAGCTGCAGTGCCTGCAGTGATGAGAACGGAATTCAGACACATGGATAGGTTGCGTAGAATACAAAGGTTTCTGACAGGGACGTGAACGATAATGGGCCAGGTGGTAAAAAAGTATGGAGGTCGGTCAGGGCCTGAAGACAGTCTCAAAGCACATTGGTATTGGAAATCATTTTATACATTACATGAAGTGTCATAAAACGACCTGTACATTCCTTCGGAGGCAAAAATGTGGGCAAAGGCACAGGGTCATAAATCTGGTTGTTTGATAAGAAGCACAGTTGGGCCTCGATCTTCTTCAGACTCAATCCAGGACAAGTGGGTACTTCTTCAGCTGCCTAGCAAGGGGAGAACATGATCATTGTGTGTAGTGTGTGTGCTGTGTTCTAATTGGCTGTAAATGTACTTATAAATCCCTGGTGAAGTGTAAAATATGTACTCATGGCCTGTAAATGAAATTCTACCAGTGGGCCTGTAGCACTGGTTGTGCCACCCACTTAAGTAGCACTTTAAACATGCATCAGGCCTGCCCTTGCAGAGCCTATGTATGCAGTTTAAACTGCCATTTTTTATTTTTCATTTTTTTACAGTTTGCTGAGATAATATGGGATTAGGCTGATGCATGCAAAAAAAATTAAAGCATATAAAATAATCAGAAACATTAACATAAAACATGCACAAAAGATTCCTCACATCCCGCCGTCCAACAGCTCGTCCCAGAATTCTCAGTGAACAAGAGTTCAAGTCTGCACCTTATGTCCACATCTATTGGCCCCATAGGCTCAAATCCGTTCTTCAACACAAAAGTTAATGGTTTTGACAGGCTTCATAATAATTCCCCTATAGTCTGCCCAGCTCTACCAGATTACCAGATGTTTCTGGAGGCATCCCCTTGCCTGAAACACAACAACCTCATACCCCATGCAGTGGTCAGAACACTAGTTCCACACCATCAGGGAATAGGCATGGTCTCTGCATTGCATATGAATTTACCCTGAAAAAATGAAAGACAAGAGGTGTTTGGCAAAATAGGAATACTTGGTTTCATTAAATGCAGTGGCTGGGAGAGCAGGCAACAGTGCCAGGGCCTGAAGACAGTCTCAAAGCACATTAGTATTGGCAGTCATTTTATACAGTACATGAAGTGTCATAAAACGATCTGTGCATTCCTTCGGAGGCAAAAATGTGGGCAAAGGCTCAGGGTCATAAATCTGGTTATTTGATAAGAAGCACAGGTGGGCCTCGACCTTCTTCAGACTCAATCCAGGACCAGTGGGTACTTCTTCCGCTGTCTAGCAAGGAGAGAGCATGATCACTGTGTGTAGTGTGTGTGCTGTGTTCTAATTGGCGGTGTGTTCCTAACTTATTGTGGCATCTCACCTTATGGTATTTTTGAGAACATGTGCCCCTCTGGTTAAATGCGTTTTATTGGGGCCACAGAGACAATTGCGGTGTCTTTGCCTATCTGTTGGATCGATCTGGTTTTTCCTGTTCACACATTTGTCTAAGGCTTACCTATCCTCCCACCTGTAATCTCTCAATTAGTTGCTTCAAGCCTAGGTCACAGGGCCTGCCTGACCACATATTTCTGACTCGAGGTTGAGGGAGAGGTCATATAAGGTGAATTCAACAATGGAGATGCAAGTTCCTTGTTATACGTTCATATATCACAGAGTACATCGAAATGGTACTTATCAATTTTAACATCTGCTTTCCATGCCTTAGCTATATCTCTCTTCAGCAAAGTTAATCCCAGGAATAGGTGAGCATGTTTGTATCTATTACTGCCGGTTCCGTCTGTGACATAAAAATGTTCAATCTTGGGCCAAGTGGAATAGTCCAGGAGAGAAACTCACTGAGACAGGAGGTCACTCACTCCCAGCCAAAAATGGTTCAATACTGTACAGCTCCAAACTGTGTGCAGAAACGTGCTGTCTTCTATATGGCAATGTAGACATAATGGGGAGCTCATAATCCCCATAAGCCATAGAAAATATCTTGGGTAGTAAGTACTATGGAGGTGTTTGAGTTGGATAAGGTGGAGACCAGCCGATATGGCCACCTCCCAGGGTGCTCTCAAAGCGTCAGACCAGTCATTGTCATCTAAAGTGTTAATATCCATCTCCCATGAGCTTTTAAGAGCTGAGAGCTTGTGTGTGCTATGCAATACCAATGATTGGTGATTTTGTGATTTCCTAGGTCTCCTAGGAGGAGTTTGCTTTCCAGTGGATTGAATTCTGGAAGTGTTTCAAGAAGCCTAATGTAAGAGGTAATGGCGTGTTGAAGCTGTAAGTAGCGATGGAATTGACTATGGTGCAATTGATATTCAAGATGTGACCTTCTCTACAAATACTGGTGTCCTTAATCCAGCCACCTTACAGGGTCTTGCTACTTGCCAAGGATGGTGCGATGTTTCACACCACATTATCCTTGACTTACTACCCCCACCTATGTCCCTCACATCTACTTCCACCTTCCTTCTACAAGCTCTCATATAATCACTGCCTAATCCTCCATGCTATCTCCTCTCCCCTCTCCCTCTTTGGTGTCATCCTACCTCATAACTTTCCCCCCTCCATCTTTGGCCACCCACGCTTACACATCTATCCAAATCCTGTTATGGACTAAATGTACAGCTTATTTTTCTGTTTATGCATTTATTGCTCTTCACATTTTGCTCATATTTTCTCATGCTTTTGCTTTTTGTACAAATGAAATTTTGCAACTTGTTTCCACTTCTAACCTCTGTACAGCGCTCTGATACCCCTATATCTAGCCAGCGCTCTATAAAACTGTTAAATAAATAATACATAAATAAATGTAGCTCTTGAAAATATTTCAGAACCAAACCACTCATTACATCACCAAGGATTAAGATACCTATACTATCCCATTTTGCAAAACCTACCAGTCTAGCCACCTGCTGCAATGCTATTCCACTCAGTTAGCTTTCCTTACCTCATGTATGCCAGAGCGCAATAGAGATCTTGCCACCACTCATTGATTATCATTAATTATGAGACGTAGTAGTAGGAGAACATGTCCGCAGTCGTGATACCTCCACAATAGGTGAATCTGGTGAGTGCAATGCGAAGGGTACTGCCATTCCAGACGACCCCGGAAAGGTTAGAGCTGATCTGCCTGAACGAGGATTTTTTGGATGGTATATGATAATTTTGTAGCTGATACAATAGCCTGGGCAGGGAGCCCATGCTAAATATGACTGATCTCCCCATCAGGGATATCGGAAGAAGCAACCATGTTCTCACCTATTCCTTCACCTGAGCTACTGTTGGTTTAATAATCCTCAACCATGAGCTCTTTGAATCCAGTGACAGACATAACCCCAGATATTTAATGCCTCCCTCCACCGACTGTAGGCCTGGCACCCAGGTGGTAGATCCGGCATACCCATTCAGTGGAAAGCCAATGGAATTTGAATTGTTCATAAAGAGGTCTGATATTTCGCTTCGGATTTATATAATTTGGAGTTGGCGCACTGCCGGGGCCCTTGGGTCTGTCACGAAAAACAAAATGTCATCTGGGTATAAGGCTATCTGGTCTCAGCACTCCGGGCTCCACTTGAAACCCTGCACCTGGGCACCCATCCTAACCCACACCACCATGGGCTCAACAACCAATGCAAATAACAATATGGAGGGAGGGCACCCTGGTGTGTCCCCCACTGTATAGGAAACATCGCTGATATTTAGCCTGCTACTCACACTGTCATCATCAATTCAGTTTATAACAGCTAGATGTAAGAAAGTAACCTGGGACCGAAATGTTGTCTCCGGAGTAGTCCCAACTAACAGAATCAAATGCCTTGTCCATATCAGCTGGGAGCACCTCCGACGGCCTCCCCAGATATCCGGCAAGAGCAAGGGTGCTTGAGACACATCAGATATTATGTCAAAAGGCTTGGCTCAGCATGAAGCCCACTTGATCTGAATGGATCAAATCTGGAATACAATGAATCAGTCTATGAGCAAGAACTTTGGCGAGGTAGTTGTGACAAATAGGGGCCCTCTCTTCTAGTCAGGATAAGCGGATTACACTCCGAAAATAACCCCTGCTCACCCCTTGGTAGCTTGGCACGAGCAGCAAGGCTTTATCTCAGAGGCGTTGTACAGTAACCCAGTGACAACACTACAAATGGACACCACACAAGGTTTTATTTCAAAAATACGTATATTTTATATAGAGTTACCACAAGACCTATAAACAACAAAAAGAATCCACAGTACGATTAGATTTCAAGACTTCTTGTAAAATGGCTTAAATCAAGGTTCTGTGCGAGTCGGTAGTCCGGGCGGGCTACAACTTTGCTGAAAATAACACAGAGTCTAGCAAAATCCAGCGGACCTCATCGGTTACGGGCCCACTCAAATGTCGACAGACTTACAGACTTAGTCACAGTACCGTTTACTTGGGGCGGCGTGCACGGATGTGTGAGTCGGTTCTGGTGTTCGTCGCAGTGCAGAAAGGAAGCGTTGCAGGGCGCGTTGTCCCTCGATGCGGTGCAGGCAGCGGCCAGTTGACAGAGTCGTGGATCCACGGCTTGCGTTGCAGGGCGAGACGTGCTTAGATGCAGTGCTTGCAGCTTGCAGTGCGGCGAACGAGCCAGAGTTCGGGAGCTGGCATCGATCAGTCCGGACAGCGTTGCCACTCGGGCGGTGCGCCGTGAAGCGTGCGGGGCGTTGCCCAGCTCAGGTGCAGTCGCAGGACTCGCAGTCAGCAGCAGTGACTGCGTCGGTCAGAACATTACGATTCGGTGTAGAGAGGCGTTGCACATCACGGTGTCCACCAGTCGCGGTGCAGGCTATGGCTCGGTGATGGCGTCAGGACGGAGTCAGTGAGCGCAGAGTTTACATTGTTCGAGGCGGACGTTGCTCGATGCGGTGCCTACAGGACACCGGACCGGTCGTGAGAGTCGGTCACAGCTCCCTGCCTCTGTAGCCACTTGTTTCCAGCAGCAATTCACAAAGGCTGGTGAAGTCCACTGGTCCTGGGACTTCGGTGAGGGGGCAAGCTCTCTTCCAAGCCCTTGGAGATGTTTACACAAGTTAAAAGAAAAGTCCACAAAGTTCTTTTTCCTCTCTTTGGCAGTCAGGAAACCATTGCAGGCCAATCCCCCAAGCAGCACTTCAGCTAGGGAATAGTCCCTCCTCAGTTTCTTCAGGTTCCTTCTCCTCAGCAGAGGTTTTGTCTTGTAAGTCCAGAAGTGATCTAATTTCATGGGATCAGGGTCCCAATACTTATAACCCTAAATCCTTTTTTCTCTGAGGGGAGAGGAGCCTGTGCCCAGTTCGAGCCAGTTCTGAAACACTCTGTTTACCAGATTTCTCCTTTCCTTTCATATCGCAGGGCAGGCACATCAGACGCCCCACAGGAGGTGGAGCCAGCATTGTGGAAGGCAAGTACAGTCCTGGAGCACCTTGTTGACAGTCTTCTCTTCTTTCAGTGTGCAGGGCAGAGACATCAGGCACACCACAGGAGGTAGAGCCAGCATTGTCGAGGGAAGGCCCAGCCCTATTCAGGTCCCAGGTGCAACTCCTCCCTCCCATCTAGATGCAGATCTCCCTATTCACCACCGGGCTGCCCCAACCTGTCTCTTGGATTCCCCCAGCCCTGTCACTCACAAAACCAGACGAAGGAATACACAACCTCACAGAGGCGGGCTCAAATGGTTAGGCAAGCAAATACCTACTTTCTAAAGGGGTATTTGCAAACTTCAGAACAGTCCAGGCATACTAAACTCGAATTTCTACCATGTTCTCTGAGTCTGCTAGGATTATAACATGTAATAATCCAGCAGCCCATTCTGGCCTATTTAGAACAGGTAGCCTTGCAATAGTGAAAAACAAAAATGGCTGTAATTCACTATTAGGACATGCCACACACATTAGGGCTTGTCCTACCTTGTGCTTACAGTGCAACCTGACCCTGGGCCTACCATAGGGGTGACTAATATGAAGTCAAGGGAAGGTTTAGGGACTGGCAAGGGGGTGCTCTTGCCTAGTCAGCATGACTGTACCAGACTGCATGCAGGCTCTGCAATGGCAGCCCTTATTCATATTTTACAAGGCCGCTTCTGTGGGTGGCACACTCAGTGTTGTAAGCCCACTAGCAGCATTTGGATTTACACGCCCTGGGCACACTCAGTGCACTGTACTAGGGACTGACAAGTAAACCAAATATCCAATCATGGAACCACTAATAAATACATCAATTTACAAGTAGGGAGCACTTGCACTGTGGCACTGGACAGCAGTGGCACAGTGCCCAAAGCATCTAACACCAGCAAAAACACATGAGGCAACAGCAAAAAATGGATGGGAGACCCAGGCCAATTGTGCCAGGTCTAACAAGTGTCCCCTCCAGCTGAAATGTGGGGGGAGCTATCCTACCTCCTGGGAGTTCTCATCACTGAGGCGGAAAATCTGGACAGACCGTCCGCGTTGGCGTGTTCTGTACCAGGGCAGTGTTCCACCGTAAAGTTCATACCCTGTAGGGAAATGGACCACCTCAACAGCTTTAGATTCTCACCCCTCATCTGCATCAACATCTGAGGGGCCAGTGGTCTGTCTGAACCCATAAGTGAGTCACAAACAGATATGGTCTCAGCTTCTTCATTGTCCAGACCACAGCAAATGCCTCACGCTCAATAGCACTCCACCTCTGTTCCTGTGGAAGTAACCTCCTACTGATGAAGGCTACAGGTTGATCTAGGTCCTCTTCATTCATCTGTGACAAAACAGCCCCCACACCATGCTCTGAAGCGTCTGTTTGAACGATGAACTCTTTGGAGAAGTTGGGTGCCCGGAGCACAGGCGCCGTGCACATGGCAGCTTTCAGGGCCTCAAAAGCTTTCTGACAGGTGTCAGTCCAAATCACTTTCTTGGGCTGCTTCCTGGAAGTCAGCTCTGTCAAGGGAGCAACAATGTTGCCATACCCCTTGACAAACCTCCTGTGGTACCCGGTGAGTCCTAAAAAGTCCCTCACCTCTGTCTGGGTTTTGGGGGGTTTCCAGACCAGGATGGTTTCAATCTTGGGTTGTAGGGGCGCCACCTGGCTGCTCCCAACTTGGTGTCCCAAGTAAACCACAGAACCCTGCCCGATCTGGCACTTATTCGCCTTGATCGTGACACTGAACACTGTGATGTCATCCAGGTAGGCGGCACTGAACTCATCCAGTCCAACCAACACCTGGTTGACCAATCTCTGAAAGGTGGCAGGGGCATTCTTCATCCCAAAGGGCATAACACGGAACTGGAAATGCCCATCGGGTGTGGAGAATGCTGACCTCTCCTTTGCCCCATTAGTCAAGGCGACCTGCCAGTACCCAGACGTCAAGTCAAACGTGCTGAGGTACCGTGCAGCCCCTGACCAATCAATGAGCTCATCAGCTCTGGGGATGGGGTGCGCGTCGTTCTTCCAGTGCTGCAGCCTTCGGGACCAAGACCACTGGGCTGGCCCAAGGACTGCTGGAGGACACAATCACCCCTAGTGCAAGCATTGTTGAGACCTCCTCTTTAATGCACGCCCTTACCCTGTCAGTTACCCTGTAAGACTTGTGCTTCACAGGTAAGCTGTCTCCTGTATCCACATCATGGACGCACCAATCTGTGGCTCTAGGAACCAGGGAGAACAGATCAGAAAACTGTCCCAGCAACTGGCAGCAGTCATTCTGTTGCTTAGGGGTCATGGTGGAAGAGAGGTTAACACCATCCACTGACCCATCTTGCTCTGAGGCTGACAGGAGGTCAGGAAGAGGCTCAGTCTCCTCTTCCATTCCAGCATCCGTCGCCAAGAGCATGCCCACTTCAGACCTCTCTAAGTGGGGCTTAAGGCGGTTGACATGCAGGACCCTCAAGGGGTTCCTAGGAGACCGCAAGTCCACCAAGTAGGTAACTAGACTCTTGCACTCCACAACCTCAAATGGTCCGGTCCACTTATCCTGGAGTGCACAGTGCTCCACTGGGGCCATGACCCACACTTTCTGACCAGGTTGAAGCTCTACCAGAGTGGCATTCTGGTCGTACCACTGCTTCATCTCCTCCTGGCTGGCTTTCAGATTCGCCTCAGCGAGTTGCTTGAAACACCTAGTCTGGTTTCTGAAGGCCAGCATGTAGCTATATATATCCTGGGGAGGTTTCCCGGGAGATTGCTCCCAGCCTTCTTTGACCGGACTCAGAGGTTCTCTGACCGGGTGCCCATAGAGAAGCTCAAAGGGACTGAACCCTAGAGATTTCTGTTGAACCTCCCAGTACGCAAACAACAAGCATGGTAAGAGGACGTCCCACTTATGCTTCATGGGTTCCTCAAGACCCATAATCATGCCCTTCAGGGTTCAGTTGAACCTTTCAACCAACCCATTTCCTTGGGGGTGGTAAGGAGTGGTGAATTTGTAAGTTACCCCACACTTCCCCCCACAGGGACTTCATATACTTGGAAACGAAGTTGGTTCCCCGGTCAGACACAATCCTACTCGTGAGAGAATTCCCATCAGTGCTCGTCCCACCACGGGGGCCGTCACTGTCCTCAGGGGTATGGCTTCCGGGTAGCGGGTGGCATGGTCCACCAAGACCAGTATGAACCTGTTGCGCATGGCTGTCTTTGGGTCCAGTAGCCCCACAATGTCAATCCCACCCACTCAAAGGGGGTACTGACCACAGGGAATGGCTGGAGAGGAGCCTTCTACTTCCTCCCACTCTTTCCACTTGCCTGGCAAGTCTGACAGGTCCCGTAATGAGTGTCTGAACTCTTGCACAATTGGGGCCAATGAAAGTGGGTGACAAGCCTCTCAAATGTCTTGTCCTCCCCCAAATATCCTGCCAATGGCACATCATGAGCCAGCCAAAGTAGGAAGGCTCTTAAGCTCTGGGGTACCACCAGCACACGGGCTGACCCAGGCTCAGCAACCTTAGGCTCACTATACAGGAGACCATTCTCCCAGTAGATCCAATGTAACCCACATTGATCATCTGCTGCCTGGCTTGCAGCCTGCTGCCGCAACCCCATGAAAGAAGGGCACTCTCTCTGCTCCCTGAAAAATTATTCCCTGGAGGGGCTTCCTTCTTGCTGCCAATGGGTCAGCTCAGGCAGGTCCCACAGTTCAGCTACTTGTTCCCCAGTAGGCTCCAGCGCATCCCCCTCAGGGACTACCTCCTCCTCGGTCAGGGGAACTTCGGGGGCTGGTTTCCCACACCCCCTGCCTCTTCTCTCTAAGGCAGGCTCCTGGGCCTCCCTCTCAGGCTCCAGGTCCTCTTGAGCACCCCTACTGGCTGCCATTGACTGGGTGGTCACGCACGCCCAGTCAGGCAGACCCACCATCCTCAGGTGATCGCTCTTCTCCACCTTCCCCCGAGGTGAGCTCTCCAAATCGTTCCCCAACAAACAGTCAACAGGCATGACGGGCCTCACAGCTACCTGAAGAGTACCAGAGACGCCCCCCCCCACTCAAAGGGAACCTGAGCCCTTGGACAATGACTCTGTGTTGTCGGTGTTAACAACAACAACTCGGCAGAATGCATGTGGGACAACCTGCTCTGGAGACACCAGGTGACACCTGACAGCTGTCACACTGGCTCCTCCTCCTTTTGACCCTTGATGGCCACCCACTACCCATATTTCTTACTGTTCTTGGGCAGTTGGTTCTCTGGGACCACCTCACAGTCTGCTAAAGAGACAAGGGACATTTCTGCGGGACCCCACCCACCTTGGACTTCCACCTCCTCCCCAAGGGCTACACTAGCCATCTGCCGGGGCGGATCACTAGTGGGTGCTGGTTTAACAAACAGGCGGCAACTGATATCATTCGCCTTATGACCCAGGTCCCCACATTTGTTACATCTCAGGGGTCCCTGTGGAACAGGATTACCTGTCAGGACCACTGGCTTTCTCTCAGGGGGAGGCTGGGAACCCTTCCCTTGGTTCCCTTGGGAATTATTTTGGGGCCCTCTGCGGAATTCCCTCTGTTTACCCTTTCCCCCCCCACTCTTCTGCTGGAGACCCTGCCTACCTTTGGCTTTGTCTCCCAATCATGGAACCACTAATCAATACTTCAATTTACAGTAGGGAGCAATCACACCGTGGCACTGAACAGAAGTGGCACAGTGCCCAAAGCATCTGACACCAGCAAAAACACATGAGGCAACAGCAAAAAAATGGAAGGGAGACCCACGCAAATGGTGCCTGGTCTAACAGGAGGGTCGTCGGATGATAGGAGGAATGGTAATCTGGTGGGCGGCCCGAGCTGGGGAAGAGCACTATTTCCATATGACACCAATCTAGAGGAAGTATCACCACATCCATAGTAGTGTGAAATGCTTCTAGAAACATTTTCCCAAGTTTAGGCATGAAGACTTAAAAAAATTCACCTGGGAGTCTATTCAGGTCCTTGCTTGACCGGAGCTATGGTGATCTCAGTTTCTGAAAGCCCCTCATCTAGATGAGCATGTGCCATGTTTGGAACGGCCTTTTTGGGAAAGCACCCACAAAGTCGTCCGACTTGGCTAACATGGTTTTGTCTGTCACTCTGTGCATGTATGTGGTGGGGACATGAAATTAGTCCAATTGAGAGAGGCACTCATATGTCATGGAAAAGTAGGTGTAACCTGATCCTGTCGGACGGTGAGTCCCAGGATGGCCACCAAGTTGGAAAGTTTGGATCTAATTGGTTCTGACACACCACTGTGCATGTGCCATCTGTCAATATGCAAGTCCATGACATCATTCCAGTCCTTCCTAATCACTGACAAGACACTAGGGTGTTCTCCCCACTGACATACCACACTATTTACAAAGGTCTATAAAAGGGCAGGAGGGGCAACTATACAACATAGTATGATGGCTTCGGTGTAAAGTGGGCCCGTGACCACTGTGCATCTGCCAATGCGATCTGAGCAGGTCTTAATCAGCTGGAAGGGCACATTTCACTGTATCAGAATGCATGTGCGTCTGGACATTCTTGTAAATCCCAGGTGAAACACCTGACTGTGGCCATATCTATCTAGAGAGGGGGTTTTATTTCAAAGGAGATAAGTCTCTTATAACTTCAGAACAGGAGCAGCCCATGCAGGTAAGAGCGGTGAGGTGGGCGGGCAGCGTGGGTTAAGAGTCATCAGACGATGACAAGGGAAACGCAAATAACAAAAATTAAAAACACTTACCTTACATTCGCTGCATCACCCGCTTAGCCCTCACGCTGCCCACCCACTGCACCTGCATAAGAATGTGTGCCCCTAATCTCTTAGCATACTTCAGGATTGCTCCACATTTAAGTTTGTGCAGAATTCTTTGAACATGGTGTCAGGTCCCAAAGTAATCATAATATGTTGGGGTGCACATGGCTGTGTCGCTGGTTACAAATGTGAGTAATGGTGAGTGGTGAGTCTGTGCCTAAAAACATTGTGCAACTAGAAAAAATTCCCCCTTAACTTACCCCCTCCGACACACTTCACCAAACAGGTAGTACCTATACTAGACAGCAAAAACATGGGGCCTCAACAGGGGAGTCCTGTGGTCAGGAGGGATGTCGGACGATAGGGCAATTGATCCCCATTTCCCATAAAGAGTGATCACTAGAGACAATCCAACTACTGTCTCTTGTGTTAACAATCAGAGATATGGCCATCCACAAGGCTACAAACAAGCCACATGTTGTAGTTATAGGAATACCTGGTGTCTCCCCAGTGGAGCATTGAGGAATGGTGGAGTAATTCTCATAGATCTCCCTTGGCCCATTATCATATGTCACTGTCCCATCTGCTGCTGCACCAAGAACATCGGGACTCATCAATGATTTCTTAGGTCGAGACATGGCAAAGTGTGAGGTTTTAAAGCTATTTTCTCGTCAGTCCGGCGGAAGATCTCCTCCAAGGTCTCGAAGAAGTAGGTTTGTTAAACAAAGACCACTCTCAGGTGTGCCAGGTACAGCAGCATGTATTGAAACTTATGCTCACAAAGACAGTGTTTGACAGCAGCAAAGGGCTGGTGCTGCTGCAGTACCCTCTTTGAATAATCAGGAAATATCATGATGGAAGAGGATTAGTAGATGATCTTATCTTTCAAAGCCTGCAAATCTAAGTGTTGCAACCCTGTCCATGTAAATTTAGGATTCATGCAAACACTGCTCTTGCATTAGAGGTGGTTTCTTGACCAACATCCTGTGGGCACACTCAGCCATTAAGCAAGAGGTGAGAGCCTCTGCTGGGACCACATAGCGCTTCAAGAAGGTGTCCATGTACTGGACCTCACAGGCCTCAGGGAAGCGAATAACTCTTAGGTTGTTCCAGTGGGCTCTCCCCACAGCGTCCTCGACTCATAGAGCCAGATCCTTTGTCACTGCTTCAAGTGTAGTCCCAGTCAGTTGGAGGGTACTTACCAAATCTTCAACCCCCAGATCTTTGTTTCATCCTCCATTATCACTACACTGCTTTTTCTGAGATCTTGATGGAACTAAGCACCATATGAGTCAACAGCAACAATTTTGGCATCTAACATTTCGATTAATTGCTTTATCACCACTAGGAGCGCCGCATTATCTAGGGTTAAAGTTGATGATTCATTGAAATTTGGGAACTGCACAGCACGTCGGGCTGTGCATATCCATGGTGCTCCATTTCCAACTGACTGGTTGTTTGTTCTAAGTAAGGTCACTATGGTATCCACCAGACTCATATCTTGGCCAATCACCAGGCTTGACCAATAGACCCTGAGGAATGTGTAAAGGGAGGCACATGCAGTCGACAGCTGTCGCTAGAGGCTCAGACATTGCTAATGGATAGGATTGCAGTCAACAATTGAGCCCAGGCTTCCTTCCCAGATGAAGCGGGCACCCTGCCTCAAGCCAATCTGGGACATAGTCCGGCCACCTCTGCAGCAGGGACACCCACTGTATGTGATACTCCCTAAATGAGGCCCATGGGGGACATCCCCAAGAGCGAAGTGTCCATCTTGAGGCAGTAGATGCTGAAGTAGAAATGAGGGTGAGGTCAGTCCTCCAGAACCCACTGCTATTTGTTCACTTACTGCTGAAACCCTCCGAGGGCCCAAGACAACACGTCCATATCAAGACCCCACAAGGGCCAGACAGGGAAAGTTCCTGTGCACTGATATCCAGGAAGTGTAGCCAGCTACCTGAAACCCCCACTATCTCACCAGTGCACACAGGTCAGCTTCCCAGTAGCCGTAAGAGGAGGGAGGTTGAGGTAGAGAGAGGGGGGAACCTACCCCTCCCCCCGCAAGGGCTCTACAGCCTCCTCACCGGGCACAGCAAATGCCAATGCGGGCACAAAGAATTGGTCTGGGCCTGTGCAGTTACAGAGTGGTGCCTGCAAAAGTCATGGATGACACAACAGGTCTTTGTTTCTGAATCTGTGCTCCATCTGGCCTGGCCCTCAGAAAAATCAATAATCACTATATTCCCATGCAAACCCCTCCATACCTCTAGGCCGAGGGTGCCGGCTCCCTCCACTGCTGTTTGAATGTGGCGATGTTTTGCAATCCCCAAACCCACCAGCGCTTTGGCACCTCTGGCACCACGGCAATCCTCCGCTTCCAGTCAGGGCATAAATCAAGCCAGGATAAAATCTTTTGGTGACTTCACAGTCTTTCTCCTGTACTGCCAGTATGTCTAGTACTGCACACGTCCAGCAACGGAGGGTAGGTGTCATGTCCTGGACCGCGTTTGAACCCTAGGGTGGTACAATCATTTTGAGTGAGGCTTGACCACTCGTACCCTTCGGTCCTGGCAATCCTCTAGCAGCAAGCCTCAGTGCAGCTAATATGATGCAGCCTCCAGGTCGCAGCGGGTCCTCGGATGCAAAGGGGCCATCCCAGGGAGTGTGCAACGTGGAGAGGATTAGAAAGGATAATTTGGCGACCATCAAGAGCTCTCCTAAAGTTAGGCTCTCATGTTCAGCAGTTCATATTTCCAAACCTTAATGTTTAATACATTTCAGTCATCCCTAGGGTAGGCCCTGAAAAGTCTAAATGGCAGGGTGAAATGTATTTAAAAAGACTTTTAAGTTTTACAAATCTGGATAATGAAAAACTATTAGATTCATTTTTCACTACTGCAAGGCCTACCTTTCCCTTAGGATAACCTCAGAGTTAAATTATTACATTTTAATAGTGTAATTTCCATGTGAAATTTACAAATGCGACCAGCTAACTGGTTAATGCTTGATGTCTCTGGAATTGTAATTAAAAACCCCAATTTATGGTGAAGAAGTATTTTTAATTACAATTTTTAAAATGCCACTTTTTAGAAAGTTACACAAAAAAATACAAAAAGAAACAAAATAACCACACAAAAAAACACTAGAAGATGATGGGTGAAATGCTGAACATTGTGAAACATTTACACAGATACAGGTTAAAACTATTGTTTTTTTCCTCACCATGTCACCCTATCTTTGGACCCAGCCTTTTGCAAATCAGTCTTAACCCTACTCCCCATGGGAACAGTCCAGTCCAAACTGCCAGGTCACACTCTCCCTGGACCAGAAACATGCATCCTGGGACCGGTTCGGGGTAATATCCCTCATCAGCCAGGCTTGGTTATATCCATTGGCATAGTGAGCATGGGACTCACATCCTTTACACTTAGGGCGACTGTAGCAACACAAAAAGATGATGGATGGAATGCTGAACATTGTCAAACATTCACCCCATCACAGATCTGGGTTAAATCCTTTGTTTTTTTTGCTCACCATACCACCCCAGTTTGGACCCAGCCATATGCAAACAGTCTTGACCCTCCCCCGATGGTAACAGACCATCCCGTACTGCCAGGCCAGTTCTTTCAACAGCATCCCGAGACTGGTTTTGGGTGTCACCCCTTATCAGCCAGTCTAACTTGAATCCAGTGGCATAGCGTGCACAGGACCTTCATCTGGGCGTACCCTTCCCACTTAAGGTGTCTATAGTATCACAAAAAGATGATGAACTTCTAGAAAGTTGGCCTTTGGTGCCTGTAGCCTGCCTCTATGTCACATGACTGGGTGTAGTTGGCTTTGCATAGTCCTCCTCGACAGCCAAACACACAATGGAGAGATTAGGTGTGGCTGCATGGGCCATCACTGGTAGAATGGAAGGGAAGAGCTGGGCCCAGCCCCACTTATACTTGAGTAGATTGTGTCCTCTCTCCACACAAAGGTCTGTATACCCCCTGTGGTTAGTCTGGAGCCAGAAACAGGAACACAGGGCATCTGTGCACTTCAAATGCATGCCTTTAGTAGCTTCTCCCCACTTCAAAGGCACAACTGGGTATAAATACTGGACCTCAGACACCCGCTCTTCAGTACACTTCTGGACCTGTGGATACTCTGCCAGGAAAAAGGACTGCTCTGCTGCTGAAAAGACTGCCCCACTGCTGAACTTTTGTTCTGAAGGAACAGCTGCCCGGCTGTGCTGATCTGCTGCCCTAGTCACTTTGGCCTTGTTATATTTAATGCATTTTACTATATGGGCCGATTACAATGTTGTTTGGAAACTGCCCCGAAGAAATTGGTTACGGACTAGTTTCCAAGCAAATCAGGTCCTGTGAGTCTGGACGACCGATAACGATCCTTTCCAACAACGTTTGGTCGGACTCGCATTGACTTCAATAGGAGCCTGTGTTCCGAATGCAAACAGAGGCTCCTGTAGACAAGAGGGGTGGTTGGGGAGAATCGTGCACACTGTGGCGGGCACTCCATGGTGCCTGCTACATTGTGCATTGTTGGGAAGAGGGGTCCTTGGGTACCCCCAAGGGCTACATTCTTACACCTCCAAGTGAAGGGGGGCCCACAACGTGCCCTCAAAGACCGATTCCAAAAGCTGTTTAATCTCAGGCAAACTGAATCGGAACCGCTGTCCGAATCTGTCACCGTAATCGCTCGTCCGGGAACTGTGTCCATAGAGCTCTACAATTCAGCTCCGAAAGACTCTGACTGTCCCAATGCCTTTCGGAACTGACTGGGACTGCCCGTATGGCTTCTGGACATCGTAATCTGTCATCGGGCAATCTGTACGATTCAGTTGGAAACAAGGGTTCCAAATTGGATTCTGCAATACCAAATCCCATCTGGAACCTTTCCTAATGACATCGTAATTGGGCCCTATGTTTCTAACTTGGTGTGGGTCCCTTTTTGTGTACTGTTACTGTTTGAAGTGTTGAACAAAGCTTTACACAGTACATGTATGTTAAGCCAGGTTGCTCTGTACCAAGGTACCAGGAGGTTGAGCACATGTTAATTTTAGGTCTCCTTATACCTCACCATGCCAATGATTGTGGTTGCTGCTTGATCAGGGCTCACAACCCTGTTAACCAACAACCCAATTTCTTACAGTGGGGCTCTCAAATAGATCTCAAGCTGGGTCACCTAGCATGTAAATTGCTATTAAAGCATTGACTGTTAAAAGACAAGTATCTAAAGCAAGCGACACCAAGGAGAATGGCCACATCATTCAAGGACCATATCTCCATTCTACTTCATTTTTACCCACAAGAAAAAGGCCATTCATCTACAAAATGGACGTCAATAGGATTGCAGTTAAAAACAGATGTCCATTGCCATTGAGCGCATTTATTTAGATACAATTTAGGATGCTAACATTTATACTAATCCTGATTTGCATGAGGCACATCATCTTGTAAAGGCCTGATAGGGGGTGAGACGAAAACTGCATTCAAACTAACATTTGTCTCTTCGAGTACCAAATAAGATAAACTTTTTGGATAATGCACCTGCTACTTCAAGTTTTTTCATAACTGAGGCAGGGAGTGAGTTTGTTAATGTCTCTGCAGCTCTGAAGTGGTCCTTGTAACCTTTTCCACCACAGAAAAAAAGAACATATCCAACATGTACTGCTACAATACAGCAATCGGGCCAGAGCCATTCATACCCTACATTATAAATGGAATATTTACACCACTACAAGTAAATAAAGTGGACTTTTTAGACTTTTAAAAAGAAAATCAAATGGAGCACCACCATGATCTTTGTCTTATCATCCTTACCAGACTTTGAAAACGTTTATGAAATATTTATCAACAATAAATTTGCAACAAGAGTGCCTTTAAACAGATTGCGGTGGAAAGGGTTACACAAATACATTTTGTGTGGGATCACTCTACAGAAATGCACTTAGAAATGCTAAGCCCCTGGAGGCCCATAGGAATGAATGGAAATTACGGATTCGGAAAATACCGAATCGGTAATAGGGGGAAGACTTACAAGGGTGGCAGGGTTGACACCCTGTTGCACCCCTGAATAGTGCATGGGTGCACATGTGGCACACATACATGCCCTAAGGGCATGTATGTCTGCCACATGGCACTTTTGAAAAAGGCACAAATTTGCTTTTTCAAAGGTTTTTAATATTTACCACCAACTTTTATTTGGTGGTAAATACCGAATCCTTAACCATGCAATGCACCAATTTGAGTGCTCCCTACATTACAGATTCGGTAAATTACCGAATCCTTAAATTTAGCCTCTACTTCTCAAATGCTCAATACCGGTCGGTAACGGACGAAATTCTGTAATTTCGTCCAAAACCGACCGGTATTGGGCCTCCTACTTGTGGCCCCAAGTTTGGAAATAGCACTTTTAGACCTTTCTGTGTGCCTTTGCCTGATTGTGTATTGACTGTCTGGTTTGTGAGTGACAGGGGCTGGGGGCGGCTCCAGGAGGTTGGCTGAGTCAGCACAAGGCTGAATAGACCCATCTGCATGTAGAGTGGTGGGAGGAGTAGCACCTGGGCCTCAATAGGGCTGTGCCTGCCTGCCACAATGCTGGCTCCACCTCCTGCGGTGCGTCTGATGACCTGCACACAATGCTAGTTATCTTGATTTAGACCACGCGCCTACTCAGATAGGCCACACCCCTTTAAGAAATTTTCCAGGCTCCTTTTAGAGCACAACCAGGTTTTTTTTTCTCCACTTAAAGCCCTGATGCCCACGATCGCACTTGGTGGAAGGCTATATTTCCTCAACAGCTCTTCATTACCAAAGTAGAAGGATGCGATCCTTTGTTTATGTACCATCTTTAACTTCACACCCCTGTTCTTGAAGATTTGGGGCAAGTTGGCATAGTTTGTTAATTACACCGCGACTAAAGACCAGGAGATGGCGATGCTCTTTTGTGCCACCTTATCTTCTCGCTTTCCTCTAAGGAAACCTCTAAGTCACCCTCTCTTCTATCTAGGTTAAAAAAGATAGCCGACTGGATGCACGCAAATAAACTCAAGTTAAATGGGGGGAAAACGGAACCCCTCATCTTCAGGAACCATAAAACACTTTGGGGCCCCTAACATTGGCCCCCGCAGATGGGTGATCTTCCCCTCCCATCACAATCATCACGCAACCTTGGCATCATCATTGACGGCCAACTGTCATTGAAGCAGCAAGTGATCAAAGTTGCTTCAACTTCTTTTGCTATTCTAAAGTGGGTTAGGAAAATCCTCTGGATGCTTCCCTCTGCCACTCCAAAAACTGTCATCCAGGCCTTGGTAGTATCCAAATTGGACTACGGTAACGTACTCTATTTGTGCCCTGGCAAGGAAGTGCTCCGCATGCTTTAAGTGATTCAAAACTCCGCTACAAGACTGCTCTGCCAACTTCCTAGAATGGCTCCCACATCTGGTGTACTTCATGAACTTCACTGGCTGAGAATGGATTATTGCGCCAAATTTAAAGCCCTCTGTTACATGTACAGAATAAACATGGGCTCTGCTCCCCACTATCTAAGTGCCTTGGTGCAACACTATCGCCCTTCACTCTTTTTTTTTTATGTTTGAAAGCTTTATTAAAGTAAATAATCAGTACAGCAAGGTGACATCAGCATAAATAAATGAGGAAATATGAGGTAAATAATCATAATAAAGCCGATGGCACAAATGAGGGACAAAGCATTTTGAATTTTAAGAGAGGGGGGGAAGGGGGGGAGGGGGGAGGGGGGATGAGAAAAAACCTATTAATAAATCGTAAATGGAAAAATTGCAATAATCATAAACAGCAATCACAATAAAGTACAGTAAATGCACAAATAACAGCAAATATATGGCCTAAGGGCATTAGAGAAAATATGCATGAAGCTAATAAAAACAGCATAAGTGAAAGATTAAGGAATGTACTTATAAGCAGGAGTACAAATATTCATGGGGGTTTAAAATTGGCAGAGGAGAACGTAGAGAGTTTCTTTTTGGCGGATTGATCCAAATGGAGAGTAAGGGGTAACCAGTACAAATCAACATTACGAGAGGGTTTGCAAGAGGCTGCAAAGGCAACGTCGAGCCTATGGGAGTGACAAAGTAAGTTCCACCAACATATTATGGAAAGTTTGTTTAGAGACTTCCAATTAGAAGAAATGTGTTGGAGTGCAAGGGCAAACATGAGGTCTAGGAGACCACGTGAGTGTGGAGGGAGGTCAAGAGATTCTGAAAGACTCCCCAGAAATACCAAAGAGGCTGAGAAAGGGATAGAGAGGTGAAAGATATGAGAAATACGAGTCCACACCTGCGTCCAAAAAAGACGAACTGAAGGGCAGAGAAAGAAAAGATGAAAGGAATCCGCATTGGGAGCATTGCAGGTCCAGCAATTAGCACTAGAAGAGGAGAGAAATCGAGACAGGGAGAGGGGAGAAAGGTAGAGTCTATGATAGAAGTAAAAAAGAGGGATTGAGTAAGAGAGGCATTGCGGGAAGTTTTCAGAGATTTAGCCCAGACTTTATCCCAAAGACAAATCGGCCATGTGGAATCTAGATCTTTTTCCCAAGAGAGTTCCAGTTTTGATTTGGGGCGATCAGGGTCAGGAGCAGAGAAATATCTGTAGATAAGAGAGGCCTTAGGAACATTGGATAGAAGTGTAAGTAGGGAAGAGGATGATGAGGGTGAGATGTCCGATTCAAGAGAGTAGTACCGGTCAAGAACAGTTTCCATAAGAATGAAGTATTTCTTTGCAAAGGAGGAAGGACAGTGGAAGAAGGACTGAAATTGAGGAAAGGAACAAGGAGATAAACCATCGAAAAGATGGTGGACCCAGATAATACCCCTCGACCTCCACGTAGGCCAGGCAATGGGTCTGTTTCATATGAGAATGAGTGAATTATACCAGATGGGTAATAACAGAAAGGATTCACGCGAAATAGGGGCAGTTGATACCAAGGGTCGTAAAAGAGAGGAAGTGTGCCTAATAAAGGGGGGAGAAGACATGGAGCTTTAGCGGTAAAATGAAGAACTTCCTGAAATGAATAAGGGAGTAACAGGTCACGTTCAACAGAAAGCCAAAGAGATAAAAAAAGGGAAATGTCCTGTGACAACCAACGAGATGCTTGACGGAGGGAAAAGGATTTGTGGTAAAGACGGAAATCCGGGAAATTAGTTCCACCATTAATTTTGGGTTTACGAAGGAATGAGAGTGATATTCGTGCTTTTTTCTGTTTCCAGAGGAACTTGGACAAGACAGAGTCAATACGACGAAAGTAAATAGTCGGGTTATGGATAGGGAGCATGGAAAGTAAATAAATTAAGATTGTGGCAATCATCATTTTGATGGAGTCAAGACGACCCCACCAAGAAAGGAAAAGGGGATTCCAGGAGTTAAGTAGAGCGTCTATCCTAGATATAACTGCGTTCATGTTAAGCTGGACAGAAGATGAAATAGAGTTGGAAAAAAGGACACCAAGATATTTTATTTTCTTACTATTCCAAGCGAAACCAGTGGAAGAAAAGAAGTGTGGAAGGCAGAATTTAGTTAAGGGAAGAATCTCCGTCTTATCCGAATTTATTTTATAACCGGAAACCAAAGAAAAGTTCTCAAATTCAGCTAATAAGGAAGGGACCGAGGTAGTAGGGTCAGAAATAAATAAAAGTATGTCATCAGCATATGCAGATAATTTAAGTTGGTGGGGTCCGTACGGAAAGCCAGAGATGGAAGGATTATTGCGAATGGAGGTCAGAAAGGGTTCAAGAGCCAGGATAAACAAAAGTGGGGAAAGAGGACAACCCTGGCGGACACCGCGTTTAAGTGTAAAGGGTGAAGTAAGTTTACCATTGACTAAAACAGATGCTTTGGGCATAGAATAGATTAAGGAAATATAGGAAATGAATTTCGGGCCAAAACCATGCCACTTCAGTGAAGCTATCAAAAAGGACCAATCAACTCGGTCAAAAGCCTTTTCAGCATCAACTGAGATGGCTGCAAGAGGGATAGATAGGGAGGAGGCTTTACTAAGGACATTGAGGAGAAGTCTGGAGTTGTCCGAAGTGAGGCGACCTTTAACAAAGCCACATTGCTCCTTCCCTATGAGGTGTGGCATAAGGGGATCAAGGCGAAGAGCTAGAAGTTTAGCAAACAGTTTATAATCTACGTTGACTAAAGATATTGGCCGATAATTTTTACAAAATTTAGGATCCCGTCCTTCTTTAGGGATGAGGCATATAGTAGCGTCTTGGAAGGAGCCTTGAGCCAGGCCGTCGGAACAAAAAGACTGAAAAAGGAGGAGAAGATGAGGCAAGAGAATGTCGGAAAAATGCAGATAAAATTCAACCGGGAAGCCATCGGGCCGGGGGTCTTGCCTTTGGTGAGAGACGTCAACGCAGTGGACAATTCAGAAAGGCTAAGGTCAGAGTCTAGAGTAGAAAAGTTGAGCTGGGAGGTATCAGGCGTAGGTAGACGATCAAAGTATGATTGAAGAAGATCTGGAGTAGGAGGATTTTCACGGGAATATAAAGATTCATAGAAAGATTGAAATTGTTCCAAAATGTCTTTGTCTGTGTGTAAAAGAGTGTTAGAAGGGGAGTAAATAGAATCAATAATAGTTCGTTCTTTTCGTGATTTTAGATAGTTAGCAAGCAGTTTACCTGATTTGTTATGACCGCCATAGTAACGAGCACTACTTCGGAGGAGATAGGAAGAGGCTGAATCTGTAGTGAGTTTGTTAAAGGCAATTTTAGATCGAAGAAGTTCAGGAGACATCTGATTTGGAGAGGAGGTATAAAATCGGTGTTCTAGTGACTTAATCTGTGTTAGGGCGACCTTGCGTTTTTGAAGGAATGCTTTCTTTTTTTTGGAGACAAAGTCGATAATGAAACCGCGGGCCGTGGCTTTAAAGGAATCCCAAAGGATATGCAGAGGGGTGTCAGGGGTAGAGTTGATTTGGAAAAATTCTGAGGTGAAAGAGCGAAAGGAGGAAGAGAAAAGAGGATCAGTGAGAAGAGAGGAGTTAAAACGCCAACGAGAGGATTTAGGAGCAGGAGGAAGAAGATCAAAGATAGTAATAATAGGAGCATGATCAGAAATGACAATAGGTTCAATGGAAGAGGAGAGAAGGTTTTGAGATAAGGTAAGGAGGAAGAGAGGAAGATGTAATCCAAGCGGGAAAAGGAAGCATGTGGGGGAGAGAAAAAGGAAAAATCTATGGTTTCTGGGTGTGTGATCCTCCATGAGTCTACGAGATGAACCTGAGAGATAGTATCAAGGAACTGCTTGTGGGGCTTGTGAGGGGTGAAACGAACAGAAGACTTACGGTCTAAAAAGGGGTCAACAATCTGGTTACAGTCTCCTCCTAGTAAAAAGGAATCATCTTTGTATTGGATACATTTTGCTGTGATCGAGGGCCAAAAGGAAGAGTCAAAGCATGTAGGACCATAAACATTAAATAAAGTAATCGGGATAGCATTGATAAGTAATTTAACTAAAACCCAACGACCCTCTTCATCCTTCTCCTCAAGGAGTACTTTACATTTGAGACGTTTGTGAACTAGGATAGCAACACCATTCTTTTTATGAGAGGCAGGTGAAAAGAAAACATTGCCCACCCAAAGTCTTTTTAGTTTCAAAGATTCAGCATCAGAAAGATGGGTTTCTTGAATGAGGACAATATCAGGATTGTAAGAGGAGAGGTGGGAAAGTACTCTCTGCCGCTTAATAGGATGATTAAATCCTTTCACATTCCATGAAATAACTTTAAATATGAAAACGCATAAAACTGTTCAAAAACAACAGGTGCAAAAATATACTGTACATGCAACAAGTCAAATCAGAGAGGGTAAGAACTATCACAACTATTAGAGGAGTAGAATGAAAAATAGGTGGGAGCATGAGAGAAAGGGAGAAGGGGGGGGAATAGAAGAAGGTAGAGAGAAGAGGTATAGCCAAGGGATGAAATGAAAGAAAAGTAAGAAAGTATAGAAGACAGTACAAATCCAGAAGGATGACTGTAAAAAACATACCTGGAAGGGGGATACACAAAGGGAAGTGGGGAGGTGGTGATGCATAACAAGACGGGTAGACCAGGGCCAGAGGCACAACCGCACCGAGACCTCACAAAGGTACAGAGGGTGAAACATGATGATGAAGGAGACGATCAAAAACAAAGCTGCATAAGGGGAGAAAAATTGCGATTAATGCATTGTGATTAAAGACATGGTGAGATACATGACAAACACTACAAATAATAATGATAAAAATAGTAAACAATCATAGCAGAAGGAGGGAGAAGATAAAAAGCCAAGGAGAACATGTTTCAAGAGAAGGATAAAGAAAGGGAAGAAGAATTTGCAGCAGGGAGCCTGAAGTAAGCGAAGAAACATGAAAGGGAGAGAAGAAAAATGAGAAAAATTGAAAAAACAGTACAGAACAGTAATAGGTGCAAGAGCATCAGTACAACAAAAGAAGAAAGAGACATCTAGAGATCATATGCATGAGTAACGCAACATTGGTTAGCCACTGTTAGAAGGGGAGGATTCCATTCCATCGTTGTTGTGCAGAAGAAGGAAATTACGAAGTTCGCCAGGATCTTGAAAGGACCAGGATTTGTTTTGATAAGTAACTCTGAAGGTGCAAGGGTGGAATAGTCCATAATGAGCTCCCAGAGAACGGAGAGATGGTCGGAGAGCTAGAAACTCTTTACGTCTAGAAGCTGTGGCGTTGGAAACATCTTGAGATAAGTAGACCCGTTGACCCTGCCAAGACAGTTGTCGCTTGGACCTAGCTGCAGATAGAATGGACAGTAAGTCTGTGAATTTCAAGAAAAGGATGATGACACCTCTAGGTTTCGTAGAGGTGGTTGAACGTGATCCAAGTCTATGTGCTCTCTGAATGCTGATAGATGTAGAAGGTGGCATATCCAAGAGTTTCGGCAAGAAGGAGGTGAAGAAGGTAACTGGGTCATCACCCTCAATAGTTTCGGCCAAACCATAAACACGAAGGTTGTTTCTCCTATTTCGATTTTCCAAATCCTCTGTGTGATGTTGTAAAGATAGGACAGTCTTTTCCAAAGCTTCAATGCGTTGTGTGTTGGAATGGACCTCCGGAATTTGTTGTTCTATAGAGGAAATACGAGTATCCATGACCTCCCACTTGTCTTTCAAAAGTTGCATATCTCTACTTGTTTCCTCAATGAATGGGCGCAAGGCGCGGATTTCTTCTAAAATTAAGTCCATAGAAGGCGATGGAGGAGGTGATTCCGATGAGGGAGAGTCTTGCTTTGGCCTCTTGCTAGATGACGCTGCAGCAGGAGGTGATTTAGTTGATGGTGGTGATTTATTTAATGGCAGGTGGCTCGATGAAGAGCGTTGAGAGGAGGAGGTCGCCATCTCGGAGGGTTGTGGTGAGGGACCCAAGTTAGAAGAGTTCACAGAAGAAGATGCAGAAGGACGAAACACAAACTTGGGTTTGCGTAGATTCACCATAGAAGAGACCAGGGCCAGAGAAGTATAGATGACCAAAGTGCAAATGTAAAGATATTGACCACTGAAGGCAAGAGAGCAGCGGGCCACCTATATTACGTTGAAACACTCCCTCTAGAACGCTCTGCACAAGACCGCTAGTGAGACACTGCCAGACAATAAACTTTAAATGCGGGACAATTTACACCAGCTTCGCCACAGCAAGCACCATCCACTCAACTGTGCTTTATAGGAGAAACTACTGCGATGAAGGAAACATGCGAGTGACTGTGAATAACTTCAAACAAGAAAATCACCCAGAAGTATCCTGAAAAGAACTGTAGCTCTGTTCTAATGAGTCATTTTGCCGGTAGAAGCAATAAAATGGTTCACTGACGAGTTGACCTGAAAGACTTCATTACCAGCATTGGTCTGCATTCAGTTTGGAGGAGAGAGGAGGAGAAATAAAACATCATCTGCATATATTGAATAAACCAGCCAGATGACTATGCAATTGCTGTCAGCTGTTGACTACGACTTAATTCTGCCAGCATAAACGAGTGGAAAGCCTCAGAGGCATACACCGTAGTATTAAGCCTGGGTCAATAAAGCACGTTGCAACAGCTCCGCTCCGAAAAACAATGAGGCAGAAGGCATTGAAAGTCACAAAGAAAGCATGAGAGACTTCTAAATTGCGAAAAAAAAAAATTGTGATCTCCACAACAGGCGCGGGAACTCGAAAATGGTGGCTGCATATCTCCAAATAGGCAAAGCGCGAGCGCTTCAACAAGAGGCTGCAAGGCACCAATAACCTCAAAAAACGGCCTCAAAGGCTCACCTGCATGATAATGTGGCAGAAGACAGCGTTGGCGCGGTGAGCACTGTGGCAGGAATTGGGAGAGCCAAAGTTCGGCAAAGGAACCGCCAGAGCCGAGGCAGCAGACAAAATGGCGGTTCCGAGCGCCTCAGAACTTCAATCCGACAAAGAAGCGTCAGAACATGTCGGGAAAGGCTGCAGAAGGGCTCAGACTGTTCACGGCATGCTCCGGTTGTAGAAACTGCTGATATTCGTCGAAGACGGTCGTCCACACCGTCGGAAAATTACAGGGAGGTGCTGCGGTACGGAGGAGCTCTTCGCCTAGCCGTCCATCTTGCGCGGCACCTAAGCCACGCCCCCCATCGCCCTTCACTCTTACTTCTATCTTCGAATCAATTAAAATTTCAGGTGCCGAGAATAAAACGAGCCAGAATGGGAGGATGCTCTTTTGCCTTCCTGGCTCCCTCCCTGTGGAACTACCTTCCTATCCATTTACACCTTGAAAAGCAGTATCTTAAATTTAATTTCGTAAACAGTTGAAAACCGGGCTTTTTTATCAGTACAACTTCCATCCTTCCGTTGGCCCTTGCCTCTTATCTTGCATTGTCCCTAGGCGCTGGGAAACCTCCGGGTAGCTGTACGCCATATAAATTCAATAAATAAATAAATAAATCCTAATTTCCTACAATGGTCAGTGAGCCTATGAGATTCAGGCGTTGTGTCATGAAGGTGCTGTTTAGCTGCTTTGCATCACTCCACAGTGTAGTTCTTTCGCCTAAGCTCATGGGGAATGTCTTGGGGTGTGTTATGTGTATTTTCTCGGGAATAGTCAGCCTTACACTATTTTGGAAATAAGGGTGTTTAAAGTACCTGTGTATCAGTTAAATATTGCCTAATCATGGACATACAGTTATTTTTTTGATTTGATAAAGTAATAAATACTTCAAAAGTTTTCAATTGCTCGGAATAATCGTTGTTGAAATAGACATGGCTTCTTCGGATCCATTCTATGGTGTGGCAGTTGTATGATCGTCCTGATAATTAAAGAAATGCTTGATCTGATGGAAAAGTTTGCTTGCTGTTTACATTCTTCTAAGAGGAACTGGGCCAGCTATGGGCGTTTGAGTGACTATTGAAGTTACAAAGACCCATTGTATAAGTGATGATATAAGATTACCCTCTGGACGCTGCAATGGCTTTGTTTTGACTCTACATCGCCCTATTTATTTGATTCAATTGTTTAATTATTCCCCTTTCTTAGCTGTGGCCAGACTGCTTCAATCGTTTGGCAGTGTCATTTAACTGGAAAAAATAAAACAAGTAACAATACATACATATGTGGGAGTTTGCGCCCCTCTCTCCAGTCATTGCTCAGTTGCTGTCTTAGAATGCCATTCACGTGTTGGCTCACTCACATACAGCCCCTCCAGCCATGTGTTTGAAGCCAGTGTAAATCATATTTTGATGAGCCCACTGCATAAATATTCCATGTTCGCCGCGCCAGGCAGTGTGAGTGACAGCAGTTTTCAGAATGGGTTTCTGTATCCAGAGGCGAAGAAGTCCGTCTACAGTCACCACCGCTACACACCAGCACACCAGGGAACTGTTATGTGTCACGCATGTGGTGAGGTTGGGGTCAAGAGCTCTGTATACTAAAGATCAGAGCAGCTATTAAAAACATCACTATCAGTGACACTTCAAGTTTAATTTATTTTAGACCATTGGCCTTAAAGTAAACTGTAATAAACCCCCTAATTAGGCACAACTCACACGGATTGTAAGACTGATTCTGCTGCTCCCGGAGAGCATTTTGTGAATATCTGTTACGCATTATCATTACTCACATCTGTCAGACACCCAGGAATGGGGGAGTTCTGAATAGTGAATGTTGACTCCCAGGGTGCCATAAAGCGAATACATCCTAATACATCCGTTTTATGTATTGAATTAAATATTATTCTGGGCAGAGGTCAAAAGATCAAATTATTGATGAGTTTCTACAAATCCAGATTCCAGAACCTTAGGAGACAAGAATGCAATCCACTCAATCATCACCACGACACCCGTACCCTATACACAGACAAAACTGCACCGATCTCTGCTCCAGATGCAAGACAATCAGCATAAATCAGTAGAATTCACAATCTAAGCAAGACATTTACTACTGTTTTCCCATACGTATTCCGAGGTCTCTCTTTGCTGTCCATGGCACCAAGACACTAGGAGGCATATTTACAAGCTCCTATCGCCACCACAATGTCACTTTTAGTGACGTTGTGGTGGCAATAGGGACTTCACCTTATTTACAAGGCAGCGTAAAGCCACTTAACGTGGCTTAACCCCTCCCACGCTTGTGACGGAACTGTTCCGTCACGCCCCTCGGGTGGGCTGTGCTGGTGACGAAACGGTTCCGCCATGGCCGCTCGCCACGCCTACGCGGCGCTGATTTCACGCCTGCGCGGTGCGTTCTATTGAGCAGGCGGGGCGTGATGGAACCAGGCGCCCCCCCGCCCCTTAGCACTGCGGCGGAATAGCCACCGCAGTGAAAGGGTTAATGTTGCCTTGTAAATAAGGCACTCTTTTACACAGTACTTAGCGTGAAAAAGGAGGGCATTGGGTGTTGCAGTGAGTGTTCCACCGAAACACCTATTGATTTTGTCGATGCCCCCAATTTACAAGGGTGGCATAAATAGGAGGCAGCGCCAAAATTTACACCAGGGAAAACCTGGGGGCATATTACCAACAACTAGCGATAATTATCGCTATGTTGGTTTAGCGGCGATATTTGTATCGCCGAGCTGCGGCGATTTTTATCGCTTAGAAACCTTGCTATTATCAAGGTATATCTCTTAAGCGATAAAAATGGGCCGAAATGCATGAATATCGCTGAAAAGTCAGAGGTATTCATGCATTACCGAGCTAATGCTCTTAGCCATGTTATCCACCTCCCATTGGATAACATGGCTAAGAACTGCTCTGGGGCAGGTGTTAGCTTTTGGAGATATTCGCGCTTAGCGCGAATATCTCCAAAAGTTGGTAATAGGAGAGAGCGATGTTAGCGACTGTTTCCAGTCGCTAAAATCTTGGCACGCCCACTTTGCATGTCATTAGTGATAAATATCACTGACATGCAAAGCAAGGCCTAAGATGGTCGCTATCTCTCACTAGCTGTCGCTAACTGGTGTTAGCGAAAGCTAGGTAATAGGGAGATAATTTTATCTCCGCTTTCTTGGCTTTTAAAGCCAAAAAAGCGGAGATAAACCCCCTTGATAATATGCCCCCAGGTCTTAACAGGCGAAACGAGGAGAAATGCTTTATTTCTCCTTGTTTTTGCTGAATCCATGTGTGGTGGTTTGTGCCTCATACATAGAAATAGCAAATTGCCATTGATTGTTTATGTGCTGGAAGGGGACCCTTCCTGCACATAAACAATCAAAAAATAAATGACGTTTTGCAACTTCTATCTATGTGCTGCAAAACGTCACTTAGAGATTGTTTATGTGCATGAAGGGAGATCTTCCTGCACATAAACAATCGTCCCTTCAACACAGACACCCTTGCACTATGGTGTAAGGGTGGCTGCTTTGGCACTTGGCTACTAATTGTGGTGTCAGCGCAGAGGGAGACACTGCACCATATTCTTGTAAATATGGTGCAGCCCTGCGTTTCTAAAGTGGCAGAGTGCAACATTAACCCCTTCGATGCTCATGACGAGCTGAGCTCGTCATGAGCCACGGCGCTCCGGTGCTCATGACGAGCTTAGCTCGTCATGGCCTGTGGAACGCTCAGGTGCGGGGAGAATTCCCCTGCTGTGCTGAACATTCCACGGGAGCCAATGCACCTGTGACGAGCTCAGCTCATCATGAGCATGCGGGCGCTGTGCGCACCCCCAGCACAGCGGGGGAGTAACCCCCCGCAGCGAAAGGGTTAAACCAGGAAGGCTAACACCACACTCCGTCACTTTGTTGTAAATATGCTCCAAGATGTCACTCCGAGCAGCTAAATATGTCTTCACATCCAGTGTACTCATGTACACATGAAATGGCTGCTTGTTCCATTGTGCCCAGGGCAACTTTGACTGTTCTGGATACTTTAAAAACATAATTTGAATGATAAGCCCCTTGCCGTGGCATTGCTGGAGGTAACAGCCAATCACAGATCCCGTTGCTTCTCTTTCCTCTGCTTGCTGCTGCCTTGCTATTATTTCTTAATCATGAAACAACATTTTCCCTCTAGCTTTTGTTATGTGCCCGAGCGCGGCATATCTCATGCTGTGCTCGTGCTCTGTGAGCTTTTCTCTTTCTAATTGTCATTGTTTAAGTAGACACGAGCGTGTGTGGTTGTCTTTCACGCTCGTGTCTATTTCATATGCTGCCCTGGGGGTTGTGCGCCGTCTTTCAAATCCCGAGGGGAAGGTATGTAGGTAACATGATATGACTGCTGAGGGATTCTATATCCTGCTGCCTAACTTTGAACATCGATCTGGAAATAAACTTGGATTACTTACCTAACAGAGAGTCTCTCTCTCTCCATGTTATGAGTGTTCCTGACTTTCTGCAGGTTTCATGGAACATGGATATTGTGAAATTCTTTGAATGTCAATGAATACATTCACAAACAAAGGAATGTCAACACAAACCTGAATCCAGTACACAAGTCCTTTATATACAGAAACTGACCAGGGAATCTAGCTAAACACTGCACAAAAAGGATCATCAACGAACAACAATGATGTTCCCTGAAATAAAGTGATCACACAATCGGAGCAAGTGAAGTGATAGGAACAGCATGAAAGGTGACTATAAAGTGGGCAATAGACAGTACACTGGTCCAATTACAAGGCTAATACTATAAATGATTAGGTTTCAGAAGCACAGAAAGAACGCTTCAGTTCTCTGGTTAGTTTTATAATACAAGGCCTTTATGCCCCTAATTTCGACTGCGTGTTGAGCCAGAGGGCATTCGAAGAGTCATCAGCACATTTGCCGAATTGTAGAGCGAAGCTAGATCCTTAAGAATAAATACATTCATATAATACTAGTCAGAAAGATAGAAATGAGAAAAGGACAGACTGAGACCAGGTTAACAGAGAAGCGAATAGTTACCTAGGTAATTTAGTATTAAAGAATCGCTGAAACAAATGGATATGTAAAAGGAATTCTTCTGTCTCAATGTCACTATTTTGTTTCAGACGAATGACTTTATTGGGCCCCACATTAGTAAGTCACATGCTTTGTGCACTGCACATCAAGCTTGCAGTCATCAGTTTTTATAATCTACTAATTTTCTCTTCATTCATTTGTTTCAAGGATTCTTTTTTGTCAAATAGCCCACTAATGTGGGCCCGATAAGGTCCTTGCATATTGAGGAATTGAGGAAGACTATAGGTTTATTTTAATTATCTGTCACTCAGTTGTTATGTGGCACATCTAGGCAGTCTCACACGCAACAGACTTTCAACAGAGCAATCAAGGAGCTGATGGAAGGGATTAGGAAATAAACTTTTTGATTGATTACTCAGGCAACAACCCCAATCCTTGTCAGGGTCAACCACAACTAAAATTAAATTAACCTGTGCTTAACTCTCTGGTAACTTGGCACCAAAGCAGTCAGGCACATTTTCAGAATTACAGTGTTAAGTATTTGTGCAGCACACAAGCAGTAGTAAAGTGAAAATACAATACACGTGTAGGAAAGTGTCTCTTTTGACATGGTTAGTTCCCATTTTTTGATTGATGCTTGATGTGATTTGGAACTGTGAGTGCACCGGGTCCCTGCTAATAAGGTTTCAAGTGCCAGGACTCTTTTCCAAAACTGTACCACGATTGGCACAACTTCAGACACCACTGTAAGTCATTAATAAATGATACCCCTGGTACCCAGTGCATTGGTACTGAAGAGGGTCCACTGGGGCAGCAGCACAAATTGTGCCTCCCCAATGACCCCTCACCAAGACCATGCAAGCTGCCGCTGCAAGCTGCTGCTGCAGGCTGCGTGTCTTGGTACAGAAAAAAACTGAAGAGTCAACATGGCACACAGCCCTCTATGCAATGCCCCCATACACTGCATGAGATATAGGTAAGTCACCCCTGTTGCGCTAACTTGCACGGTTTCGAGCCGCGACTGCTCCAAAACTGTACTGATTGGAACGCACTGCTCGAGCAGTTTTGGTGCTCGAGAAGTAAATGAGAGGCAATTTCAGTTGCTTTTTTTGTGTGAGAAGCCTTTTTTTTGTACTTTTTTCCCAACAGGAAGGAAGTGCCCCTGAGTCTTCAACCTCCTGTTCCTGTCCAGCAGGCTCGTCCCAGTGCTTTGTCAGTCTCCTGGTCCCTTTTCAGTTGGATTTGGAGCTGGAAGGATCCTTGTCTGCTGCATACATACCATTGGATTTAAGGACTTTGCATTTGAGATTTCACAAGTAAGTTAAAAAACTTTTGCATAAGAGTATTGTTTGTTTGATTGGGGACATGCATCATGATTTATTTGTACTTTTATTGGATTTTTACAATGTATTGTGGTAGGCATAGTTCCCTCTAAATATTTTCCTCTGTGCGCGGCAGAGTAAGCTCTCTGTGTGCTTCAGGCAAGACTATGAGCGCCAAGAACCTGACTGCGAGTGTCAACCAGGGCTTTGAGTGGGATGAAAAAACTATGGGGTCTCTCAAAGGGGCACTACCAATGCAATTAAGGCTGTGGCTTAAAAGCAATTAAGCTAAAAATATGTGCATTCCATATTGTGGCACCCGACTGATATTTTGCTGCTTCTGTCATTGCATCCAGATATATAAAATATGCAACATTACACTTACAAGACTGAGGAAAATATAGGGTAAGAGAAAGGGAGGACAGAAAGGAATGAAAAAAAGGAAAAATGAAAAGTAGGAAGAAACCGCGGCAAGAAGGTGAGGCCAATAAAAAGATGGATGCAAAGGGGAAAGGTTTGAGAGATGGAAGAGTAAAGTTATAATTGCATGGGTGGGTGCACATAAGAATGGATTGACGGATGAATGTTTAGATAGATAAGTGGAGACCTGAATGGAAGGCTGAAAGCATGGGTGATTGATAAACGGGGTGGAGCCTTACTAGCAGACTTGCTGTGTTGCTGAGGGCCGGGCATTGCTCCGCTCCATCTCCTTGGCAGGGCTTGGCTCTGCCGAGCCCCTGCACCTCTGTACCCGCGTGTTGGTACCTGTTGGCCGGGCTGTGCTCCGCTCATTCTCTGGCCAGAAGAGGCTTGGCTGGGCCACCCCCCTTGTGTCTGTCTCAGAGGTACTATATTATTAACTCCCCCTTAGCAGTACGCTACCTAGATGTCTACCCAACTTTGATCTGACTGCATCAAAAAGACATTGTAAACAGTGGACTATAGATCTTTGTGCAATCGCGGGAGGGTCTAATTCACACATATATTTTGTTGTAAAGTAGGGAGAACTCACTCACCAGATAACCAGATAAGGAGGGAATGTAGTGATGGGTTGCTGCAGAGTAAGTTCACACATCTTCCTCCCTTCCTGTTTTAGTCATGTCAAACAGAACGAAAACGCGCTCTGCCACGAGCAAAGTACATTCGTCTCGTACCTTAAATCCTTTAGGGCCTGAACTAAATGCTGTGTTACAACCTACTGTGATTGATCTGATGTTGCGAAAAGTTAATAGGGAGATTGAGCGCACAGAGAGAAGTTTGTCTATCTCAAATACACCTACACAACCTATTGATTTAAACACATCAGCAATTTCCCAAAATGACTCCCTAGAAAATTCCACTGAAAGTATTGCTTGTGCGCAGGTAGTAAAAGAAGTAGCCACAGACACAAACAGGAAATTAAAACAAGGGGGCTGCAGGAAGGACAAACCTCGGAAAAATAAACAAAGTAGGGTTACACTTAGTTCTAAAGATAGGGAGGTAGTAGTCACCGAAGTGCCAGTGACACGCCATCAACCTCCTCCTGGATAAATGGACAAAGTAATAGGAGACCTCCAAAAACGCATGGAAACTTTCATTATGAACCAGCTGAAACCAATAATTAGTAGGCTAGATAAAGTGATAAATGAATTGACCACGCAGGGAAGATCTAAGGGCCCTACATATTGTAATTTAGCAGCAAACCGCTCCCTAGCAGGCCACACAACAGCCGATCATACAGTTGGCAATAATAACTGTGTGAGTAACGAGCAATGCACTATTGTACAAGTCCACGAAACATCTAAACCTACAGCCCAGGCAGAGAGGGGAAACATTCAGGAGGGGGGGACAAAGGACACGGACAAGGCCCAACAGAGAACAAATGCCCTGTCAGCTCAAATAGGAAACCCAACAACTCATGTCCACACTGACACAAATCTGACAAGCTATGAGCCGAATGACAGATTTACTCACTATGCACCACCACATATTAATCTGACTCCTGAAGCTTGCCCTTATGTTGTTGTTCTTACTGGGGTTCCCGAACTTAGGGAAGGGGAGAAAGAGTCACATACGGAACTGAAAAACAAAATAATAAAGTGGTTAAACATACACAGGCCCCTGCGTGAAGGGGAATGTGGGGAGATTCTTCATGTGAGAAGGGCAAACTGGATAGGCAGCAGAAGGAAAGATATCACGGGAGATTGTATCGTGGTAAATTTTAGGAACACTGATCTAGTAAAATACATATTAGGTAGCTACAATAAAAACCACACTAGCACCATATGTTCCTTACCTTTAGGATACTTCTACCCGAGAAGACGTGCTGTAAACAGCTTGAACTATGCTTATGCTAGAACAGGAAATACTTCAACAAGACACTGGGCTAGAATGGAAGAGCAGAGAGGACAGGGTTACACTCAGTGGGCAAATAGATTCAGCCCGCTACAGTCCCTCGACGAAAATGATTTACTACCCCAAATTGGGAAATGTCATGAAACGATAGTTGAAAAGGTGGACAATAAATTATGTGCACAGAGGATCTCAGAAAGCTATCAGGCAAAGAGGGTGGATGTACATCAAGCACCTGTAGGACAGGGTGATCAGGGTGTTACATTGGTTAAGAAGGATTTTCCTAGGACATACAACCAGGGAGGAGAGGTTGGAAAAGAACCGAGAGAAGGTTTGATGATACTGTCCTCGAATATTGCAGGCCTGGCAGGGAAATTTGAAAATGGTGACTGGAAGAAAATCCTCCGCGGCTATCATATATTAGCCTTTCAGGAGACATAGGCGGTAGAATCCTCCCCTTATCAAATAGAGGGCTATAAGTGTTTTTTCGTACCAGCTATAGAAAGCAGATCAGGCAGAGCTAAGGGAGGGCTAGCTTTGTATGTTGTTCTAGACGTAGAAGGCTCATGGTCACAACCTTCCTGAACTTCGCACACCCTCCAGGCAGCTGTATTTCAAGGTCCAGGGCTGAGGTTACTGATATTCAATATCTATAATTCAGGACCAGTGGATGGGAATTACTCAGTAATCCAGGAACTAGATAACAGACTCAATTATGAGATCAAACAGAGGAAAGGGGGAGGAGAACCAATAGTCCTGATTATGGGTGATTTAAATTGCAAGTAATGAATCTATACGTAGCTGTAAGCACTGCAAAGGCTCTATATGATGCAGAGGTTTGGGGTTTTAGGGACGCAAGACTTTTACAATTGGAGGAAGACAAATTCCTACGTAGGATCCTCAAGATACCACAGAGTACCCCAGCAGAAATTGTACACACTGAGCTTGGGATTCCATTTATTATAGACCAGGTGAAGGTGAGGCCTATTATGACATGGCTTAGAATTTGGGTGAACCCCGAAGCTGAACTAAGCAGGGTAATAGTTGGCGACTGCTTACATAAAGACAATTGCCTCCGAATTCCTTGGCTGAAGTATATCAAGGACACCCTAGGAATCATTGACCAGTCGTTACTCTTTAGTGATCCGACTTCCATTACCACCTCATGTAGACACCAAATCAAAAAACAACTATTAGAAAAATTTGATTCGCGAAGATTAAGCTCCGACTCAGCAAAAATATCGGTTGTGGCACACCGTCTAGTGAGTAATGGAGAAGGGATGGAGTCCTATTTATTTTTAATGTATAACCAGCAGGATAGATTTTTAATGTGTTGTTTTAGGCTCAATTTGTTAAATAATATTTTAACCTATCCATCAGGTTTCACTTTAACAATTGAGCAGAAGGGAGCCTGCGGCTGCGACAATAGGTCTCCGCAGGACACCCTTCATTTTGTACTTTTGTACTCTTTTTATCGAACTCCCCTTCATAGATTCCTTGTTGATATTTTAAAAGAGGCAAAACTCCGCCAAGCCAAGACTGCCCTCGTATTTTCGCAAAAGGTTAGTGATGTACGTACCTTGTGCTCTATTATGAATTTCCTGAAAATAGTAGCAAGATTAAGAAACACAAGAGATTGAGAAATGATGTATAAATTGTCATATGTTTTAAATGTTTTAACCTTCTTTTTTAATGATGTATGGTTCAGAAATATGATTAATGTATTTTGTATAATGTATTTTTATGATGGTTTTTAATCATCGATATACTGAACTGATTGATAAACGGTGGGTGAAATAATGGATGGATGGATGGATTGATGGATTGGTGGATGGGTAGGTGGAGGATGGTTGGGTGGTGTATGGTTGGGTAGATGGATAGATAGATAGATGGAATGGAAGGAAGCATGGATGGATTAGATGAAAAGACAGATGAATGGGACCATGAAGAGAAAGGTGAAATAGACGCTGGATGAAACGCTTAAAGGGTGGCGAGATTAATAGATAGAAGGAGGGATGAAAGGACCTCTTCTAGGGAGGACAGGCCTTACTAGCTTCACTCTCCTGATGGCATTTAATGTACCAATCGAATTGGGGGGGTTTAGTTTGCTTCTTGACTAACTCTGTGTCCACAATACGTCTTTTACAACAGCTAAAGGATGTCTATAGGTGAGACCTGGAAAGTCCTGACTAGGAAAAGGTTTAAAGTTAGTGGCCCCTAAGCCCAGGGGCATGAGGGCCCACAGCACCTCAACTACATCTCTCTTTTACTACCAGATGACGGTTCCGGGAGTTATCTAACCTCCTTGCATAACGGTGCTTGTGGGCGGTCTCTTTTTACCACTGTAAACTGTCACTTCAAGCTTTGTGTTGCTGATTACACCAAAATTAGTTTTTTATTGCAACCACAACGTGGCAGTATCTATGAATTAAAATCAGCTGTGAAAGATGAAATAGTGAGATCCAAGCGCCAAGTTTATCTGGTATAAAGCCACTAGGAAACAACTAGAGGAAAATTTCACAAAAAGTTAGGGTAGTTTCTAAGCAAGTCAGTAGAAGTTGAACAACTGAAGAGCTACTCGGTGGGGTACTAGCCGCTAGACTTCCCCCGCAAACACAAAGTGTGTCACCACTGATATAAAGGAAGAAAAGTCACGTCCCAACACCAGGATCTCATCATTATCGGTGGCACCGGCAGGGATGGGGGATACTTTATAGTAACTTTAGAACAGTATGCACATCTCTTCCAGGCACTCGCTCCTGGCATGTACCAACCTCTACTTTTCCCTTAAAATGTCTGTTTTTATGTGAATTAGTTTATGTAGGGCCTGCCCTGCTACAAAGCAGTTTCAAGAGGTGGCACTATGCACAAATTGAACAATCCCCTCTTCGGGAAGCTGTCTAACAGTGGTGGTTCAGCTTTCAGAGGTCAGCCTGGGTCGGATAGGCAGTGTTCAGCTGGACAGGAGGCTTTGGCACCAAACCCTTTCCCTCGGCTAAGGAAGGGCATGCTCTGGACAGAACAGGGCACCTGGATACCATCGTTATTCTGGTCAAGGAGATGTTGTCAGCCCTCTCTGTACCCCAGATGAGGCAGGTGTCCTCCTCTTGGGCACACAGTGGTTTCTTGCATTATTGGCAGGGAGCCTGGCTGCCACTGGTTGTGATACAGTCCTAGAGCAGGGAGGCTGGTGGGATCGCAGAGCAGCACACAGCTTTGGGGTTCAGAGGAGGGAGAGGGAGCAGCCTCTCTCTGCACATTGGCGGGGGCACAGGCACACTGAGGGTAGTTTCCGCCTCAAACTGGCACGTCTACAAAAGTGCACTGCAGCGTGTGTCTTGTAGAAATGCAGCAAGCCCAAAAGCATGATGTGTACTTTACACGTCATGCTTTTTAACTTGATGCTGTCTTGTCTTAGAGCGCAGCTGGGGGCTGATTGTGAGTGAGCCATTGTGTAAGTATTCATGTGAATTGTAGCACATGACAGTGCCACTTGCTATGGACTGCATCACAAAAACCAGGAAATTACCATTGTTCGCGCTGCTCGCCTTTTAAAAGTGGCGGCACGAACACTCTCCCAGGATGTGTGCTTGCTTCACTAGGGACACTGCGCTCTCGGGGTCACTAAGGTGCATGGGCACGCCTTAGAGGAATCACTAGTGGTAGGTGGCCTGTAGTTTCAATAGAGGCCTAGTTGTTTTTTGCATGTAATTTGGCTTCTTTTGTAAAGGAAAACTGTTGCACAGTTTAGTAAATGTTCTCCATGGTTCTTACAAAATTTGCAAAATTCATTTAATTCACTATTTGGCCTAGTCTGCCAATTGACCTTCCAGCCAGTAGGCACTGTAGTAGTCACAGGTGCATGAAACAACTGTTTCTGTGGGGTCTCTTGAATTGAAACATAATTTAGGCCATGGATGGCATTGAATGCAATTACAAAATTAGTTTTTTGGGTGGATATGTCATAGTATTATTCTGAAAGCTGTATAGGTGGGAAATATATTTGATGCCTTTGGAAGATGTGTGTTGTTGTAAACATTTTTAGCCCAGTTACATTTCATTTTAGTTATTGCTTAATTAATGCTATTTTCTCCTGTGTTACCAATCACCATGTGTGAATGTTTGCCATAGACCACCATTTGTCTTTGTTCCCCATGCCATGTGGCTAGGGGTCATTTTTGTATAGTCCGTGTCCATAAGACTGTATGTGGTCTTTGTTTTCCATGCTTCCTGTTTGTTGTTGTTTGACCATGTGGCTGGTGGCCATTTTGTATAGGAAAACCAGTTTGCTTTTGCTATTGGCCTGCATCTGTTTTTGACCATGCGGCTGAGGGCCATTTTGTGTAGCCAGCCAGTGTGCTTGTGCCATATGCCTTCATTTGTTCTTTATTGTGACCATGCCTTCTTGCTGGTTGTTGTTGTTGTGACCATGTGTCTGGCAGGCATTTTGTGTAGCCAGCCAAGGTGCTTTTGCCATAGGCCTGCATGTATTCTTTGTTACTCATTTCTTCTTGTTCAGTGTAGTTTTTGATGATGTGGCACTGGCTGGCAGCCATTTTGTGCATGCAGCCAGTGTGCCTTTGCCGTAGGTTTGTATGGATGGATGAAATTTCAGTTTAATAATTTGCTAGAGGATCCCTGTAATATGTATGTAGGAATACGATTTTTATGAACAGTGCTTATATATATTACATGCATTTTTTTTATTTTGCAACTCCAATAGGTTTTCTTCTCATCCTCTCATATAACACTGACAATTATAGATTTGTTAATGATAATTTTTATGGTACCTTTGTTTTTTTTAAATTCTTGAATTTTGTTTAATTTCACCTATTTAATTTTTGTTTTAATTTGAATGTCTTCATATTTATGGTTTTTATTGTAGTTTTTAAAATGTTGATTAATTTAAAAAACAGTTTTTTAGTTTTACTTCGGTCGATCCATCATCCACCCATCCACAGCTGTGCAACACCATTCAGTTTTTAGGCATATAATTCCATTTCCTCTTAGACACCCTGGCTGTGGTTTACTTTAGAGTAGACATAGCATCATTTATTTTTGTAAGAGCACACTAGCCTTCAGTTTTTTAAATATTACTAATCCACGTATCCATTCAGTTCCCTGAGTACCACAGGTGTCTCCTCTGAATATATGGATATTCTATATATTGTGCATCATTCTGATGGGGAATTACGGTATGGTGGTGTGGTTGACTTTATCAAGAAATGAAATGAAAAGTGTGGCTTATGTAATTGTAATTGTAATTGCACTTATAATGCGCTCAGCTACCCACATGGGGTCAGCTACCCACATGGGGTAGTGCAACTGTGACTCCTAACGGAGTCTCCTGGCGCTGAAAATGACAAAGATCAGATTACATGGAATGGGACCTAAATTAGGTCTAAACAGAAGGCATCAGATATCCCAAAGATCCAGGTCTTTAATGCCTTTCTGAACTGCCCCTCCCGTTCGATTACTCTAAGTTCCTTTGACATGCAGTTCCATGCCTTTGCTCCCAGTACAGTGGCTGATTCCCCACCTCTGGTTACTAATTTAAGGCTTGGCACTTTAAGCAAGCTTGCAGCACTTGATCTTAGTATTCTTGCTGTAATATAAGGCTTACATCGTGCTGAGAGATAAGTTGGGCCCACTTGACGATGTGCTCCTAAAGTCGTCAGTAGTAGTTTCTACAAAATTCTTTTGTGGACTGGAACCAAGTGGAGGGTCTTCAGGGTGGCTGAGGCCGATGCCCTGCACCAGAGCCCTAGGACCAATCTGGCTGCTGCGTGCTGGACTACCTATAGTCTCCTCAGGATAGTTTTATTAACTCCTACGAGGTGGCTATTACAGTAGTCCAGTAGCGATAGTATGAGCGCCACTGCCACTGTTTTTTTGGCGGCTAGTGGGATCAGATTGAAGAACTTTCTTAACGTTTTTATAAGCCCAAAGCAGGTCCCAGTTGTCTTCAGTACATGGGGCTTAAACGAAAGAGAAGAGTCAAACCAAACACCCAGATTTTTTGCTACCTCCACCGTCGATGGGGGGGCTGTGATGTCGTCAGGCCACCAGTCCTTTGGTTGAAAACAATTATTTTACCGATAGGTAAGATCTCAGTTTTATCGGTATTACAGCAAAGATGATTATTTTTCATCAACTTTATAACTGCTGCAAAACAAGATTTGAAGTTTTCTTCTGCATCGGTGGAATTCTTATCCAGGGACAAAATTAACTGAGTGTTGTCTGTGTATGACTTAGTTTCAATCCCATAGGACGAAATCAACAAGATGAGAGGGGCCATATATATATTGAAGAAAAGTGGACTGAGTGATGCCCCCTGTGGCATACCAGTGGACACGGTCCGTGCAGGTGAAAGAAAAGATCCCAACGAGATCACCTGCTTCCAATTTGACAGGAAATATGTAATCCATGGCAGTGAGGAATGGGATGTGCCACAAGATCTCAGTCTGGCTAACAAGATGTTATGTGAAATGGAATCAAAAGCAGCAGACAAGTCCAAAAGGATCAGGACTGCCTTCTAGCCATTGTCCGTTATAAATTTAATGGTATCTGATATCTCAAGTAACGCAGTCTCAGTTGAAAGTTTTGGTCGAAAACCGGATTGACGGGAATGGAAAATCTTTGATGACTATAAATAGCTAGAGAGTTCTTTACAAACTATTCTCTCTGTGATCTTGCCCAAGAGTGGTAACAAAGATAAAGGCCTGTAATTGGATAGATTAGAAACATCAATGTTAGGTTTTTTCTTCAAAGGTCTCACTATAGCAAATTTCCATTCCTCCGGTACAATATCGATAATATGATGTAATAGGACCGGGGACATGCGTCCAAACGGGGAGCCCGATTTGCATTCCATAATCTCCTCCCTGGTCTGGGTGAGCATGGCTGCTTGGAAGGCATGAAGGCCAGATCTGTCATCTCTAATGTCTGACATCTGACTCTCAATGAGCACTGAGGGATTATAAGTCTCGAAGTTCTTTTCAATGGCCTTGATCCTGTCTTCGAAGTTTGTCACAATTTTATTACATAACTTCTGAGAAGGGGGATTTCCACATATAGTCCTTTGGGATCAGTAAAAGATTTTACGATTGTGAACATTTCTTTTTGATTATGCTTTGCTAAAGTTATTTTATCATAAAAATATTCTTTTTTCGCTGATCTAATAGCTCATTGATAACGTTTCCTAAAAGTTTTAAAAATCTGTAGATTAAGAACATCATAAGCCTTTCTCCATCTGCGTTCCAACTGTTTAGACTGCAGATGAAGTCCCTCCAGTTCTTTTGAGAACCAACGGTCGTTATGAATTTTTCTTTTACTCTGTCTAGCCGTGTGCTCTGTCGGGGCTAATTCTTCACCTTTAGACAAGATCCAATTATGAAACCGGGAGACTCCTCTCTGGGTTCTCCCTTGGGTGTGGGGAAACTTGTCTTGGGTGATTTTAGGCAGAGAGGGATTTATGGCTAAACAATGCCATTGCCTCCTTGGGGCCCCTACATCATTCAACCTCCCTACACTGTCCTTGTTAGGAATTAGAAAAGCTAATGGAATAAAACAGTGATCGGACCAGACCTGTGGAATTGGATTGCCTGTCTGGAGTGAACTAAAGGTGGTGCAGACTGCATCCAAGGTGTGTCCTGATCTGTGTGTTGGTCCCTGTACCGTTTGTTTCATGCCCAGCAAATTGACCATTTCCAAGAAGGATGTCATCCCTGGACTATCATTACATTCCAGGTGCAAGTTAACATCGTGGTATGGCTTCACTGAGAGCATCTCCCAGAGAATCCAGGAATGCCTTACTATTGCCTGGGTGGCGATGTAGCAAAGCCCCAAAAAATGAAAAGGAGTTATTAATGGCATAGCAGAAACCCATATGTTCTGCTCCTCTAATCCCTGGTAAAGTGTAGATTTTCCATTGCAAGGTGTCTCTGTGTAAAATGGCTACTCCTCCCCCCCTACCGCCCTCTCTATCTTTCCTAGAGATTGTAAATTTTGGTGGTAACGCTATCGCAATATCTGGGTTAGAATCTTCATTTAGACAGAATTCTGTAACACACTGGAAATCTAAATCATTGTACATAATCAATTCCTTAACATCAAAGTAATGTTGACCCAAGGATCGTGAGTTAATTAAGCCCCTCCTGACACTCATGTGGTGACCGACCCAATTTACTCCTCCTTTTATTTTGGAGGACTTGTAGAATGGTATCTGAAACTTACATTCATGGCATGTAATCAAGCCATTGATTTTGTCAACTTCAATATAATGTTCACAATGTATATTAGAGTTCAATGCATGCAGATCATTTGCTGAAAATGTGCTACCTGTTTGAAAACTGACAGCATGGCTGGCAATGTACGCGTGTCGGGCGCGGAAGGGCGCAGACGGGCTTGCCAGCGCCGGTACCTCCATTTTATGGCCTGCTAATGGGTGCTGTGGAGAGAGACTAGACCGTCTCTTGCATCAAAATGGCAGCCTTGACTGTCCCACCGGAAGTGGGGGGAAATATCGTGTCAGCGCTCCCTCCACACAATTAGCAAATGCTGTGGTGGACCGGGGAGCAGACGCAGAAGGTACTACAGGCACACAACAAAAAATGCGGTATGCTTTATGAACTCCGTGTGACACCCTTAAAATAGGTACAGAAAAAGCACAGTTTTACACCCCCACAGTTGCCTTTACAAGGTAGCTCATCCAAGAGTAATTATATGATGCTAAAAAACAATAAGGCTATGACACAGTGCACCAAAAACTTATTTTAAAAACAGGTAGAAGCAGTGAGGTTCGCAGCTGACCTTGTTATTAGGAGTGCGTCAGCGGCGGTACCTCCATTTTATGGCCTGCTAATGGGTGCTGTTGAGAGAGACTAGACCGTCTCTTGCACCAAAATGGCAGCCTTGATTGTCCCACCAGAAATTGGGGGGGGGAATATCGCATCAGCACTCCCTCCACACAATCAGCAAATGCTGTGGTGGGCCGGGGAGCAGACGCAGGAGGTACTACAGGCACACAAAAAACAATGCGGTATGCTTTATTAACCCTGTGTGACACCCTTAATACAAGCACAGAAAAAGCACAGTTTTACACCCCCCACAGGTGGTTACTATTACCTTACTAAACAAAACAGCAACACTAATATTGCTTTTGTCTGTACTAATTCAAACTGCAAACAATGCCAATTTTAACACAAAATGTTTTTCTTGCTTGTTTGCTATAAGGTGCTCAAGACAAGAGACATTACCCATGGTACTGCCAAACAGAAGTCATGTGCAGTCACACATCAATCTTCCAATCTCATCTGCTTGTGCATCTTAGTGCCACTGCCAACTGAGAGCTTTAAGGTGGCCCCAAAGAAATGTACAGCCAAAATGAGGTCAATGAGAAGAAGCAGCTTTCCATCAGTGACATGTTGGTCGAAACTTTTTTTAAAAAGGGTGTGCCTGCTGCACTGGCCTCCAGGTGGCAAGCTGGGAGCAGCACTCCTGCATCAATAGTGCCACCCCTACCTAAGCTCAGGATCAGTCAGTGAGGCAGCCACAGCAATCATTGCGACCCTGATGAGCAGTGATTTTGAATTGGATTTCTCCCTTTCGCAAAGTAGTGCACAATCGTTTAAAGGAAACAGAGAAAAGTGGACAGCAGCCAACACCAGCAATAGTACATTTTCTTGATGTTGGAGCAGAACAGGAGGTTGAGTTTCCTTCCAAGCAAGAATGTCCTATTGTAGAATCATTGGCTCCCAGATCTCCAGCAAGGAAAAGGAAGGATACCACTCCACTATCTTCTCCAAGCACCACTTCTGATGATGATGATAGGAACATGTTGTGGACCCCAGAAAAGTCCAGGAGACAATAGGAGAGGCAATGGAAAATAAAGTTCCTGAAAGACTTTGGGCCTGATTATGAGTCTGGTGGTGTGGGAGTAGGCAGCCAGCCTCTCCCCTGCTCCTACACTGTACTCTGCCATACTCAACAACCAGCCAGATTAAAATTTTTCTCCTGGCGTGGTGGACACAGTGGTGCCGTGATAAGGCTTATATATGAGCCTTAGCAACGCAGTGCCATGAGAGCGCCAAAGTCTTATACTACATGGCATGGACTTCAAAGTCCATGCCATGTAGGAACAAGTGGTGTATGCACACAGAGGGGTACACTATGCACCCCCTGCATTCCTCCTTTGGCCTTGAGGCAACAGAAGTTTCAGGAGGGCCAACATTGTTTCTATTTGAAAACTGTGGCAGTAAGGAAAGTCATAATATGTTTGGCGATGCCTCAGGGGCTCTACCACCCTATTGTAAGCCTCTGACCACCATGCAACCACTGAGGGATCATGGATCCCTGGCAGTTGTGGTGGTCCAATGCCGATCTGACTACCAAACTTGCAATAGGGTGATTGAACCGCTGGTAAGCCAGTTGCCACACCGCCACCATGGGTTTGGACGGCCAAACTCATAATCAGGCCTTTAGACATATGAATGGGGATGATGATTAGAAGGATGATGACAATGAGTCAATCATTGTGGAAGGTGGCATAAAGGAGTCCGACATTGCCATTCAACTTGCTCTGTGGGATGTGGCAAAGGTAGTACCATCAGCAGCCATATTTACAAAGCTCCAGCTGAGATCTGCACTAACCCCTATCTCAGGAGAAGTAGAGCGGCAATCAATAACACTTACCTCCATTTCTTCTTCATGTATAGGCAGTGGCTCAGTAAAAAAGGACTTCTTCCCAGTTTGAGACTTCATGGTTAGCACACAGGGGGAGCACATTGTAGTATACAGCATTTACAACACACATGTTACTCAAGGTAAGCCTGGTTCACATTATGGTGCTGGAGGTCAAACGACCCATATGAAAAAACACCACAAAATCCGGAGGATGGAGCACCTTAAAAAAGTTTCTCAACGTGTTTGTGGTGGTGAGGAGAGCTGGGGTTCATCAGTTACAAGTCCAGTCACAGTGGGAGGGGATGATGAGGAAGAAGAGGGTGACATTACTGAAAGCAGCCCTCTGCCCAGCAGCGCACCAGCAGAATCACCCACCTCAGCAACCTCACAATGGCAAAAGACTGTGAGATGTAGATGCCACGGCATACAGTGACTGACCCACCGCAACACACATTGAATCTACCATCACCTACTTCTCAAAAGTCACCTATTTCAGTAGCCCCAGAAAAGAAGAAAATCCAGGCTACTATTCCTAGCATATTTAGGCAGGAGGTGACCTACGAGCACAACCACCCAACCGCATGTTTGTGCAATAGGAAGCTAGCAAAAATGTTAGTGCTGGTCCTCCTCCCCTATTCTTTTTTGGGAGTAGTGGGATTCTTAGAGCCATCTGCCCAAAATTGGAATGTTCCAAGACAGACCTATTTTGCCAGAGTTGCTGTTCCAGTGTTGCAGCACAATGTGCTGCAGTTGGTTGGACAAGCTTTGCAGCAAAGTGTTGCCACACTATCCACCTGACAACAGACATGTGGACCAGTTGTCAGGCGACTGATTGCATGTGCATCACTGTGCACTGTATCTCTTTTGCAGGAGTAAAGCAAAAGATATCTACACGTCTTGGCCCCGGAGCCAGTTTTATTAGAGTTCAGCAGCATGCAACAGTAGCCATGTTCAGTATGGAGAAATCACACAAAGCTAGTGTTCGCATCTTGGACAGATGTAACAGCAAGGTGTATGAATGGCTGCAACACACAGGTCTCAGAATTGGATTTGTTGTGATGCACAATGGGATTAACATAGTCATACACAGGCTTTTTAAGGGTCCTGTGTTTGACCCATTGCATCATGGTGGTGCAAGACTTTCTTAACAAATAAGACAAAGGCAGCAACATTTTGACCACCTGCAGAAGAATCTTCACTCATGTCAGCTATTCTTTTAAAGCCCGGAAGCAGTTGCAGTTTATTCAGCATGGTAATAAGGTGCCAACACGTTGGAACTCAACGTATTACACGTTGCAACATCTTTTCGAGCAGTAAAAACCGATCAATGACTATGTCATTCCAAGAGGAGGGGATGCAGATGGGAAACATATGACCATGAATACAGACAATTGGGGCCTAGTCAAATGCCTGACACAGATGCTACTCCCTTTTGAGGTGTTCATGCAGGAAGTTGGTAAGGAGGACAGTACGATGGGCCAACCTATGACACTGTTGCATCTGTTATGGGACCATGTAAAACAGGTGTCTGAAAGATTCCTCCCCACAGGTTTGAATGAAAACACAGAAGCTTGGTTGAGAGCTTAATTTTTCATTTGACTTGAAATACAAGGCGGCAACATGACACCGTCTCATCCAGACGATACATCTGTGTTACACTACTTGATCCATGATAAAGAAAAAATCTGCCAACTTTCTTTCCTTTTTCTGAAGGGGATGTTTCAAAATACAAGAAATGGATTGTTGAGCAAGCCGAAGACCTGGAAGAAAACTGGCTGGAACTTGGAGTCCCACCTCGAAGTTCTGAGGTGAGCCTTCAACTTCCAGAGTGGGCAGTATTGTTTCACAGGAGCCAACAACACAATCAATCAGAACATTGGCAACAACAGCAACAGAAGGACTGGACCAAACTCTACAATGTATTGGCTTCAATCAGCAGGGACTAAGTCCAGTGCAGAGCAGAGGTGATGGCAAAAGATGTTGAGCATGTGGCTGCACCAATGACCATCCACAGGATGTTTCAGGAGTATCTGGATGATCGAAAAGAGGTCTATATGGATCAAAACCCATTGATATATTAGTATGGGAAGATGCGCAATGGCCAGAGCTCCACAGGCTGGCAATAAAGTATTTGTCTTGTCCTATAGCCAGTGTGTCAGCATGTGTTCAGAGCAGCTGGTGCAGTTGTTACAGTGAGAATGATCAGTCTCGTGCCTCAAAACATGGAGAGATTGACTAGGATGAAAATGAACCAATATTTCATACCACACAATTATATGGGTCCTGAAATACCACAGGAGGGGGATGCTTGGCCAAAATCATGTGTGTTAGCTGACCAACTTCCGGGTGAACTACCTGAGTTTGGGAACAAACTCTACTTCCCAGACCCAGTATGCCACTGCACACCATAGAACTTTAGAATTATTTCTCTTTGAACATTTTCTTTACAACAGGAAAAAAGTAATCGGTAGAACATTACTATTTTTAGTTCAGATTTAGGCTAACCACCATTTCTTAGTCACATATATTGCTAGATTGCAGCTACACCATTGTGCAGTGAAGAAGCCTCCACCATTCCTTGATGACATCGGAGACAATGTCTGCCTCCCTCTCATGCCTTCCTTTTCTATATCACTTGGCAGGGCTGCCCCAGAAAAACATTGATTTACAAGAGTGTCAATACCAAATTCCAATGTGTTTCTTACATGAAAAATGTATTGTATACCTACTACCAAACCTACCTGTGCATGAATTGGAGTTTAGAAGAGGTAACTACAACTGTTACAATGGTGAGTGTGTGATTGTGTGAGTGCTGATTGATGAATCAGAGAGGGAGGGTGTTGAACTGTGATTTGGGAACTTGCTTGAGATGAGTTGCAATGTTTGGTGCCTGAATGATGGGTGATCATTTTGTTCCTGGAGTTGATGGTTTTTACAAACTTATTTATCAAAAAAGAATTAACCTGTAAGGTCCACTCATGTGATCCTTCTGTCTTTTCAGCACTTATGATGGTTGCCCCTTGAGATGATTTGATTCATAGGAGTGCCAAATTCCAATCTATTGGTTGCGTAAAAGGGTAGATAGTGTACCTGCCACTGCCACTGCTTAGTTTGGAAGAGGTAACCATTGAACCAAGAGAGATCTAATTGTTGAGTAATTGGGAACGGTGTTTTATAATTCATGTGGTGGAGAAGGTGTTGAACTGTGATTTGGGAACTTGCTTTAGATGATTTGCAATGTTTGGCGCCTGAATAATGGGCAATAACCTATTTCCCTGGAGGTGGTTGGCCCTTTCACAATTAGTTAGATGTAGTTGCACAGTCTTTACCTTTTTCTGGTTCTTCGAAGACCAGAACAGTCACTTAACAAACATAAATCTATGCAAAATACTGTTTCTCTGCTTGTTCAACAGCAGTGCACTAAACATTTATCTTTTTCAGGCCATGACTGGACTGGTACGGAGTGAGGAGAAGGATTGAAGAACTCAGGGCGGGAGCCGCAAGACTACCTAATCGAAGCAGGAAATTATCAACTTCAAAAGTGAGGTCTGAGGCCTAGTACTTAGCCATGTGGAATGGAGGGAGGTGGTTTGATTTGCGAAATGCTGCTGTGTGTGCATGTGTGTATGGTGGCAAAAGTACATCTCTGAGCCCCCCTCTTGTTCTGTTTGCTCTGCTTCTGACCCTTCTTGATACATTCCTCATAAAGCTTACCTTCGTTCTGTCCTTCTCTTTGGCTCTAAAATACAGTTTCTGTTTTACAATCCACAGGTCATTTAGTCTCCTGCATGAATGAAAGGCAAAATCTGAGCTAATCACTCTTTCTTACCTACCGGACCAGTCCCGAAAGACACCCAAGAGTGGTGATAGACATTGCAGAGGAGAATACAGATGCACCACCTAATTTGGTATAGCAGGATCCATTTTTCTTTTAACAATTATATTTGAAGAAATGGGTGAATGGGTTCACTCCAAACATACAAGACATAACAGTGATTATTTGATAACTTGAGTCTGGGAGCAGAAGGACTGTTTGCAATGCATTTAACTGTACTGTGTCATACTCATTCCTTTGTTTCCTTCCACAACAGATTGATGATGAGTGATCAGTGTTCAGAGGATTGTTTTTGTCAAACCTTCCCCAGGGCAGTGTATTTATAGAGATATGGCTTAATTTACACCATCAATGGATCACACACTTGGTGGGGCAGTTGTGGCGAAAGCAACTCCAACTCATTGCAGGATATTCTAAGCAATAGCCCACACTGGCCTGTTTTGCCCACCTGCGCATAAAAGTGATTCATATTTTAGATATAGACCGAAGAACATTAGTTGTCAGCATCATTATTCAGGCCTTGTGTTGCGTAACTGTAAACGCCTAAGCTTGTCCAGTCCAGACATTTAGTTAATTGTTTATGGCTAAAGAATTTTATAAGTTACTATTAGCTCCCCATTGCTGAAGTTACTATAATTCCTAATTTTTATTTTATCACTATCAGGATTTGTTATTGTGTCATCATGTAGTCGTCTGGTTTCAGTTATTTGTAAAGCTTTGATATCATATAACTCATTAACTCAGTGTTTTTAGTTGCTACAGTGGATTATGCTTTTGATTAATCCTTCAGTTGGAGCACAAGTGTGTGGACGTGGGAGCTCGCTTGTGAAGTTGTGATGCCCACCCTGTTATTGTTTCACCTATATTCAGGTAAGACAACAATGTAGTGAAGCGAACTTTTTAATTTAGTAAGTAAATACCTAAGTGCTATTGCAAGTAATCAATTATCTAGGTTGTTGTGGACTGTATAGGTCATGGCAGCATCCCCCTAATGGTCAAGATAGTTCAAGTTATAACTCTATAAGTAAGTGGTACACTCTTAGAAGCACATAGACGGACTAATCAAAACAAAGGCAGCACTGCAAAGTAAAAATAAAAAAGATTACTTCAGGCATACATTTTTATATATTGTAATACATTTCTTTACAAACAAACCCACCCTCTCCACCCACAACAGGCCCATCCATCTCCCCAAACAAATCTCCCAGTCCCCAATCAATGAAACACACTTTTTTGCCCCACCTTTTCCTTGGCCCCCACCTGACGGATCACCCTGACTTGCACAACTGAAATTACTGGTGTTCTTTATTCCGAAAATGTTGTGAAGATTCATTAACCAGTGCGAAAGATATAGACAAGTCAAAAACAAAAAACTATAACTACCTGCTGGCCACCAGTAACAGTATGGCAGTGCGACTGTGTTGTGATAAAGACATCACGAAAGTGACTGGAAAAATTATAAAAATTAAAGAACAAACCGGTGCTCAAAAATCCAACAGAATGCATTGTTGACTAGGTAGTCCCAAGAAGTGTGAAAGAAAGTGATTAGTAATTAATTTTGGTATTTGACTAATAATGACATTGGGACATATTAAATAAGAGCATAAGAAATATAATATCGCTGATCACCCACGTTTTTTGAATATGTATTTACTAAGTATGTTTTGAACAAGTCATCTACTCAAGAGAGCACGTTAGTCCTTTCTTTATGTTTTGGATATTTTAGTATTTAAACAGGTAAACAACTGTTCTACATTTTTGCATATGATTAAGACTTTACGGTCAAAACGCATAAAGCTTGAATATGGTACCTGCTGGAATAAAGAACTTTCAGTTTGCTCCCTACTGGAGGGCTTGCTTTATTACACTGTGAAGGCATTGTGAATTACCTTTATATATATTATATATATTCCAAAGGAAACTCACACTGCCTTTACAGCAGCATCATTCCAGCAGGAATCAGATTCAAGCATTACATGTTTCAACCGAATTTACTGAAAAAAACATAGGTTTCAGAGACATTATTGTTAGTTGGACATTTCACTTTTACAAAACCATAGAAATTCCACCGTTATAGTTAGTTCAGCTCACTATAACTTGCGCCCCGCAATGCACTGCTGATGACGTCACATAGTACATCATCACTGATGATATCTCAAATGACATCACTGATGACATCATCCAGGGACTGTCTGTTTCTGTAAAGGTCAAATATGTTTATATATATATATATATATATATATTCACTGAAAAAACCATAGGTTTCACACCAGTTATAGTTAGCTGGAAATTTTACTGATATAAAACCATTGAAATTCCCACGTTATAGTTAGTCGGACTCACTATAACTTGCGCGTGCAATGCACTGCTGATGACATCACATATTACATCACTCATGACATGGTCAGTGACATCACTGATGACATCACTGATGACACCATCCAGTGAATGTGTGTCTTTCTGAAAAATAAATATGTTTTATATATGTATATGGTTTTTTCAGTGAATTTAATAGGTTTTTTAAATGCTAATTCCTAACTATAACCGGTGTGAAACCTATGTTTTTTTCAGTGAATTTCATAGGTTTTTTAAATGCTAATTCCTAACTATAACTGGTGTGAAACCTATGGTTTTTTCAGTGAATTTCATAGGTTTTTTTAATGCTAATTCCTAACTATAAGTCTCACTTTATAAATAAGACTGTTAGCACTCTAGTTGTTCTTTAGAACACTCTGGCACATTCTGTCATTGGGCTACAGTTGGGCTACATCTAGTTGAAATTTGGGCTACATTTACATTTTTTGGTCTCTGGTGGCCATCTTTGGGCTACATTGGGCTACATTGGACTACATTTGGGTTACATTTTGGCATTTTGGCATATATATATAGCCCAATGTAGCACAATATATATTTTATCAAAGTTAATTTTCGTAAAAACCACTTAAGAATAGGGCTACCAGTCCCTACAATTTTTCCCTTTTTTATTTTTTTTATTTTTTGCTTTGGAGCGCTCCCGGTGCGCTTCCCGGGGAGCGCCCCGAAAAGCGTACTTTTATAAAGCGCCCCCGGGCGCGCTCCGAGGAGCGTCCCGTAAGCGCCAATATTGCGAACGAAAACATGATCATGACGTATCGTGTAGCCGCGTCCGCGTGATACGCACGGCGTAAGCGCACCCGGAAGTACTCGAGCGAATACGATCGCGCAACGTAAACATCCGACACGCTTACGCTACGCGACCCGAAGCGCCCCCGGGCGCGCCCCGGGGCGCGTAGCGTAAGCGCGTCGGGTCATGTGACCTGAAAATAACACTTTTCATTGGTTCATAACAGTTTTAGTTTCATAATGATGAAGCCCCTGGTCTTGTGACCTGAAAATAACACTTCTCATTGGTTCAGGACAGTTTTTTTTCCAAATGATGAAAGACCCCACCTTTTTTCCTTATTCTGACTTTGTCCTTTGACTGAGGAAGACCTGTTTGTACATCTCTGTACCTTTTTGATATTAATAATGGCTTCATTAGCAGCAGCAGCTGGTGCATCTGCCCCACCACCACCACCACAACCACCAAGAGGACCACCTCAAGATTATATTGGTGGTCAAGAACAGGAGGAGGAGGAAGAGGAAGAGGAGGAGGGGAGGAGAAGATGGCTGTCTGAAGAAAATACTCCATACAAACCCAAGCCACACATTATATGGGAGTTTTTTTCAATCCCAGAGGGCAAGAAAAAAGTTAATGCACCCAAGGTAACTTGCCTAATCTGCAATGATGAACTTTCACGGGGCAACCCAAACAAAAAATATTCATTTGGTAACTATATCATGATTCGTCATATGACCAGAAAGCACCCAAACAACTACTCTCGTGCTGAGTTCAGGGAACTGGCCAGTAACCTCCCCAAGTCGTCAAGGACCACCTCCCAAACAAACCAACCGACTTCATCGGGACCAGAAACATCCGAGATGATGCCTTGCATTCAGCCAAGATTTGCTGATTTTAAAATCACTTGTTCTGCATGTGGCAAGCTTATCGCCTATGGTGAAAAAAGCGTTAAGCTCATCGTCCTTGCAGGTGATAATCACAAGTGCCCCAAAAAGAAGTAATTTTTTGGGTTTTTTATTTTTTTGATCCAGTTGAGCCAGTTTCAATTCCCTTTTTTTGTTTCTCCCCCTAAAAAAATACAAAAAAAATATAAAACTGTTTTGAAAAGCCAAAAAAAGTTCAAAAAGTTCAAAAAACACAAAAAAAATATAAAACAACAAAAAGAAGAAAAAAAAAGTTCTTTTTAGAACTACCTCCAATTTCTAAATAAAAACTTCATTTTTTAAAAACTCTGTCATCTCTTTTTCTCATATTACGCTCCCCGGGCCGCTCCCCGGTGCGCGTACCGGGCGCTTCCCCCGTGCAAAACGAAAAAAAAAAATATTTTACATGCCCCGCGGGGCCCTTTTATAGCCCCCACATCAAACCTAGGGGGTCAAGGGGGGGTCTACCCTGCCCCCTTATCGTCATTTCCCTCTTTGTTTTGCCCACCTCTCGTGTCTCGATCCTACCGAGACACAAGATGGCGGCCGCTCCGGACTGTTTAGAATGTTTACAGACAACTGAGAGCCAATCAGCTTTCTGCGCGCAAGTCGCGTGTCGCGCCTGGAGCGCACTCCGGTGCGCGCACCGGAGAGCGCCTATAGATATATATATTTTTTTGAACCTAAATTACTCAAAATCCACTGGAGCACATATCTTGAGACATAGCAAAGGCACATCGGGCTACCAGTCCCTACAATTTTGCCAAGTTTGGTGGAAATCCATTTAGCCGTTCGGGCTAAAAGTGAAATCGACCGCCCTATGGAAATTAACATGGGGAAAACGCGTTTTGGGACCCCCCTTTTATCTCGGCCCCCGCTTGACGTATCCCCCCCAAACTTTCAAGGGAGAACCGGAGCTCGACGAGGCCATTTTCAGGAAATTTTCAGGCAGATTCGTCAACCGGTGCCAAAGTTATTCCAAATAGAATTTTGAGATTTAACATTGAAAAAAATCCTAACTATAACTACCTACTGGCGACCGCCAGTAGGTAATATATATATATATATATATATATATATATATATATATATATATATATATATATATATATATATATATATATATGTATATATATTACCTACTGGCTATCGCCAGTAGGTATATATAGTTAGGATTATTTGTCTATGGAACTTTTGAAAAGCCTATGTCTAATAACTTTGGCGTTTGTGGACGGAATCGGCTGAAATTTTCAGGAAAATGGCACATTTTGTTTCTGAGCAGCCCCCGAAAATTTGGGGGGGTTTCGTCAAGGGGGGGCCGAGAAAAAAGGGGGGTCCCAAAACGCGTTTTTCCCATGTTAATTTCCATAGGGCCTTTGGCCTCACTTTTAGCTCGAACGGCTGAATGGATTTGCACGAAACTTGGCAAAATTGTAGGGACTGTTAGCCCGATGTGCCTTTGCTAGGTCTCAATATATGTGCTCCAGTGGATTTTGAGAAATTAACGTTCAAAACAAGATATATATCTGTAACAGCGCTCCGGGCTGCGCTCCGGTCCGCTTACTTTTTGCGAAACGGAACTTTGCGCGCAGAAAGCTGATTGGCTCTCCGGTGTCTGTCAACATTCTAAACAGTCCGGAGCGGCCGCCATCTTATCTCTCGGTAGGATCAAGAGAGAAGAAGAGGTGAAAAACGAAGGGGGAATTTAATGAAAGGGGGCAAGGTATACCTCTCTTGACCCCCTAGGAATGATGTTGGGGTTATTAAAGGGTCCCGTGGGGAAAATAAAAAAATATATATTTTTCACGGTAGAAGCGCTTCCCAGGCCGCGAACTGGGCCGCAAACTGGTAGCGAAACGGGAATTCGCCATTTTGTGTTTCGTTTTAATTAAATTACTAGGTATAAGGGGGTGCGGGAGACGTATCCTGACCCCTTATGTTTTCTGAGGGTGGCTGAGGAGGCTCATATATGTTGATACATGTCTTCCAGCGGCTGTGCGTGAGCTTTTTTTTTTTTTTTGCTGCGTGACGTCTGTTAACGTTCGATTCAATGGAAATCAGGAAGTGTTGACCACCATTTTGTCACTGCGAGTAAATATTTTGTTATAAATGAATCCTTATTGATAAACATTGTCTGCGCCATCTTGCCTTTTTGTCCAATGCCACAATTTTGTCGTGCACGGCAGCCATTTTAGATGCCTTGACCAGACCCACTCTCTGCACGCTGTCGATTCTCAGCACGGCTCCCCACCCTCGCAAGCATCTCCCTCACGCACTGGTCACCCCCGCTCTCTCTCTCATGCATGGGCCATATACTTCTCCCCATCTGCACTGCTCTTCCCTGAGAATCACACCCTGTGCCCGCCCGACACCTCCCTTTCACCCTATTCACTACCGCACCCTCTGACACTCCTCTTCCTCTGTGTCCGATTGTCCAGGCCGGACCCAGGCTATCACCTAGCCCTGCGGATGTAGTTTATGGCCCCAGCTGTAGAGAATCCAGACATACCAACCCTCCCGATTCAGGCGTGAGACTACTGATTTCAGTGCTAGTCTCCCGCCTCCCGATTTCTGCAAGCAAAAACCCGGGGGCATATTACCAACAACTAGCGATAATTTTTGTCTCTAACTTGTTTAGAGACAAAAATTATCGCCGCACATCGGCGATTTTTATCGCAGATAAACCTTGCTATTAGCAAGGTTTATCGCAAATGCGATAAAAAACGGCCGCAATGCATGAATATCGCTGAAAAGTCAGCGATATTCATGCATTATCGAGCAAATGCTCTTAGCCATGTTATCCACCTCCCATTGGATAACATGGCTAAGAACTGCTCAGGTCAGGTGTTAGCTTTTGAAGATATTCGCGCTTAGCGCGAATATCTCCAAAAGTTGGTAATAGGAGATAGCGATGTTAGGGACTGTTTCCAGTGGGTAACATCTTGGCACGCCCACTTTGCATGTCATTAGTGATAAATATCACTGACATGCAAAGCGGGGCCCAAGATGGTCGCTATCTCCTTTTAGCTGTCACTAACTGGTGTTAGCGACAGCTTGGTAATAGGGAGATAATTTTATCTCCGCTTTCTTGGCTTTTAAAGCCACAAAAGCGGAGATAAACCCCCTTGATAATATGCCCCACGATTCCTCGGGGGTTTCAGCTGACAGGGCTTGGTATTGTGTTACGTGGTAATTTTTCCAGGAAACGTCAGAGGGTCGATGCAGGGGTTCTAGAAGGGGTGATAAACCATTTAAGCCTCATGAACAAGCGCATGGTCTTTTAATGATCTGTGAAGTACTCGGGGCGGCGGTGTGTGTGTGTCCTCTTTCAGGAGCGGGCGGAGGGGGGGGGCACTGCCAGCAACTTCCAGGCCAGGCAGTGTTCAACACTTGCATCACCCTTTCTCTGCCTGCTATTGCGCTCCATGCTTCGGAAAGGTAAGAAAAAGAACGTGCATTTGAGTTTGAAATGTCTGATCCTGTAGCAGTACACTTGCAAAGCCCACACATGACAATAACCCGATTCAAGGCCCCATTCACCCGATTTTTTAAAAATATATAGCACTCCAACAAAGTGGGATTATAAAACTTTATTAACTTTTAAATATAACGAACGGAACAAAAACTGTAACAAACATTTAAACATTTTTGACAAAAAAAGCAACAATGGTCAGAAGCTGTCTTTTGTGCGAATAGTCCCAAGGCAGCACAACGTGCTGAGCTCTGGACGGCACCCAGGTGATGTCACCTGGGTGCCGCACTGGTTTTTGGGATCCTACAATGCAGCAAAGAAAAATAGCGTGGGGCGTCCCGGGTGGTGCGGAGGAGGCCTCGTCAGTAGCGGTCTGTTGTGCGAATAGTTCCAAGGCAGCAGAACGCGCTGAGATGTTGATGGCACCCAGGTGATGTCCAGTAAACTGCTGCACTGGTTTTGGTATCCTACAATGCTGCTCCGAAAATTGGCGTGGGGCGGCCCGGAGGGGGGGCTTGGGGGAGGCGGCGTGAACGGGCCTCCCCAGGTGGCGGCCATCCAGCTGAGTTGCGCCCGCTCTTGCGGCTACAGCGTCTCGCTCACCATGTTGTTGAGTTGCTCCCACTCTTGCAGTGCAGCGATAGGCGGCTGCCACATGACTCTTAAAATGGCGGACGGCTCTTCGGTTTTGGGCCTGGTCCACTAAAATGGCCCTGGGACACCTTGGAACTCGGACGCTTGCCTGCTAGGGCTTGGGCTCCATTCTCGAAAGCGTCCCCTCAGCCGTGAAGATTCTACAAAAGTCTTGGGGGCCCTCGACTCCTGCAGGCTTCCGGTGGGGAGCGGCTGCCATGATTGCTCGCGGAATGACCACGACGGAGCCACGAGATGGTGGTGCTCTCATGCTGACGCCAGCTTCAGTCTGAATCATCCAGAAACAAGGTGGGGCTTTCATCGTTTGGGAAAAACAAATGTTCTAAACCAATGAAAAGTGTTATTTTTAGGTCATATGACCAAGCCTTCCATCTTTAGGAAACCAAAAGTAAAATGAACCAATGAAAAGTTTTATAAACAAGTCACATGACCTGTTATGCGGCATAGGGCTACAAAAAGTGTAGAAAATCCGTTGGCACGTGAGGCGGCGTCAGTAGCGGACCGATGTGCGAATAGGCCGAAGGCAGCACAACGCGCCGAGATCCGGATGGCACCGAGTTAGTGTCCAGCAAGTTGCTGCACTGGTGTGGCTATCCTACAATGCTGCGCCGAAAGTCGGCGTGGGGCGCCCCGTTGGCCTGTGAGGTCGCGTCAGTCAGTGGGGGCTGTGCGTCTCCCCCAAGATGGAGGGTCCTCGGCTGCAGTGCGGCGCCCCTTAGTGTTTCACTCGCCGTCCAACTGAGTTGCGTCCGCACTTGCGGCTACAGTAGGCCAAAGGCAGCACAACGCGCCGAGATCCGGATGGCACGAGGTGGTGTCCAGCAAATTGCCGCACTGGTGTGGCCATCCTACAATGCTGCGCCGAAAGACGGCGTGTCCAGCTGAGTTGCGGTCACTCTTGCGGTACAGTGACTCGAACGCGCAGAGATCCGGATGGCACCGAGGTGGTGTCCAGCAAATTGCCGCACTGGTGTGGCCATCCTACAATGCTGCGCCGAAAGACGGCGTGTCCAGCTGAGTTGCGGTCACTCTTGCGGTACAGTGACTCGAACGCGCCGAGATCCGGATGGCACCGAGGTGGTGTCCAGCAAGTTGCCGCACTGGTGTGGCCATCCTACAATGCTGCACCGAAAGACGGCGTGTCCAGCTGAGTTCCGGTCACTCTTGCGGTACAGTGACTCGAACGCGCCGAGATCCGGATGGCACCGAGGTGGTGTCCAGCAAGTTGCCGCACTGGTGTGGCCATCCTACAATGCTGCGCCGAAAGTCGGCGTGGGGTGCCCCGTTGGCTTATGAGGTGATGTCAATAGTGGACCGATGTGTGAATAGGTCGGAACCAGCACAAGGCGCCAAGATCCGAATGGCAAGTCCTGGATGTTCAGTGCCATAGTTGAGAGTTCTGAGCAGTGCTTGTAAGACTGTCTGAAGCTTATTTGCACCTGCTGCAGCTTCACTATTGCCCTGGTGTGGCCAAAGGTCGCACATGACATAGGCGGCCGGCTCCCGAGGTCCGACGGAACTTTTTTCCTTTTCCTTTTTGCTTCTTGTCCCACAATCCGTTTCATCTGAAGACATGACCAGGTCCCTGAATGTGTGCAGGGGGACGTTATTGATTGAATCAAAATGGCGGCTTGACACAAAGCTGACTCAAGCGTTGCTGTTGATGCTATACAGACAAAAATTGGTTTTCAGTTTGTACATTCTTCAGGATTTTTTTTTCCATCCAAGGCTGATTGAGAGTTTGTAGAAAAATGGCTTCAGATTTTCCACATACTACTCTTCAACATTCTTCCTAAATGTAACAATGTGAGACTCACTAGGAGAACGGCTGTTTATGTTTCCTTTCAAAATGCTGCCAACAATATTTTCTGAATGGAAGACACCATCTTGTAGCATAAAGGGCCGAAAGGGGTTCTGGTCTGGCCGATGGTTGGTGGAGACATTTTGACTATATCTTGGACCTGCCCGGCCTCGCCCAAAATGGCGCCGGTATAAATGGGACTCGTAACTCATTGTTGTGTACTGGTTGAACAACCTTGATATCACGAGATATGAATGCAGTTTTGATGCTCATGGCGGGCGGGGACGAGAATTGATTGAATATTTCGACATCCCTATTGATATTAAGTTCTGATGTTTTATTGATTACTGTACTATTGAAAGTTCGAATTAACGTCACCCATGGTACTTGCACGCAAATGTATATCTAGATAACTTTTTTTGTAAGTGGCCCTGTCGTATTTTAATTACAAAATGTACGTCCACCGATTCCGCAACTGTTATACACCTTAGTTCTTGCAACCTAATGGCTCGTTCGTTACGTTCCTCTATAATGTAAATGTCTCCTCATCATATACGATTTCAGTTTGCTCCGTGGCCGGCCCACGTGGTTATAGGCCCGTATTTGTATACTGACATTTTCACAATAAAGGTTTTTAAAACAAAACATGGTAGTAGTATTTACATTGGTAAAGTTTTTACTTTTAGTCACTGTTTTCGAATCAGTAAAAGGCAAGTGAAATAAAGCAGTCCAATTACATGACGGATAAAAGGTATAATATGTAGGAACGCAGTAAAGATAAATGGTCAAGGGCAGTTGTGTTTTCCACTCCTGCAACATAAAGTGATCGATAAGAATCTGATAATCAGGCGTATCGGCGACTAAGACAGCAGGCCGAGTCTCTTTTACTTAACGGCTCCGTCATGGAACGAAGAAACGCCCTTTTTCTCGAAAAAGGAATATATTTTACTTGCAGGAAAGTTGTAAATTTTCGGGGAAAGTACATTAGCCTGGAATATTATAACATATATGTTTTAAAAAAAAAAGTTCGAAATCAATAAAAAGCGTATTTTTTAGGTCATATGACCAAGCTTTTCATTATTAAAATAACAAAAGTAAACTGAACCAATAAAAAGTTTTATTAACAAGTCACATGACCTGTTATGCTTACGTTACGCGCTGCGCGCCGCGCCCCGGATCACTTCCGGGTGCGCTAACGCGGCGTGTCATATAACGCATTACGCGACAACGTAGGTCAAGAATATAGTCAAAATGTCTCCACCAACCAGCGTTCGGAACACAACCCCTTTCAGCAGTCCAAAAAGTTCTGTAAAATGACAACAGAGGGGACAGGCAACAAGAACCATCAGTCAAAGAGGGGAGGGCAAGTTCTTCTCTACCGGGTCATGTTGGGGCGCTACCGGAACTGATCGAATTAGTAGTCTACAGTGTTTCTGGATGTTTCAGACTAAAGCTGGCGTCAGCATGAGAGCACTACCATCTCGTAGGTCCGTCGTGGCCATTCCACGAGCAAACATGGCAGCCGCTCCCCACCAGAAGCCTGCGGGAGTCGGGGGCCCCCAAGACTTTTGTAGAATCTTCACGGCTGAGGGGACGCTTTCGAGAATGGGACCCAAGCCCTATCAGGGAAGCGTCCGAGTTCCAAGGTGTCCCAGGGCCATTTTAGTGGACCACGCCCAAATCTGAAGAGCCGGCCGCCATTTTGAGAGTCCTGTGGCAGTCGCTTATCGTTGCATCGCAAGAGCGGGAGCAACTCAACTACATGGTGAGCGAGACTCTGTAGTTGCAAGAGCGGGCGGTAAACAGCTGAATGGCAGAAGAGGCACAGTGTAGCAAAAGCGGGCGGAATGGCAACTAAAACGGTAAAGGGGCGCCCCACTACAGCGTGTCTTCAGGTCAAACGGATTGTGGGACAAGGTCCAGAATAGAAGAGTCATCAAAAGGCAAAAAGTTCCGCCGGACCCCGGGAGCCGGCCGCCTATGTCGGGGGCGATCTCAGGCTACACCGGTGCTATAAGACTTGGGGAGGGGATCGGAGCCAAGCGTCTTCTCCGAGTCCATGGCCATCACACCGCCCCTCGGGGGCCTCCGTCAAGCGGTTTAGGAAGGTAACATATCACATTGTTTTCAAATGCAGTCAGGTCCACAAACGACACTCATTTACTTTGAGAATAGTGAAGCTGCAGTAGGTGGAAATAAGCTTCAGACAGTGTTACAAGCGCTGCTCAGAACTCTTAACTATGGCACCCAACATCCAGAACTTATGCCATTTGAGAATGGCAGTGACATTGAAGCAACTCAGGGACCAAAACCATTAACGTACTTTCACGTATGAAAATCTTACTTGGGGAGGGGGCAGGAGCGAAGCGCCCCCTCCCAGTCCGCGCCACCACACCGTATGTTGAAAATCTGAAGCCATCGTTCTACAAAGTCAACCAACCTTGGATGGAAAAATCTAGAAAAATGTACAAACTGAAAAACAGTTTTGGTCTGCATAGCATCAGTAGCAACGCTTGCTATCAGAGTGCATGAGTTTCATGCTCGATCGATTGAGCTAGCCGGATCGGGCAATAAAAAGTATAAAATAGTTATGTAAATAGTTATTTAATAAAATGTTTTACCCTGTTTCTTTGCTGGTGTGTTGTCTATATTTTTAATATTTGCATAGGGTTTGTCGTTATTTTGGGCGGGGTGGGTGACGGAGCCGAGCTGTCTTGCAGCCCTCATGGTGTGGAGCTCAGTTCATCTCACTATTTTCGTATTTCTCATGAAGGGTTGTTCCTAATATTTCTATTTTAGCGAGGTCAAAAAGAGATCCAATTAGTGGCCTACTGATTTTGCTCGATTACTTTTATTTTTTTACACGATTTTTCACGATTTTTCACTATCTGCAAAGACAAAACAGAGTATTGCGACTTTGTGCTTGTTTGTAAATTATTATTATTATTATTATTATTATTAAATTACACTTGTATAGCGCTATCTACCCGGAGGCCTCGTAGCGCTCATGACTGACACTTTATTAGCGCGGGAGCAGGGCAGATCAGTGTGCTTTTGCATACAAGTGTGTTTTAAGGGTTTTCCTGAAGGCAAGATGGTTAGTGGTTCCCCGAAGAGATAGGGGGAGGGCGTTCCAGAGCCTGGCCGCGGTATGTGAAAAGGAGCGACCACCCCATCGAGCCTTCTTGACTCTGATGGAGGTGGCCAGCTGAAGGGAGCCAGAACGGAGGGAACGCACAGGAACGTAGGGGGTGACCAAGGTCTGCAGAATTGCGGGACCAGTGTGATGGAAGGCCTTGTGTAAAATACACATAGCCTTGAACTGCACTCTCGCCGCAATAGGGAGCCAATGGAGTTCTCTTAAGGCATCCCTAGCTGACTGTCGGCGAGGAAGATTGTAGAGAAGGCGGGCCACACTGTTTTGGGTGACTTGGAGCTTTTGGATGACAAAGGAAGGGGCTCCCAAAAAAAGAGCATTCCCATAGTCCAGGCGCGATAATATCAGGGCCTGGACCAGTATCCTCCTGGCCTTTAAAGGGAGCAGGGGGAGCACCTTCCGCAGCATCCTCATCAACCCAAAACAGGTGGCTGCAATCTTAGTGGCTTGTACTGAGAAGTTCAAGGCTGGGTCAAACCAGATCCCTAGGCTCTTTATCTGGGGCTTGGGAGTGGGGGGCTCACCCAGACATGGTGGCCAGATGGATGCAAAAGCGGAGGGGATAAATAGAGAAAAATAGAGAATGAACCAAAGAGAATCAATTGTAAAACAGTAAATGCTTGGATAACAATCAATCAAATGGAGAGACAAGCAGGCACGACGGATTACAATGGGGGTAAAGGCCTGCGTTAACTACTCTTCACTATCTGCAAAGAGAGAGTACTACTAAGAGAAAAGAGGGGAGGGGGGCAGCGTTCAAAGCACATCAGCGTGCATAAACACGAAAACGTTTTTACCTATCACGTACTTGACATTTTACAGCTTTTGATATTTGCTATTAAAAAACCAATGAAATTCACTGAAAAAAACATAGGTTATAGGCCATATATAGTTAGGAATTTGCATTTACAAAACCTTGAAAATTCAATGAAAAAACCATTGGTTATAGAACATATATAGTTAGGAATTTGCATTTACAAAACCTTATTTTACTCGCATAAAACCATTGAAATTCCATATATAGTTAGATGCGCTAACTATATATCGCGCACCCGCAATCCACTGCTGATGATGTCACATATTACATCATTCATGACATGGTCAGTGACATCACTGATGACATCACTGATGACATCTCAAATGACATCACTGATGACAACATCCAGTGACTGTATGTTTCTGTAAAGTTAAAATATGTCTTACATATTGAAGAATGAGTGGATGTATAAATGTCTGAATGAAGGATTTAGTAGGTGCATGACTGATTGTATGAGGGAGTGATTAAATGTGTCTCACTGAGTGCATGGGTTAGTGATTAAACTGTATTAATTTGTGCATCATTATATCTGTTGTTCTGTAAACTGCTGCATGTGTTGATCAGTAGCTATATGAGTAACTATATGGGTTATTGATTGGTTGGCCAAGTATTTGTATGGGAGACTGAGTATGTGTGTGAGTGGCTGGGAGGTGTGTGACTCTGTGCATAGATGTGTGAACAGCTGATTCACTAGATGTATGGGTTCAAAATTGCATGTGGAAACAGTTGTATGGGTGGTTGACTGTGTGCATGAGTGTATTGGTGAGTGAATGGATATCTCAGTGCTACATGTCAAAGTAAGTACATATGTAAAACACAGTACATGTGAGAGTTGACATATATAAATAACTGTATAAGAGCTAGTGAATGTGTCAGTGGTTGCATGGATCATTGACAACTTGTATCAGTGATTGTATAAGAGAGAAAATATGTGTTAGTATATGTTTGAATAAGTAAAGTTTGTATAACTGTATAGTTGAGGAAATGGAGGTGTGATTGATTGTTTGCATGACTGACTAGTTGTGTGAGTAACTCCATGAATGAGTGACAGTCTGTGAGTGTCTGTTTACACTGATTGTATCTAAGTTTATATTAGAGTCTGAAGAGGTTCATCGTATTATCACATGAATGATATCATCAGTGATGTCATTTGATATGTCATCAGTGATGTCATCAGTGATGTCATCTGAGATGTCATCAGTGATGTCATCAGTGATGTCACTGACCATGTCATGAATGATGTAATATGTGACATCATCAGCAGTGGATTGCGGGTGCGCGATATATAGTTAGCGCATCTAACTATATATGGAATTTCAATGGTTTTATGCGAGTAAAATAAGGTTTTGTAAATGCAAATTCCTAACTATATATGTTCTATAACCAATGGTTTTTTCATTGAATTTTCAAGGTTTTGTAAATGCAAATTCCTAACTATATATGGCCTATAACCTATGGTTTTTTCAGTGAATATATATATATATATGCTTTTGTACTCCAAACAAACGCCACTTCCAAGTCCACCCAGGACCGGCGAAGCAAGGTAGGAGACGGACCACTGAAATTCACAGATCCTTTATTGCACTGTCAGCTGGCAAAACAGGAGGGCAATACGCGTTTCGGGCTCCACGAGCCCTTGTTCACATGCAAAGATCTAGTCAAACTTTTTTGTTTTTGTAATGCTTAGTGACTTGTTTAAGCCCCACCTTCAATGTCGTCACATGACCATAGACATAGAAAACATTATATGTTTTGAGATATTCCTTGTGCAAATACGCAAAATAAGTTAGATACATATATATAACTTATCAAGACAATTTAAAATTCATAAATGAAATTCTTTTTTTTAAAAGAAACATGTCTTGTCGCGAAGTTTGTAAACATTTGACTGGATAAATCCATAGAATGTTATATCATAGAGTATATAGTGAAGGTCTTCAACATTTACAGAGGCAAAACAAGATATCAAAGTGCAAATAATAGTGCTGCTAGATCATAGTCTAGTTGTGCAAAAAGCAGTGACACCCGTGCTTCAGAGAGAACAAATATATGTAATGTGCACGAAGCATGATAAAGTGACCTGTGTATAAAAATGCAATGATGCTTATTTCAACAATTAGGATAAAATCACAATTTTGTCATATAAAAAGCAATATTAAAACATTCCATACAGGTATAAAAATATTATCATGTTAAAAGTGCTAAAAACACCCCTTAAAAAAGTGCTAAAATGTGTAAAATGTGATAAATATGAATATACAAAAGGAAGTGAAGAATTCATTGAGTTGGTTGCCGTGACTAACAAGGAACTTGACTAGTCACGGAAACTGTTATATATAGAAACAGATATCATAAAGATCAATACAACGGACAATATGTCAATGGGAATGTTGTCTAGGTAACAGGGAGCCTGACTACCTAGACAAATGTTGAAGGCAGCACTGCACAATCCAGCAACAGAGCTATATAGTAGTCAGAGAAAGTTGCGTAGATCCTCAGTATTGTTTAGCCCATTCGGCCATTTACTGTCGTATTCGAGGATCATACTGGACTCTAACTGTCTGAGTTTCAGCTCTCTATTGCCTCCCCGCCTAAGTATAGGGACGGAGGCTACAACATAATAAGTTAAACAATTAACATCTTTATTATGTGTACTTTGGAAGTGCCGAGCCACCGGGTACGTTTGATCACAGTGCAGAATAGCCCTGATATGCTGCAAGATCCTGACGTGCACCTGTTGTTTAGTGCTGCCAATATAATTCAGGCCACAGGTGCACGTCAGGACATAAACAGCATATTCAGTTTTACAGGTATGGTAGCCCACAATGGGGGTATCAACTAGCTTGAATGGGGTACTGTAATGAGTTTTATTGATGCCAAATTGACATGCTCTACAATTGGAGCATTTGCGGAACCCCGATACCGGTTGTAACCAACTAGCTTTCTGCTTTAGCTCTGGACTGCTTTGGTCCAGAGCAGTTCCCATACTCTGTGCTCTACGAAAAGTTACCAGTGGTTTTTTTGGTAACATGCATCCCAAAACAGTATCCGTCAGGACAGTAGGCCAGTTACGGTTGATAATTTGTCTGATCTTTTTGTCTTGGCTGCTGAATGCTGTAATGAATCTGGGGCACTCATTCACTACTGCATCTATTGAAATGACTGCTTCCTGATCATTACTGGTCTGTTCTGGGAATAAGCTAGATCTAGATCGTTTGTCGGCTTTAGCCAAAGCCCGATCAAACACTGGATCAGAGTACCCTCGAGCTTTCAATTGTGTTCTCAATTCCCTGATACATTTGAGATACTCATCTGGAGAGCTACATATTCTTTTAATTCGTAGGATTTCTCCTAATGGTATGCTTTCAATGGTGTGCATAGGGTGGAGACTAGAAGCATGCAAGGTCGTGTTTCCTGCAGTGGCTTTTCTGTGAAGGGTCGTCTGTAACCTATTATGTTTATCTATATAAACGCAGACATCTAAAAATTCAATTTGTTTGGCACTGATGTGAGACGTAAATTTAAGATTAAGGGCATTGTTATTAATTTCATCGATGAATTGACATGCTTCCTTTTCATCACCTTGCCATACTATAAAGATGTCATCTATGTAGCGTAAGTATTTGACAATTTTTTCTCTGACCCATACCTGGTGTGTGACATTAAGAACCTGCTCCTCCCACCAGCCCACGTGTAAACACGCATAGCTGGGGGAGAAGCAGGCTCCCATTGCCACACCTCTAAGTTGTCTCCATACCTCTTTACCAAAAGAAAAGTAATTGTTTTGTAAGCACCATTCCATTAAGCTAATAACCATTTTATTGTGCTCATGAAAATCCAATGGCCTTCGCCCTAAAAAATGAGCTGCTGCATTTAAACCACAACTGTGGGCTATGCTGGTGTACAATTGCTCAACATCTAAGGTTATGAGGAACATATCATCTTGCCATTCCAGGTTTTCTATTTTTTTCAAGAAATCGCTAGTGTCGCGAACATAGCTAGGCAATTCGCTTACCAAAGTCTGCAAGAAAAAGTCAATGAAACGTCCCACATTTTCCCCGCTGCTGTTAATCGCGGAGATGATTGGCCTGCCAGGTGTTGGCAGGATTCCTTTATGGACCTTTGGTATTAAATAAAAAACCGGCAAGACAGGGAATTCGTTGAGCATAAATTTAAGTTCATCAGTAGAAATGAGACCTTCCCTACGCCATTTCTGTAGCAGTTTACTCAAGTTTTCATTGGCTTTCTTATAGTCTTTAATATTGGATTTTGCATAGCACACAGTATCATGTAGCTGTCTTTGTGCTTCCAGAATATAGTCTGCTTTTGGCCAAATAACAAGATTACCACCCTTATCGGCGGTTTTCACCACAATATCGGGGTTGTTTTTGAGTTTTTTAATCAGTTCATAATATTTGGCCTGTTTTTGGTTAAAAGATTGTCTCTTCCGATTGTTGATTTTCCTGTATAGATCTTTGATATCAGTGATTATACAGTCTTGAAACACGTCTACCGCATCTTTGGTCATTAGCGGGACAAAGTCAGATTTGCCTTTAAAGGGGGTGATACCAGCTCCTTTCTTGATGACGTTGATTTTTTCTAGTCTTCTTTGCGTATTCAGATCATGGTCAGGACCCATAGGTTGAGAATCGGTTGCCTGGTTCAGATCATGCAAATCCAAAAGCAATGGAATGTCAGCCGCAGTTAATTGAGGGACATTGGCAGTAGTTTTGGCCTTGACTGGATTTGCAATATCTGTACTTGATTTCAGGCGCTGTAATGCAAAGAATTTTTTAAGTTTTAATTTGCGAATGTAACAATACACATCCACCCTTGTTGAGGCATACTTGAAGCTTTGTTCAGGGCAAAAATTGAGGCCTAATGTGAGGAGTTGCTGTTCTGCTTTGGATAATGTGACACTGGAGAGGTTTATAACTGATCTCTCATTGGTTACTTCCTCTTCTGCCATTGTTGATTTGTCTTCTTCTTTTGCGCAACGTTGTTTTTGTTTTCTTCTCCTTTCGCGTCTTTTTTTGTTCCTGCGAATGTTGCCCCATTTCTTTGTCGTGGTCTCAATGTTTGGAGCCTTTCCGCCACTAAAAAATCAAGTTCCTCTTCTAGATTGAGGATAGGTGCTGCTTGGGCATTAGATGATAAGTCACTGCTTGACCCACTTGATATACTAGAAATGGAAACTGAATCAGAACTAGGGCTTTCATTCACCTGATTCTCTGCCATTCTTGAAATTGGAGCTGATGGTTGAATTTTACTGCCTTTGTCACTGTATTGTTGTCTTTTGGTGGCATTATATTTTCGCGCAAAGGTAAAAATCTGACCATTTGCATAGTCTGCAGCATCACGTGCAAATTTGCTTACTTTTCTTGTCTTTATTTTCATTTCGTGTTTCTTTAGTCTGTCAATCATTTCATCTTTTAATTTTTTTATTGCATCTGTTTCCTCTATTTTGTCAATCTGTTCTTGGATATTATCGATGGTTTTCAGGATTTCCTCTCTGTCAATAGCAGCATATTTAATCAGTATGTGGACTAAATTCATAGAGGCTGCCAAATTGCTTTGACCCCACTCTTTCAACATTAGTGGGCTGGGGTTTTCAAAGCTCGGAGCGAGCATTATTCTTAAGCCTCGGGGCACGCGCTGGGCATCAGCATATTTAGAAAGTGAGTAATGCTCCCACCATTTCGTCACTTCTATCCGTCTCTGTTTTTCTAGCGTTTTGTAAAGAGTTTTAATGTTGGCATCTTCCCGTACTTCCACATTTATTAAAGCTTTATTGATTGTGCCGCTAGGAGTGGAAACCTGATTGAACAGCTCCTCAGCTTCCTGCTCTCTGACACGGAACGCTTCCGCAGACATTCCTCCCTTCCAGCTGATCGTCTCTGTTGCACTTTAGATAAACAAAGCGCCGTGAAATGCAGTGTTAAGGCGTTTGTTGTTTCTCAGTGATAATTCCACTTAGTGGAAACCTCCCCACCTCCGCGCTGCCTACTGATTGCAAGACTCACCGCATTTAGGATGACACCGAGCGTTGGTGAAATCGTCCGACTCCACCGCTGAAAGCTGTCACCGTTATTTTACGGTTCTCGAGTCTTTTCTTCTTTGGCTGCGTGAGGGGGCATCCGTTTAGCAATTCCGATGAAGGACTTCAAAAGTGGGTGGCCTGAAGACGGATGCCACTTTAAGAGAGGGGGTCCGTTGACGAAAGCAAGCCGGCTCTCGTAATTAAATGCTTTTGTACTCCAAACAAACGCCACTTCCAAGTCCACCCAGGACCGGCGAAGCAAGGTAGGAGACGGACCACTGAAATTCACAGATCCTTTATTGCACTGTCAGCTGGCAAAACAGGAGGGCAATACGCGTTTCGGGCTCCACGAGCCCTTGTTCACATGCAAAGATCTAGTCAAACTTTTTTGTTTTTGTAATGCTTAGTGACTTGTTTAAGCCCCACCTTCAATGTCGTCACATGACCATAGACATAGAAAACATTATATGTTTTGAGATATTCCTTGTGCAAATACGCAAAATAAGTTAGATACATATATATAACTTATCAAGACAATTTAAAATTCATAAATGAAATTCTTTTTTTTAAAAGAAACATGTCTTGTCGCGAAGTTTGTAAACATATATATATATCACCTACTGGCGGTTGCCAGTAGGTATATATAGTTAGGACCTAGTTTCCATAGGAAATCCGCAACATTCTATTGGGAATAACTTTGGCGCCGGTTGATCAATCTATGTGAATTTCTCAAAGAAGATGGCGCGTTACGCTCCGCTCCTTCCCTGAAAGTTTCGGGGGGATTCGTGAAGCGGGGGCCGAGAAAAAAGGGGGTCCCAAAACGTGTTTTCCTCATGCAATTTTCCATAGGACCTTTAGACACGGCTACAGCCCAAACGGCTGAACGGAATTACAAGAAATTTGGCAAAATGGTAGAGTCTGATTCGCAGATCACGCTTTTGCTTAAATGGTGTAAATCCCTCCAGTAGTTGCTGAGAAAATTCAAGTTGAAATCAATTATATATCTATAAGCGCGCACAGTGCGAGCACCGTGCGCGCACCGTGCGAGCACCCCGCGATTTTTGGAAAAAAAAATAATAATTTTTAGGGGCCTTGGGGGTCCTTGTGGGACCCCCTGAGCAGGCCTAGAGGGTCAGGGTGCTTCTACCCTGCCCCCTTTTTGAGTTCTACACATTTGTTTTCCTGCTTTCCTGTGCCTAAGTCTACTGAGGCACAAGATGGCTGCCAACTGTTTCTGTTTTGGAGTGTTGATAGACAGTAGCAGCCAATCAGCATGCCTTCCAGAGAAAGTTGCATGCTCATTGGCTGGCAACACTACAAACCAGGAAGTGTTGGCATCCATCTTGTGCTTGGTAGACCGAGGCACAAAAGAAGCAGAGCTCACAGCCCACACAGCTCTCACAGCCCACACAGCTCTCACAGCTCTGACAGCCCACAGAGACCTCACAGCCCACACAGTCCTCACAGCCCACACAGCTCTCACATCCCACACAGCTCTCACAGCCCACACAGCTCTCACAGCCCGCCTAGGTAGACCGAGGCACAAAAGAAGCAGAGCTCACTGCCCACACAGCTCTCACAGCCCACACAGCTCTCACAGCCCACACAGCCCTCACAGCCCTCACAGCCCTCACTGCCCTCACAGCACACACAGCTCTCACAGCCAACACAGTTCTCACAGCCCCACAGGTCTCACAGCCCACACAGCTCTCACAGGCCTCACAGCCCACACAGCCCTCACAGCCCACACAGCTCTCACAGCCCACACAGCTCTCACAGCCTCACAGCCAACACAGCCCACACTCTCACAGCCCAAACAGCTCTCATAGCCCACACAGCTCTCACAGCCCAAACAGCTCTCACAGCCCACACAGCTCTCACAGCTCTCACAGCCCACACAGCTCCCACAGCCCACACAGCTCTGGCAAAGATAATACCAGCAGAGAACAAGCACTGGCAAAGACAATAACGGCAGCAAGCAAACACTGGCAAAGACAATAACGGCAGAAAAAAAAGGCAAAGACAATAACGGCAGCAAAAAAAAACACGGACAAAGGCAATACCAGCAGCGAACCAACACTGGCAAAGATAATACAATCAGGGGGGCAGGGGCACAAAAAACGGCACAATCAGGGGACAGAAGGCCCGACAAACAGCACAATCAGTGGGCAGAAAGCAAGAAAAAACGGCACAATTAGTGGGCAGAAGGCAACAAATACGGCACAATCAGGGAGCAGAAGGCAAAAAATACAGCACAATTAGGGTGCAGAAGGCAAGAAATATGGCACAATCAGGGTGCATGAGGCTGGAAATACGGCATAATCAGGGGGGCAGAAGCCAAGAAATACGGCACAATCAGGGGGGCAGAAGCCAAGAGATACGGCCCAATCAGAGAGCATCTTGCTCCGGTCCAAAAATCGGATCCCTAGGGCTGCTCAGGTGGTCCCACAAGGATATTAACATATTTAAATGTTATCTGCTAATAGAATTTGCATTTTCAAAACCTTGCAAATTCACTGAAAAAACCATAGGTTTCAGGCCTTATTCGGGTAGGAATTGGCATTTAAAAAACCTTTGAAATTCACTGAAAAAACCATAGGTTTTAGGCTTTATATAGTTAGGAATTAACATATAAAAAACCATTGAAATTCACTGAAAAAACCATAGGTTTTAGGCCTTATATAGTTAGGATTTAGCATTTAAAAAACCTTGAAAATTCACTGAAAAAAACATAGGTTTCAGGCCCTATATAGTTAGGAATTAACATATAAAAAACCACTGAAATTGCTTCTATATAGTTAGTTGAACTAACTATATATTTCGCGCATTCGCAATCCACTGCTGATGATGTCACATATTACATCATTCATGACATGGTCAGTGACATCACTGATGACATCACTGATGACATCATCCAGTGTCTGTTTGTTTTTGTAAAGTTTAAATATGTTTTACATATTGAAGAATGAGTGGATATATAAGAGTATGGATGAAGGATTTGATTGTATACGTGAGTAAGTATGTGTTAGTATATCTGTGAAAATGTAAGCTGTTCTGTGTTTAACTGCATAGATGAAGAAATCAAAGTGTGATTGATTCTTTACAGGACTGACTAGGTGTGTGAGTAACTCCATGGATGAGTGGCAGTGTGTGAGTGTCTGCATAGGTGTATGAGTGCATATGATAGTGTTGTAATAATGAGTGACTGTATGTACGAGTGATTGTATGGCTGAATGAGTGAATGTGTGTGTAGACGTAGGAATCAGTGAGTGCGTATGTAGTAACTGGTATTCGTGTGTTAATGGTTTCAAAAATGATACTTTGTATTTAACACTAGGTGTAACAGAGGTTATATTAGAGTGTAAGGAGGAGCATTGTATTATCACATGGAGTATATCATCAGTGGTGTGATCATTGATGTGAAATTAGATGTCATCAGTGATGTCCTCAGTGATGTCATTTGAGGTGTCATCAGTGATGTCATCAGTGATGTCACTGACCATGTCATGAATGATGTAATATGTGACATCATCAGCAGTGGATTGCGAATGCGCGAAATATATAGTTAGTTCAACTAACTATATAGAAGCAATTTCAGTGGTTTTTTATATGTTAATTCCTAATTATATAGGGCCTGAAACCTATGGTTTTTTCAGTGAATATATATATATATAGAACAGGATATCTGATGACAACTATAGACGTATCATCATTATACACCTCGATACGCCATGAGGACGGAATAAGAGTTATCAAGAAGATGTTGGAGACGCGATCAATCAGCCAATTGGAACACTCCGCAATGCTGATTGATATGTTGACCTATTGCTTAAACCACAAAATTTTTCTTTTCTTAGGAAACCTGTACTTACAGAAGCAGGGTACTGCAATTGGGACATCTTTCGCTCCAACATATGCGAACCTCCTGATGGCCATCTGGGAGAATGAAGTTGTGGAACAAAAGAAGAAAAAACATTCAAAAATCAAAGCATGGTGTCGTTTCATCGACGACTTGTTTGTCGTATGGGACGGGAACAAGGCGGAGCTCCTAACTTTCATAGATTAATTGGAAAACAACAACTACAATCTCCACTTCACGTCAGCCATAAGTGAAACTAATTTGGTATTTTTAGATGTAGAAATCTTCATTTTGAACAATCAACTGTGCAGCAAGATACATAGAAAGCCAACTTCTTGTAATAGCATCCTCCATGCCAATAGTGGACAACTAGCAAAATTGAAGTGGAGTATACCCTATGGCCAGATGTTAAGAGCTGAACGAAATTGCTCTGAAGATGGGGACCTGAAACAGGAAATTGAAAGAATGAGTGATCGTTTTCTGGATAGTGGGTACCCAATAGAAGTGGTTGAGACAGAGGTATTAAGAATGAATTTGAAAGAGAGAACAGATCTCTTAATACCAGTAACCAATACAACAAGAGAAATTAAATATGGATCAGGAGAGAAAATGGAAAAAACTTGCCTAATCATGGACTTCAATCAAAGTGATGATCTGAGGAGGGCACTAAAGAAACATTGGAAGATTCTATTACTGGATGAAACCTTAAAGGAGAATTTAACATCATTCACAAGTGTCACCTACAGGAAAACGTCCTCACTACGAGATATCCTAACCAAAAGTCATTTGGAGATTAACCCATCCCATGCTGATGACGAGCTCAGCTCGTCATCAGCCGCGGTGCTCATGTGCTGATGACGAGCTCAGCTCGTCATGGCCATTAGAACACTCGCACGCTGGGATAATTCCCCTGCTGGCTGAGCGTTCTAAGGAAACGAGTGTGGCCGTGACAAGCTCAGCTCGTCATGAGCACAGGAGCACTGTAGCTCATGACGAGCTCAGCTCGTCATGAGCACTGGGGCGCTGTGCGTGCCCCCGTGCCCCCAGCACAGCAGGAAAATTACCCCAGCAGCCAAGGGGTTAAACCACCAATGAAGTCATCTTGGCTAACCACTCCTAGATTTTGGAAGTGCGCAAAGTGCAAGGCCTGTGAACATGGTCTCAATATTACAGAGTATAAATTGCAGAATGGCAGGTCTGAAAAAATTGTGGATCACATTACATGTGAATCAACATATGTAGTCTACAGACTTTCATGCCTGTGTGGGAAGTCCTACATAGGAAGTACCATCAATAAATTGAAACTAAGGATACTGCAACACCTACGTGCGATTAAGAACAAGGACCCCAATTACCCAATGGCAAAACACTTTGAGGAACACCATCTAAGTGATTGCAGCCAACTAAAATTCTCAGGGATGAAGATTAGCAAACAATCACAAAGAGGGGGGGATCGCAATATGCAACTTCGCAAACTGGAATCTAGGATGATCCTGGGAATGGAAACTTAGTACCCTTATGGGCATAACCCAGATGCAGAACTGTATGTACATCTGTAAATAGACTATAAGACTTTGAAAATGAATAATTCAGAAAAGTGAGACGTGGATCTCCAATATCAATTAGCTTGATGTATATAGGTGTAAATATCTCAGAAAAGAGTGACTTAACCAACCCATCAAACTTGAGTGGTAATGAAACATAACAGCTGCAAGAAAAATTGATCTCAAAAGTCGACATTACCAGTTTCTCTTTTGAACATCATAAACTATGTACCCACAAAAGACAAATATAAAAGAATAACTCAATTCATATAAGTGTTATAACATGAAATCTATAAATAATGTACAAACGAATGAGGAATTAAATTGCTCATAATAGGATAATTTGGAAGTACATCACTGGAGAACAGTTCTTGGTACTTTACAGAAATGAATAAGTGAATAATATAATGAGATCGCACTAGGAAGTACAGGAGAAATATCCATATATATAAAAAATGAGTTGCAAAAAGTATATCAATGGATTGAGAATTTGGGAAATTCTGTAAATGATTGTAAATATTGTACATAGTGGGAGTGGCAATGGAAAAACTAATTTATCAACTGTCAAAAGAGTAAAAAAAGTGATAGAATGGACAATAGCTAAATACTTCAATTTGAAATGGTGATCAGCAAGTATTTTACTATGAATGAAATAACTCTAATCAGAGTTAAAATGCATGCTGCGTACAATGAAATCAGTACGATTTAATTCAAACTCAATTATGATTATATATGTGCACTTTACTGTAAATATCATTTGAAATTTGAGTTAGAATCTTTTCACTCAAGAAAATGGCGCCCACCTTTTGGCCGTAATTTGTAATCAAGGTTGACTGCCTAGCGGAGCAATAAAAAGGGAAAGAGGGCAAGCTCACTAAGTATTTTAAGAAGGTCTAGACATCAGGGACTCTATGGTCCAGTGGAAGGCTGCAGAAGCCACAACGCGTAGGCCGTCCTATCTTGCACGTAATCTTGTACATGGTGTGTGAAAAATAAAACTTTTGAAAACTTACCTGCTGCTGTGCCGTGACTTCTGCCAGAAGGGAACCAGAGGGCTAGAAGATTTGAACATTATATATATATATATATATATATATATATATATATATATATATATATATATATATATATATATATATATATATATATATATATATATATATATATCACTGAAAAAACCATAGGTTTTACACACGTTATAGTTAGGAAATAGCATTTGAAAAACCTATGAAATTCACTGAAAAAAACATAGGTTTGACACCAGTTATAGTTAGCTGGAAATTTTACTGACATAAAACCAATGAAATTCCACGTTATAGTTAGTTGGACTCACTATAACTTGCGCGTGTAATGCACTGCTGATGACATCACATATTACATCACTCATGACATCACTGATGACACCATCCAGTGAATGTGTGTCTTTCTGAAAAATAAATATGTTTTATATCTGTATATGTAAAGGTCGATGGAAGAATAAATGTTTAAATAAGTGTCTAAATGGATTTTTTTTTTAAATTGATTGGTAACTGGCTTATTAAGTGTATCTTAGTGAATACATATATTAGCGAGTAATGTTTAAAAATTTAAATATATGTATCAGTGTTTCACTTTGTGTATAAGTGGCTGTATGGGTTGGTGAGTAGCTACATGTGTGTGTATATGGGTTATTATATGTTTTTTTAGTATCAGTATGAGTGTCTGTATGGTTTGGTGGGGGTGTTACTTAGCACATAGATGCATCAAAGACTGACTCACTGTTTGTATGTTTTTTGAAAACAGCATATGTGCAGGACTGTATGAGTAGATAAGTGTGTATATGTGTGTGTTAGTGATTGAATGCCTATCTCAGTAGTGTGTTTATCAGTAACAAGATACATTTTAATCTAGTATATGTGAGTATTGATGTATATAAGTCAGTATATGTGAAAGTGAGAGATTGTAAGAGTTCCTGTTTAAATAAGTATGTCTTTCTATAAGTGATTGTTTAAAAGAGTACATATGTATAAGTTTCCTTAGAAGTAAGGTGGTAGTGTGTGTATATCTGTATATGCAAATAAATGGATGTTTATTAGTTTATTTGCATATGTGAGTATATGTGTGAGTAACTTGTTGATGACTGTCGGTGTGTAACAGGATGAATAGGTGTATCACTACATATGATGAGTGAGTATATGTATGAGTGACTATATAAAACTGTTGGTGAATGTGTGAATGTGTACATAGATGGTGAAATTACTGAATTCGTTGTTGTAACTGGTATGGGTATATCCACTTTTTTGAAAATGTTAGTTTCTATTTTTGAATATGTGTTTCAAGGGTTACTTTACAGTGAAAGGAGATCAGTCACTGTGTCACAAGGATGGTGTCATCAGTGATGTCATGAGTGACGTAATATGTGATGTCATCAGCAGTGCATTACACGCGCAAGTTATAGTGAGTCCAACTAACTATAACGTGGAATTTCATTGGTTTTATGTCAGTAAAATTTCCAGCTAACTATAACTGGTGTCAAACCTATGGTTTTTTCAGTGAATTTCATAGGTTTTTCAAATGCTATTTCCTAACTATAACGTGTGTAAAACCTATGGTTTTTTCAGTGAATTTCATAGTTTTTTTGAATGCTAGTTCCTAAGTATGTAATCACGTTCGTAACTAGATAGTGTCACCGCCTACATGTCCTGAGAAGCGCATGTAAAGTCATGTGACTTGAAAACAAGACTTCCAATTGGTTCTTAGTAGTTTCTGTTCTGGAATTTACACGAAGCACTCCACCCACTTTCCTCACAATCTTTTCTACTCTCAAGAGACAACAACGTCGAGCATCTTCCGGAAAACTTTGCTGAAATGGCTGCCCTTTCGCATTCATCTTCCGAATCTGAAGGAAATGAGCGACCACCGTTAAGAAGAAAAAAGGAATCTTTCATTTGGCAATTTTTTACTTATCCTAAAGATCAAAAGAAAGTGAATGCGCCAAAAGTAACCTGCACGATATGCAATTCGGAGCTCTCAAGGGGAAATACAAATAAAAAATATTCCTTTTCTATACACACCATGCAGCGGCATGTTAAACAAAGGCACCCTGAGCATTATGCAAAAGCATCGACAAGAGCCCTGGCCACGCTATTACCATCAGACGTGGCCAGCACATCTTCTGGTGGACGACCTGTATCTCCATCGAGTGCTGAGATGGACTTGAGACCATATCTTGCGAAGGTGCACATGAAATGCAACGAGTGTGGAGAAATTCTTTTGTACGGAGAGCAGAGCCTCGTTCTTATTCAACTCAAAATTGAAAGTCATAAATGCCCCAAGAAAAGATACATTTCTTTACTTCATTTTCATAGTATTACATACTGAAAAATGTAGTAGCAACTTTAAAAAATCGAAAGCATCATAACACTTGTTTCCAAAAAAAACAAAAAAACAAAAAAAAAAGTTCTTTTCAGAACTACCTCTTTCTACCAAAACGTGCTCCAAGAGCATATTATGACATGTTTTTTCGCCGCTTTATTTTAGTGCGAGACCGGGTGCGCGCACCCTCCTATCGCGTACAGGACCTGACACTTGCATGTGAAGTCATGTGACTTCAAAACAACACTTCTAATTGGTTCTTGGTAGTTTCTATTCTGGAATTTACACGCAGCACTCCACCCACTTCCATCACTTTCTTTTCTACTCTCAAGAGAGAACAACGTCGAACATCTTCCCGAAGACTTCGCTGCAATGGCTACCGTTCCGCATTCATCTTCCGAATCTGAAGGAAATGAGCGACCACCTTTGACAAGAAAAACGGAGGCCACGCTATTACCATCAGAAGTAATCAGCACAGCTTCCGGTGGACAACCTGTATCTCCATCGAGTGCTGAAATGGACTTGAAACCATATCTGGCGAACGTGCACATGAAATGCACGAACAGTGGAAAACTTCTTGTATACGGAGAGCAAAGCTTTACTCTAATTAAACACAAAATTGAGAGTCATAAATGCTCCAAGAAAAGTTACATTTCTTCACTTTATATGGATAGTATGACATACTGAAAAATGTCGTAGCAACTTTAAGAATTCAAAAGCATCATAACACTTGTTTCCAAAAAAAAAAACAAAAAAAAAGTTCTTTTCAGAACTACCTCTTTCTACCAAAACGTGCTCGAAGAGCATATTATGAGATGTTTTTTCGCCGCTTTATTTTAGAGCGAGACCGGGTGCGCGCACCCTCCTATCGCGTACAGGACCTGACACTTGCATGTGAAGTCATGTGACTTCAAAACAACACTTCTAATTGGTTCTTGGTAGTTTCTATTCTGGAATTTACACGCAGCACTCCACCCACTTCCATCACTTTCTTTTCTACTCTCAAGACAGAACAACGTCGAACATCTTCCCGAAGACTTCGCTGCAATGGCTACCGTTCCGCATTCATCTTCCGAATCCGAAGGAAATGAGCGACCACCTTTGACAAGAAAAACGGAGGCCACGCTATTACCATCAGAAGTAATCAGCACATCTTCCAGTGGACGACCTGTATCTCCATCGAGTGCTGAAATGGACTTGAAACCATATCTGGCGAACGTGCACATGGAATGCACGAACTGTGGAAAACTTCTTGTATACGGAGAGCAAAGCTTTACTCTAATTAAACACAAAATTGAGAGTCATAAATGCTCCAAGAAAAGTTACATTTCTTCACTTTATTTGGATAGTATGACATACTGAAAAATGTCGTAGCAACTTTAAGAAATCAAAAGCATCATAACACTTGTTTCCAAAAAAAAAAAAAAAAAAAAAAGTTCTTTTCAGAACTAACTCTTTCTACCAAAACGTGCTCCAAGAGCATATTATAGGATGTTTTTTCACCGCTTACATTTAGTGCGCGACCGGGTGCGCGCACCCACCTATCGCGTACAGGCGTCGAGTCACGCATGTGCAGTCATGTGACTTTAAAACAACACTTCCAATTGGTTCTTACTAGTTTCTATTCTGCAATTTACACGGAACACTCCACCCACTTCCCTGGAAAACCAGTTTATCGAAAAACTTTTAAAGCCTCCTCTTATGAAATATTCGACATCGTTCACATAGCAGAGTAGTAAATAGCACTATATACACTCCGTCCCTTAATTATAAGAGACTTATTGCTATGTGAGAACAACTTTTGTTTTCACGCGATAATGTGAAATGCTGAGCCTGTTACAGAATTTTATTTCACATATATGTTACTATTCTCCTTCGAGCACTAACACCGTAGAAAATACCACCAATAGCGGTGATATTTTTTACACCGAGAACGGGCGATTTGTATCGCTTAGAGCCCTTACAATTATAAAGAAATATTCGACATCGTTCACATAGCAGAGTAGTAAATAGCACTATATACACTCCGTCCCTTAATTATAAGAGACTTATTGCTATGTGAGAACAACTTTTGTTTTCACGCGATAATGTGAAATGCTGAGCCTGTTACAGAATTTTATTTCACATATATGTTACTATTCTCCTTCGAGCACTAACACCGTAGAAAATACCACCAATAGCGGTGATATTTTTTACACCGAGAACGGGCGATTTGTATCGCTTAGAGCCCTTACAATTATAAAGTTTTATTTCCTAAGTCTCTGATCTCACACTGTGCAACGTGGCTCCCCTGTGTGTCGTAATAAGGTCCATAAACAAAAACTACAGGGCCAGCATTATACACATGCACAGAACCACAAAACGACAAGAGCCACCATGTTAAAATATATCCTTAATATAATAAACCTCTGAGAATAAATACATATTTCCGTGGCACCCCATAAAAGAAATTTGGCGTCCTCTGACTCTGCTTCATTACCAAACACCCTAACCCCCGCCCCCTCACTCTTCACTAAACTCCACACTCCACCCCCTATTACAAACCCCCAACCTACCCTCCCTGCCCAAACCCACCATGAACCTCAAACCGCCCCTGCAAAACTTATAAGACACAGGATTACTAAAACTCAAAGAATAGGTAACAGGCAGATAATCTAAATAGTACATAAAGGCACATATTTTTTCCATAATACTATTGAAAAACATGTTCTATTTTTTATAAATCTATCATGCATCTGACCCTCTAGAACCGCTTTCAAAACGTGAACTATAAACCTCTACTTTTCATTTTCAAACCATACACTTTCAATTACATTATTTTTTTTTTTACAATTCATGTAATGTTACACACCTTTTCTAAAATACACCAGTCCCTGTTATTTATAAGGATTTATTTTCAGTCTTCATCAGTGACTCTTTCTTAACATATAATGAAAATCACTGTAACTTTTTAAACGACAATGCTAACGCGGTAAAAATAACCCTTCATTTCCGTTCCTTTAAGAATGCAGACTATCTACCCCACGCATGCGTTTCTTGATCTTTGTATTTGGCAGCGAATACCGACCTTGAATCGGAAGACATGAACAAGACCTCCATTGTCACATTTAAAACTGAACGTTGCATCTGCTCACACACATATCTTTCACTTAGCTAACATTCACAGAAAACAGCATTGATGTAAAAAAAAAATTGACCTTGCTTTACAACTTGGTCAAATAACTCCCTTATTTTTTAACTCATCCTCCACTTCAAGAAAAGCTACTTTTTTGATAACTACTAAGCAATATATAAGTGACTAGACTCCTAAAAAATTTATCAAGTCATTCTGCTCCTCTCCACTGCATAGCTGGCGACCTAATTCTGTGGAGTTGCTATACAACCGGCAGTGCTGCGCCGTTTCCTTTACCATCTTGGGAAATTCAAAATGGATGTCCCTCCTGCCTTCGCAAACGAGCCGGACTACTTAGAACTATTTTGACAGAGAATGCTTCTGTATTACGGCACCTTACCACTCTCAACTTTGAATACTTCATATCGATTAACATTTCGATATTCGTATTTCACCTGTGTGCAGCCTGTATTTCATTGCCTGAGCTGTGATTTCACGTGGGCCCTGGATTTATGTCTCTGCAATTTGGTACCTCCTGAACCGAATTACAATCACCTCATGAATCCGTTACTTGATCATGAACAGCTTTGTTACAACGGAGGGTTTATGGCCTTTGCAGCGATACAAGGAGTTCTGGGTCATTGGAATATATTCGCAGCGGCGCAAGATTTCCTAACAGAGAGCTACATCGAAAACCCACCGAGCTGCCCAATGATGGTAAAAGACCCTCCAATAATGACAGATCATGAATGCTCCTTTGATCTTCTCAATTGGATGGCTGACATGTTTTCAGATGATAACAATGATTTCCTGTTAGAAGCACTTGCTGCATACTTTGCCTACACAATGGACGGTTAACTCTTTCCTAACAGAGAACTACATTGAAAACCCACCGAGCTGCCCTCTGATAATAAAAGAGGCTCCGATTTTAACAGATCATGAGTACTGCTTTACTCTTTTCCATTGGATAGCTGACATACTTTCAAATCATAAAAGTGATTTCCTGTTACAAGCAGAAGTTACCTATTTTGCCTAAACAATGCTTCAATAACTCTTATACAAGCCATTGACGTCCTCATTTCCTTTTGCTTCCCTATATTCTTCACGTTCTTTTCCATATTTTCTTTTGAAGAACAGACCTATTGGCTTTACTAACAGTGGACATTATGATTTCGTGTTGTTTAAATTTTGGTCTTTTATGTGGACTACATTTGTTTCTTCAGCTACTCGATTTTCAACTTTTTTTTTTACAGTCTAATCTCAACAATTCTATTGCATATCTTATCTAAGGTTATTTCAAACGTACTCGATGCAAAACTCGCTAATATATGCTACATGTACCCTAATTAATGTGTAAATTATAAACAAGTTTTTTATAACTGTAAACGCCATTTCGCATCTCAACTGCTTATTTCCACCTCACACGCCTCTGCTCCTTTAATTTTCTATAAAATTATTAATTTAAAATACTTTACAGAAAAATATGTTCTTTCTAAAAAAGATTTCTCCAAAGATTACATCCTTCTGGGAGACCTCAACTTTTACCTTGAAAAGCACAACGACCGCAACTCCACCACCCTTTTGGACAACCTCGCCAACCTCGGACTTAAACAACTTGTCACTTCCCCCACCCACATCGCAGGTCATACACTTGACCCTATCTTCACCTCCAGCAATCATGTCTCCTTCAGTCACACCACGAATCACCTTTGGACTGACCACAGCTGCGTCCACTTTACCTACAACAAACCCAAACCGAACAACCACCCCCAACCAACTCTACAAAGAAACTGGAACAAAATCACCATCGACCAGATCTCCTCATCGCTTCTTCTTAACCCCCCAGCCCACTCCTCAAATCCCGACCAAGCCGCCTCCTACCTCACCCTATGGCTATCCAACAGCGCCAACATCCTAGCACCACTGAAAAAACGACAAAACAAACTCGGCAGCAAGAAGGCCTCTTGGTTCAACGATGATCTTAAGAAATCCAAGAAACTCTGCCGCTCCCTTGAGAAGGCCTGGAAAAAAGATCCAACCTCCAGCACCAAGGGAGCCTTCAAAAACGCCACCCGCTCACACCACCAACTGATCCGAAAAGCCAAGAAAGCCGCTTTCAAGGACCGACTAGATAACAACACCCACAACAGCAAAGAACTATTCAATATCGTCAAGGAATTTACCAATCCCACGGCCAACTCCAACGACATCACCCCCTCCCAAGCCCTCTGCGACTCCCTAGCCTCATTCTTCCTCAACAAAATCGCAGACATCCACAACAGCTTCGACAACCAACCCGTAGACTAACCCACCCAACCCCTTGCAGGACCCCCACCTCCCTTGAACACCCTCAACGACTGGAACCCAATCTCCACTGAGGACACCATCCGCCTGATGAACTCAATCCACTCAGGAGCCCCAACTGACCCATGCCCTCACCACATCTTCAACAAAGCAGACTCCATCATAGCACCACACCTCCGAGATGTCGTCAACTGCTCGTTCAACTCCGCCACCTTCCCGGAAAGCTGGAAACATGCCGAACTCAGCGCCCTCCTGAAGAAACCCACAGCTGACCCCACCGAACTCAAAAACTACCGCCCCATCTCGCTCCTTCCATTCCCGGCCAAAGTCATCGAGAAAGCGGTCAACAACCAGCTCGCCGCCTTCCTTGAAACAAACAAATCCCTCGACTCCTCACAATCCGGCTTCCGAGCCAAACACAGTACTGAAACCGCCCTCATCACAGCAACAGACGACATTCGAACCCTCCTGGACAATGGAGACACAGTCGCCCTCATCCTCCGTGACCTCTCTGCAGCCTTCGACACAGTCTGCCACAGCACCCTTCTACAGCGCCTCAAAAACATCGGAATACAAGGAAAAGCATTGGAATGGATCACCTCGTTCCTCAACGGAAGAACCCAGAGAGTCCGCCTCCCACCATTCATCTCAGAGGCCACTGAAGTCATCTGCGGCGTACCCCAAGGATCCTCACTCAGTCCCACCCTCTTCAACGTATACATGAGCCCCCTCGCAGCCATCGCACGCCAACACAACCTCAACATCATCTCCTACGCGGATGACACTCAATTGATCCTTTCACTCACCAACGACCCTAGCACCGCCAAAACTAACCTTCACGAAGGAATGAAAGAAGTCGCCGAATGGATGAAACACAGCCGTCTGAAACTGAACTCAGATAAAACAGAAGTCCTTATCTTAGGCACATCCCCTTCTGCCTGGGACGACTCTTGGTGGCCAGAAGCCCTTGGAAAAGCACCCATCCCGACGGACCACGCACGGAACTTGGGCGTCATCCTGGACTCCTCACTTTCAATGAATAGACAAGTCAACGCCGTCTCTTCATCCTGCTTCAACACTCTTCGCATGCTCAAAAAAACATTTCGTTGGATCCCCAGCGAAACCAGGAAAACGGTCACCCACGCTCTGGTCACGAGCCGACTGGACTACGGAAACACCCTCTACACCGGTACTTCCGCCAAACTCCAGAAAAAACTCCAACGAATACAGAACGCTTCAGCCAGGCTCATACTAGACATCCCGCGCAAAGAACACATCTCTGGTCACCTGAAAAATCTCCACTGGCTCCCCGTCAATAAGAGGATCACTTTCCGGCTCCTAACCCACGCACACAAAGCACTCTACGAAATCGGACCAGAAGGCCTCAACACACGACTGTCCTTCTACATCCCCCCACGCCAGCTACGATCATCCAACCAAGCCCTGGCCACTGTACCTCGCATCAACAAAACCACCATGGGAGGCAGATCCTTTTCCTACCTGGCAGCTAAAACCTGGAACTCACTTCCCACTCACCTTCGCCTTACTCAGAACCACCTAGCATTCAGAAAGCAACTTAAAACGTGGATATTTGACCAGTAATTCCCCACCCCTCTTCAAGCGCCTTGAGACCCTCTGGGTATGTAGCGCGCTATATAAATTTTCTGACTTGACTTCAACAATATTTCCATTGTTACTTGTGCTGTATTTCAAATGCAATACTGCAACCTTCAAAAGATATCTCAATACAGTAGTTCTCCTCAATAGTGATTTGCGCAGCATCCAACAGATTACATACATGCACCTCTCGCCATTTTGTCGCTTTCGGCGCCTTTTTTTCCCCGTACACAGTAACATAACACAAACTTGATAGTGCTTCGCATGTAGACAGCTGATTGATAAAGTAATGATGTATAACCACTTGCATTTTCATATATCGTTCCTAAACTGAAAGGCCAGAGACCTTCTTCCATTTATTAAAATATAATATACTTCCTTATAAGAGTGTACAATGTTTTTTTCCAACTATATTCATTTTTCTTCAACTATAGCGTTTGTATTCCATGTACTACTGACAATACCAATGACTGTGTTTTTTGCAATTTCTGTACTCATATTACATAATGATTTGCCTTTAAAACAGTACATTTCTAAATAAACATTTCAAATATTCACGGTTTCTCTTTTAATCCATAATCTCAACTGAAATGATTTCATATTGAAAAACTATTCATGGGTTCCACATAACCTTAACTGTAGTCACTGAAGACCTTATTTATGAAGACCTTCCGCCGCCGGTGCCTCATTTTTTAAAATGGGAAACAGTGACGCACCGGTGGCGCAAGGCCTTCATAAATAAAGTCCTGAATGTTTTCTTTTCTCGACCTCACTTAATGATACTAGAACCTGCAAGCCAATTACGGCCCGTGAACTTTTTCTTAGTAGGTCGCGCACCGTACAGACAGTTATACCACTGTTAAAAAATTGTTTTTTATTGTTACCAAGCACCGCCACAGTTCCGCTTCACTCAGAGTTAATCACTGCTCCCACGCTTCTACAGGCCAAACGCTATGTCGTATTTCTCTCCTTATTACCCTTTCATCTCTACAATAACAAACAGTTGTCCGCCTGCCACCACAGAACAGAGTCAGACACAGAGGCACCAAAGAGTGAACCCATCACCAACTGCCATCTCCGGCTGTTTCCATGGTTACACCTCATTCTGCACCTTGCTGAAGGCACAGGTCAAAAGTTCATGTCTCAACGTTCTACAACAAATTAAGAAGACTATTTTCCCTCCAGAAACACCTGCCAATCCACAGCTCTGTTACATGTCTTGTTTTTTCACACCCAATAGTACTTCTCGTTTAACATAAACATTAACATGCAACGTACTCTTCAATCTCCACCTATTACAATCAACCAATCATTTTTATTTTTTTAACCACACCCAGCCTCTTCCTTTTTCTTTATTTAGAATTTCAACTTCTAACTACCATTCCACTTCCAGAACCGATCGGAGGACGACTACAAATCCCTTGAAAATGAAGGTCTGGATTATAGGACACAGTTATATTCACTGGAGAGAAAAATATGCAGTAAGCAGACGAATTTGCAACCTCAGATTACCAAATGTACACATAACATGGATTGCCAAAAGAGGATTGAAATGTCACCAATTGATTCCATTGGTGAAAACTTTTATGCATCTCCCAGAACCAGACCTTATAATTGTGCACTGTGGTGGGAACGATCTAGGCACAATCACTGGGGTAGGTCTGGAAATGCTTCTAAAAGACACCTTTCGACAATTGATGACACTTTTTCCTCGATCTGCCTTGGTATATTCCAATATATGCCAAAGACAGAAATGGAATTGGTCCAATCAACATTGTGCACAATTTGAGAAAGCAAGGAGACATGTAAATAAATCTGTTTCTGCGTTCCTCAGAGATTATAGCATGGGTTCTATTTACCACAACAACTTGCGATACCACATGCAAAACGTCTATTGAGGAGACGGTGTTCATTTCACGAATGAGGGAAACAGAATCTTCCTCTGCAACATCAGGCTCTGCATCGGTACTTACTTATAAATGCAGAAAACACTCAATTAACACAATGGCTCTTTTCAGAGCCACCTTATATCTAAGCACTCAAACTTCTGATTTATCTCCATTTTCACACTCTTGTAAATAGGTGTGCGCGACTAGGTGCGCGCACCCCGTATTTTTTTTCGGGAAAAAATTATATCTTTTTGCGTTTAAGGGCCTTACTGCACACCCCGAGAAAAGCTACGCAGCAAAACAATCTCTACCTTCTCCCCTTTCCATGTTTCAACGCTTTGAAATGAACAATATATTTACTCGCAGTGACAAAATGGTGAACAAAACTTCCCGATTTCCTTCGAATCGAACGTTAACAGACGTCACACAGCAAAAAAAAATTCCGCTCACGCGCAGCCGCTTCAGTGCGCGCACGCGTGCGCGCCTATAGATATATTATTGACTTTAACTTTATTTTCTCAACAACCACTGAACGGATTTACACCATTCTAAAAAAAGCGTAATCTGCGAACCAGACTCTACAGTTTTGCCAAATTTCTTATAAATCCATTTAGCCGTTCGACCTGTAGCCAAGTCTAAAGGTCCTATGGAAAATAACATCGAGAAAACACGTTTTGGGACCCCCCTTATATCTCAGCCCCTACTTCACCAATCCCCCCCCAAACTTTCAGGAAAGGAGCGCAGCGGACCGAGCCATCTTCTTTGAGAAATTCACAAAGATTCATCCACCAGGGCAAAAGGTATTCCAAATAGAATGTTGAGGATTTCCTATGGAAAACAATCCTAACTATAACTACCTACTGGCGACCACGGAATTGGCTGTAATTTTCAGGAAAATTGCACATTTTGTTTCTGAGCAGACCCTGAAAATTTGGGGGGGTTTCGTCAAGGGGGGGCCTAGAAAAAAGGGGGGTCCCAAAACGCGTTTTTCCCATTCATTTTTCCATAGGGCGGTTGGAATCACTTTTAGCTCGAACGGCTGAATGGATTTACACGAAACTTGGCAAAATTGTAGATATGGTTTGCCCGACGTGCCTTTGCTATGTCTTAATATATGTGCTCCAGTGGATTTTGAGAAATTAACGTTTTAAAAAACAGATATGTCTGTGACAGCGCTCCGGTTAGCGCCCCGGTTCGCGTACCTGACGGGTAACGGAAATTCGCGAAGCAAAGCTGATTGGCTCTCCAGTGTCTGTCAACATTCTAAACAGTCCGGAGCGGCCGCCATCTTGTCTCTCGGTAGGATCGAGAGACAAGAGGTGGAGAAAAACAAAGGGGCAAATTAATGAAAGGGGGCAAGGTAGACCCCTCCAGACCCCCTAGGAATGATGTGGGGGCTATTAAAGGGTCCCGTGGGGCAAAAAATAAAAAATTGATTTTTGCGGTAGAAGCGCTACCCGGTACGCGAACCGGGTAGCTCACCGGTAGCGTAACGGGAGTTCGCCATTTTGTGTTTCGGTCGAATTTAATCACAAGATGGAGGAAAAACAATGTGAGAAATGGGTATAAGGGGGCACGGGAGACGTATCCTGACCCCCTAGTTTTTCTGAGGGTGGCTGAGGAGGCTCATATATGTTGAAAAAAATAAATAATTTAATTTTTCGCGCGGTTAGCTGCCGGTACGCGAACCGGGTAGCGAACCGGGAAGCGTACATAAGTGAAAATTAGTGAAAAAAGGTACATTCGAAATTTAAAAAGAGTAATTATAGTTAAGGTAGCTCTGAAAAGAGCTTTTGGGTTCTGTGTAAGTTCTAGGTACTTATAAGTAGGTACCAATACACAGTCTTAAATTTTGGATGAAAACTCTGTTCCCCTCATCTGAGAAGTGCACACCATCTCCTCTGTAGATATCTTGCATGTAGTAACGCAAGTTATTGTTGTAGATGGAGCCCATTCCATGGTCTCTCATGTAAGCTGAAACAGACTTATTTACATGCTTCCTCGCTTTCTCAATTTGTGGACAAAATTGATTGGACCACCTCCATTTCTGTCTTTGGCATATATTGGAATATACCAAGGCAGTTTGAGGAAAAAGTGCCATAAATTGCTGAAAGGTGTCCTTTAAAAGCATTTCCAGACCTACCCCAGTCAAAGTGCCCAAATAATTTCCTCCACAGTGCACTATTATGAGGTCAGGGTTTGGCAAATGTAGAAAAGTTTTCACCAATGGTATCAATTGGTGACATCTCAATCCTCTTTGGCCAATCCATTTGATTTCCACATTTTGTAAATTGAGGTTGTGTAAATTTCTGTTATCAGCATACCTGTGAGCCCAGTGGATGTAGCTATGTCCAAGAATCCAGACAGAAAACATAGTGAGAGGAGGTTCTGCTGCAGTCAGATGAAGTGTTGGAATGAAATGGCAGTTGAAATAGTAGGAGTTTGTAAAGAAAAAAACTGTGGAGTTTCAGTGCTAATGATTCACTAGCAGTGATTGGTGGATTTCCATTTCTGAAAACAGAAAGTTAGGGTGCATGGATGTGTTCTTTGAAAGATGTAATTTGAATGGTTAAGAAAAATTATTTTAAGAAACATTGCAGTGGATTAGCAGGTGTACTGAGAGTTCATAGTTCATTTGAAACATTGTTGTGTGAACTTGTAAACATGAGAGGTCTTTCAAGAAGGTAGTTGCTATGGAAAAAGAGCAGACAGGGCAGAGGGGGGAAGGCTGTTGATTTGAAAAAAGTGAGGGAAGAATTTTGATTGGGTGACATGAGAGATATGTGTGATGAAATACAGCATGTCTGTGCCTTTGTTGGTTGCAGCCTCTGGAGTGCATACCCTTTGCTCTGCTAAAGAAAAATTGGTGTGTGTCTGAGACTGTTTTGAAATTCAAAAAGCATTTGTTAAGGTGAGAAAAAATTCATTTAATTTAGATAGAGACTAGTATAGTTTATGGGGAAAATAAGGAAGCCAGCTGTGCATTTAAAATGTTGTTTTGTGTCAAGTGTTTTCATTATCTTTTCAAAAAAGATTTTGCTTCTTTGACAAATTATAATTATAGATAATGTGAAGTATTAGTACTGACAGGGTGTGCTTGTATATAGGAGGTGTGCTGTGTTTTCAAATTATGACCAGAAAATCGTTTTTTAAAAACAAGAAATGCTTTTTACATTTATGAGAAGGACAACATGGTGTCTGCTTTTTTAAATAAATATTTCACTTCCCAACATGAATATGGGAGAATAATTTGCTTGTTTGTTGATTTAAAAACTCGTTTCTTGAAGTCATTTAGGTTTCACAATATGTTCTGCAAGAGTTACATAGTCAACATGGGGGCATATTTACAAGGCTTATGAGCCACATTCACATCATTTTCCCCATTTTAAAAGTAACTTTAAAGGTGGTGCAAGGTCCTTGTAAATACACCCTCATGAGTGCTTTGCAAATTTAAGTCATTTTCCCCTGGTGCATGTGCCTTGTAAATACGCCCCTATGTGTGCTAGACAATTTTAAGTTACTGCTCCCATGAATCTGGGAGACTAATTTGCTTACATGATGTGTTTAAAAATCGTGCTAAGGTGAGAAAAGATTCCTTTAATTTAGAAAGAGATTAGTATGCATTTTGGAGAAAATAAGGAAGCCAGCTAGGGTGTGCTTGTACATAGGAGCTGTGCTGTGTTTTCAAATTATGACCAGAAAATCGTTTTTTTTTAAAAAGAAATACTTTTCACATTTATGAGAAGGACAACATGGGGTCTGCTTTTTTAAATAAATATTTCACCTCCCAACATGAATATGGGAGAATAATTTGCTTGTTTGTCGGTTTAAAAACTCGTTTCTTGAAGTCATTTAGGTTTCACAATATGTACTGCTAGAGTTTCATAGTCACTATGATAATAATGATATACATTTAGGACTGTTTAGGGGGCATGCATATGCTGAGGCTTCTGTAATTGTCAAAGGAGGATAATTATGTACATTGCACTGCTGCATACAGTCCTCACCTTCTGTGTACTCTTGGATAGGCTAGACTATATCTGCTCAATGAGATACCTAAGCTGAGGAAACACAGGTGATGTGATTGTGAAATGAGCTAAAATATTTGCACGTTTTTCAATTACATCACCTGTGTTTCCTAACATTACTAATCACATTGTGCAGATGAGGTTTAGCCCTGTCCAGGGAGACAGAGGAGGTCTGGCCTTTGTTCAAGAGTGCAGTGGACATGACTCACTTCATCTGTAGGCCTGCACATGTATTATCTCCTCTGTACTCTTCAACAAGCCTAAATTTCATCTGCAACCCTGAGTAGGCCTCACCTCAAACAAACTTTTGTGACTGCAAGACCTGCCTTTTTGCTCCTGGATATTTCTTGGTTTTACCATGGCTGCCAGACAATCCAGCATACCTCTGGATAGGCCACACCTTATGCTGGTGCAAGGGCTTTGTAAATACGCCCTCATGTGTGCTTGGCAATTTTAAGTCACTTCCCCCTGGCGCAAGGGCCTTGTAATTACGCCCTCATGTGTGCTTGGCCATTTCAAGTCACTTCCTCCTGGTGCAAGGGCCTTGTAAATACGCCCTCATGTGTGCTTGGCAATTTTAACTCACTTCCCCCTGGTGCAAGGACGTTGTAAATACGCCCTCGTGTCTGCTTGGCAACTTTAGGTAACTTTCCCCTGGTGCAAGGACCTTGTAAATTCGCCCCCATGTGTGCTTGGCAATTTTAAGCCACTTCCCCTGGTGCAAGGGCCTTGTAAATACGCCCCCATGTGTGCTTGGCAATTTTAAGTCACTTCCCCCTGGTGCAAGGGCCTTGTAAATATACCTTCATGTGTGCTTGGCAATTTTAAGTCAATAACAATAACATCAACAATGTCTGATGTGGTGCAATCTCTAGATGTGGAACAATTTCTAGATGAGGAACAATGTCTAGATGAGGAACAATCTCTAGATGTGGAACAATCTCTAGATGAGGAACAATCTGTAGATGTTGATTTAAAATTATATAAAAGTTTTCAAAAACACCTGTGTGAAGTGTTTTTAATATAACTGTGAAATAGAATCTCAAAATTAGTTGAGATTAACATATAACAGAGCACAGGTCATATGTAGCAGCATTCCATTCCATTGCTACTATTTGAGATTTTTAAATTTGTCTATGTTGTTAAATTACTGTAGGTAGAATTGACAACTAGTGTGTTAATTGTTTGCCTACTGTTATTGGTTTACTGTTTGGTAATAGTGGTTAATAACAATTTTTTTTTAAAAATCCCACAGATTTAACTGAAGATCTTTTGAAAAATTTAAAAATGCCCTCAAGGCAGAGGAAACAAAAAGAAGCAAAGCAACTTACACTCCACCTTGGTAAAGATTTGCAGCAGTCCTCTACTATAAAATCGTTTCAAGTCGCCAAAAAAGCTCCGGGTAAGAAAATGAAATCATTTTTAAAAAGAATTTGCAGACAAAAAAATACCACTATAGAACATGTTTTAGTGCAGAAGAAGAGAGACAATTTAAAGGAAAAGGAAAGGCCCGTCAAAAAAGTTTCTGCTAGAGCAGGAGATAACTCTGTGCATGGCAGTAGAAGGGAAAATCAGTTCCGGGACATTCGTAGGCGAATGTTCCGCAACAGGATAATTGTCAATTTGTTAAAAAATATTAAGAAAGGCCAACAGAAAGTGGCATTTTATAAGAAAAAGAAAAATGTAGAGAAAATTATTGATCAGGCTTTCAAAATTAAGCGAAAGTTATTTATTTTGGTAATCAATAGAATTAGGAAACTAAACAAGGTAATTTATGATTTCAAATCAAATAGTAGATGGAAGAGAGTAGTTAATCGTAGTAATTTTTGTGAAGTTTTCTCAGGAGAATGGATGCATAGTTCAAGTTGTGAGGCATTTTTCAATGAGGAGAGTTACTTCCAGGACAATGATTTGGTGCATGCAGTTGACACCAGTGGTCGAGCACATGAGGTGAAAGATGGTTGTCCGGTTGAAAAAGAAAAACTTGTGTCTGAAGATGCAGAAGAGGTGTTAGGTAATGAAGTTTTAGGGAGATGTCCTAAGGGACCAGTGTACACCTGGAAATGTAGTACTATTTGCAGTGTGCGACAGGATTCCATCAATTTGCTTTGTGATTTTGTTCGTACATTTAATAGGAAAAGTTTAAAACAGAAAATGAAGTTGTTGCAAGAATTAGATCCTTGCAGAGTGAGAGAAGTAACAGGTTTGCATGGGCATTCACTGGCTTGTCTTTCCAGAAGAGTATGCCAGAGTGTTTTTCATCATTTCAGGATGCTAGCAGTGCATCATAATAAAGTGAGGAAATTAGTGAGAATGTTGTATTATGCTAAGAGTCCAGCAATTATGCGCAAACAATTGAGCAGTGCTCTTTTGCATGGTTCAGAACTACATGTGAAGAATATTTGTGAAGAAATTGAGTTCTGTTACTTTGCTAGTAAAGAGAACAATGTTGAAATTGACCCAGTAGAAGAAGGTAATGTGGAGGAGAGTGTACAGATTTCTAATATAGATAAGTTTCACAAGGAAATTTCCATCTTTCAGGTGAAATCAAGTGAGAGGCCTAATTTTACTTGTGTGTGTTGTCGACGGACCTATTATAAGAATCAGACTAAGTTAGTGAATTTATATGCAAAAAGTGAAATGGAAAACAATAGTGAATGGAAGGATTTTGCCACATACTTGATGGTAGAAAATTGTTTTGATTTGGGATCGGACCAACGTATGTGTACTTATTGTTTTAACAAATTAAACCAAAACCGGATGCCTGCTAGAGCGGTTCATAATAATCTGGAATTGGTTAACATTCCTTCTGAATTGAAGGATTTAAATACTTATGAATCTATTTTGATTCAAAGTGTGCATCCCTTTCAGGCTATTGTACGAATGGAGCCAAAGACAGGGAAATTGCCTCCATCAGATTTACAGAGAGGATTAAAGGGAAGAGTTGTTTATTTGCCTTTAGATTTGAAGAAAAACATTAATACAATTGGAGTAGAGAAAGTGGAAGAGGAACCTCTGGTTATCCTAGTTAATGGGGTTCCGACAAAGAGTAAGAAAATCTGGCAAGATTTAGTGGATGTTAGGAAAGTCAAAAAGGCAACATTGTATTTGATAAAAAACAATGAGTACCACAAGAATGTATGTGTTGCAGAAGAGGAAGTAAGTGAAGAAAAAGACAGCGAATTGTGTGCTGGACAAATTGAGAAAGTAGAAGCCTCTAAAAATGAAGAAATATATGAACATTATAGTGTTCATCCTTTGCATTCCAAGGAAGTCATGGGGAATGCTATTGAGTTGTTTCAAATGAAACAAGCCAAAGGGAGTCCCATTAGTGTTTGGAAGGAAAGTTTGGAAGTTCGGTGTTTTCCACAGTTGTCGCAGGGTTTCTGTTCTCTCACAGAACTGTGCTCAGAGACCTAGAACCTGGGTGAGTCAGGGTGACCCACAACTCACCTATGTTTCAGAAATCCCCTTACCAGGCTAGCTACAGTATCTCATCGGCAGTGAATACTTCCCGATGTCTTAGACAATCCAGAACATGAACTTAGAATACCTCAGGTATCGTGGAACACATGAACACTCTTTCGTTATATTATCATTCCAAACCGAAACTGGGAGGCAATGAGAACACGTGCAAGTTTGAAATGTTTATTTTTTCAATGCAACATTCTCAAACGCAGTATCTTGTATAATATCAACATACATATTATAAAAATCAGAGTCAGCAGCATAGTCACTAATCCATAATAAGCAAACTGTGATAACATATTATGATGCAAAATATATAGAATTCTGTATCACCTATATTTCGCGCACCCTAATTAGCATATTATATTATATCTAAGAAGGTCTCATCTGGGCTTTAGCTGGGCGAACCCATACCTCAAATTCTCAGTAGGAGGAGATCACATCAACAGCTACCAGCTCTCAGCATGTACAGCATCAAGTGTGTTCTCTAATTCCCTGTAACTGTATCTTGAACTCACGTAAAGCCCAAAGTTGGCACAAACATTATTTGTGTTATGACTAATGTAGTGCGAGGATCAGGCCTACAATAACCTTGTGTTAGAGTGTGCAGTTCTCAGTGTGCAGACAGTTGTACCAAGTGTTCCAGGCACGACTGATACCAGTACAATAATATATTATTCTGAAGTAAATCACATCTTTCGTCTAGGTTAAAAGCTGTAATAACAATTAGGTGTCGTGTGCAAACCGAAGCAGAAAGAAAATATGGCGTTTAAACATTTAACAAGCACATGCCAACTTAACACAATCTATGGAAACGTAATAACCATATGACACCCCCCCAATGGTCCGAGGACGGTCAAAAGACAAATATATAAGCCAATACTCTATGAGAGGCAAGATTTGAAAGCAGAGTTCAATGATATTGAGCCAAGCTAAATGTATGTAATGTATGTAAAATTTAAAAAATACAAAATTTATGTATGAATGCCTATAGTGGCCACACAAAATATAAAAAGACGAACTTGAGGCCTAAATATAATAAATAGGCCTAGAACATATGAAAAAATCGAATGTTCGTATTGAAACTGGCACCATTCAGAATTACTAAAAAGTCACGTGCCATATAGATGTATTCAGAGTCATTCCTCGTTGAATGAATATGCAAAATATGTAGCAACAGCTTCCAACATGAAATCACTGTCATCATCCAAAAACAGTTCAGCCATCCAATTAAGCAATGGGAAAGAACATACGTGCTCCTCCAGTACTGAATCCTCTAGCATCATCAGAGGACAACTCAGTGGGTTCTCGAGAACGCTCTGTGCCAGAAAGTCATGCGCTGCTGCGAATATGTCCCACTGACCCATTAGTCCATGCATCGCTGCCACAGCCATAACCCTTTCGCCAGAACAGACCAACTCATGAGCCACTACGGGGGACATCAGCTGATCAAAGTCGACGTCAGGAGAAGTCGGTAAACAGAGACACAAATCAATGGCCCAGTCGAAATCACAGCTCAGGCAATGAAACACAGGCTGGACACAGGTGAAATAGGAAAATCTGAAAGATAATCCAAAAGCCGTGCTTAAAGTCGCAAGCGGCAGGGATCCATAATAATCAAGCATCCGGTTGCGAAACTGCATCAGTAGGTGCTGTGCGTTTCCTTGCGCAGGATGGGCATCCATGTTTTATGAAATAAAATATCACCAGAACGCCTGCAGCCAAAGCCAGCAAAACAGGGAATCCGCCAAACAGACTAGCGAATATAGAATGAAAGAACGCAGGGATAATACCAAATACTTTTTCAAATGTAGTCACAAGACCACTGCTAACCATTTTAAAAAAATGAGCGATGCTGGATGTGGAGGAGGCATTAAAGATTTGATGAACCAGCTCGCAAAAATGAAACGGCAAATCAGTACTTAAAAGAGCTTGTACTTCTGTGCGTGTGTTTGCTATGTGAAGGACATAAGTTTCGCGGGCAGAGCTCAGGGCCACCTGTTTTTGAGACAAAAGGGCTCTTATACGGCCTAGACCATTGAATTCAGCTCTCAAGGTTGGTATTCTCTGCCAAATTAAAACTTCTGAATTCCCATGCGTGGGTGGATACAACACATTCTTGCAGCAAACGACCCTTTCAGACACGGTAACCACATATGCGATTCCAGCCTCTAACCCACAACAAAACTCGTTATTTAAAAGTAAATAACTACCGTTGGACAACAACGTGAACGTGGGAACTATTGCAGGAACTGGTGTCCCTTTCAAAACACAGGCCAAATTCGGTTTGTCCTGATTACAAGAACCATGCAACTGGATGTGTCTGCAAATAAGTGAGCGGTCAGGGGACTGTGTACATTCTTCACCATTCAGATTCACTTCATTCCCCTCCTTAAGGCATCTGTAAGTGTATGGTAAAGACCATGTCTCATGGAGGAAAGCGCTGCCTAATGGTTCATATCGCCCAATGGCAATATATTTCATACAATTTGTAAATTTATACAAAGCAAAAGGTAATGTTATAACACCATGAATAAGCCATGTTGCTGCAGTAACTTCAGCCACCGAAAATGGCAGGGATTCTAATTTTTCAATATGTAACATAGAAAATGTCGCATCTCTCATTGACAACATGCGCTGTTTTTCAGTCAAATTAAACGGGGCAAATAATGATGATATGTTCAAAAAAGTCCATGGCACTCGACCAGACTTAAGAGTCTGTAGTGTCCACGCAAACTGCATCACAGAACGCAATTGATTTTGACCATGATATAACACGGACACTTCATCATGTACAATGTCGACAACAGAAGACACAATATTATTTAAAGTGTAAATTCGGGAAGAAAGCGTGTTAATGCTGTTATCAACCACTGCAAGCACTTTTTCCAAATTAGCTTGATCAATAGCTCTTAGGCGTTTAGCAGCCTCAACCTGGTTAACTTTCCAAATTTCATTGTAAATTGCATACAGGAATCGTTTAGATCTACCTTTAGCAGGGCCTTTTATAAAATCGTTTAAATCCACATTATCATGTAATTGAGACAAATGTAGTTTAACTGCAGCTAAAGTAGAATGCTGTAACCAATTTTGACACAGCTTCCCCACAGAATAGGTCGTGACAGTATAGTCTTCTTCAAAACGTGGATCGGGCCTAAGTTTTGTGAACCCCTCAGCCAAACCCATAAATCTGCGTTGGCAAGAATCAGCACTCTTTTGCCATACCAGCCAACCCTTGGAATCCAAACTGGAAATGTTAAAGGATGAATTGTGTAAAAGAGTCTGCAACCCTTGAATGGAGGAATCAGTGAAATTACCCCAACCTGTATATTCATTTAAATCTGGGATGGATGGTGTATTTAATTTTTTAGAAGTAGCCAAACCAAAGCATGTTGTCTGGAAAATGGTAGAATTTAAAAACAGCATGTGATTTGGGATGAGACATGCACGGTGCAAAGCCTCAGTGCCTTGTACCTGCCAATCTTTGGTACCCCAAACCGATTTAAGGTCAATTGTTCCTTTCCAGAACTCGTAGCCATCTACAGCCAACCTGTCTAAAAAGGACTTCGAATACAGTAATTTTGTATCGGTAAGTCTAACTTTGGAAATGGGCTTTTGTGTCATTTTAAAATAAAATGACTCGGGATTAGACTGATCAAAGTCTGTAAAATAGGTATATTTTTTCAGAAATGTATTGGAACTGCCACCGAATGGAGCAGGGCAATGTTCCCATTGTGTATAATTTACAGCAACCCTCCTGGAATTTGTCTTATGCAAAAAATGATTACCATAGTGTTGAAAACAAAACAAATCACCATAATTAATAGAATCTGTATACAGATCCTCAGCATCGAAGGCAGCATAATACTTCAAATCCGAAAATAATGCTTCTACGGCCTGAATATCCCAATCATCAGAACGTACATTTTGTTTAATCACATCTCCCATGTTTACTCTAAGCACATTTGGAACATTAATCACTTCAGTAGGCCCGTGTATCTGAAACCTAACCATCCCATCAAGGACAGGCCAAGCTGTAATGTTAACCGTATTTAAGTTCCGTTTCTGTCTGTGCGCAGAATGTGAAGAGGAAAGAGGGTTCAATGTTCCATTAAGGTACCGAATTCCTGTTCTTTCTTTAACGTAGTGACCATCAATCAGGCGGAAAAAATAAAACACAAAACCAATTGACATAAAAAGATAGAATGAAAATAGGAGCAACCAAATGTATGTCCAAGGCGGAATTAAAAAATGTTTCTTGAACAACGTGGCAACGTGTTATTACAGCTTTTAACCTAGACGAAAGATGTGATTTACTTCAGAATAATATATTATTGTACTGTAAAATACCCCTTTTACAGTTCGCTGCATGTCACCTTCAATTAACAGGACAATTTCAAAAAGTCTTTCAGGGGGAGCAACATGCGTATCTGCAGTTTCAATCACAACAAAAGTTTCAGTCGCCGTCACCTTCAACAGTGGACGGAGGGCCTCTCTCACTATGGTAATCTCTGCAGCGCTGTCCAGCAAGGTCAGAGCCCACGTCAGATTCCGAAGCCACGTTCTCACTATCTGGGGCATAACGATGCGCGGTCAGGGCAGCGACTTTCTTCGTGGTAAACTGAGGTCTCTTGGGCGTAGAGCCTTCCTGCTGATCCCCACTGGAACGCGGGCGGGGCTGACCACGTCCTTGCTGGCCACCCCGGCCCTTGCCGCCCCCTCCACCACCGGTTGACGGAGCCGATGAGTCCTGAAAGGAACGAGGAGAGCGTTGTTCAGAAGCCTGAAATCTCTCAGGCGACTTAATCATCGCGCGGCCGCGCAAATCATAAACACGATCCGACTGCGCAGGCAATGGAGACGCAGGAGCAGAAACCTATATCTGTTGTTGTTGTTGCTTACCCTGATTCTGCTTTTCAGGCCAATTCTGTTTCTTGGACTTTTGTTGACCACCAGTTTCCGATGTCTGACTCTGGGGCTGTTTCTTCTCCTTATCAGGAAAAGTTTTAACCCCCTGTGCATTGCGGCCCACCATTGCGTAAGCATGCACAATAATCTTTGCTAACTGTCGGGGTCGATCGGGCTCGGGAACCAACGCTAATGCGTTAGCAACTTGAAAGTTCACTGCATCCCCCTTGACATTCGCAAGGATCACACCGCAAACCACTTCAAAGGAGCCACACAGGCGCATGCCCAATTCAACAGCCGCCTCCGGTCCATGTTCGTCCTGAACACGTTTAAGGACCCCACCTAGATTGGTCACAGACGGGGAGCCATAGCACCTCGAATAGACCGCTGCAAAAGTTTTTTCCCAGGTCCCACAGTCAGCAAGGTCAGGAGCCAGATCTTTCGGCAAACTTAGTGTAAGAATCCGGTGTTTATCACCCGGACTCGTATTAGGAAACACAGCTTCCAGCTGGCCGAATTTCTCAGCAAGCCAGAACGGAAAATCGTCCTTTTCTAAGGGCTTTTTACCCATCACGGAATTAACCATGACCGGGTTGATTTTCAGACCAGCATGTTCTGCTCGAAGCTGTGCGCCTCTAGGGGCCGCTTCCTGAACATTACGGCCAATGTAATGAACAAGCGCTCTAATCACTCCCACCGCGACTTCATGATGCTGCCGCAGTTCACCTACGTTACATGCGTTACGTCTAGGGTGAGGAGTAAATCCACCCAAAGCAGGCCAACTAGTGCCTGCAATGGACAAAGGACCTAACCTTGGAGCGGTCATAGCGTGCGGTAGGGCGCCACCAAACCAAACACCATGCTGCCAAGCGTCAATAGGCACCTCCAGTGCTCTGTACGGAGCGTACTCCGCCGGTACAACCGAAGCAGTGTATGTGTGGAACACACCAGAATTAGCGTCCACCGCCGGAAATGTCACCCACGAATAAAACAGTTCGTACGGGTAAGCATGTTCCGCGCTCACCACCAGAACCACAGCCAAGCCATCCAAAGGAACATCATACATCCGCAAATGGTCACGCACCGCAATGCGACTATGCTGCGGGATGTCCACAGGCTGAGCCATGTTAGCACAGGAGCGAGAAAAAACAAATTATACTTTGTAGCACAACTGGGTAGTAATTCAAAGAAACCGTTTTAGACAGATTCAAGCTTGAAAATGACCTATTTCAAAAATAGGTAGGTTTTTCCGACACTGCCGTTTTCCGGAAACGGGAATGTAGGCGTTAAGGTTTGAATGATATACTACTCGAGTGTCATGTTATAGGGCCAACCAACGTTTGGGCGCCATGTCGCAGGGTTTCCGTTCTCTCACAGAACTGTGCTCAGAGACCTAGAACCTGGGTGAGTCAGGGTGACCCACAACTCACCTATGTTTCAGAAATCCCCTTACCAGGCTAGCTACAGTATCTCATCGGCAGTGAATACTTCCCGATGTCTTAGACAATCCAGAACATGAACTTAGAATACCTCAGGTATCGTGGAACACATGAACACTCTTTCGTTATATTATCATTCCAAACCGAAACTGGGAGGCAATGAGAACACGTGCAAGTTTGAAATGTTTATTTTTTCAATGCAACATTCTCAAACGCAGTATCTTGTATAATATCAACATACATATTATAAAAATCAGAGTCAGCAGCATAGTCACTAATCCATAATAAGCAAACTGTGATAACATATTATGATGCAAAATCTATAGAATTCTGTATCACCTATATTTCGCGCACCCTAATTAGCATATTATATTATATCTAAGAAGGTCTCATCTGGGCTTTAGCTGGGCGAACCCATACCTCAAATTCTCAGTAGGAGGAGATCACATCAACAGCTACCAGCTCTCAGCATGTACAGCATCAAGTGTGTTCTCTAATTCCCTGTAACTGTATCTTGAACTCACGTAAAGCCCAAAGTTGGCACAAACATTATTTGTGTAATGACTAACGTAGTGCGAGGATCAGGCCTACAATAACCTTGTGTTAGAGTGTGCAGTTCTCAGTGTGCAGACAGTTGTACCAAGTGTTCCAGGCACGACTGATACCAGTACAATAATATATTATTCTGAAGTAAATCACATCTTTCGTCTAGGTTAAAAGCTGTAATAACAATTAGGTGTCGTGTGCAAACCGAAGCAGAAAGAAAATATGGCGTTTAAACATTTAATAAGCACATGCCAACTTAACACAATCTATGGAAACGTAATAACCATATGACACAGTTATTTCCAACAGGTTGAGGAGGACGATATGATGAGCGACCTCATCAAATTCCTGCTTCTGAATACCGGACTTTACGATTGTATGCAGAAGATCCTAGGTTTCGTCAATGCATTCCATATTTGCTTCATCTACTGTTTGAAAGTGATCTGTCTGGACTGTCTTATGCAGTGAACCACATCCGGAAAAGTGGTGTACAACTGCGAAATATCTCAGCAAGGGACTTTATGGAAAAAGTGAATGTGCAAGACAGTATTTTGGATTCTCATCTGATTAATCTGATGGCACGTCAGCGTGGTACTAATGAGTATTGGTACCGTCGTCATGGTGATTTAAAATGTATGCTGAGGAACTCCCACATGGTTCCTCACTCTCAGCTGTGCTGAGTATGGCTGGGAAGACTTACTTGAATTTCTACGAGAGGCAAATGGAAACATTGAAAATATCGAATTCAAGACACCCGGAGAACTGTGCTCTTTGGATCCAGTGAATGTATGCAGGTACTTCAATCATAGATTTGAAGCTATGAAGTCTTTCATCACGAACAAGAAAAATCCACCTCTTGGAGAGGTGTTGGATTTCTTCTGGAGAAAGGAGTTTCAAGAAAGAGGTGCTCCTTATATACATATGCTGCAATGGATCAAAGATGCACCCAAATTTGGAACAGATCCGGATGACTTAGTGATGAATTTCATAGAACAGTATTCTACATGTGCTGTTCCAAAGACAAAGGAAGACAAAAGTCTAAGAGAACAAGTTTTACGGTTTCAAAGCCATTGTTGTGGAAAGTACTGTCGTCATAAATTCAGAAACAAGAACAAGTACTATACAAAATGTCGTTTTGGATTTCCACTATCGGTGATATCTTAAGGAAGAGTGAACAATTTGATGTCTTCGCTGCAACATAATGTGACGAGGAAATCACCCAAAAATATTTACAATTTGAAAAGAAACGAAGAGTCCAAGAACATCAACGACTACAACCCAGTGATTTTGTCCATGTGGAATGCTAACATGGATATACAGTTTGTGGCTGACAACTGTATGGCTGTGGCTCGGTATGTGACGTCTTACATCACAAAAAAAGAAAAGACAGAACTCAAGGATATGTGGGAGGACATTTCCCATGAAAAGAGCCTCAGTAAGAAGTTGTACAGTTTCAGTCTGAAGATGTTGTTGCATCGAGAAATCGGAGCTTACGAATGTTCTGACCGGTTATCTTCAGCAAGTCTCTATGCCAAATCTAGGAGTATCATTTGGGCAAGTCTTGGTCTTGCTGCAACGCGTAATCGAGTTCTGAAACCTGTACGGGAAATTGAGTATTTGGCCGAGAAGGAGCCAAGCAGTACAGATATTTTGAAGACCAACATGTTGGATACATATTATCCAAATAGAAGCAGTCACCTGGACAATGTTTGTCTGTATGAGGTTCTACAAAATTACATTTTCAAGAGGAACATCAAAGAAGATATTGATAAAGGAGTGTATGCTGTAATTGGAAGTGATGGATGTCTGGTCAAGCAAAGAAAATGTCTATTGGTAAATCATCGAAAATTGGATTGCGAATCTCCAGAAAGAAAAGAGTTTTTCTATTTAGCTCTTTTGCAACTTTTCAAGCCTTGGCGTGCAGAAGAGGAACTGCTTGGAGATTTCCTCTGTTATGAAGACTCTTTCAATGCAGCCAAGGAGTCCATAGAATGTCCTGTTTTTCCAAAATATCTAGAAATGTTGAATGCAGAAATCGAGCAGGAAGCAACAATTGCAGCCGAGATTGCTAGAGACAGTTCTCAGGACAGTCAGAGTTCTGTTTCATTGAGTCAGGATCCACTAGGAGGACCAGTTATCGAAAATGAAGCTGCCACTGCCATGATTGAAGTGGAAAGAGCCATGGCACATGCTCAGGAGGATGCGGTTAACTTAGAAGATTTGGAAAGACAACTCAACGTTGAGCAGAGGAAAATATATGACGAAGTTACCAGCCAAATTGATCATGGATTAAGTCATGAGAAGAAAGAGTGCTCATGTACGTCGTTGAAGCCTGTCCGACTGTACGTGAGTGGAGAAGCAGGAACTGGAAAAAGTTTCCTCATTAAAGCAATTTCATGTTATCTGCAGAAAAGGACTGAGTCATCGCTGTCTTGTGTTGTCACCGCTACAACTGGACTGGCAGCACATAACATTAAAGGTATTACTTTGCATCGGCTACTGATGCTGCCAGTGGAGCATGATAACAAATTACAATACCACAAGTTATAGGGAGATGCTTGTTGTGAAGTATCTAGAGTCCTGAAGAAGATGAAACTTCTTATCATTGACGAAGTAAGCATGGTTTTCAATGTCATGCTTGCCTTTGTGCATTTGAGAATGCAGGAAGTTCTTAAAACAGAGTATGATGTGTTATTTGGTGGCAAACACATCATTGTTTTCGGTGATCTTCTGCAGCTGACACCAGTGAAAGGACAACCAGTGTTTAAACTGCTTACACATGAATATACCAGGAAGTGCCTAGGGAGCATTGGCAACGTTAACATATGGTTAAACTTCAATTATGCTGAGCTGCGTGAAAATATGCGTCAGGCGAAGGATGAAGATTACAAGAATATTTTACAAGATGTTAGAATCGGGAAAGTGACTGAGCGTGGGAAAGAAGCTTTACATGCACGATTACTGTCAAATTTGTATCCAGAAGAAGACGTTCTGCCAGAGAATATTTTTCAGAAAATTACTGTGAAGAGATCTGGAATATGTTTGATGCCAACTCTTGCAGAATGTTCCATCTTCAACAACAAAATGTTGAATTTAGAAAACCAAGAGATTGTGAAACTGGAAGCTATTGACAGATTAGAGGATATGGGAGCAACAATTATTTTGTCTGAGAATTTGAAATCTAAATTGGATTCATTAGAGAAGACTATATCTAAAACTGCTGGTTTTGAAAAGACTCCGAATGTGTGCTTAAATTGCTGTATCATTTTGAGAAGGTTTTTACATGTTGAAAGAGGTCTGGTAAATGGATCAATGGGCAATGTTGTTGATTTTGAGAAATACAGAAATAGAGATGGAATTGAATTTTTAAAAATTAAATTTGATGGCATTGAGGAAGTACAGCTAATTGGTCGTTGCACAGCTAGGTTTTTGCTTGTAAAAGACTTATATGTTCGCCGTAAGCAATTTCCTGTTTGCTTGGCATATGCGGTGACAATCCATAAATCACAAGGTTTAAGTGTAGACAGTGCTTTGGTGAATATTGGCAGTTCTGTGTTCAAAGAGGGTATGGCTTATGTAGCATTGTCACGAGTCAGAACTTTATCGGGTTTGTACTTGATTTAGTGTGATGTCACAAACATTTGTGCGGATCTAGATTGTGTTAAGGAATACAATAGGTTAAGAAGAGAGTATGCGCCACATTTGCCTCAATATCCTTTGTTTGAGAAACGTGTGGTAGGCCGGAAACAAAGAAATGTCACCAATAGTAGGGAGGTTGTAGCAAAAAGACCAAAAGTCGATGAACCCAAAAATGTAAGCAGAAAGAGAATGAATTCTGTTGAAGATGTTGTTGTTTTTCAATTTGAAAATAGTTCTGGTGTCAACTGCTATGCTAATGTAGTGGTTAATGTTGTCTTTTCTCTAGAAACTTTAAAAGAACATATTGTGATCAATTCGGATCAAAGTTTTTGCTGTTTGTTGAATTCTGTGTTAGAGAAATGTAGCACTGATAGAACAAGAGTAGAAAGTGTGTCTGAAATTCGAAATCTGTGAGACAAATGTTCAGGTCAAACACAATTCTCTAAAAATATTCAGCAAGATTGTCAGGAGTTTTTAATGTATATGCTTAATGTATTGCAAGATGAAGGTGTAGATGTAGATCATCTGTTTGGCCTTTCTTATCAATGGCAGCATGACTGCGAGAATTGTACGTTATCAAGTACTACTAGTGTAGACTCAGAAATATTTATATATTTAACTTTGCCAGACAGTAAATCAGTATCCTTTAATAAGCTAGTAAAAGCAGCCGATCAAAACATGGAGTGTAGCCAATGAAAGTCTGCAATGCTGTCCACATTATTTATACGAAGATATGGCCAGTATGTCATTTTAATGTTCCTACGATGTAGGCCTGATGGAACAAAATTGACAACTTTAATTAAAAATGTTGTGGCTTCACAGTTGTCAATATCAGGAAGGACTTTTCTAACTGCAGCAATTATATATCATGAGGGTCCTTCAACAACATCAGGACATTACACAACTTATTTGAAGTCTGGAAACGGCTGGTCATTCTGCTATGATTCTGTTTTAACTTTAAAAAAAGATTGCCTTTTCACCTTAAAAATTCTTACCTGGTGTTCTTACAACCAAAATTTTAGGGAAGGAATCTCGGGATTTGCTCTGAGGAATTTCAAGAGGTTCTAATGGCTTCTACACTATATGGCCTTGTGGATAACTGTAGTACAGAGCGAAAACTGTTTGTTTTAATAAGCTAATTCAAGCAGCAGATCAAAACAAGGAGTAGAGGTAATGTAAGTCTGTAATGCTGTCCACATTATTTATAGAAACTTATGGGTGAAATGTCATTTTACAATTTCAACTATATAAACCGGATGAAAGTAAGTTGTCAAGTCTAATTAAAAATGTTTTGGCTACACAGTCGTCGATTTCAGGAAGAACATTTGTAACTGCAGCTATTGTATGACATGATCGTCCTTTGACAACATCAGGATATTACACAGCTTATTTGAAATGTAAAAAAGGCTGGTCTTTCGGCAATGTTTATCATTTGACTATGAAGCAATGTTGCCTTTTGACTTGTTTTCAGAAGTGAGAATTTAGGGTAGGTAACTGGACTATAATGATTCTAGGTGTTGATATAATTTAGTGTGCTGTTTTAAATTGCTTTGAATGTCACATTTTTGTTAAAACGATGGAGCTTTTCTTTCAGAAAGTGGCGGGCAGAAAATAATAACAGCACAACAGAGTATAAGCTGTTCATAGGACATCCTTTGACGTCATGGAAAGTAAGTTACTTTTGAGGAGTTCTGATTTCTGATTGGTAATATTATATGTTTTTTTTTAACACAATCATTTTGATTGTGTTTTTTTTTCCCCGCTGTTATATGATGAATACCTTCAACTCACTGTTTTTAGTGAAATTTGATATATTCTGAGAACAGCAAAAATAAACCATTTAATATGTATAATTAATTCTGTACTTTGAATTGTGATTTTTAATATGTACTCATCTTGTCTCATGCTCACTGATCTTTTACTACCTTCTATCAATTTTTAAATTTTTGTTCTTTCTTTCACAGATTGAAAGTATAAAAATAACAAGTGACTAAGTTAACGACAATTATAAGGTAAGTGTTTAGTACTCTGTCCGTTACATCTCTATCACATTTAACTTTTATTAGTTCTACTGCTTCCTTTCTTTAACCCTCAGTTTCCTGCCTTTGCTACTTCCCTCATTCCTTTTCTATTACTTACTTATTCTACTCCTTCCACTCCTTTTCTCAGTCCCTCTGTTCTCACAGTTCCTCACTCCTTTTCACTCAGTCCGTTTCTCTAACACAAACTGTCACTGTCTCTTCACTCTTTTACAAGTTGTTCTTTATGCTTTCTCTCTGTAGTTCATGCACAGTATCTTATTTTTATTTTTTTGCTGTTTCAATTATTCTTTTTCTATCACTTCTTCTTTTCTTCTTTCTGTTTTTTCTCTCTGTCATTCCACATGTTTTTATCTTATTCACTATGATACACCTTGTTTTATTCCTATTTACTTTCACTCTCTTTTTTTTAACACCTTCCTTCAGGGTTGTTGTTTTAGTCCGGTTCTATCCCTACTTCTTATTCCACATCCTTTACTTTTTTTTTTTTAATTTGAAGATGCATTCACATTCTCCAAATAACTCTTCTTTATTATTCTTCTACGCTCTTTTTTTCTTTCACTTCCTTTTCTATTTTCTTTTGCTCAATTTTTCCCTCTTACAACTTTTCTTTGTATAATTATCTATTATACAGTATTTCTGTGTTACTCCCTCTAGCTGTCTTTCTTTTACCATTATTCTCTCTATATACACTATTTTTTTTTTTCATATTGTTTTGGGTTCGCTTCCGGTTCGCGTACCGGGGTGCGAACCAGGAAGCGAATAAAAAAAAAAGAGAATGCAAGAGTACTAAACATTTTAGCAATTTTTTATAAATGGGAGGTAGTTCTGAAAATAACTTTTTTTTGTTTTTGTTGTTTTATATTTTTTTTATTATTTTTCTGAACATTTTTAATTTTTTTGTATTTTTTGAACAATTGTAAAAAAATGTTGGTTTTTTTTGAGGGGGAAGAACGAAAAACAGGCATTAGAAACGGCTCAACAGGAGCAAAAAAAAAAATTCACTTTTGGGGCGTTTTGAGCACTTGTGATTTTCAAATGCTCTGTTCTTTAAGTTTACACTCATTTCGCCGTAACAAAGCAATCCCCCACAATAAATACACACCAGCTTGATGTGTGCAAAATTGGTTTGGATAGTGGGGACCGTCTCTCTCGCCTCTGGTCCCGAAAGACTTTCTTGTGTTGAGGGGGTGGCCACAGGAGTTGGTGGGTTTTCACGTAGGTTACGGACTTCAGCCACACTGTAATTTATTGGATGCCACCTTTGCATGTGGCGATGCATTGTATAGTTCCCAAAGCTATACTTTTTATCTGTGCCTCGGGACAGAACTTCTTTACAGATCAGGCATGTAACATGACGGGCAATCACCTTTTTTTGGCCTTGAGGAAATGTAAAAAACTGCCAAATTAAATTGTCCTTGCGGTGTGATTTCCGGGGCTGGTCAGGCAAAAATATTCTGTCATGTACATCCTGTTCCTCTTCTTCCTCCTCTTCCTCAGGGTTGGGAATGAACTGGGGAGGTGGTCCTTCCTTCCTAGGATGTGGTGGGGGTCCACCAGCTGCAGATACTAATGAAGCCATCTTTCAATAATCAAAATAGGTCTTCCTCTCACAAAGTTGAAAGTCAGAGTGAGAAAAAAAGGAGGGGGCTTTCATCATTTGGGAAAAAAAAATTCTAAACCAATGAAAAGTGTTATTTTTAGGTCACATGACCTAGCCTTACATCATTAGGAAACCAAAAGGGAAATGAACCAATAAAAAGTGTAATTTTCAAGTCACATGACCTGTTACGCTTACGTTACGCGTCCCGCTACGCACCCGGAGAGCTTCCAGGGCGCTGCGCTTCGCGCCTCGGTTCGCGTTCCAGAACGCTTCCGGGTGCGCTAACCCGGCGCGTCATAAGACGCATTACGCGGTAACGCGATACATCGCGCTTACGCGACGGTTCACGATGTTGTTTTCTAACGCGGTAGTTGCGCTAACGGAACATTTACCGGTTCGCGGACCGGGTCGCGGCACCAAATTGAGCTAACGGGAAGCTACCCGGTCCGCGGACCGGTAGCGAAACAAAAAAAAATAATAAAAAAAATATATATACATAAAAAAATTATATTAAAAACATAAAATATATTTTTCCTTTAAAAGAACAATACATTTTACAGCTTTTGATATTTGCTATTAAAAAACCATTGAAATTCACTGAAAAAACCATAGGTTATAGACCATATATAGTTAGAAATTAGCATTTACAAAACCTTGAAAATTCACTGAAAAAACCATAGTTTATAGACCATATATAGTTAGGGATTAGCATTTACAAAACCTTATTTTACTCACACAAAACCATTGAAATTCGCATATATAGTTAGTTGCACTAACTATATATCGCGCACCCGCAATCCACTGCTGATGATGTCACATATTACATCATTCATGACATGGTCAGTGACATCACTGATGACATCACTGTTGACAACTCAAATGACTTCACTGACAACATCACTGATGACATCATTCATGTGATAATACGATCAACCTCTTCAGACTCTAATATAACCTTAGATACACTCAGTGTAAACAGACACTCACAGATTGTCACTCATCCATGGAGTTACTCATACACCTAGTCAGTCATGCAAAGAATCAATCACACCTCCATTTCCTCAACTATACAGTTATACACACCTTACTTATTTAAACATATTCTAACTCATATTTACTCTCTTTTACTATCACTGATACAAGTTTTCAATGATCCATGCAGCCACTCACACATTCACTGGCTCTTATACACAGTAATTTATATATGTCAACTCTCACATGTACTGTGTTTTACATTTGTACTTACTTTGACATGTAGCACTGAGATATCCATTCACTGACCAATACACTCATGCACACAGTCAACCAACTATACAGCTGTTTCCACATGCAGTTTTGAACCCATACATCTAGTGAATCAACTGTTCACACATCTATGCACAGAGTCACACACCTCCCAGCCACCCACACACACACACTCACTCTCCCATACAAATACTTGGGCAATCAATCAATAACCCATATAGTTACTCATATAGCTACTGATCAACACATGCAGCACTTTACAGAACAACAGATATAATGATGCACAAATTAAGACAGTTTAATCACTAACCCATGCACTCAGTGAGACACATTTAATCACTCTCTCATGCAGTCAGTCATGCACATACTAAATCCTTCATCCAGACACTTATACATCCACTCATTCTTCAATATGTAAGACATATTTTAACTTTACAGAAACATACAGTCACTGGATGATGTCATCAGTGATGTCATCAGTGATGTCACTGACCATGTCATGAATGATGTAATATGTGACATCATCAGCAGTGGATTGCGGGTGCGCGATATATAGTTAGTGCAACTAACTATATATGCGAGTTTCAATGGTTTTGTGTGAGTAAAATAAGGTTTTGTAAATGCTAATCCCTAACTATATATGGTCTATAACCTATGGTTTTTTCAGTGAAGAATATATTATATATATATATATATATATATATATATATATATATATATATATATATATATATATATATATATATTACCTACTGGCGGTCGCCAGTAGGTAGTTATAGTTAGGATAATTTTCAATGTTAAATCTCAACATTCTATTTTGAATAACTTTGGCGCCGGTTGACGAATCTGCCTGAAATTTTCAGGAAAATGGTCTCATGGCGGTCCGGTCCTTCCCTGAAAGTTTGGGGGGGATTCGTCAAGCGGGGGCCGAGATAAAAGGGGGGTCCCAAAACGCGTTTTCCCCATGTTAATTTCCATAGGGCGGTCGATTTCACTTTTAGCCCGAACGGCTGAATGGATTTCCACCAAACTTGGCAAAATTGTAGGGACTGGTAGCCCGATGTGCCTTTGCTATGTCTCAAGATATGTGCTCCAGTGGATTTTGAGTAATTTAGGTTCAAAAAAATATATATATCTATAGCCGCGCTCCCGTGCGCGCACGGGAGTGCGCTCCAGGCGCGACACGCGACTTGCGCGCAGGAAGCTGATTGGATCTCAGTTGTCTGTAAACATTCTAAACAGTGCGGAGCGGCCGCCATCTTGTGTCTCGGTAAAATCGAGACACAAGGGGTTTGAAAAAAAAAGGGGCAAATGACCATAAGGGGGAAGAGTAGACCCCCTCTGACCCCCTAGGTTTGATGTAGGGACTAAAATAGGGTCCTGCAGGGCATTAAAATTTTTTTTTCGTTTTGCGCGGGGATATGCGCTCTCCCGTGCGCGCACGGGAGTGCGCTCCAGGCGCGACACGCGACTTGCGCGCAGGAAGCTGATTGGATCTTAAGGGGGAAGAGTAGACCCCCTCTGACCCCCTAAATCCAGGACTATATTTATGAAGGCCTTGCGCTGTTAGTTTTGCGCTTCCTGTGCGTCAATTTTTGTGACGCATCAGCGGTGTAAAAAAATGCGCATTGTTATGCAATATTTAAAAAGTGACGCATCTATCTAGATGCGTCACTTTTTAAATATAGTGCAACGAGGTACATTTTATTACACTGCTGGTGTTATGCGTCACTTTTCTGTGCGCACTCCTTATGACGTTCCAGATGTGTCATATTTAATGTATGACGAATCATGTTGCAGATACAATATGGCGCAGAGTTTTAAAAAGTGACCCATGTACCTAGATGCGTCACTTTTTAAAAATAGCGTCAGGTATAATGTATGCAGAGGGGGTGTTCTCCCGCAAAAAGCTTTGTAATAGCGACGCAGTGAAATCTTTGAGATTTCACTGCGTCAGTTTTAGGATGCTGTTGCGTCAAAATCTTGTGCCTGCTTTACAGCAGGTGTTAGACTGAGGCAAGACCTTTCATATGCTGCTTTCCCCATTTGAAAGGACACATTACTGGAGTTGCGTCACTTTTGTGACGCACTCCAGCAATGCGTTACTTGGAATGTCATAAGGAGTGCGCACAGAAAAGTGACGCATTGCACCAGTAGTGTAAAAAAATGTGTTGCGTTGCGTTATATTTAAAAAGTGAGGTATCTAGGTAGATGGGTCACTTTTTAAAATCAAGCGCCACATTATATCTGCGTGAGGTATAATGCATGCAGAGGGGGTGTTCCCCCACAAAAAGCTTTGTAATAGCGACGCAGTGAAATGTTTGAGATTTCACTGCGTCACTTTTAGGATGCTGTTGCATCCTTTAAATATAGTGCAACGAGGCACATTTTATTACACTGCTGGTGTGATGCGTCACTTTTCTGTACACAGTCCTTATGACATTCCAGATGTGTCATATTTAATGTATGACGAATCATGTTGCAAGGAGTTACAGATACGTCAGTATTTCTGACATATGTGTAAACATAAAAGTGATGCGAGGCCGGCGCAAAATTTTGACGCAATAGCATCCTAAAAGTGACGCAGGGAAATCTCATAGATTTCAGTACGTTGTTATTACCAAGCTTTTTGCGAGGGATTGCCCCCTCTGCATACATTATACCTGATGCAGATACAATATGGCGCAGAGTTTTAAAAAGTGACCCATGTACCTAGATGCGTCACTTTTTAAAAAATAGTGTCAGGTATAATGCATGCAGAGGGGGTGTTCCTTGCAAAAAGCTTGGTAATAATGACGCAGTGCGTCACTTTTAGGATGCAGTTGCGCCAAAATCTTGCGCCTGCTTCACAGCAAACCTTTCACATGGTGCTTTTTCCATGTGAAAGGACACATTACTGGAGTTGCGTCACTTTTGTGACGCACTCCTGCAATGCGTTACTTTTGTGTTTAGAGATATGTCAGAAATACTGACATATCTGTAACTCCTTGCGAATTGATTAGTCATATATTAAATATGACATATGTGGAATGTCATAAGGAGTGCGTCCAGATAAGTGACGCATCGCTATTTTCACGTAGCGATGCGTCACTTTTCAGAAATGAGGCCTCCAGTTTATTCACTGTGTCATAAATTTCTTTTCTAACACTCACCTTCTTTCAGTCCTCCTACTTCACTTCCTTTCACCTCTCATACCTTTCTGTTCTTTCTTACTCATTCTCCTTTCAATTATCAATGCACTATATTTCACTTACTCTTCATTTTTTAAGATTATAGCTCTTTGATGAGAATTGGAGGTAGTTCTGAAAAGAACTTTTGGTTTTCTTCTTTTAACTGAAGAGGAACAAAAACAGGGAATAGAAACTGCTCAACAGGAGCAAAAAGAAAAGAAAAAAATTAGGGGTGGGAAGGGCAGTGATGGTTCTCTAATGCCCGAACCATGAGCAGGACACTTTGCTCCCCATAGGTGAGGAGTTGATTGCAGTATCTGCATCTGACGACCCCATGGTTGAATGCAGGTTGGATGTTTGCTACCTGCCCCTGAGATTGTTCTCTTCCAGAAGAAGTTGCTCCTCCTGTTGATGTAGAGGCCCCACCTCTGGGAACCTCCTGTGCCAGAGCCCTGACACTTTCTCGGGCAAAATTCTGGGGGTGCCTGGTCTCCACATGGCGAATCATGGTGAAGTTGCCAAAAGAGTATTTTTTTTGGGGGTTACCCCGTGACAGGACCTTTTTGCAGATCCTGCACTCTACTTTTGGTGCATTCACCTTCTTCTGGTCTGCTGGAAATTTAAAGAATTTCCAGATGAAATGTCCCTTCACCTTTGGGGTAGGTGGCTCTTCATCAATGAAGTCATCTTCACTGCTGGATGATCTGGCAGCCATGATGAATCCAGGAATATGGAGCAGCAAAAAAGGCAGGTCTTTCAGTCACAAAAGTGAAAGAAGAAGTGAAGGAAATGGGTGGGGATTTCATTCATTGTAAAAAAAAACTGTTAGCAACCAATGAAAAGTGTTATTTTAGGGTCACATGACCTGACGCGCTTACGATGCGCGCTCGGGTGCACTTCCGGGTGCGTTTACGCAGCGCGATCGTAGGCGCTTCCGGGGCGCACACGTGGCGCGATCGTAGGCGCTTTTGCGTGCGTTTAGGCGCCGCGCACGTATGCGCTTCCGAGGGCACGTACGTTGCGCGCCGAAGTGACGTCATCAATCTTTAATAGAAATGCATAATCATTTTCCATATTAAAAAAAACAAATTTTATTTGTATGGTACGAAATGTTTTGCATTATTATTAACTTTTCATTCATATTTTTTTTTCACGAACGACAGTTGCGCTCTGGGTGCGCTTTCAGATGAGCTCTCGGAGAAGCTTACAGGAGAGCTTAGCTGAAAGCTTCCCGGAGCGCGCACCCAGAGCGCAAAAAAAAAAAATTATAAAAAAAATGAATACTTAAAAAAAACAGCAAATTGTAAAAAAAAAAAAGGTTAGAAACTCGATATACAAAGGAATTAGCATTTAAAAAACCTATGAAATACAATGAAAAAACCATAGGTTTCACACCAGTTATAGTTAGGAATTAGCATTTAAAAAACCTTTGAAATTCACTGAAAAAACCATAGGTTTCACACCAGTTATAGTTAGGAATTAGCATTTAAAAAACCTATTAAATTCACTGAAAAAACCATAGGTTTCACACCAGTTATAGTTAGCTGGAAATTTTACTGATATAAAACCATTGAAATTCCCACGTTATAGTTAGTCGGACTCACTATAACTTGCGCGTGCAATGCACTGCTGATGACGTCACATATTACATCACTCATGACATGGTCAGTGACATCACTCATGACATCACTGATGACACCATCCAGTGAATATGTGTCTTTCTGAAAAATAAATATTAGTGAGTTATGTTTAAATATTTAAATACATATATTAGTGTTTCACTTTGTGTATAAGTGGCTACATGTGTTGATAAGTAGCTACATGCGTATGTATATGGGTTATTTGATATTTTTATTAGTATTAGTATGAGTGTCTATATGGTTTGGTGGAGGTATTACTTAGCACATAGATGCATGAGTGACTGACTCTTTGTTTGTATGTGTTTTGAAGACAGCATATGTACAGGACTGTATGGGTGGATGAGTGTCTATATGTGTTTGTTAGTGAGTGAATGACTGTCTCACTAGTGTCTTTATCAGTAACTACATATGTTTTAATCTAGTATATATGAATATTGATGTATATAAGTGAGTATATGTGAGAGTAAGAGATTGTAAGATTTCCTGTTTAAATAAGTATGTGTTTCTATAAGTGATTGTTTAAGAGAATAAATATGTGTAATTTTCAATAGAAGTAAGGTGGAAGTGTGTGTATAACTCTATTTTCAAATAAATGGTTGTTCAATAGTTTATTTGCACGTGTGAATATGTGTGTGAGTAACTTTTGGATGAATGTCGGTGTGTAACAGAATGTATAGGTGTATCTCTTCATATGATGAGTGAGTATATGTATGAGTGACTATATAGAACTGTTGGTGAATGAGTGGATGAGTATATAGATAGTGGAAGTACAGAATTGCTTGTTGTAACTGATATAGGTATGTCCATTTTTTAAAAATTTCAGTTTCTATTTTTGAATATGTGTCTCAAGGGTTACTTTACACTGAGAGGAGGTCTGTCACTGTGTCACAAGGATGGTGTCATCAGTGATGTCATGAGTGATGTCACTGACCATGTCATGAATGATGTAATATGTGACATCATCAGCAGTGGATTGCGGGTGCGCGATATATAGTTAGTGCAACTAACTATATATGCGAGTTTCAATGGTTTTGTGTGAGTAAAATAAGGTTTTGTAAATGCTAATCCCTAACTATATATGGTCTATAACCTATGGTTTTTTCAGTGAAGAATATATTTATATATATATATATATATATATATATATATATATATATATATATATATATATATATATATATATATATATATATATATATATATATATATATTCTTTGTTGCTAAGCATTTGGACACCTGTTGCTCCGTGTAACAAGGTTCGCTATATATATATATATATATATATATATATATATATATATATATATATATATATATATATATATATATATATATATATATATATATATATATATTACCTACTGGCTATCGCCAGTAGGTATATATAGTTAGGATTAATTCCCTATGGGATTTCTGAAAATTCTATGTCTAATAACTTTGGCGTTTGTGGACGGAATCGGCTGAAATTTTCAGGAAAATGGCACATTTTGTTTCTGAGCAGCCCCTTAAAATTTGGTGGGGTTTCGTCAAGGGGGGGCTGAGAAAAAAGGGGGGTCCCAAAACGCGTTTTTTGCATTGAGTTTTCCATAGGGCGGTTGGACTCACTTTTAGCTCGAACGGCTGAATGGATTTGCACGAAACTTGGCAAAATTGTAGGGACTGTTAGCCCGATGTGCCTTTGCTAGGTCTCAATATATGTGCTTCAGTGGATTTTGAGAAATTAACGTTTAAATCAAGATATATATCTGTAACAGCGCTCCAGGCAGCGATCCGGTCCGTTTACTTTTCGCGTTTCGGAACTTTGCGTGCAGAAAGCTGATTGGCTCTCTGGTGTCTGTCAACATTCTAAACAGTCCGGAGCGGCCGCCATCTTGTCTCTCGGTAGGATCGAGAGAGAAGAAGAGGTGAAAAACGAAAGGGGAATTTAATGAAAGGGGGCAAGGTATCCCCCTCTTGACCCCCTAGGAATGTTGTTGGGGTTATTAAAGGGTCCCGTGGGGAAAAGAAAAAAAAAATGATTTTTCACGGTAGAAGCCTTTCTCGGGCCGCGAACTGGGCCGCAAACTGGTAGCGAAACGGGAATTCGCCATTTTGTGCTTCGTTTTAATTGTTTTGAGACAAAAATTATCGCCGCACATCGGCCACAATGCATGAATATCGTTGAAAAGTCAGCGATATTCATGCATTATCCAGCAAATGCTCTTAGCCATGTTATCCACCTTCCATTGGATAACATGGCTAAAAACTGCTCTGTGCGTGACGTTTGTTAACGTTCGATTCGATGGAAATCAGGAAGTGTTGAACACCATTTTGTCACTGCGAGTAAATATTTTGTTATAAATGAATCCTTATTGATAAACATTGTCTGCGCCATCTTGCGTTTTTGTCCAATGCCACAATTTTGTCGTGCACGGCAGCCATTTTAGATGCCTTGACCAGGGCCACTCTCTGCACGCCGCCGATTCTCAGCATGGTTCCCCACCCTCTCACGCATCTCCCCCACGCAATGGTCACCCCCGCTCTCTCTCTCATGCATGGGACATATACTTCCCCCATCTGCGCTGCTCTTCTCTGAGAATCACACCCTGTGCCCGCTCGACACCTCCCTTTCACCCTATTCACTACCGCACCCTCTGACACTCCTCTTCCTCTGTGTCCGATTGTCCAGGCCGGACCTAGGCTATCACCTAGCCCCGCTGAATATCGTTGAAAAGTCAGCGATATTCATGCATTATCCAGCAAATGCTCTTAGCCATGTTATCCACCTTCCATTGGATAACATGGCTAAAAACTGCTCTGTGCGTGACGTTTGTTATCGTTCGATTCGATGGAAATCAGGAAGTGTTGAACACCATTTTGTCACTGCGAGTAAATATTTTGTTATAAATGAATCCTTATTGATAAACATTGTCTGCGCCATCTTGCGTTTTTGTCCAATGCCACAATTTTGTCGTGCACGGCAGCCATTTTAGATGCCTTGACCAGGGCCACTCTCTGCACGCCGCCGATTCTCAGCATGGCTCCCCACCCTCGCACGCATCTCCCCCACGCAATGGTCACCCCCGCTCTCTCTCTCATGCATGGGACATATACTTCCCCCATCTGCGCTGCTCTTCTCTGAGAATCACACCCTGTGCGCGCTCGACACCTCCCTTTCACCCTATTCACTACCGCACCCTCTGACACTCCTCTTCCTCTGTGTCCGATTGTCCAGGCCGGACCTAGGCTATCACCTAGCCCTGCGGATGTAGTTTATGGCCCCAGCTGTAGAGTATCCAGACATGCCAACCCTCCCGATTCAGGCGTGAGACTACTTATTTCAGTGGTAGTCTTTCGCTTCCCGTTTCCTGCAAGGAAAACCCCGGGGGCATATTACCAAAAACTAGCGGTAATTTTTGTCTCTAACTTGTTTAGAGACAAAAATTATCGCCGCACTTCGGCGAATTTTATCGCACATAAACCTTGCTATTAGCAAGGTTTATCGCAAATGCGATAAAAAACGGCCGCAATGCATGAATATCGTTGAAAAGTCAGCGATATTCATGCATTATCCAGCAAATGCTCTTAGCCATGTTATCCACTTCCCATTGAACAAGCGCATGGTCTTTTAAAGATTTGTGAAGTACTCGGGGCGGCGGTGTGTGTGTGCCCTCTTTCAGGAGCGGGCGGGGGGGCACTGCCAGCAATTTGCAGGCCAGGCAGTGTTCAACACGTGCATCACCCTTTCTCTGCCTGCTATTGCGCTCCATGCTTCGGAAAGGTAAGAAAAAGAACGTGCATTTGAGTTTGAAATGTCCGATCTTGTAGCAGTACACTTGCAAAGCCCACACATGACAATAACCCGATTCAAGGCCCCATTCACCCGATTTTTTAAAAAAATATAGTACTCCAAGACAGTTACATTTTAAAATTTTATTAACATTTAAATATAACGAACGCAACAAAAACTGTAAATATATTTAACCATTTTTTGAAATTAACCAGAACTATAACGATAACAACAACAACAACAATAATATAACTTTTATGCCTAAATTACGCAAACATTTAGCTAATCTGCTAAAGGGGGGAGTCGCCATTTCTTTACAATAATCAATAATGAAAAATCCACATCAATAGGGTTGCCCGTTTTCTCGATGCAGCACTATAGTGCAATATACACAGCACCTGGGGTGTCAAGAGTGAACAGGTCTTTCTTTGTTCCTTAAGATGTTATCTCCGAGAATGCTGATGCATTGGTGTCTGTACACTTCTTTGTCAATTCTGTCAAGATGATAACTGCTTTATAAACAGACGATATCTTTGTTTAGTCATTATTGTTAAGTGTGTCTGAAACTACAGTGCCCTTCTGTTTTTTTTTCTTCAGGCTCTACAGAGTTTTGTGTGTTGTTTTTTTGAGCGACAATTATTCCAGAGGTTTCAGGTTCACTTGTTTTGTCCTGCAGTGAGTTAACAGCTTTAGAGAGTTCATGTTTATTTGCTATGTCCTGCTGTTCGTCAACTGCTTCAGAGACGTCAGCCTCATTTTTTATGTTTCAGTAGATCCTGGACCTGCCCGGCCGCGCCCAAAATGGCGCCGGTGTAAATGGGACTCGTAACTGCTTGTTCTGTACTGGTTGCCCAACCTTGATATCACGAGATACATATGCAGTTTTGAAGCACATGGCGGAGGCTTGTCTGCTGTAGTGGGGCGCCCCTTTATCGTTTCAGTCGCCATTCCGCCCGCTTTTGCTACACTGTGCCTTTTCCGCCATTCAGCTGTTTAGCGCCCGCTCTTACGGCTACAGCGTCTCGCTTACCATGTAGTTGAGTTGTTCCCACTGTTGCGGTGCAGCGATAGGCGGCTGCCACAGGACTCTTAAAATGGCGGCCGGCTCTTCGGATTTGGGCCTGGTCCAGTAAAATGGCCCTGGGACACCTTGGAACTCGGACGCTTGTCTGCCAGGGCTTGGGTTCCATTCTCGAAAGCGTCCCCTCAGCCTTGAAGATTGTACAAAAGTCTTGGGGGCCCTCGACTCCCGCAGGCTTCCGGTGGGGAGCGGCTGCCATGATTGCTTGCGGAATGGCCACGACGGAGCTACGAGATGGTGGTGCTCTCATGGTGACGCCAGCTTCAGTCTGAAACATCCAGAAACAAGGTGGGGCTTTCATCGTTTGGGGAAAACAAATGTTTTAATCCAATGAAAAGTGTTATTTTTAGGTCACATGACCTAGTCTTACATAATTAGGAAAAGAAAAGTAAAATGAACCAATGAAAAGTTTTATTAACAAGTCACATGACCTGTTATGCTTACGTTACGCGCTGCGCGGCGCGCTCTGGATCGTTTCCGGGAAGCTGCGCCTTGCGCACCGGAGCACTTCCGGGTGCGCTAACGCGTCGCGTCATATGACGCATTACGCGACAATGCAGGTGCAGAATATAGTCAAAATGTCTCCACCAACCAGCGGTCGGAATACAACCGCTTTCAGCAGTCCAAAAAGTTCGGTAAAATCTTAAGAGCGGGAGCAACTCAACTACATGGTGAGCGAGACGTTGTAGTCGCAAGAGCGAGCGGTAAACAGCTGAATGGCGGAAGAGGCACAGAGTACCAAAAGCGGGCGGAATGGCAACTAAAACGGTAAAGGGGCGCCCTACGACAGCGTGTCTTCAGGTGAAACGGATTGTGGGACAAGGTCCAGAATGAAAGATTCTTCAAAAGGGAAAAAATTCCGCTGGACCCCGGGAGCCGGCCGCCTATGCCGGGGGCGATCTCAGGCCTCACCAGGGCAACACGACTTGGGGTGGGGGCAGGAGCCAAGCGCCCCCTCTCAGTCCGCGCCATCTCACCGCCCCTCGGGGGCCTCCGTCAAGCGGTTTAGGGAGGCACCGTATCACATTGTTTTCCAATGCAGTCAGGTCCACAAATGGACCCCACTTACTTTGAATAGTGAAGCTGCAGCAGGTGCAAATAAGGTTTAAACAGTGTTACAAGAGCTGCTTAGAACTCTGAAGTATGGCACTCAACAACCAGGACTTATGCCATTTATGTAAGGCAGTGACATGGAAGCAACTCAGGGACAAAAAGCATGAACGAACATTCACGTATGAAAATCTTATTTGGAGAAGGGGTAGAATCCAAACGCCCCCTGCCAGTTCGCGCCACTATACCGTATGTGGAAAATCTGAAGCCATCATTCTACAAACTCTCAACGCTTGTTATCAGTGCATGAGTTTCATGCTCGATCGATTGAGCTAGCCCGATCGGGCAATAAAAAGTATAAAATAGTTATGTAAATAGTTATTTAATAAAATGTTTTACTCTGTTTCTTTGGTGGTGTGTTGTGTATATTTATAATATTTGCATAGGGTTTGCCGTTATTTTGGGCGGTGTGGGTGGCGGAGTCGAGCTGTTTTGCAGCCCTCATGGTGTGGAGCTCAGTTCATTTCACTATTTTCGTATTTCTCATGAAGGGTTATTCCTAATGTTTGTATTTTACCGAGGTCAAAAAGAGATCGAATTAGTGGTCTACTGATTTTGCTCGATTACTTTTATTTTTTTACACGATTTTTCACTATCTGCAAAGACTAAACAGAGTATTGCGACTTTGTGCTTGTTTGTAAATAGAGAATGATCCAAAGAGAACCAATTGTAAAATAGTAAATGCTTGGATAATAATCAATCAAATGGAGAGACAAGCAGGTACGACGGATTACAACAGGGGTAAAGGTCTGAGTTAACTACCGTTCACTATCTGCAAAGAGAGAGTACTACTAAGAGAAAAGAGGGGAGTGGGGGGGGGGCAGCGTTCAAAGCAGATCAGCGTGCATAAACACGAAAACGTTTTTACCTATCACGTACTTGACATTTGACAGCTTTTGATACTTGCTATTAAAAAACCATTGAAATTCACAGAAAAAACCATAGGTTATACTCCATATATAGTTAGGAATTTGCATTTACAAAACCTTGAAAATTCAATGAAAAAACCATTGGTTTTAGGCCATATATAGTTAGGGATTTGCATTTAGAAAACCTTATTTTACTCGCATAAAACCATTGAAATTCCATATATAGTTATAAGCGCTAACTATATATCGCGCACCCGCAATCCACTGCTGATGATGTCACATATTACATCATTCATGACATGGTTAGTGACATCACTGATGACATCACTGATGACATCTCAAATGACATCACTGATGACATCACTGATAACATCTCATTTGACATGACTGATCACATCACTGATGATATCATTCATGTGATAATACCATGAACCTCTTCAGACTCTAATATAACCTTAGATACAATCAGTGTAAACAGACAGTCACTCATCCATGGAGTTACTCACACACCTAGTCAGTTATGCCAAAAATCAATCACACCTCCATTTTCTGATCTATACAGTTATACACATTTTACTTATTCAAACATATACTAACACATATTTACTTTACTCTCTTATACAATCTCTGATACATGTTCACAATGATCCATACAGCCACTCACACATTCACTAGCTCTTATGCACAGTTATTTATAGATGTCAACTCTCACATGTACTGTGTTTTACATATGTACTTAATTTGACATGTAGCACTGAGATATCCATTCACTCACTAATACACTCATGCACAGTCAACCGCCCATACAGCTGTTTCCACATGCAGTTGTGAATCTATACATATAGTGAATCAACTACTCACACATCTATGTACAGAGTCACACACCTCCCAGCCACCCATACACACACACTCAGTTTCCCATACAAATACTTGGACAACCAATCAATAACCCATACAGTTACTCATATAGCTACTGAACAACATATGCAGCAGTTTGTAGAACAACAGATATAATGATGCACAAATTAAAACAGTTTAGTCACTAACCCATGCACTCAGTGAGACACATTTAATCACTCACTCAATCAGTCAGTCATGCACCTAGTAAATCCTTCATCCAGACACTTATACATCCACTCATTCTTCAATATGTAAGACATATTTTAACTTTACAGAAACATACAGTCACTGGATGTTGTAATCAGTGATGTCATCAGTGATGTCATTTGAGATGTCATCAGTGATGTCATCAGTGATGTCACTAACCATGTCATGAATGATGTAATATGTGACATCATCAGCAGTGGATTGCGGGTGCGCGATATATAGTTAGCGCTTATAACTATATATGGAATTTCAATGGTTTTATGCGAGTAAAATAAGGTTTTCTAAATGCAAATCCCTAACTATATATGGCCTAAAACCAATGGTTTTTTCATTGAATATATATATATATATTCACTGAAAAAACCACAGGTTTCAGCCACGTTATAGTTAGGAATTAGCATTTAAAAAACCTTAGAAATTCACTGAAAAAACGATAGGTTTCACCCATGTTATAGTTAGCTGGACATTTCTCTCAAACAAAGCCATTGAAATTACTCTGTTATAGTTAGTTCAGCTAACTATAATTTGCACGCCCGCAATGCACTGCTGCTTAGGGGCATATTATCAAGGACCGCTGTTAACATTTTCGCCGCTACTTATAACCTATAATTACGTAACATTCATTAACCTAGGACTCTCAGTTTATTATCTAATTTGTATATTATTGATTTCCTTGTGTTCTTCTACTAACCTTTCTTTGTGCTGTTGCTTGTTATCTATTCTGTCAATCCTTGAATATCTTGTGTTTTTCACTAACATTCCTTTTAAATTCAACAGTGTTCCTAGTATTCCTTACTCAATGTGTTCTTTTCCCTTAAGACCTAGCTTATCACAAATGTTATCGTTTCTCGTTTTACGTTACAGAAAAATACATCTAGTGAATATATTCAATATCTCTATAATGTCAGGTAAGTTTACTCACTCAGTAACTTGTCATACGATTATTTTTCAAGACTATACCTTTGTCAACTATAAGGTATCACTTAGGTTTCTTTTATGGTTTCTTATTCTCTCTATGCTCTTCAGATACTGAACACGACTGAGTTCGTTCACCCTGAAGGAGCCACGACAGGAAAATAGATGTGTAATGTGTGGGCTTCTTCCAACTCGGAAGCTGAATTTTAGTTGCGGGCACGATAACTAAGGTAAGTTTAACCAGGAACCTTCTTTAACTCTCTCAGAAATATTTGTGCTTTCTCTTCAGGAATATCTATTGAGCATTTATATATAACAATGTTGATGACATTTCTGATTTACATTAGCTACACTCCATGTTTTGAGTTGCTCCTCTAATTAGATTGTTAAAAGACACTGATTTACAGTCAGGTAAAGTCAAATATATGAATCGTTCAGTGTCTATGTTAGTGCTCCATGTAAACAAACAATGTTGACAATCATGTTGCCATTTATAAGAAAGGCCAAAAAGGTTTTCAATATCTATACCTTCATCTTCCAATACACCAAGCATAAACATTAAAAATTCCTGACAATCTTGCAGACTAGAACCAGAACATATGTCCAAAACATTTTGAATACAAAAGGGGATGATGGACGGAGCGTTTGAGCAAATCAAACACTCACCCCCAGTCAACTGATCTCAGAAACACTTTGTATTTCACTTTTATCACTACTACATTTCTCATAAACAGAATACAACAATGACAAGAAGCTTTCGTCCCGAATTTCAACAATTTGCTGTTGCAAACTTTCAAGAACAAAAACAACATTAACAACTACATGAGCATAGTAGTTGACACCAGAACTGTTTTCAAAGCGAAAACTAACATTCTATTCAACACTGTTCTTTTTCTTTTTGCTTGCAGGTGCAACTTCATCTTGTTTTTTTTCTTTCTCTACAGTTTCACTACAGATATTCTCAAATATCCTTTTTCTACCTAGCACACGCTTTTCAAATACTGGATATTGACCTAAATCGGGTCCATATTCTCTTCGTAACCTATTATACTCTTTCACGCAATTTTCATCTGCACTAACCTTTGTCTCATCAAAATCAATCAATCCAGATAAAGTTCTGACTCGAGACAAAGCTACATATGCCATCCCCTCTTTAAATATTCACTTAAGCACTCTCTATACTTAAACCTTGAGAGTTATGAATGGTCACCGCATATGCCAAACAAACAGGAAACTGTTTTCTGCATACATACAAATCTTTTACAATGAAAAACCGAGAAGAACAACTACTAAATTGGTCATCATATCGTCCTCCTTTTCCTGTGGGAAACAATTCAGGCAAAAACCGAGCTTCCAAGCTTTTTCCCATACACTAATGGGATTTCCTTTTGCTTCTTTCATTTGGAAGAACTCTATAGTATTCCCCATCACTTCTTTAGAATGCAGTGGATGAACACTGTAATGTTCGTAGATTTCTTCAGTTCTGGACATATCCACGTTTTCAATTTGTCCACATGGCAAGTCACTATCTTCTTCTACATTTATTTCTTCTTCTCTCACATACACATTTCTGTATAATTGATCATTTTTTTTACCAGATACAGCGTTGCCTTTTTCATTTTCCTAACATCCAATAATTCTTGCCAGATTTTCTTACTCTTAGTACGAACGCCATTAACAAGAATAACTAAAGGTTCATCCACTACATTTTCTACACCAATAGTTTCAATATTTTTCTTTAAATCTAGAGGCAAATATACAACTCTTCCCTTTAATCATCTCTGTAAATCTGAAGAAGGCAATTTTCCTGTCTTAGGCTCCATACGAACAATAGCCTGGAATGGATGCACACATTGAATAAGAATAGACTCTTGGGTATTCAAATCCATCAGTTTTGAAGGAATATTTACCAATTCAAGATTATTATGCACAGCTGTAGCAGGCATTTTGTTCTCGTCTAATTTGTTATAACAATATTTACAAATACGCTGATCAGAACCCAAATCAAAACAATTCTCAACCAACAAATAAGTTGCAAAATCCTTCCACTCATTATTATTTTCCTTTTCACTTTTTAAATACAAATTAACACTGCTGGTCTTATTTTGTCGACAACAGATACAAGAATAATTTGGCCTTTCACCTGAAATCAGCTTAAACTTTATAATTTCTCGCTCAAAATTTGTTACACCGCAATGTTCTACATTTTCTTCCACATTTTCTTCTATTAATGTCTCAGTTTCTGCACTGTCTTCCTGAGGACCAAAGTAACTAACCTGAATTTCATCCCAAACATTTGTTACATCTGATACAGATCCACGCAAAAGAGCACTGTTCAACCTTTTTTAACATTAGTGCGGGACTTTTTGCATAATACAATATTCTCACTAATTTCCTCATTTCAGAATGATGTACTGCTAACATCCTGAAATGGTAGAAAACACTTCGACATACTTTTTTAGAAAGACAAGCCAGAGAATGACCTTGCAAACCAGTACTTTCTCTCACTCTGCAAGGGTCTAGTCCTTGCAACATCTTAATCTTTTGTTTAACACTTTTCTTAGTATAGTTATGTAAGAAATTGGGTAAAAAATCAATAGATTCTTGCCGCACGCTGCAAATATTACTACAATTCCAAGTGTACACTGGAGATTTGGGACTTCTCCCTAAAACTTCACCAGCCAACTCCTCTTCTGCATTTCTAGGAACAATCTTCTCTTTCTCAATAGGACAACCATTTCTAACCTCATAAGCAGGACCACTAGTGTCAACTGCATGCAACAAATTATTACTCTGAAGATAACCTTCTTCATTAAAAAAAAGGCTCAGAACTTGAACTATGTTTCCATTCCCCCCCAAAAAACTCACTAAAATTACATCTGTTAATTAATTTCTCCACTTACTTTTGGCCTTCAATAAATGGATTGGCATATCTAGTGATCTAACTCTATTGATTACTAAAATAAACAATTTTCTTTTCAATTCCAAAGGTTTCTCTACTACATTTTTTATAGCTTTCTTCTCCTTATATACCTTAATTTCTTTAATTACATTTATCACAAATCTATTATAAAACATTTGTTTCCTAATTTCCATAAATTGATTTTTCCTCCTTTTGTTATACACAGTTTTCTCTGCACTTGATTTTCAATGATTGTTCTCTTTATTTTTATTTTTATTTTTCGTTGCAGATACACTAATAACATTTTTCAGTTTCTGCACACTACTCTTACAGCCTGATTCATGTACGGGCCGTTTTGCGTGTCCCTAATAGCGAATCATAGCGATTCGCTATTGAGGACACGCAAAACGGCATTCATGTAGGAATTGCTACTTAAATAGCGATTCCTACATGTTCTTTATTTGCGAGTAGCAATTTGCTACTCGCAAATACTCCCCATTCATTCCTATGGGCCAAGAGGCCCATTGGAATGAATGGGGATTTGCGAGTAGCAATTTGCTACTCGCAACTGAGATAGCGATTTTAAGGGTGACAGGGGTGTCCAAAGGACGCCCTGTAGCACCCCTAAAATGCACTTTGGGACAGGTGTTGCGCACACACATGCCCAAAGGACATGTGTGTGTGCTACATGCAACTTTGAAAAATGCTTTTAAAAGCATTTTTCTGAGTTTTTGCTATTTACCGACAGGTCTGACCTGTCGGTAAATAGCGGCCCCAAATGTCCAATATCGCTATTTTGTTGTGTGTCTTGAATAGCATTTAAGGAATCTCTATTAGAGATTCCTTAAATGCCATTCCACGCAAATATGCGAATTCTTAAATAGCGATTTTTGCATTTGGTATCATGAATACCAAATGCAAAAATTGCGCTCGCAAAGGGCCAGATTCTGAGAATCTGGCCCTTTGCGAGTGCAATTTAGCTACATGAATCAGGCTGTTAGTCTATAAAATTTTCCTCGAAAAAAGTATTCCTTGTTTTACCAGCACTTGTTTTCTCTTTGTTAACACATTCTTCTTCAAGTAAATCTTGTTGATGACTTCTCTTCAAATAAACACCTTTCTTTCGTTGTTTCTGCTTTTGAAACTTAGTCGGCATCATACAGTTTTTTCAGTATCGATAAACCGAATCTATAATAAAAAAATATATATAACAGTACAAAAATAAATATATCAAATATTCTGATTATATTACTTACAAGAACAGAGGGAGGAATATGAGGACAAACATGGGACTATAAAAATAAACACTAAAAACAAAAGAGGAAGGAGTTTGAAACAAGGGAGAATATATCCAAAAAGGGAGTATAAACAGACATTGCAATATAACGAAATAAAGGAAGTATAACAAGAAAAAAAAGAGAGTAAGAGGACAGAGGGGACACTATAAGAAGAGAGAGAAAGACTCTAAAGAAAAAAAGAAGGTATATGTGAAAAGATACGCAACTGTAAGAACAAAAAAAGAATGCTAGCAAAGGACAGTATGTATAAGCACAGAGAGAACAGTACCAGAAGATAGCACAAAGAATGTGAGGAAAAATGGAGCAAAAGGAAAAAAAATGGTAAACAAGAACAGAGGATACAGTCTGAAGTGAAAAGAAAAAGTATAAACAGATGGAGGATTATAAGGAGTGAAAAGTGTATGACGAAAGAGGCAGAAGTATGACAAGACAAATAAATATAAAGAGAGAGGTCAGTATGAAAAGACAGAGAATATGAGGAAAGTGCTGCAGAGTGTATACAGTGAATTAAGGAGCATTAACAGATGTGAGCAAACAATATGAACAGATTTAAGAAGTATAAACAGAGAGGACATAAAATGCAAATAGAAAACAAATATGAAGAAACAGTGGAAAATATAAACACAGAAAGAAGGAATATAGGACAAAAGGCAATATAAAAAAACTCAGTAGTAAGAGGACACATTGAGAAGTAAGAAAAGAGAGAGGAGAATATGAGAACAGGGGACAGTATAACAACAGGGGGTAAAATGAGGAGAGGAATGTCACAATGAGAAAACACGACAATATTAGAAGAGAGTGCAAAGTATAAGAAAAGACAGAAGAAATGTGAGAACAGACACAAGAGTGTTAGAAGAAAAAGAAAATAATGAGAAAACAATAGGGAGTACCTGCAAAGAACAGCAAGAATAAGAAGAAACATAGAATATAACAACAGAAGAGGCGAAGAAATGTAAAAAGACACAGAAACAAAAATATGGAGAAAAGACAAATATAAAGGAAGACTGACTGTATAAGCAGAGAGGGAGTACTAGGAGAAGACAGTAACAACTATGACGACAGTAGTGAATATTGGAAAGGGGCGACCAATCGGTCCCCCCGAACGTATGGTGGAGTACCACGATCCCCCCGGGAAGCAATCTTGGGCGGGAGGTGGGTCTCGGCTGGTATGCCCGAAGCGGCGTAGCCGGGGCGCGCCTTTTTCCCGCCCTAGAGTGGGCTGGCCTAGACACCAACGCGGCCGGCCACGCCCTCGGAGGCAGGCGGGGGCGGGTTCACGCCCACCCTGAAGACGGATAAAAGGAGCGGAAGCCAAGAAAGCATCCTCTTGTTCCTGTGCTCTGAAGCTGCACCTCCCCGCTGCACGTGAGCTCGAGATGGAACGAAGAGCAATTTTGAGCGTTGTAATCTCTCTTTTTGTCTTATAGATATCCCGTCTGAGAATGCCCAAGAAGGTCGGAAAGCGGGTCGGTACCGAGGAGATGCTCCGCATACTTATGAAGGAGATAGCCGATCTGAAAAGAAAGGTGGAGGCTAAGGACGGGGAGGGAGGACCGAAACGGCCTTTACAAGGAACAATCCCCGGTGGAAAGAGCAAGAGGCCCAGAAGGGGAGCACTTGGGGGGGAGACCCCGGTTCCCGAAGCGCCACGAGAGGAGCCAACCCCGGCGCCAAAGGAGGGGAATCCAATCCCTGTGGTAGTCACCCCTGCAAACAGGGAGGATATGCCCCCCGAATTAGCGGCGCAATTGGCAGCGTGGTTGGGTAACGATAGCGAGGGCGCCACGGCTGACGACGCCCGGGCAGTGATGAGGCAACTGCGGGAATCTAGGGAGGCTGCGAAGACTCCATCTCTTGTTCCCCCGCAGGTCCCGGCGGTGGGGAGTACAGCGGGCCCGAGTTCGGCGACAAGCGGGGGGTCTACTTCAGGTAAGCGGCCATTGCCGATTGCGGGGGGGGACTCTGCACCTTCTCGAAAGGAGAAGATTACCCAGCACGTCCCACTAGAAGTCAAGGAATTGATTTGGGCGGATAAATATGTTAACATGTTTTCATTGCTTACCGACCATTAGGAGATCGAGCATGTAAGGAGTCAAAAGGAGCTCATGCATCCGAGTGTTTGGTGCGCAAAAATGGCCGCCTTTAAGGTGGACGAGACCATTGGTACTTGGGGCAGAGCATGGGGAATTTTTACTTCCATCATGGGGGAGCGCAGACCTGAGTTGTTGACCGAGTTACCCATTTATCAGTCACGTATTATGGAGTATTCTGTGGCATATGGGGGCAATCAATGGTTCTGCTATGATAATCTGTTTAGAAAAGCTAAAGAACACAACCCGTTGTTGTCTTGGGATTGTTACGACTCTGTGTCTTGGCAAAAAATGGAGAGTACAGGGATGTTGAAGGTACCATTAGTGGGGAGTAACGGGGGGGAATCCTCCCGCCAAAACTCTGGGTCGCCCTTTCGGACGGGTACAGGTAACGAGTTCCACACGAAGCCAAATGGCAACACAGGTAAAAGGGGGACCTGTTGGAATTTTAACAGGGGCAAATGTACCAGGCCCCAGGGGTCATGCAAATTTAGACATGAGTGTGGGGGGTGCGGGCAGCCATCCCATCCTGAGTCCATGTGCAGAGCCAAAACGGGTGATAACGGTGGTAAGGGAGGCGCCAAACAGGTCTAATATAGTCCGAGGGGCGCCTTTACCGACTCCGATTGATACCATGGCGATGATTCCTTGGCTCAGCGAATACCCAGATCATGCCTCCGCTGGGGTGTTACGGAACGGGTTTTCATATGGTTTCCGCATCCCAGTGGGGGATTTTCAGGGGGTACCGGACTGTAAGAATCAATTGTCGGTCTTACAGCACACGGCAGTGGTGCAGGTGAAGATTGGGAAAGAGGTGGCTCGAGGTCGTGTCGCCGGTCCATTCGATTTGCCACCAGTTGCTAATTTCGTGTGTTCTCCTCTAGGGGTGGTTCCCAAGAAGGACCCGGGTGAGTTTCGGCTGATACATAATTTGTCAGCCCCACATGGTCTTTCCGTGAATGACGCGATAGACCCGGAAGTATGTTCGGTGCGGTACGCATCTTTCGATGAGGCCGTAGCCATGTTGAATCGCCTGGGGCCCGGGACGCTGATGGCCAAATCGGACATCGAGTCAGCGTTCCGGTTGCTCCCGGTACACCCAGACGATCAGCGTCTCCTTGGTTTTCAGTTTCAGGGTCGCTATTACATTGATAAATGTATGCCAATGGGATGCTCGATTTCATGTGCTTATTTTGAGAAATTCAGTTGTTTTCTGCAGTGGGTTTTCACAAGAAAGACAGGTTTTCAACATGTTATGCACTATCTCGATGACTTTTTGTTTCTGGGGGCAGCCGGGGATTCTGAGTGTGGACAGGCCTTACATGAATTTTGTGTCCTAATGAATCAATTCGGTGTGCCATTGGCGCCAGGTAAGACGGTGGGTCCCTCGACCTTGATTGAGTTTCTGGGGATCGAGCTCGACTCGGTGGAGGGTGGTTTTCGTTTACCTAAAGAAAAAGTGTTAAAATTCAGGTTATCCCTTGAGACATGTATTCGTGCAACGAAAGTGAACTTGCATCAATTGCAACAGGTGGTTGGTCAGTTGAATTTTGCCCTAAGAGTAATGCCGATGGCACGCCCCTTTTCCCGCTCGATTGCACAGTCCATGGTCGGCTTGAGGGAAGGACATCACCGTACGAGACTCTCGGCAGAGGTTCGCCAGGACATGCGCATTTGGATTGCATTCCTGGCGGATTTCAATGGTCGAATTGTCTGGAATAAACCGGCAGTGTCTTCCGAGGAGCTGGGGCTGTGGACAGACTCGGCGGGGAGTGTGGGTTTTGGCGCCATATTGGGTACACAATGGTCGGCTCAGAGATGGCCGTCATGTTGGCATGAGTGCGGGTTGACGAGTAACATTGCTTTTCTCGAACTATTCCCTATTCTGGTAGCCTTGAAAACATGGCCAGAAGGGTTTAGGGATCACTCTGTGGTGTTCTGGTCGGATAACATGACCGTGGTTGAGTGTATCAATAGCCAGGCAGCACGTTGCAAATTGATTCTGAGGCTGCTCAAAGAAATTGTGTTGCTGTGCATGCAACTGAATGTACTGTTTAGGGCGCGACACGTGCCGGGGGTAATGAACCAAGCGGCTGATGCGCTTTCTCGTTTCCGTATGCAGGCCTTCTGGGGTTTTCTGCCCACAGCGGACCCGGTGGCGGCACCCTTTCCCGAAGCTCTCTGGTCTCTCGGTGCCCCGAACTACAAAACCTCGTGGGAGAGAGTTTAGCACCCCGGACGAGGAAGGCAGATGAAGGGGCGTTCCGTTCCTATTGGGCCTTTTTGGGTATTGCCGGGAGGGAGCTTTGGGGTCTGGAAGAATGTGTAGTGAGATTCCTGCTCTCTTTACGTCACGCAGGCAAGTCAGTAGCTACGGCCCAGAGACATCGGGCCGCCATTTCCTTCATGGCAAGGGCTCATGGGGTCCAGGACCCGACAGCATCTTTCGTTGTGCAAAAAGCGCTACGTGGGTGGCAACGCCTTGAGGGTCGCAGAGTAGACGATAGGCACCCGATAGGTCTGGATAGGTTGGCCCTGTTATTATCCGTGCTACCGGTAACATGTTCATCCCAGTACGAAGCAGTGTTGTTCCGAGCCGCATTTGCATTAGCATTCCATGGGGCTATGCGGGTAAGCGAATTAGTGACAAGGAACAAGCAGGATACGATGGGGGGACTGTGCCGGGAACACATTCAGGTCAGGGAGGAGGCAATGACGGTCTCGTTTGTCAGGTCCAAATCCGATCAGGATGCGATCGGGGACTGTGTAATCATCCAGAGGATCCCCGGGTCTGCCATGTGCCCTGTGGGGTGCGTAGAGGAATATTTAGCACAGAGGGTGGCAGCATGGGGGGGGACCTTGTTAAGACACGCTGACGCCACCCCACTGACGAGGTTTCAGTTTCAGCGGGTGCTTGCGATGTCGATTTCTGCCGCGGGCTTGAACCCCGGCAACTTTGGGACCCATTCCTTTCGGATAGGGGCTGCCACAGAAGCTACAGCCAGGGGTCTGAACGTTGAACAAATAAAACGTGTGGGGCGTTGGTCCTCGAACTGTTATAAGAGGTATGTGCGATTGCACATGTTGTGAAGCTGTTATGATGTACTCACGCTTCTTGTTTTTGTTTGGTTTTCAGTTGCGCAAGCCTACGAGGCGGGGCGGACTGTCCAGTCGACCCGACACCAGGGGGCCAGCGGTCAGACATTGCCGGCTGTGAAAAAGGAGGTGTGGGTCGTGGGCCACTCATACGTGAGGCGTGCCGCGGACGTATTCAAAGCAGGTGACATGATTCACGTGGCTGGGGAATACGGGTACAGTGTGTCCTTCTACGGAAGGGGCGGGCTCTGTATTGACCAGTTTCGCTCATTTTTTGAGGGTTTGTTAGGGCGGACAAGGTCACCGCCGTCTGTAGTCATAGTACATCTTGGGGGCAATGATTTGGTGGCCACTGGTAGACGACTTCTTCTTGAGGCGATGCTTTCCACGGTAAGTTGGTTGGCGAGAAGAGTTCCAGGGTGCACAATTGCATGGTCCCATATGATCCCACGGAAAGTGTGGCGGGGGGCTATTTCTGTTTCTGCGCTGAATCATTCAGTAAGGAAAATTAATAATAAAATGAGTAGATTGTTTCGTTCAAGTACACTGCATTCTGTTTCGCATGGTTGTATTAAAGGGGACAGTATGTATCTGGGGGACGGGGTTCATTTGTCCCGGGTGGGGAACGAATTACTCATAGGAGACTTCATAGCATGGTTAAGGAGTTTACAGCATGACCTTTAGGTAGGAGTGTTGTGGGGGGTCCGGATAGCCGGTCAACTATCCGGCCTGTGGCGGTAAGGTCATGATCGGTGAGCAGTAATTGGAAGATCCCTATGAGGGGGCGTCACCCATTACGGATGGGAGCGCGCGGGGGAGGTGGCCAATTGGCCCCTCAACGGGGAGGCGGTCCTGTCTAAGGAGAGGCCGCCGGAAGGAAAGGAAAGGTGGTCAAGGCCCCTTCCTGGATAGGAGGGGCTACGGCCCCTCCTGGGTAATTTCCCGGGGCCAGGACATCTGCGACGGCAGATGGGTAAGTTGTGTGGGGTGCGGGAGGGGGTTTACGCTACCTTTTAGACACCTCACACGAGCCCTCGAACGACCGTTAAATGGCGTCGAGTTTATTGGGGCCCCCGTCAAGTACAAAGGGAAATTGGTAGATGCACTTGAGGTACGTCCCGGTGCGGTCGCCCCTCTCACAAGTGAGGGGGGTATTTCTGGTTTAGGGATCTGACACCGGTTACGACCTTGCCGTTGGCCCTTAACGTTAGGATGTACAATTTCAAGTCAAATGTTTGTAGGATGTTAGATCGGCTAGGAGAACCTTTGTATTAGAGATCTGTTAAGGTTAGCCAACATCGTAATGTGGAAATGAAATTGTACATTATATGAAACTGTTATTTTAATGTTTTCTTTTGTTTCATATTTTAATAAATACGGCCGGGAGGGTGACTCCCTTCCCGCCTTCCAAAAGTTCAAGAACTGTTTCCGGTTTCCCAATTCTTGGGGATTGTGTTGAGAGGGGGTGGCGGGTATCTCGGCCATATGGAAAGGGGCGACCAATCGGTCCCCCCGAACGTATGGTGGAGTACCACGATCCCCCCGGGAAGCCATCTTGGGCGGGAGGCGGGTCTCGGCTGGTATGCCCGAAGCGGCGTAGCCGGGGCGCGCCTTTTTCCCGCCCTAGAGTGGGCTGGCCTAGACACCAACGCGGCCGGCCACGCCCTCGGATGCAGGCGGGGGCGGGTTCACGCCCACCCTGAAGACGGATAAAAGGAGCGGAAGCCAAGAAAGCATCCTCTTGTTCCTGTGCTCTGAAGCTGCACCTCCCCGCTGCACGTGAGCTCGAGACGGAACGAAGAGCAATTTTGACCCACCCACCAGCCCCTGAGGACAGCAATTCGTGGGAAATACAGTTGATATAGTATCTTTGGTTTTATCTGTTTTCTTACAGGTTGTGATGATCGTCGTGAAATTTCTTAACGATGCAATAAAGATTGGTTATTTTCAGTATATTTTGCAAATAAAGTAATTTTGAACAAGGATTGATCAGCATTTTCGACTAATAATAAATGTTGTTTTGCTTTGTAAATCTTAGTAAATTAGGTAGAACTGTCGTATTTATTTTGGTCGGGCGGTAAGGTCATGATCGGTGAGCAGTAATTGGAAGATCCCTATGAGGGGGCGTCACCCATTACGGATGGGAGCGCGCGGGGGAGGTGGCCAATTGGCCCCTCAATGGGGAGGCGGTCCTGTCTAAGGAGAGGCCGCCGGAAGGAAAGGAAAGGTGGTCAAGGCCCCTTCCTGGATAGGAGGGGCTACGGCCCCTCCTGGGTAATTTCCCGGGGCCAGGACATCTGCGACGGCAGATGGGTAAGTTGTGTGGGGTGCGGGAGGGGGTTTACGCTACCTTTTAGACACCTCACACGAGCCCTCGAACGACCGTTAAATGGCGTCGAGTTTATTGGGGCCCCCGTCAAGTACAAAGGGAAATTGGTAGATGCACTTGAGGTACGTCCCGGTGCGGTCGCCCCTCTCACAAGTGAGGGGGGTATTTCTGGTTTAGGGATCTGACACCGGTTACGACCTTGCCGTTGGCCCTTAACGTTAGGATGTACAATTTCAAGTCAAATGTTTGTAGGATGTTAGATCGGCTAGGAGAACCTTTGTATTAGAGATCTGTTAAGGTTAGCCAACATCGTAATGTGGAAATGAAATTGTACATTATATGAAACTGTTATTTTAATGTTTTCTTTTGTTTCATATTTTAATAAATACGGCCGGGAAGGGTGACTCCCTTCCCGCCTTCCAAAAGTTCAAGAACTGTTTCCGGTTTCCCAATTCTTGGGGATTGTGTTGAGAGGGGGTGGCGGGTATCTCGGCCATATAAGAAAAGAGACAATATAAACAGTAGCACAAATATGCAAAAATAGGCCCAAGTATAAAAAAAGGATAAAAAGAGAGCAGAATATAAGAAAAAGAAGATAGTATAATGAGAGAGGAAGGACTAAGACAAGAGAGGAGGAAGTATGACAAGACAGTGTAGAAAATATGCAAAAAGGGCAAATATAGGGGCATATCATCAAGCCTGGGTGATACAATTATCGCAACTTTATCATCAGGAAACTGCCGCTAAAGTGGCGATAATGGGCTTGATAATATGCTCTATGAAATTTCAATCGAAGCTTATGTTGGATGTGAAGAACATATAACATCAGCTTCGATTAGATGTAGCACGCCCTGCATCGCAAAATGCCATGCAAGGCACAGAACAAAATTCATTTTATTAATTTAATTCTTTACTTACCTGTAATCATCCAGATTCCGTTGCTTATCACCCCCACCCTTCCCCTCCCACGCCTCGCCTGTCTCACCACCACTCCCTCGACGGACCACATCTGGGCTTGATAATATGCCCTTGTTAATTCCTATAGAAGCCCATGTTAACCCCAGAACATGGGATTCTATGGGAATTAACAAGGGCGTATTATCAAGCCCATTATCGCCATTTTATCTGCAGCTTCCTGCAGATAAAACGGAGATAATTTTAACACCGGTCCTTGATAATATGCCCATCAGTGCCATATTATCACTAAAAGGCGATACATTATTGCCGCTTTTATCGGCAGGAAACTGCTGCAAAAGCGGCAAGAATGGCCTTGATAATATATCCTTGTGAATTCCCATAGATGCCTAGATCAAGACCACAACCTAGGCTTCTATGGGAATTCACAAGGACATATTATGAAGCCCACTATCACTGCTTTACAGGCAGTTTCCTGCCGATAAAAGTGGCGATAATGTATCGCCCTTTATTGAAAGAATGGCCCATAATCCCTTAATGTACACAGACACACAAACTGATATTAAACAAAAAAACATAACAGCATGAATTATAGCAAATTTACTACTATAAAAGGTTTAACAACGAACAAATATAGGGGCATATCATCAAGACAGGAGATAACATTATCGCCGCTTTATCAGCAGTTTTCTGCTGATAAAGCGGCGATAATTTTATCTCCAGTCTTGATGTACCCCATAATTCCTTAATGTACAAAGATGCACCGCACACATTCCCATACAATTTATCAACTCACCTTTCAAATTGATTTGTAGATTAAGAAGAATACCAGTCACACAGTGGATATTCTTATACAGAATTTCTCTAGTTCAGTCTTTCCAGCAGAACCGTGAAATGGAACATATTCTCTCTCATTTTACACATACATACATATAAATAACCTATTAAAATCCTTTACACATTAATTAAAAACTAAACACACATTTCTATTGGTTTAACATTCCAAACCTTTCCAACTGACTTAACTTTCCACCCTACCCCCAACAAATCATGCAAAAGTCAACTGTTAACAGAGGTCAAAAGTTCATTACTGTATAAAACAATGCACCTCAACAAATTTACACTATGCATAAGCACTTACTTATAAGTACCAATAAAGCGAAAAGCTCTCATTACAACCAACCAAGATATAAACACATATACTTCATAGATATCTGTAAAATATGTATTTTTAATTGATTTTTCATGCTCATTTACGCCTATGGAACAACTTTCAGAATTCCCACTGTGCGCGCACACTAAATATACAGTAAAAAAAATAATAATAGCCTTTATCACTAATTTTCTATAATTCCCAAGGACCCCACCCCCCGGGGCTCAAATCTAACGTTGCCAACCGTGGGAACAACCCCAAGGCCTCCACGATCCCAGCCCGCTCCCCACTTCCTGCGGGAGCTGGCATTGGTATTCCTCACAGAGAGAACCTTACATGCTTCCATTCTAATTTCAAACATGATTTCAACAGTTTGTTATACATTTTATAAAATAATATACTACTGCACGCTAAAGCAGAAAAGTCAGAACAATTAGGATAGAATAGAAGATAAAAAAATATATACTTCTACACTCAACCAAATCGTAAGCAGAGTACACAGTTTAATTTAAAAACACCCTACCACAACTAGTTTTTGAAATGCATTGTACAATAAAATGCGTCACAAAATAGGCTACATACATGGTGACTCTATAACGTCACATTGAAAAAAGAAGGCCACTTTTACGCTACCAAGAAAACACAATAAATGTACAAGGCCCAAACTTCCATTGTAGTGATTTCTTAGTTGCAGGTCTAGTTGTCAGATCGACACACGCAGTCCCTCATGGCTGGTATACACCCATACCACACCCATTCAGCGCATCCGTCACTACACACGTGACCCTATCTATGAAAAAGACGGAGTGCAAGTGTTGTACGCCATTTTAGAGTTGTTCCCAAAGCACCGAACAAGGGCCCAACTACTTCATTCCTGGCCTCTTTGGCCACTGAGTTAGTTGTGCCCGAAGCACTGAGTGGGTCAAGAACCTGCGATGATGATGATGATGGGAGCACGAGTATGTCGTTAGCCATAGAGATATCAAGACTCGGCACCATATATGAGACTTCTTTGTTGTAGATCGTGACTACATCATGAAGAAACTTTCGTTTCCCCAAAAGGTGAGCAGTGACACTTGAGTACGCATCAGAAGGAGTCAAAGGGTTGTAGCTGACTACACACAAAAATGAGACTTAATATTTTAGACAAACACACTCCAATATAATGTATACATTTACATGTATAATTTTTTTTGCAATAGCACTAACATTTTTATCATCGCTGAATATATTCACAATACAAACAGGGACATATTATCAAGAACCGATGTTAAAATTATCGGCGTTTCATCGGCAGGAAACTGCTGATAAAACTTCGATAATCGGCTTGATAATTCACCCTTGTTAATTCCCATAGAAGCCCATGTTAACACCAGAACATGGGCACTATGGGAATTAACAAGGGCAAATTATCAAGCCCATTATCCCCGTTTTATCAGCAGTTTCCTGCCGATAAAACGGCAATAATTTTATCACCGGTCCTTGATAATATGCTCCCTGGTACGTACAAATATGAAACAATGAAGGTCTATAAAACCGGGATATTATCTAACTCCAAATTAATATACCAACAATCATCAATCATAACACCTTTCTTTTAAATCCTTTTAGATGTACAACTTCAGGATGGATCATGTAACAATGACGACGGCAATAGCACAAGTTGAGCAAAGAAGCTTGTTTCTGAAACAACAACTTATCTGTAAAAGGAGACAATCTATAGTATGCAGCAGGCGCGCAAAACACACATTGGGCTAACGGGGCTTTAGCTAGGATGACATACCTTCCTGCACCCACACACAGTCGCACCCGAGTACGTCATAGGTCTTTTAAAGACATTTTTCATGTTAATGAGGCTTCGATGATCGCCACCGCTTACAGCCCCTGCAGCTCCACTCTTCTTTTTGTTTCAACTTAAGCCCCCCCCGAAAATGTTGATTGTGGTCGCGCCTCTGGCTTCACATACACCCCCCCTGTCGTGTGTGTGTGTCTCCCACATTTTAAAGTCCTTTTTTCTCTTTCTCGTTCTTACTCTCTCTCACATTGTTTCTCTTCCTTTTTTAAAGTTTTCGACTATACTATCTACACTCTGCTATATCAACCTTATCTGAATTCAAGCAGTTAACTATCTTAATTAAAGTGAATAATTCTTCCACACGTACAGCACCATCTTTTAATCACCCCGATGGCACTAGGTGACAAAGAATTGAGGGCCATATTATCAAGCAATAGCCATACATTATCGCCGCTTTTATCGTCAGGAAACTGCAGCTAAAGCGGCTATAATGGACTTGATATTATGCCCTTGTGAATTCCCATAGCAGCCCAGGTTCTTGTGCTAACCTGGGCTGCAATGGGAATTCACAAGGGCATATCACCAAGCCCATTATCGCCTCTTTACCGACAGTTTCCTCCCGATAAAAGAGGCGATAATGTATCACCCTTGCTTGATAATATGTCCCTATCTTTCCGAAACAACAACAAATTATTTGTGAAAGGAAAGACAAGGTAGTCTGCAGCAGCTTCACAGTGTAGAAATGTATAATTACCTCCGACAAGTGACAACAGATAGGATAGAACAGTCCGACAAACAAATCTACAAGCTTATTACGCCACTTTTCTGTCACTTTTAACATGGAGAAAGTGACGTCAGTAGCTTGTAAATCTGCTTCTGACTTTTCAAGAAAAACTCTCAACTCCAAACTCTGCGACTCAATGGGCTGCAACGGTCTAAGTAGAGAATATTAAGAACCCACATTAAAATTCACTCTTGACATTAGTTTCGCAACTCAGTTTACGATGATTAGTCAATATGGCCTGGATACCCGTCACCCCCTCCCAACACAATCCCCAAGAATGGGAAGATGGATACAGTTCTTGAGCTTTTGGAAGGCGGGAGGGAGTTACCCTCCCGGCCGTATTTATTAAAATATGAAACAAAATCAAAACATTAAAATAACAGTTTCATATCATGTACAATTTCATTTATACATTTCGATGTTTATTGGCTAACCTTAACATGTCTCTAATACAAAGGTTCTCCTAGCCGATTCTAAAACATCCTGAAAATGCATTTCTCAAAATTCAAATTGTACATCCTAACATTACGGGCCAACGGCAAGGTCGTAACCGGTGTCAGATCCCTAATACCAGACTCCCCCCTTACTTGTAAGGGGCGGGCGCACAGAGGACTGTACCTCTGTGCCAACTTCCAATTTCCCTTGTCTTAACGGGGGCCCATACTTACTCGACGCCATCTTGGTGGTCGTCCGAGGACTCGTGTGAGGTGTCTAGAAGGTAGCGTAGACCCCCCTCCCACCCCACACTGCTTACCACATCCGCCGTCGCAGATATCCTGGCCCCGGTAAATTCCAAGGAGGGGACCCGTAGCCCCTCCTCCCCAGGGAGGGGTCTTGACCGCCTTCCCTTCCGGCGGTCCCATCCTTAGAAGAGTACCGCCTCCCCGTGTGAGAGGCCAATGGCCGCCTCCCCCCGGGCGCTCCCATCCATAATGGGTGGCGCCCCCACCTCTAGGGATCTTCCAATTACTGCTCACCGATCATGACCTTACCGCCCGACCAAAAATAAATACGACATTGTTTAATCTAATAAGAACGACATATAAAGTTATACCAGCATTTCAAGTATAAACTTATCACTACAATACACCACATTTATCACAACTGCGATACTCGCCTGAGTTCATGCTAAAAGGCAACCATTTTATTGCATATCAAAACATCCAACTTTATTGAAACAACCTGAAAAAGAGACATCACACTTGTTAGCAACCACCTGAAAAGAGATCATATCGTCATAACACGACTTTATTGCAATACCCAACGCTGTCATCAGGGGCTGGTGGGTGGGTCAAAAATGGCTCTTGTTCCGTCAAGGGCTCACGTGCAACGAGGAGGTGCAGCTTCCAAGCACGGGAACAAGAGGATGATTCCTTGGATTGCTGCTCCATTTATTCTTCTCCGGGAGGGCGTGGACCCTCCTCCGACCGCCTACAGGGCGTGGCCAACGGTGTAGGTGTCTAGGACAACCCCTCTTGGGCGGGAAAAGGCGCGCCCCGGCTACGCCGCTTCGGGCATACCAGCCGTGACACGCCCCCCGCCCAAAATGGCTTCCCGGGGGGATCGGGGCACCCGACCATACGTTCGGGGGGACCGAGTGGTCGCCCCTTTCCAAATGCCCTTTTGTTTCCTTCACCAAACATCCTTCAGAAGCAATCACGGCCTATCGAGCAGCAGCAATGGAATTCTCTGCAACGTATTGAATATACTTTGATGTATAGAAGAAGGGTTCAAGTCAAGTTGTGAAGTCCGATGGCCGCACTGTTTATACAAGGTAAGCACAGCAGCCTACATATACAATACCTTAATAGCAATGCATTAGAAATAAGTCGCAATATTTACAATCCCGTTGTGCCACTTTTGCGTCAGTAACGCAGTAGGCACTTCCTTATAGACACCATTTGAACGCTGCACTATAACAACTGAAATGTACCAGGCACACTGCACTCGTAAAACCGTAGTGTTATCTTTATTTGTGAAAGGAGAGAATGTGTAGTGTGCAGCAGCTTCTCTCTGTAAAACCTATAATTACCTCCGAGCAGTGACAACAGATAGGTTACAACAGTCTGGCAAACAGATCTACAACCTTATTATGCCACTTTTGAGTCACTTTTAACATGGGTAAAGTGATGCAAGGAGCTTGTAAATCTACCTCTCACTTTTCAAGAAAAAATGTCAACTCCAGACTGTGAGACAGTTTTAATGTTCTTTTCTCTCTCTTTCTCTTGCTCACTCTCTGTGACATAATTTATCTTTCTCTCTTAAACTTATAGACACTGCTGTCAACTTGCACATGTAGAAGAACAGCCCAACTCAAGTTATGAATTCAACTGGCCGAAGCGTTTGGCCGCAGTGTTTATACAACAGTAAGCACAGAGGCCTAAATCTACAAAGCCTTCATTGCAAACCATTTGAAACAAGTCTGCATCTTTACAATACCGTTGTGCCACTTTTGCGTCAGTAACACAGTTGGCACTTCCATATAGACACCACTTGAACACGACACTATAACAAGTGAAATTTACCAGGCACACTGCACACGTAAAACCGTAGTGTTACCTTTATTTATAAAAGCAGAGAATGCGTAGTGTGCAGCAGCTTCTCTGTCTAAAATGAAAATTTTCCTCCAAACAGTTACAACAGTTAGGTTACAACAGTCTGACAAACAGATCTACAAACTTATTACGCCACTTTTCTTTCACTTTTAACATGGGGAAAGTGATGCAAGGAGCTTGTAAATCTACGTCTGACTTTTTGAAAAAAAATGTAAACTCCAGACTCTGCGAGACCGTTTTAATGTTGTTTTCTCTCTTTCTCTCTCTCACTCTCTGTGACATCATTTCTCTTTCTCTCTTAAACTTATAGACACTGCTGTCTGCTTGGACGTGTAGAAGAATTGTCAAAAACAAGTTGTGAATTCAACTGGCCGAAGTGTTTGGCCGCAGTGTTTCTACAACGGTAAGCACAGAGGCCTAGATCTACAAAGCCTTCATTGCAATGCATTAGAAATAAGTCTGCATCTTTACAATCCCATTGTGCCACTTTTCTGTCAGTAACGCAGTAGGTACTTCCATATAGACACCACTTAAAGTCGGCATTATAACAGAAGTGAATTGTACCAGGCACACAGCACACGTAAAACCGTAGAGTTACCTTGACTTGTAATGCTTCACCTCATTTACTCACATCTACATAATTCTAAACTCTAATTTTCTTTTTTGTTTTGCAGATTACCAAACGGACATCTTTTGGAGTCCATTTCACAATTTGTTTATAATAGTGTTCTTTTTTAAAGTTAATTTTCTAGTTGCTTCTAATAAAGTTATAATTAAGTTTTGTTTACAGTTATTGTTTTATTAAAAGTTAATTAAAAAACGACATACTTCTTTTATTTTGTGTGGGGGGCGGTATGACGGTCCGCAATTAAAATAATGTTGAAATACTATAGAAAGATGTTCAAGAGTAGGATTGAAAACTACTGAGTTATATTTCCTCTGGATAGACTACAACTTACAAAAGAAATCAAAATAATACATAACAATGTATACCACATTTAAAAACCTCATGCCACATTTTCCCAGTGCAAAACTTACCCCACTACAAAATTAAATGTGTGGACCTCAATCACGCCCCTCAAACCAAGGAAACAATCACCCCACAAAGATTTCTATATTGTATGAGGAGCTGCATGGCCCTCCGCCTACTGCCCTGAAGTCCACGACGCCCAGACCCGGTTACTGCAGTGTCCTGGGGGAAAACAGCCATTACAATGCAATCATAAGCACGTGTGATCGTTACCACGAAGCCATTAGCATGCATATAGCTTTACCACGCATGTCTCTACCACGCATGCTTTTAAAACTACTATGCATTTACCACGCATGATAAACACATAATCTTAATAATGTCTTTGTGTCGACGGACATGCGTTCTATTGGCTGTGGCTTATGTCCTTCAAATGCGTTTTTATGTATACGTGTGACCAAGTTTGATAACATCAGAGGCCAAGGACAAACACTGTGGTGTATGTGGCAGAAAATCTCATTGATCACAGAGAAAATAGGAGGACGGTAAAATGAAAGTAACAGATAAAATAAAAAGAACGGAGGAAAACTACTAAAATGGTGGTGGATGGAGTATAACATCAGAGGCGAAGGACAAACACTGTGGTGTCTGTTGCAGAAAATCTCATCGATCACAGAGATAATAGGAGGACAGTAAAATTAAAGTAACATATATAATAAAAAGAATGGAGGAAAACTAGTAAAATGGGGGTGGACGGAGAATAACATCAGAGGCGAAGGACAAACTCTGTGGTGTCTGTGGCAGGAAATCTCATTGATCACAGAGAAAATAGGGGGAGGGTAAAATGAAAGTAACAGATATAATAAAAATAACGGTGGAAAACTACTAAAATGGCAGTGGACAGAGTACTTAATCAACGTTTGGCACCTCAGCACTATGTTTCAAATAAATATAGATAAAGAATGATTATTAATATATTGTAAAAATACAGCAGCGGATGACACAAACGACCCGGAAAAAGAAATCAGTAAATGTAATACCTGAAATAAAGAAAGGTTTGCTTGTTGAACTTGAAGAAAAAGAAAAAACGTGGGCTTCGAAATGAGGCTGCGCATGCGTAGAGAGTACATATGCTGCACAAAAAAACAAACAGAAAGTTTTACATACTATCATAGAAATATACCTCTTTTTTTGACCAGTCTAGGTGCATATTATCAAGGACCAGTGTTAAAATTATCGCTGTTTTATCGTCAGGAAACTGCCAATAAAAAGTGCCCAATCCCCCCCACACTGCCCCGGGGACCGCTGCCCTCCGGGGCAAAGCAACACAGCCCCCTGGCGCATACTGGAGGCTCCTGGTGGGCTAGTTGACCCCCAGGGACCCCCAGTATGCAAGGGGATTAGTCCCCCCTCTGCAAACGCAACAGGGGGCTGAGTTGCAAAGAGGTGTAACAAGGCGCATAGCCTCATTTCACCTCTGTGCAATGCAGCCCCCTGGCGCATACTGGAGGTTCCAGGTGGGCTAGTTTGCCCCCAGGGGCCCCCAGTATGCAAGGGGAATTAGTTCCCCCTCTTCAAACATGCACGGGGGCTGCGTTGCAGAGAGGTGTAAAAAAGGGTGTGGCCTCATTATACCTCTCTGCAATGCACCCCTCTGGCGCATACTGCAGGTTCAAGGTGGGCTAGTTGGCCCCCACTGACCCCCAGTATGCAAGGGGAATTAGTTCCCCCTCTGCAAACTCGCCCGGGGCTGCGTTGTAAAAAAGGATGTGGCCTCCTTATACCTCTCTGCAATACAGTCCTCTGGCGCATACTGGAGATTCCTGGTGGGCTTGAAATTCACTGAAAAAACCATAGGTTTCAGGCCTTATATAGTTAGGAATTAGCATTTAAAAATCCTTGCAAATTCACTGAAAAAAACGTAGGTTTCAGGCCTTATATAATTAGGAATTAGCATTTAAAAAAACCTTTGAAATTCACTGAAAAACCCATCGGTTTCAGGCTTTATATATTTAGGAATTAGCATTTAAAAAACCTTTAAAATTCACTCAAAAAACTATATGTTTTAGGGGTGTTAGCTGGACATTTCACTTATACAAAACCATTGAAATTGCTCCTATATAGTTAGTTCTTTACGATTTGGAAGTGATTACCCTCGTGGTTTCTTTATGTTTTGTAATTATTGCCACAGTAAAAGAGCCATTTTCAATGTCCGAAATTGGCAAATTTATTACGAGTTGCAAAAGTTAAAAAACACGTTTTGGCGTTGCCGCCTTCATCAGTGTCGAAGGCGCCTTCTGGTGTGCTCTTGATTAAATTTGTTCTTCTGTGCACAAGGACACGAGCGTTGGGAAAAAAAAAATATATATATATGTATTCCACCAATCCCGCTTCTGCTACAAACGGGCTGACACATGCTCAGGTACGATAGAGAAAAGCTTTATTTTCACCATCTGGGCACATCTTGCTTTGATGACAATTAGCCACTGCTGTAACACCTGCCAGGCGCGTTTCAGCTTGTTTGCCTTCCTCAATGCCAGCTCTGTGTGACAGAGAAAGGCGGATAGGGATTTTAAAGTTAACCCATCAACTCCCATTGGAGGCACCTCATAACCGTAAACAGAGGACTGCGGGTTGCAGATAGTACTCACTCCGCCTGTTGTTTTATGTCCCCTTCAATTCACGCCATGTAAAATCACTGTATATCGGAGGATGTTGGCCAATACATGCCGCAACTGAGGAAAACACATTCCAAATTCGCGGATATAGTTCAGTGACTGCGTACCCAGCCCAAAATAATGCTCTGACTCCATAAGCTGTCAAGCTGCATTCTCCCCACTGCGGACAACAGACAGTGATTTGGCTTTCCTCCAATCATCCTTTCAGCAGGCAATCTGCTGCTCTTTACCCAGTGTACCAACACAAGTGCTGCTGCTGGGGGGGCGCTGCGATGCATACCCTTATACGCTCACTCCAATGTTTGTCGGCCATTCACAGAGCACCAGACCAAGAGGCATGTCAGTCTTCAAGCACCAACTGCTTGACACATACTCCACCAACCCAGCTTCTGCTACAAACGGGCTGACACATGCTCAGGTATGGTTGAGAAAAGCTTTATTTTCACCAGCCGGGCACATCTTGCTTTGATGACGATTCGCCACTGCTGTAACACCTGGCAGACGCGTTTCGGCTTGTTTGCCTTACTCAATGCCAGCTCTGTGTGACAGAGAAACGTGGACAGGGATTTTAAAGTTCACGCATCAACTCCCATTGTCGCCAGTAGGTAGTTATAGATAGGACCTATTTTCCATAGGAAATCTGCTACATTCTATTTGGAATAACTTTGGCACCAGTAGACAAATCTTTGCGACATTTTCAAAACTTATGGCCAGCTCAGGGCCGCTCCTATCCTTAAAGACTTGGGGTGATTCATCAAGCGGAGGCCGAGAAAACAGGGGGGTCCCCATGCAATTTTCCATAGGAACCTTTAATCGCAGCTACAACCCGAACTGCTGAATGGAATGAACCAAATTTGGCAAAGAGGTAGTCCTTGGTTCACACTCGTGCCTTTTGGTTACATGGTGTAAATCTGTTCAGTACTTTTTTAGATATTAAAGGAAAAAATACATATATATCTTAGCGGGGACTAACGATCGTGAGATCTTATTGCCTGTCAGCACTTCATCCAAGAAGTGTTGGCAGCCATCTTGGGACCAATATACATGATAGCACCTCATTAAAAAGCATTGCTGTTAATAGAAGGTTTTAAGACTTTAGTTACATTATAAATCATTTGTTGATGGTACCATACTCATTTTAGAAATTGTGGTGTGTTCTAAGGTGATTTTTACCAAGTGAAAAAGCCTTCTACTGGGATATCATGAATATATTTTCTCATGCTTTTCCCACAGAGGTTTGGAAGGTGATCTATAAGCTAAACTGAGAGCATATTTTCTTTAAATTCACATTATCGTTCTCAGTCATGTGAGAATGAAGTCCGACATTCTTAGTAAAACATATACATCCAACAAGGGCAGAGACTGTCAATTGATTCCTTTGTGTTCTACGGCAGCTTCCCAGAGTGTTCTAAAGAACAACTAGAGTGCTAACAGCCTTACTTATGACAAAAGTATAGCACACCTGAAGCTATCTTGATTGGAATAAAGTGGTTACTCTTAAAACATTTAACTTGAAAAGGAACAAAATGAGGGGGTTCATTTTGCCATGGAAAGTATGATTAGTGCTGCAGAAAGAAAAATTAGGGCTCATTTTTAGTGACTTCTCAAATCTTCTTCTATTTAATTAAAAGAAATTCTGACATGCAGATTGAAACTGTACTTTCAATACCAGCGGCAGACTTCCCTGGTGAGCGGTAGCTGTACTACAGTGATCTAATGAGCAACTAGACTCCTAACATTCAAAATTGATGGCAAATTTGTGACACATTTGAATGCCTTCTTGATGGAACCAAAGTAAAACACTGAAAGTGTTTCCTACTGAGGAGACTGTAGTAATAAATGAGGAAATAGGAAACTTTATAACAAATACGTCTCCCAAGATGGCCGCCAGAGACAAAAGAGCCCAAATGCAGCACACATATCACCCAGATGTAGCCCAAGTATAGCCCAATGACAGAATATCCCAGAGTGTTCTAAAGAACAACTAGAACAGTCTTACTTATGTCAAAGGTATGGGACACTTGAAGCCATCTTGATTGGAATAAAGTGATAACACTTACAACATTTAATTTGCAAAGGAACAAAATGAGGGGCTTCATTTTGCCATATTAGGGCACATTTTGACTTCTCAAATTATCTTCTATTTCATAAAAAAATTCTAACATGCACTTTGAATACCAGCAGCAGACTTCCCTGGTGAGCAGTAGCTTTACTACAGTGATCTAATGAGCAACTAGGGTGCTAACATTCAGAATTTATGGCAAATGTGTGACACATCTGAATACCCTCTTGATGGAACCAACGTAAACAAGCACTGTTAATGCATTAGGTCTCGCTGTGATTTAAGTTAAAGCAACTCTTTGTAATTAGGTGTCTTTTAGCTTTGCTTTTATTAGTGTTTTTCATATTTTCATGTAAATAACAAGCATACGTAAACATATATGTATATGTATATGTATATGTATGCATGCAATTATGCAGTTATATTGCAGTGACTTTTCAGAGGCTACAGGGGCACGAGAGACCACAAAGCTGTGATGTAGTCACCCCACACAGTGATTGCTCCTGAAATACTGCCTGTACCTGGCTAAAATGATGGCTGCAACAAACACTCCTGCGCCTCGCCTGACCTTATCTCCCTCCTCCCCCTACCCCCTACCCCTCTCTGCTCTACTCTTCTCCACTTTTCTACTACTGACCTTTGCCCTCACCTGTCCTGGCCCTTAGTCCCCACACTGTTTATCTGTGAATTTTCCCTCGTCAATTGAGTTCCAGATATTTTGTCTGATGCCCGATGGAGCTACCTGGTTTACCTATAGGAGAGACAGGCCGGGGATTCCCTCCTTGGACTTCACCTACCCAGTCGGTCTTTAGACAGACTTCCTTTCGTCTCTCCTGTCGTCTCTTCCGTATCCTCCCTCTATTTATGTCTCTCCTCTCCTCTCTCATTGTATTGAGACTGAACTATTTTGTCTGATGCCCGAAGGAGCTACCTGGTTTAGCTATAGGGGAGATGGGCTGTGGATTCCTTCCTTGGTCATCACCTACCCAGACGGTCTTTAGACAGACTTCCTTTCATCTCTCCTTGTTGTCTCTTCCCTTATCCTCCCTGACTCACCTCCCCTGCCCCCTCCACTACTTCTCTCTCTCCTTTCTCTCCTCTCCTAATTGTATTGCCTATTTATTGATGTATTGTGTAATTGTTGATCTTTTTCTGTTACATTGTTGATTCTCATGTAAAGCGCTCTGATACCTTCCGGTCTAGCCAGCGCTATATAAAACTCTTTAAATTAATAAATAAAAATAAATACGTATTTATATAGATATTTAGATTATGTATGTTTATATATGTATGTATATATATACACATACATATATATAAATTCATATATATGCATATACATGTGCATATGTGTGCGTGTAGAGAGAGGAACAGAGACTAGAGATGTAGAGGGAGAGGTGAAGAGGTAGAGGGGTAGAGGTAGAGAGAAAGAGGTGGAGAATTGTTGCTCACTGGATAGAGGAGGCAGACCTGGAAGCAGAGGTCAGCCCGGGACCAGGGTTCAATTCCCGGCTCGGCGGGGTCTTGAGTCCTAAAATTTCCATGGACTCGACAATTCTCGCTCCGGTGCCTACTCGATTCACGGGTTCACACTCTGCGACTCTGGGCAATAGCTTGCTTAATCTCCACAATGGCCCCTCGCGGCGGGATGCCTGGCTTTCACCTTGCGGATAACCTGCCGGGGTTATCTCACAGGGGAATACCAGGACGGGTTCCCTAAGCAAGCGCTTAGAAACCGCTTGGTGATTTGCGCTATATAAATTCCTGTACATTCACATTTACATTTACAAGAGGTAGAGAGGTAGAGAGGTGAAGAGGTAGAGAGTAGCAGAGAGTGAGTAGCAGAGAGTGAGTAGTAGAGAGTGAGTAGTAGAGTGTGTAGTAGAGAGTAGCAAAGATCGAGTAGTAAAGAGTAGTAGTGAGTAGCAGAGAGAACGTAGTGGAGAGTAGTGGAGAGAGAGTAGTAGAGAGTGAGTAGTAGAGAGTAGTAGAGTGAGTAGTAGAGAGTAGTAGAGAGTAGTAGAGTAGTAGAGAGTGAGTAGTAGAGAGTAGTAGAGAATAAGTAGTAGAGTGTGAGTAGTGGAGAGAGAGTAGTAGAGAGTGAGCACTTGAGAGTAGTAGAGTGAGTAGTAGAGAGAGTAGTAGAGAGTGAGTACTAGAGAGTAGTAGAGAGTGAGTAGTAGAGAGCGAGTAGTAGAGAGTAGGAGAGTAGTAGATAGTCAGTAGTAGAGAGTGAGTAGTAGAGAAAAGTGGAGTAGTAGAGAGTGAGTAGTAGAGAGTGAGTAGTAGAGAGTAGTAGAGACTGAGTAGTAGAGTGAGTAGTAGGGAGTAGTAGAGAGTGAGTAGTAGATTCAATTACTAGAGAGTCTGTAGAAGAGAGTGAGTAGTAGAGAGTAGTAGAGAGTGAGTAGTAGAAAGAGTAGTAGAGAGCGAATTGTAGAGAGAGTCGTAGAGAGTAGTAGTGTAGTAGAGAGTGAGTAGTAGAGAGTGAGTAGTAGAGTGAGTAGTAGAGAGTAGTAGAGAGTGAGTAGTGGAGAGCGAGTAGTAGAGAGTAGTAGAGTGAGTAGTAGAGAGTGAGTAGTAGAGTGAGTAGCAGCGAGTGAGTAGTAGAGAGAGGAGTAGAGAGTGAGTAGTAGAGAGTGAGTAGTAGAGAGCGAGTAGTAGAGAGTGAGTAGTGGAGAGTGAGTAGTAGAGAGTAGTAGAGAGCGAGTAGTAGAGAGCGAGTAGTAGAGAGTGAGTAGTAGAGAGTGGTTACTAGAGAATGAGTAGTAGATAGAGAGAGTAGTAGAGAGAGAGTAGTAGAGCAGTAGAGAGTGAGTGGTAGAGAGTAGTAGACAGTAGTAATGTGAGTAGTAGAGAGTCAGTAGTAGAGAGTAGTAATAGAGAGTAGTACTTCTAGAGAGTGAGTGGTAGAGAGTAGTAGCAAGTGAGTAGTAGAGAGTGAGTAGTAGAGAGTGAGTAGTAGGGAGAGAGTAGTAGAGAGAGAGTAGTAGAGAGTGAGTTGTAGAGAGTGAGTGGTAGAGAGTAGTAGAGAATGTAGTAGAGTGAGTAGCAGAGAGTGAGTAGTAGAGAGAGGAGTAGAGAGTGAGTAGTAGAGAGTGAGTAGTAGAGAGCGAGTAGTAGAGAGTGAGTAGTGGAGAGTGAGTAGTAGAGAGTAGTAGAGAGCGAGTATTAGAGAGCGAGTAGTAGAGAGTGAGTAGTAGAGAGTGTTTAGTAGAGAATGAGTAGTAGAGAGTGAGTTGTAGAGAGTGAGTGGTAGAGAGTAGTAGAGAATGTAGTAGAGTGAGTAGCAGAGAGTGAGTAGTAGAGAGAGGAGTAGAGAGTGAGTAGTAGAGAGTGAGTAGTAGAGAGCGAGTAGTAGAGAGTGAGTAGTGGAGAGTGAGTAGTAGAGAGTAGTAGAGAGTGAGTAGTAGGGAGAGAGTAGTAGAGAGTGAGTAATAGAGAGTAAATAGGAGACAGAAGTAGAGCGTCAGTAGTAGAGAGATAGTCTTAAAGAGTAGTAGAGAAGTAGAGAGTGAGTAGTCGAGAATGAGTAGTTGAGAGTAGTAGAGTAGTAGAGAGTGAGTAGTAGAGAGTGAGTAGTAGAGAAGAGTAGAGAGTGAGTAGTAGAGTAGTAGAGAGTAGTCAGTCAGTGTCAGTCAGCGTCAGTCAGTGTCAGTCAGTGACAGTCAGTGTCAGTCAGTCAATGTCCATCAGTGTCAGTGTCAGTCAGTTAGTGTCAGTCAGTCAGTGTCAGTCAATCAGTGTCAGTCAGTGTCAGTCAATTAGTGTCAGTCAGTCAGTGTCAGTCAGTCAGTCAGTGTCAGTCAGTCAGTGTCAGTCAATGAGTATCAGTCAGTGTCAGTCAGTGTCAGTCAGTGTCCGTCAGTGTCAGTCAATCAATGTCAGTCAGTGTCAATCAGTCAGTTGTAGTCAATCTAGCGCAGCTCTGCTGACCTGGTTCTCTTTCTCTAAAGCAGCTCTTCTGACCTGGTTCTCTGGCTCTAAAGCAGCTCTACTGACCTGGTTTATCTGGCTCCACAGCAGCTCTGCTGACCTAGTTCTCTGCCTCTAGAACAGCTCTGATGACCTGGTTCTCTGGCTCCAAAGCAGCTCTACTGATCTGGTTCTCTGGCTCTAAAGCAGTTCTGCTGGTCTGGGTCTCTCCCTCTAAAGCAGCTCTGCTGAACTGGTTTCTCTGGCTCTACAGCAGCTCGGCTGACCTGGTTCCCGGCATCTAGAGCAGCTCTGCTGACCTGGGTCTCTGGTTCTAAAGCAGCTCAGCTGATCTGCTTCTTAGGCTCTAGAGCAGCTCTGCTGACCTGGTTCTCTGGCTCTACAACAGCTCTGCTGGCCTGGTTCTCTGGCTCTAAAGCATCTCTGCTTACCTGGTTTCTCTGGCTTTACAGCAGCTCTGCTGACCTGGTTCCATGGCTCTAAAACAGCTCTGCTGACCTGGTTCTCTGGCTCTACAGCAGCTCTACTGACCTGGGTCTCTGGCTCTACAACATTTCTGCTGACCTGGTTCTCTGGCTCTAAAGCAATTCTGCTGACCTGTTTAAAGGCTCTAAAGAAGCTCTGTCCACTCCTACAATCATCCTGGCAGAAGCATGTCCTTATCTAATCACTCCGCTGAAATGTAAGCGCTTATAAACCTATCCTGCTGTAAACTACTAGCACTGGTTCAGTCAAATGTGCACAATGTATGCAGTCCCTTAACCCCTTGCAATCTACTGAGTCAGTCCTCCAAAAGTCCAGGTAATAGTCATGCTTGTCTGGAATCACACTGTGAGTCTGTGTCCACTCCTACAATCATCCTGACGGAAGTATGTCCTTATCTAATCACTCTGCTGAAACATAAGTCTTTATAAACATATCCTGCTGTCAACTACTAACACTCTAGGAACCTATTCACTGTCTATGCACTTGCAGAATGATTCAGGCATTGAGACAAGCAGTGGTAAGTCAAATGCGCACAATGTAGCGGTCCCTCAACCCCTTGCAGACTACTGTGTCAGTCCTGCAAAAGTCAAGGTAATAGTCATGCTTCTCTGGAATCACACTCTGAGTCTGTGTCCACTCCTACAATCATCCCGACAGAAGCATGTCCTTATCTAATCACTCTGCTGAAACAAAGTGCTTATAAACATATCCTGCTGTCAACTACGAGCACTTTAGGAACCTAGTCACTGTGTGTGCACTTGCAGAATGACTCAAGCATTGAGACAATACCTAAGCACTCATAAATTAACTGAGCACTCTGTTTGCAGCACTGTCATCATTCTAGTTACTGGTGATGTTCTCATAGAATGACCTAGGCACCAACACAAGTACACGTACAATATTCTGTGCACAATCCCTACAAAACTCTAAGCTGATACATACTATTGGTACACTCCACTAAATACTGAATAAGTACTCATGCAGCCTAGGATGCCTCCTATCAGTCTCATGCAATTCGTCAATCGGCCATCCAGCACTTTGTTCTTATTTTATCACTCTGCCAATACCTAAGCACTTATGGGGCAGCTGCTCCACCAGTTTGTCACTTTTTGTAATGTAGTGAAGGTGCGGGGGACTCCTCCATATTTACAAGGAGAGGAAAAACCACCCTGCGTGGCTATTCCTCTCCTTGAAAATGCGACCCATTCAAACGTAGCACTTTGCGTTGAAGGGGCATTCCATGGGTGTTGCTGTTTCTGTTCCGACACAACACCCATGGAATAACAACTCAAGACTTACGAGAAAGTGAAAACCTGTAGATATGTGTGAATGGTGCGCCACCCTAGAGGTGATGTAGCGAGGTACAACAAGGAGAAAGATTTTCATATCTTCTTGTGTTTTCCTCTTTCAATGCATGCTGCATTCCACAACACACATTGAAGGAGGAAAATGTCTTTAGTTATTGTTTTTGTGCAGGATGTAGTCCCATCCTGCACAAAAACAATCTCTCCATGACACAGATATCCTTGCACCATGGTGCAAGGGTGCCTGCATCACTGCATGGCTGCAGTTTGTGTGCTAGTGCAGAGGGAGCACAAAATTGTGACATATTCATGTAAATATGTCACATCCCTGTGCTTCAGAAGTGCCACAGCGCGGTGCAGCTATATCTATATAAACCGCTTTTCGAATACACAGCGTTTATGAGGGTTTTTCAACAGATCTCCTGGCAACGTGGTTACAAGTGTCCTATCTACCTTTGATTAACTGCAGCTATATCTGCCCCTATAAATTCACCATACAGTACTAATGCATTCTTTCAGTCAGGCTCTACACATACATTCAACCAAACTTTCAGACATTACCATGCAGTTATAGTTCTTTTTTAAACCAGATAAGGTAGTTCTGAACTTATTTCTTTCTTCTGTTTTTTGTTTTCAATAATTTTTTTGGTAGTTTTTAACAATTTTGTACTTTTTGGGTGTTTTTTTGAAAATTGAACAAAAAAAGAACTAAGTAAACATTTAGCTTTTGGAATTTAACATCATTCCAAAAATAAAAAAAATAAAAACAATTTGCATTTGTGGTTCCGTTGAGCTGCACAAATAGCATCTACTGACTGTTCACCATAACAGATGATGGTCTAGTACTTAGTGCAGTGCTGCTGCAGAAAAGCAAATTCTGGGCGAATGTCTACAGGTGGTGCTGAAGTGGATGCTTTGGAGGTGCTAGCAATGCCTGGTGGTGGATTTTTTGCTGCACGCCTCATATCTTCACGTGCCAGATTCTTGGGTTGAATGATCTGCAGATGTTTATACATACTCGATGTTCCACAGGAGTATTTCTTGTCACTGCCTCGCGACAGGACCCTGGCACACAGCAAGCATGTGACTTTTCTTGCGTTGACTTTTTTTTCTCCGGTAGGAAAGGTGAAAAATTTCCATACCACTGATTCCGACCTCTGCTTGGGTGGATCTTCCTCCAAAATATCTTCATTTGAAGAATGATGAGGAGCTTGCTAACCAGATGCCATTTCTCCTATGCAATTATTTTAAAACACCCAAAAAATTCCAAAACCAGCTCTGGAAGAAGAAGAGATGTCTCTCATCAACTGCTCCAAACAGTAATAATTAAAATGGGTGGGGTCCTTCAATAGTTACAGTGGGAAATGTTATGAACCAATCAAATCTTTTTTTTAGGCCACATGGGATCTGCGCACCGTGCGCTCACAAAGTGCGCACCCGACGAGACTTCGTTTATTACAAGTAGAAATATATTATTTTTATGAATACCTTAGATAATCTTTTGCCCTAATATGTACATTAAAGATACGTACATATCATTTTAGAACATAATACATTTCACAGAATTCTTGCACCCAGCACGGTCGAGCACGTATATAACGTCATGTGGGGCCTGCCACCTCGTAAGAGTCGCATACGGTAATACGCATGTGTCGTGAATGCACGGGAGCAGAAGTCGTGGACTGGTTGCATACCGGTCGTGCACCCCACGTAACATTGTACATATATGACATAACTGAAAAAAACACGCACTCAGCGCTCACCATATGCAGATCCTTCATGACTTTTCCAAAATGGCAGCTAGAATACGCGGACCTGCTGCAGTAGGTACGCTTTGGGTGTGCAACTCCCAAAAACATTTTGAAATTTTTTTTTAAAAGAAAATTATATAAATATTTTAAAATACAAAATAAACGAATAAAAAATATTTCAGTTTTAAATGTATAAATTTTTTTTTTGCATTTTTCAGAAAAATATATAATGTTGTTCAATAAATAAAATATTTATAAATAAACAGTTAAAAAACTGTTGAAATTCAGTACACAAAAATAGGTAAAACCACTATTGCACTTAAAAATTAGCATTTGAAAAACCTTTGAAATTCACTGAAAAAATCATAGGTTTCAGAGACGTTATAGTTAGAAAGTAGCATTTAAAAAACCCTTTAAAGTCACAAAACAAAAGATAAGTTTCAGAGACGTTATAGTTTGGAATCAGCATTTAAAAAACCTTTGAAATTCACTGAAAAACCCATAGGTTTCATGTGTGTTATAGTTAGCTGAACATTTCACTTGTTGTCAGAACCCCAACATAGGGTCTAATAACTTGTGGTACTGACTTGCCCTGGTTGTGCCAAGATTCACAAAGTTATGGCACTTGGACAGAACGGGTTCGGCATAGGAGAACTAAGATGGCCGCCATTTTTGAGAGACAGGTTGGCGGTCTGGTCTCTTTGCCGCAGCTGCAGAGAAATCTATGTGTAGCGCAAGCGGGACAGGAAACGCGCACTTCACCAGAGATTTCAGCCGACGTAGAAGCCTAAGATTGGAGTTCCTTTGTTAAAGTTTAAAATCTAGTCACAAAGGTTTATATCCGACGCTGTTGGGTATCTAAGAGAATATTTGAGAGGTTTGTGAGGAAATACTCGGCGCATTCAGTCAAGCGCGAGTTCCAGTTCACAGTGTTTGCCGTGAGAGCAGAGTCAAGAGCTCCTGAGAGGAGATACGAATTTCGAGCAGCAAGGGAGCTGAATTAAGATTGAAAGCTAAGTGACATAAAACAAATGTTGTAAAGGTCATAGAGTTGTACTTACCTGAGTTTGGAGAAACCATTGGTCTTCAGTTTGAGCCTAAAACGAATGAGAGAATTCAAGGTTTAATTGAGAAGATAATGGAAGCTAAGAATGTGTAAAGACTCAAATGTAAATATGTTAATACTCACCAGAGACTGCTATAAATGTGAAGCAACTTCTAAATTCTAAAATGTGACAAAACACAGGATTGAGGAGTTGAAGACACATAACAGATAGCGGACAATATAAGCAGAAGAAGTAGAAAAGGATACATATTAACAAGAACTCATAAAATTAGTAAAATAAGTGAGTATATCTATATTGGTAATAATAAAAAGACAAGGAGTAGACAAACAGTCAGAGAAATAACTATCGTACATCTTTCCATACAGTAACAACTAATGAGCGAGACAAAGAATTTCATAGAGAAAAGGCAGAAGAGCAGCTAGAGTCCTGAAGAGTGTGGGTAGGAGAGATTTAAGAGATTAAGTGAGGCTAGACTAAGAAAGAGAAGGATAGGTTTTAACGGTATATTACTTCCTTAGGTTCCATAGAAGAGAAATCAGACGTCAGCAAGTAGCCGACGAAGGAGCCAGCTCAGGACCAGTCTCTTCTTTGTTTATTATTTTATCCAATTCCCCCCGTTCCCCTGGGTAATGTCTGGAGGTTCTTACTAGACCTGTGAGCATTGCTTAGAGGGATTAGGGACCTAGCATCTCTGTTCCTGTGCAAGTACTGGTAAGCCTATTTGAGCTTGATAGAATTGAAGTCTGACAGAGTGAAGTGCCCAAGTTGCCTTAGCACCTGAACAGAGATTGCGAAGGGAATTGATATGCAAACCTTAGGAACTGTCTTAGACATTATACAGAAGGAACTGGGTGCAGTCAGAGAAGAGAATTGTAACCTTAGACAAGAAGTAGTTAATTCTAGAAAAGAAACTGCAGAATTAGAGCAAAAACTGAGGCTATCTAGTAGTCTGGAGAGGGAAGTGAAGAATCCGGTATTAGAAGCTACTAATAGGTCAACCACTCAAGTGATCCATTCGCTATCTCCTGTCATACCTTTAGCCGCTCCAGAAAGACTTAATGGGGATCCACAAAAGGCGCAAATATTCTTCACACAATGCTCCTTACACTTTATGTGCCGCCCTTCGATTTTCCCTGATGCGCAGTCCAAAGTGGCCTTCATACTGTCTTATTTAAGTGGTGATGCAGCATCATGGTCAATGCCCCTAGTCTCCCGGAATGATCCTCTGTTAAAGAATTTTGAAGAATTTAAACAGGAATTCCTTTGGATATTTGATCGGCGGAGAATATCTCAAGTAGTAGATAACGATTTACTTGATTTACGGCAAGGGAATCAAGATTTAAATGCTTACTTGGCCCAGTTTAGCAAGGTGGTGGTGGAGACAGACTGGCCTGAAGGCAAGAGAGCGGCCGTGTTTTATCGTGGGTTGAGAGATGAATTAAAGGATGTGTTGGCACAAATTACAAATCGACCTATCGAGATTTCAGCGCTTATAGACTTGGTCTTGGAAATCGATTTCTGCCAGGGAGAAAGGAGAGGTGAAAAGAAAAAAGACCTTAGAACAATAGCTCCAAGGTTTGACAGAGCTCGATCTGACAGCAATAGAAGTTCAGAGACGCAACAAGGAACTGAGCCTATGCAGATTGGAACTATAAGAGGGCCTCTATCCGAGAAAGCAATTTGTGTATGTACTGTGGATCTGGTGGGTATTTTGTTAGGAATTGTCCGAAGAAACCTAAAACAGTCTTCAAGCCGAAGGAAAACTAATGGCACCACCTGTGGGGGGGAGTTGAACAGGTGGGTGCGATTCAAGAAACGACTCCAGAGGAACATCGAGTAGCGAATACATTGCAATCCGCGGCTCCACATTTAAATTTGTCCATGGAAGTGAGATTTCGGCAAACGACCTTAACAGAGGTTTCAGTCATGATAGATTCAGGAGCTACGGGGAATTTCTGTGACTTAAGATTTGCTGCAAAGGTAGGCATACAAGCAATTAAGAAGATTAAGAGTGAGCCCGTCTGGGCAGTAGATGGAACAAATCTTTCGTCAGGTCCAATCGTGAGCCACACTGAACCAATTCAATTGATTTCAAATGACGGGCATGAGGAAAAGATTCAGTTTAATTTAATTGACGCTCCTCAGTTTCAGCTGATTCTAGGTCTTCCATGGCTCACCAAACACAATTCCACTATCAATTGGAGTTCCAGGACCATCGTAATGGATTCGAGTTACTGCCATGAGAACTGTTTTGGTAATAAAGAGAAAAACCTAGTGGTCAATCTGGCTTTTTCCCTGTGTACAACAGGATATTCCATGAGTGTAATCAATGTCCAGGAAATACCGAAGAGTATAGAGAATTTGAGGATTTGTTTAACGAAGTGGAAGCTGAACAACTTCCTCCTCATCGAGAGTATGACTGCAAAATAGACTTGGAACCAGGTTCTAATTTACCATTCAGCCGTGTTCATGCACTAACAGAACAAGAGCATCATCATTTGAAGGAGTATTTGGATAAATACTTGGCCAATGGTTTCATTTGGCCCTCTCAGTCTCCCTTATCATCTCCTTTATTTTTCGTACCCAAGAAGGAAGGGGATTTGCGAACATGCATCGATTACAGAGCAATAAACAAGATTACAATGAAGAATCGGTATCCTTTACCCTTAATCTTGGTACTCCTGGATCAGGTGAAGGGAGCTCAAATCTACCCGAAATTAGACCTAAGAGGTGCATATCACTTAGTTCGAATACGTGAAGGTGATGAGTGGAAGACGGCATTCCGGACTAGGTTTGGGCTTTTTGAATATCAAGTTATGCCCTACGGATTATGCAATGCCCCAGCTGCCTTCCGGCATTTCATCAATGACATCATGAAGGAATTTCTATACCAGTGCGCGATTGTATATATTGATGATATTCTGATCTATTCTTCTGATGTAACAAAACACCAAGAGCAAGTGAGGGGAGTGTTGAGGAAGCTGCGGGAAAACACGTTTTTCATAAAATTGGAGAAGTGTGCCTTCAATGTTTCCCAGGTGGATTTCTTGGGTTTTGTTCTTTCTCTCTCTGGAATACTTATGGACCAACGAAAGATTGAAGCAGTTACGAAGTGGGGAGCTCTTGCCAGTGTGAAGGAAGTCCAAAGCTTCATCGGGTTCGCCAACTTCTATCGAAGGTTCATTAGTGAATTCTCCAGAAAAGATCTCCATCTCACAAAATTACTGAAGAAAGGAGTCAAATTTGAATGGTCAAAAGATTCTGAGAAGGCCTTTCAATCTTTGAAAGAAGATTTTACCTCTGCACCCATTCTGGTACATGCGGATCCATCTGAGCCTTTTTATGTTGAAAGGGATGCTTCGGATCAAGCTGTGGGTGGAGTATTATCCCAGCGACACAAAACCACTGGTCAATTGCATCCAGTCGCTTACAGATCCAGAAAGCTGACTCCGGCCGAAATAAATTTCACCATCAAGGAGAAAGAACTACTAGCTATTAAAGACGCCTTTAAGAAGTGGCGGCATTACCCGATGGGGGCCCAGCATCATGTGACAGTGTTTACCGACCATCGCAATCTAAAATTCTTGAAAACTGCCAGAACGCTCACACCAAGACAATTGAGGTGGTCCTTGTACTTTGCGGATTACGATTTCGTAATCACTTATCGTCCTGGAGCTCAAAATGGAAAAGCTGATGCGCTATCCAGAATCGGCACAGTGTCTCAGAAAACTCTTACAGAGAATCAACCTATCATTCCAAACGCAAAGATAATTGGAGTCACTACTTCCATCAATCTGGAAACGAAGCAAGATTGGGTTAAGGAAGACGCTAACAGAAAAATCATTCGACAATTACCATACTTCAAAGACACCTTGTATATTCCCACTACAGAATTACAGCACCAAGTAATGCGCGAGTGCCATGATGACAGGTTAGCCGGGCATAAGGGAGAAGCCAAGACTGAGGAGTTGATTAAAAGACACTATTGGTGGCCGAAGATGACCTCAGATATTGAGAAGTATGTTAAGTCCTGTGAGATTTGCGCTCAGGGGAAGTCGGAACGGCAGGCTCCAAAGGGTCTATTGCAGCCCTTGCCCACACCACCTTATCCTTGGCACACAGTCACACTCGATTTCATCACAGATTTACCAAATAGTCAGGGTTTCAATACAATTCTAGTAGTAGTAGATGCCTTTTCTAAGATGGCCGATTTTACAGCATTAAAAGGGGTTCCTTCCGCTAAACAACTAGCCGACCAATTCAGCTCCTAGGTAGTTAAGATACATGGAATTCCTAAAATAGTGATCTCAGACAGAGGGTCCCAAGTTGTATCTCATTTCTGGAGGGCGTTTATGGAAGGTTTAGGAACTGAAGTTAGATTCTCCACCAGTTACCACCTGGAGACCGATGGGCAAACAGAAAGGGTAAACCAAGAACTAGAACAATATCTACGACTGTTTCTTTTGGACGGCAGAATTCGCCTACAATAATGCAAGGAATAGTTCTACTGGCTACTCTCCCTTTTACCTAAATTATGGCAGACACCCAAACTCGACTATCAGACAAACTGAGATAACTGTCCCAGCGGTCAAGGAGGTAGTTTCGCATTTATAACAAATCGAGCAAAAGGCTATAGACAATCTAAAAGTAGCTAAAGAAAAATATAAGAGTTATGCTGATGGAAAAAGACGAGAAGGTCCCTCTTTAGCAAATGGGGATCGAGTTTGGTTGAGCACAAGAAACCTAAGATTAAAGGGAAACAGGAAGTTTCAACCCCGATTTATAGGTCCTTATCAAGTTGAAGAAAGAATCAATCAGGTTACCTATACATTGTAGCTACCACCTAGATTAAAGATTCACCCAGTTTTTCATGTTTCGTTGTTAAAGAAAGCTTCCACAGATCTGAGAACTCAAGCACCTCCAAAACCAATCCAGTTAGAAACAGGAACGGAGTTCGAAGTAAAAGAAATTTTATGTTCCAATAAATCTAAAGGAAGACTGTACGATCTAATAGACTGGAAAGGTTATGGTCCTGAGGAACCGTCTTGGGAACTGGATACAGATGTTCATGCTCCCAGGTTAATTAATTCTTTTCACCAACGGTTCCCTACAAAACCCAGAGCGGGGGAATCTACCTTGTTGGGGGGGGTACTGTCAGAACCCCTACACAGGGTCTAATAACTTGTGGTACTGACTTGCCCTGGTTGTGCCAAGATTCACAAAGTTATGGCACTTGGACAGAGCCGGTTCGGCACAGGAGAACTAAGATGGCCGCCATTTTCCAGTTGGTGGCCTAGTCTCTTCGCCGCAGCTGCAGAGAAATCAAGGTGTAGCGCGAGCACGACAGGAAGCGCGCACTTCACCAGAGATTTCAGCCGACGTAAAAGCCTAAGATTGGAGTTCCTAGTTAAGTTTAAAATCTAGTCACAAAGGTTTATATCCGACGCTGTTGGGTTTCTAAGAGAATATTTGAGAGGTTCGTGAGGAAATACTCTGCGCATTCAGTCAAGCGTGAGTTCCAGTTCACAGTGTTTGTCGTCAGAGCAGAGTCAAGAGCTCCTGAGAGGAGATCCGAATTTCGAGCAGCAAGAGAGCTGAATTAAGATTGAAAGCTAAGTGAAATAAAACAAATGTTGTAAAGGTCATGGAGTTATACTTACCTGAGTTTGGAGAAACCATTAGTCTTCAGTTTGAGCCTAAAACAAATGAGAGAATTCAAGGTTTAATTGAGAAGATAATGGAAGCTAAGAATGTGTAAATACTCAAATGTAAATATGTTAATACTCACCAGAGACTGCTAGAAATGTGAAGCAACTTCTAAATTCTAAAATGAGACAAAACACAGGATTAAGGAGTTGAAGACACAGAACAGATAGCGGAAAATTAAAGAAGAAGTAGCAAAGGATACATATTAAAAAGAACTCATAAAATGAGGGAAGTGAGTGAGTATATCTATATTCGTAATAATAAAAAGACAAGGAGTAGACAGACAGTCAGAGAGATAGCTATCTTACATCTTTCCATACAGTAACAACTAATGAGCGAGAGAAGAATTTCATAGAGACCAGGCAGAAGAGCAGCTAGAGTCCTGAAGAGTGTGGGTAGGTGAGATTTAAGAGATTAAGTGAGGCTATATTAAGAAAGAGAAGAATAGGTTTTAACGGTGTATTACTTCCTTAGGTTCCATAGAAGAGAAAGAAGACATCAGCATGTAGCCGACGAAGGAGCCAGCTCAGGACCAGTCTCATCTTTGTTTATTATTTTATCCAATTCCCCCGTTCCCCTAGGTAATGTCCGGAGGTTCTTACTAGACCTGTGAGCATTGCTTAGAGGGATTAGGGACCTAGCATCTCTGTTCCTGTGCAAGTACTGGTAAGCCTATTTGAGCTAGAATTGAAGTCTGACACTTGAACAAAACCATAGAAATTCCTTCATTATAATTAGTTGTGCTAACTATAACTTGCACACCTGCAATGCACTGCTGATGATGTCACATATTACATCATTCACGACATGGTCGGTGACATCACTGATGACATCTCAAATGACATCACTGATGACATCATCCATGTGACAATCGGATACACCTCATCGGACACTAGTATAACCTTTCACTCACTGTAAAATACAAAGTACCATATTTGAAAACATTGACACACACATACCAGTTACTACATACGCACCCACTGATTCCTAAGTCTACACACTCAACTGTCCATTCACCCACAGAATCACTTATACATGCAGTCATTGATGAATGGCACCATTATCAAGTGTACTCATACACCTATATAGACATAGACACATCAGCAGTCATCCTAGTCAGTTATGCAGTGATGCTACTCACTCATGAAAAGAATCAATCACACTTACATTTACTCACCTACACAGTTAAACACACAACACCTGATTTATACATACACATAGTAAATCATAGTTACTATGTTAAAAAATACTATTACTATTATACACTCATTCACACAGTCACTCTCACAATCACTGACTCTTACATATACTTATTTATATTCACCAACTCAAATATACAATGCCTTTTATTTTTCTACTTTATTGGAGATGTACCATTGACACATATATTCACTTACCAACACACACATAAACACATTCATATACCCAAACAACTGTTTCCATAAAGACTCCTAAACCCATATGCCTAGACAATCAACCATCCACACATCTATGCATAGAGTTACAACTCCCCAACCCAACCACAGATACACTCAGTCTCCCTTACAAATACTCAGCCAACTAATCAATAACTAATATAGACACTCATGTAGTTAGTGACCAATTGATGCAGCAGGTTATACAACAACAGAGACAGTGATACACACATTCACATTGTTTGGTTACTAACCCATATATTTAGCGAGACACATTTAATTACTCACTTAAACAAACAGTCAGACAGCTACTAAATCCTTCATCCAGACAGTTATATATCCACTCAATCTTCAAACAGATTGGTATATATATATATATTTAAATTTCAAACAAAACCACATTCACTGGTTGATGTCATCAGTGATGTCAATCGAGATGGCATCAGTCATGTCATCAGTCATGTCACTAACCATGTCATGAATGATATAATATGTTACATCATCAGCAGTGCATTGCGGGCGCACAAGTTATAGCTAGCACAACTAACTATAATGGAGGAATTTCTATGGTTTTGTACGAGTGAAATGTCCAGCTAACTATAACACTCATGAAACCTATGTTTTTTTTAGTGAATTTCAAAGTTTTTTTAAATGCTAATTCCTAACTATAACGTCTCTGAAACCTATGTTTTTTTCAGTGAATATATATACATGCCAAGGTGTATTGAAGAATGAGTGGGTATATAAGTGTCTGGATGGAGGATTTAGTAGGTGCGTGATTGACTGTATAAGTGAGTTATTCAATGTGTCTTACTGAATGCATGGGTTAGTGACTAAACAGTGTGAATGTCTGTATCTGTCTGTTGTGTAAGCTGCTGCATATGTTGCAGCAGCTACATGAGTGTCTATATGGGTTATTGATTGGTTGCCTAAGTATTTGTATGGGAGACTGAGTGTGTGTGTGGGTGGAGGTGTGTGACTGTGCATAGATGTGTCAGTGGTTGATTCACTGGCTGTATTGGTTCAGGAGTGCATGTGGAAACAGCTGTATGCGTAGGTGAGTGTGTGTTTGGGTGTGTTGGTGAGTGAATGAATGTCTCAGTGGTACATGCCCAAGTAACTTCATATGTAAAAGGCAGTGTATGTGAGAGTTGGAGTATATAAATGACTATATTTGAGAGTCAGTGATTGTGAGAGTGGCTGTATGGATGAGTGTGTACTTGTATCAGTGAATGAATAAGAGTAAGTATGCTTCCTATCTGTATGAATAAGTAAGTTGGTGTGTGTATAACTGTATAGGTAAGTAAACGGGAGTGTGATTGATTCCTTACATGACTGTATAGGTGTGTGAGTAACTCCATGGATGAGTGGCGGTGTTTGATTGTCTGTATAGGTGTATGAGTGCATATGATTGAGTTCGATTGATGAGTGACTATATGTATGAGTGATTGTACTGGTGAATGAGTGGATGTGTGTGTAGACTTAGGAATCAATGAGTGCATATATAGTAACTGGTATTGGTGTGCCGATGGTTTCGAAAATGGTAGTCTGTATTTTACAGTGGGTATATCAAAGGTTGTTTTAGATTGTAAGGTGGGGATCAGATTTTCACGTGGATGATGTCATCAGTGATGTCATTTGAGATGTAATCAGTGATGTCATCAGTGATGTCACTGACCACGTCATGAATGATGTCATATGTGAAGTCAGCAGTGCATTGCGGGGCGCAAGTTATAGTTAGCTGTATAAAATATAACGGTGCAATTTCTATGGTTTTATAAGAGTGAAATGTCCAACTAATTATAACACCCTGAAACCTATGTTTTTTTCAGTGAATTTCTAAGGTTTTTTAAATGCTAATCTCTAACTATAACATGCCTGACACCTGTTTTCTTCATTGAATTTCAATAGTTTTTTAAATGCTATTTTCTAATTATAATGTCCCTGAAACCTATGGTTTTTTAGTGAATTTCAAAGGGTTTTTAAATGTTAATTTCTGACTGTCTACAAAGGGAGGACATGTAAAGAAAGAGGAAGAAATTCGCAGACAAAAGCAAGGCAAATGCAGAGAGAGGCAACAGAAGTCCAGAAGAATGAAGAAAAGTGCAGGAAGAAACAAGATGTTTGCAGAAAGAACCAACAGTGAAGCAGAAGTCCTCCTGTGCCCCCAACTTTTTGTTGATGGGTACTGGTGGTAACTGACTCTGACTAACCAGGCCTAGAGCCAGTGCTATCCTAAAAGACACTAAGATACAGGGAACACTATGCGTTGGGGTACCCCTGTGATTAGCATGACCTCCTCTGTATTTGCCATGAGTTAGTGCCTGGGTCATTGCATGAGTACATGGGTACTGACTGGATGATTAGAGTACTACAAGGAGAGTGCATGGTGAATTCATACATGCTTATCTTTTGATGCAGTGATTAGATAAGGACATGGAACTGGCTGGGTGATTGGAGGTGTGCATGGGTAGTGACAAGGAGATTGCTGGAAAACATCAGTAGTGCTCAGGGGATTGTAGCAGTGCATGTGTTATTTGCCTGGGTCATTGCATGAGTACATGGATAGTGACTAGAGGATTGGAGTACTGCATGGAGAGTGCATGGTGAATTTAAAAGGGCTTGGGCTCCCCGTGTGGAAAAGCAATCTGTTTTGGATTTTGAAATGCGAGAGCAGGAAACCTGCTCTTGCTTCCTAAATCCATAGCAGAGTTTGCTATGACAGGGCGGGCATCTTGAGCCTGCCCTGTCATAGCAAACAGCAGTGTCCCGGGGGTGGGCACCCCAGGACACTGCAGGAGCTGGCCCTGGGGGTGGCGGTCCCCAGGGCCATCAAAGGCTCCAGGAGGGGGGCCCCAGGGAGGTGGTGGGCCCGGGCTTGCGGGTCCGTAACAGACCCGTGCCTTTATATACTTAGTGCCCCAGGAAATTGGTGGCCCCAGGAGGGTGTGGAGAGGCTCGAGCCCACCAAACAGGTTGTATTTTTCTCTTTAAAAGCCCGGAGGTGGCGGTCCCCAGTGCAGCAGGGAGGCCATGTGCCCCTGCGAATATTTAAGAAAAGCCGGGGTTGGCTGTCCCTGGGGATTGAGGGGCAGTGTGAAATCCCACATATCATGTACCCACAGGCCCCCGCAATTATCAATTATAAATTGGGCAATACCCCAGAGACCTGGCTCCCCCAAAAGCCTCATTTAAATGTAGCACAGGAGCCCCCGCTTCATTTTTTAAAATTATTTCTGCAGGATTCATGACCCCAGCATGAATTCCGCTGAAATTATTTTTAAAAAATGCTTTTTTTGCCCTGGGGTCCTTGTGTGACCCCCTGAGGAGGCCTGGGGGGTCAGGGTGTATCTACCCTGCCCCCTGTTCTTGTTTTTAAACAATGCTTTCACTGATTTATTGTGACTCATTTCTACTGAGTCACAAGATGGCTGCCAACACTTCCTGCTTTGGAGTGTTGGCAGCCAATCACAGTGAAGCTCGTGCTTTTCAGACAGGGAGAGTGCTTCGCTTTGTTCTAGTCACGTCCAACTCGTTTCTTGCAAACTCACTTCCTCATGGACTGCGGGCTTTTGATGAGGTGCAATTCACTGCAGTTTTCTCAGCCTACTTTTGAATCAAATGTGTCCGCCCATGTGGGCGTGGCCATCCTGTGGCCTGATGGTTAATGTAGTGTTGAGCCTTGTTCCTCCAGTGAGTCTCCGTGCAATGACCATCATTACATCAATATTTCCACAGTGGGTTGCGAAATGACAACTTCACCCTCCTGGGAAGCACATTACCATTTCTCCATCAGGCAAACCAGATCCCAACGCCACTCCGCCAGTTGACGAAGTAGCAGGACTGTGCCAGGTGGCACAGAGGGGCTTACCTCATGACTCAGGCTGCGCCGCAAAAATCCATCACAGAGTTTGCCTGCAATGAGGATCCCCCACAGTAAGAACAATCACCAATTCTTTCATGAAGAAAACTGCTTTTCAGACAGGGAGAGTGCTTCACTTTGTTCTAGTCCCGTCCGACGCGTTTCGTGCAAATGCACTTCCTCATGGACTGCGGGCTTTTGATGAGGTGAAATTCCCAGCAGTTTTCTCGGCCTACTTTTGAATCAAATGTTTCTGCCCATGTGGGTGTGGCCATCCTGTGGCCTGATGGTTAATGTATAAGCATGGGCGAATTTTGCGAATCTGGCGTTCGCGAATTTTGCGAATTTGCGAACCCGCAATCCACAAAATCCGCGGATTGCCGCGGATTTGTGGATTTTTTTTTTAGAACCTGTTCGCACCAGTTCGCGAGGATTTTTGTGCAATTTTGCAAACGCGAACTTACTTATCGGGTTGCACGTTTTGCGAACTTGTTGTTTGTACGTGTCCAGCCTGTTTCTTCATCACTGCCACCCTCTGTCACCACTGCCACTCTCTGGTTCACCCATGCTACCCTCTGGCTCACCCATGGCACCCTCTGTTTCATCACAGCACCCTCTGGTTGACCAGTGTACATTATTGTGGCAAACCATAGCACACCTTCCCTGCCTCAAGTGACCTGAATGAATTTGGGGCTGATTAATGTGTCACATAATTTTAGCTGGCACCTGCTTCCTTAGGGCTTCCTGATTAATGATGTGCTTGAACTTTTGCACCTGCTAAGTGCTTTAAGCTTTGCAAAATTAGTAAACAACACCTGCCCTGCCCCAACTGACAATAATGAATTAGGGGCTAATTAATGTGTCACTGAATTTGAAGTTCCAGCCTGGCGCCTGCTTGTCTCCTCCCTTAGCTGTAAATCAGGACCTTTGTGGCATACAGTAAGGGTCAGAGCAGGGTCACACAATAGTTGCAAGTAGGAAACCGAATTCTGGAGGGCCCCCTCAGGAAGCACTACAGGAAATTGTTACAAATCATGAGATTGACCTTTTGCACCTGCTCATTGGTTTTGCTTTTGCAAAAATCGTTTTTCGGTAATTTTGCGCTATTCTGGAGGCTCGTCTTGCGAAACCGACCGCAGAAGCCGCCAATTCGTGCGAATGAGCTTTATATTTTTTTGCGGCGTGTTATTTCGCGATGTTTTTTGCAGTATTCGCGAGCCGCTTGCAGCGCAACACGCGAATTTACCCCAAGGTCGAGTACGGGCGTGGCCATTTTGTTTGCGTGACATATTTCCGTTTCCGCCCGCTATGTATAATCTCGCGAAGTAAGCGCATTGCGAGTACAAGTTCGCGCAAGATCGCGAGGAAAATCGCGTGCGAACTTACTTTCGCGCTCGTGAACGGGCGGCCATCTTGTTTTTCATTCATTTCCTGTGTCTGGGCATGGTGTTTATCCTCTTGCTATCTTTGCCATCCTTTGCTTGTTTTCAGTTTTTTTTCGAACGATTTTGCTTCTTATCTATCCCTCTCTTTTCCTAGCTGTATATTTTTGTCTTTTCTGCTATTTTTGTTTACTTTTAAACTACTTTTTTAACCCCTTCCATGCTGGTGACGAACCCCAGCCGTCATGCACTACGGTGCTCGTGTGCTGATGACGGCTGGGGTTCGTCATGGCCCGCCCGTGTTCGGCCGGCGGCCGCACACGGGGAAAATCGCGGCCGCACGGAAGGGGTTAAACTCTTTTTTTTTCTTCTCCCCTATCCTATTCCTTCTTAATTTTCTACTTCACACCTTACCTGCCCAGACCATGGTGAAGCCAGGCGCCGTAAAGCTGCCCAGGCACTTGAGGGCCGCAGTGGCGGCGGGGAGGAGGAGTCCTGGACCCCGTGCCAGGACAGCATGCGGGCGATTGAGGGGGGAGCAGGTGACGCGACGGGAGATCTTCAGCCCAGAGGAAGTGGGCGCGCTGGTCTTCTTCGTCCAGCGCCGCCTGTCCAGGACCATCGCGGGAGGTGGCAGGATCGCGGCCGGCTACAACATCCGGGAGCGCCGGAAGTGGTGGCAGAAGGTGTGCTGGGCCATGTCCCAACTCTCCGGGGTCCAGCGCACCTACAGCCAGGCCACCCACCGCTGGACGGACCTCCTGGACCGGGAGCGCGACCTGCTGGACCAGCTCGGCTTGGAGATCCCCGGGCTTGGTGAGTAGTAGTAGCTATTTCATCACTCACTACTATGTTTTCTCCTGCTCTGTTTTTTTGTATTGCAAATATTTGTTTTTTACATGGAGCAAGCCAATAATGCTGCTGACGATTACATTGTAGTTAAATTATATTTCAAAATCTTCTGTGCATTTCAGGTGCACTGCTCTCCTTCTTAGTGGCGTTGCTACTATGCTTATTTGTTTTCTATTTTGTGGTCTCATTGGCCTGAGTAACTATTATGTATGAGTGTACTTTACAGAACTGCGTAATGCTAGACACTAGGGGGCAGATTACATTTACAAGCCCCTTGCGCCACGTTTACGTTGCCTTGCGTGACGCAACAGCGGCGTAAACGTGGGGCATCCCTGCGAGTCATTTACAGTGGGACGCATCTAGGGAGATGCGTCACGTTATAAAGCCATGGGCCTGCGCCACAATGGGTGCGTTCCTAGTACGCAGGGTGGGCGGTCCGGCGGCTGTGCGCCTCGCAAAAGTGCCTGCGTGAAATCTATAAGATTTAACGCAGGCACTTCTGCGACGCTGCTACGTCAATTCAATTCCTTATGCCTGCTTGAAGCAGGCGTAAGGACTGACACAGCATGTTAAGTATTGGGTGGCCCTGAGCATTACTGGAGTTGCATTGCGTTGGCGATGTGACTCCAGCGATGGGCCGCTCTTACGTGACGAGATGCGTCACGCAAGTGCCTATCCTTGCGCCAGGGCGCGCCGCATTGTAAATGAGGTGCATCTGCAGTGTCGCAAGGGTAGTTTTGCCTGACACATTTGATCTGGCGCATCTCTGGAGATGCGCCAGAACGCGTAAGTAAGTATGCCCCTAAGGGGCAGAATTGCAATTACCGTCGCATCCCTGCAAAGTAGCAGGGATGTGCCAGTAATTGTGCGGCCCGCTACCACCACCAAACATGGTGCGCCGTATTTGCAATGCGGCGCACCATGGGCCCAAAACGTCACCGAAGCTTTACTGCTGGAGTTGCGTCGCAACGATGGCGCAGCTCCAGCAATGCTCTGGGGTACCCTATCTCCCCAATGCTGGGTCAAGCCGTACGTCTGCTTCAAACAGGTGCAGGGTTTGTGTGACGCATCATTGTCCTAAAGGTGACTGATTGAAATTTTGTAGATTTCCCTCAGCCACTTTTAGGATGTGTTCCAGCGCAGGAATGCCCTCCCTTGCGCCCGAACGCCCCCTGGTGGCGCAGGGCTTTATAACGGGATGCATCTCCCAAATGCGTGACGTTGTTATAATATTATACGCCGCACCATGGCGCCTCTTTTGTTCAGCTGCTGCGTCACAAAAGTCACGCAAGAACGGAGCAAAAGTGCCGCAAGGGGCTTAAATCTGCCCCTTCCTTTGTACCCCTGACAATAAGAAAAATAGTGGTGGTGGATTGATAGTTTGACTATTTAAATGACTGGTTATGTATCAGGCAACTGTTAGTGTTGTCACTGATCTGACTGAAATCACAATGGAGTTTGTCTGTCACTTTGCGTCTTGCCTGCGGACTGCTGCCTGCCAGTCCTAGGTGAACCTTTCAGTACTTTGTTTAGTGAGTTACGTGACTTTCGAAGTCGCAGGTCCGCAAATCAATGAAAACTAACCCTAATCAATATAATTTCGCGGAAATATTTTGTTATTGGTGTTTTGAAATGTTTGATTTGGTTGACATTGACAAGCAACAATCATCCATGTTTTCTGTTCTTTCTTTCATGTTGTACGTCAGCTCCCCCCAGGGGCGAGGGGACACAGGAGCAGCAGGCGGCGGCGGATGCTGTTGAACAGGGCCAGGATCGGGCAGGCGAGGGCTCCTTTGCTGGCCCCAGTAAGTTTTCATTTAGACTAGTACCTGTTTTTCCTAGCGTTCCTCATTTGTTTTTTTTCAAAATCATCTTTGATCTTCTTGTAGACTGTATCTAAATTCTTATCCTGCCTCTACTATGACTCCCTGTGGTAATACTAGATTATTCTTATTAGTCTGTCTGTGTAGCTAACTAAGATTGCACGGTTGGCAAAACTCCCATTCTAGTCAGCAATAGCTCTATCAACTTAGTGCAGTCCTCTGGGATTGTCCATAATGTCTTTTGAAGTGTTCTATCTACTTTGAAAATTCCCAACTATAAAATGTGAATGACCACCAAGAAAGAATAAGATACTACCTTTTGGTTTGGATAGGAGGACAATCCATACCACTACTGTTGCGGGGACAATTCTTCTGCAGAAACAGAACTATGGACAATAAATAGTGCATTGCTTATCAATTATAATAGGCGCTTTTAGAGTTTCCACATACCTCTGTGATAACAGACTTTGAACCCCCAATGTCCTTACTGACTGACTACATAGTGTGGCACAGTCATTTACCTCCTGAATTCATCGATGATTGATCCCCAATGATGATTATCCAACGCAGCTCAAGAGTACGGAGTCAGAGTGTCAGAGGCACGGACTCATGCTTGCAAAAATTGCAAAACCTTTCGCTCAGTCACTCTAGTCTGGACCAAAAAACACAGAGTCTATTTAAGTTTAAAAGCTTTATTAAAATTAAACACATTTATCAAAATGAAGTCATAATAAAACTAAACGTTTGACTGATAATGGAAAAGTGGTTAGTGCTGACGATTAATTGAAGACATTTCTTGTGATCGAGCCGAGCTCTCACATGGTTTCAACTTGATCTTGTTGTTAGAAGTCCATCTTCTGTCTGTGTGGAGAAAAATGGTGCGTGTTAAAAAGCCGCCTTCATCAGTTGTGCCAAAAAGTGCAGCAAGACAACACCCTTCCCTGGAAAAAGGGACATTTTTTTTAACTTTAGACAGTCACAAATTACATTGTTCTCACATGTCTTCATTCCTAATCCAAATACTAGTGAGTGGTTTATTCTAACATTCTTAAATGTACTTTGTAGGTGGAACATCTGGTGGCGGGGACAGCGCGGAGGTGGTGGTGTTCGATACGGAGGCGGAGGGCACTTCTTCAGGGGCGGAGGCGGCGGCTGTAGTGCCCGCTGTGAGAGTTGAGACAGTGGCGGTTGTGGGCAGAGGTAAGCTCTTATATATTTCTTACTTATTGAGATTGAAGACGTGGCTGAGAAGGAAAGAATATGAGATGCATGGCTGGGTGAATGATGAAGCAATGATGGGTGGAAGGACAACAGCCTGGGTGGGTGACACAGAAACTGTATGTGTCCATATACTTTGAATAGATGGATGCCTGGATCATGCTACTATCTGACTCTTAGATAGCATATGTGTATCTAGAGCAGGGGTACTCATAGTACGGCCTGCGGGCCGGTGGCGGCCCGGCAAGCCTTCCTTGGCGGTGCGCAGACCTTGCAGACAATCACTGCTCCCCCGGCCCCCACAGAGCAGAGGCTTTGTTGTATTTCACCTGTTAGCGCCCCTGCATCTCCACTCTGACAATCACTGCTCCCCCGGCCCCCACAGAGCAGAGTGTAGATGCAGGGCCACAAAGAGGTGAAATAGAACAAAGCCTCTGCTCTGTGAGGCCGGGCGAGCAGTGATTGTCAGGGTGGAGATGCAGGGGCGCTACAACAAACAAAGCCTCAATAATATGTTAATGGTCTTTTAAAGACCTGTTAAGTACTTTGGTGTGGCTGTCTGTGTGTGCGCGTTGAAGAAGCTGTCTCAGCCCGGGCTGAAGGCTGACACAGACAGACACACACACAGTGAGATGACAGAGGGGGAGGGAGAGGGAGAGCAGGAGGGAGAGAGAGATGGAGAGGGAGGGCAGGAGGGAGAGCAGGAGGGAGAGAGATGTATGTAAATGCTGGGTCTGGTGGCTCAGTGGATGAAGGCATCTGCTGCAGGGACCTGTGTGCAACCTTATGGTCACAAGTTTTCGTTTTGCTTTAGCCCCGCCCCCTCTGACTCCGCACCCACCAGTGCGGCCCTCGCCCACAAACTACACTGTAAATTTAGCCCCCAAGAGAAAGTTTGTGAGTACCCATGATCTAGAGAGAGTAGACGGTCAGTGGATGAACTAAGTGTAACTTTGAAGAGCATGTAACACTGCACCCGCACGTCCGTTCCAGTGTAGGAAAGACAAGGAAAAGAAGTTGTAATTTTGTCCAAATACTACCATCAATAGTAGCAGTAGTTTGTATTGCAAGCACAGCATAGATCCGGTTATTACGGTGGCTACTCCCTACCTCTCTTAATAAGTTTAGTAGTACTCAGTCATTCATGTGTGGATGTATCACTGGTCACTCAATAAAAAGCAAAGCACCTAAAGTCATCCCATATGTAAGCAAAAACATCCCATGTGAAGTGATAGATAATCAGATTATTTATCTTCTTCATTTTCCATTTCTAGTACTCATTTGCACTGTAGGGTGAAAGTTAAATTAATTTAGCAGTAGCCCTTGTAACAGAGTATTCTCAGTGCCACCCATAATAGAAAAGTAAGAGCTTCACCACCTGCATGTACTGGACCGGTACAGTAACGCAAGTCTAGGTCACTCATCATGGCGTGCGTCTCTTTTTCTCGGGTGCAAGTTCACTGCGCTGGCATTATGCCGGCTTGCAGAAGATAACGTACCAATTTTCCTAAACATAAGACAAGAAGAAGAATAAGACTGGTGTACTTTAATAGTCGACTCCTCGGAAGTCCATAGTGCTCATAGAATTTGTTCCTTAAACTCCCACTAATGTTGGAGCAAGGATGAAGAAGTGGGAGGTTAGATAGATACTGGCCTCAATAGTTATATAATGCGCTTGCAAGTTGCTAGTTGTACTGTAACACAAATTTCTGCTGAATGATTGAGTTATTCTTAAAGAGCATTGGTTACAGACTATGTCTTTCTTCATATAGATGCTCCTTACAAACCAACAAGGAGGAAGGAGCTGGCTAGAGCGGCCTGGCAATGGAGGATCGATGCCACTGTTGCTGAATATCGGTGGCTGGTGGCCCTGGAGGACGACGAAAGTGCGCAGTCGACCACAACAACAATGTCGGCTGCATCGGCCTCCGTGCCCCCACGGGCTGCCACCCAGCACAGTGCTCCAGCCAGACCGAGCCGGGCTGCCAAAGCCAAACACTGACGTCAAGCAGCAAGGACAACAGCTGCCTCTCACAGCCATTGCAACTGCAAGGCACGCCTGCGCCGCAGTACCCTGAGGGTGTCCCGCCTTCAGCAGGAGCTCCACCACTTTACCAACTTGTTGGAGGGTCTCCCCTTAGAGCACGCCTTGCTCCGCGAGGAGTTTGATGCCGTGGCCCAAAAAGTCAACAGCATCCACTCATAGTGTCCCTTGCCCCTTTTTTAGAGACTTTTGGGGGGTGGGAATCGGGAGTTGAGTTTAGGACTTTTAAAGGACAATCGTTGGGGTTAGGGAGGGTCTTGCGGGAGATTATTTTGTTAGGGATATAAATATACTTTTTCAAACTTTATCTGAGCATACCTGTTTTTTACTGCTTGCCTGGTGGGTGGGGGTTAAACAGTAACTTTGTTTTCCTGAAAGTTTAGTTCCATTTTCTTCCTTTAAGTGTAAATGCCCAAATGTTTTCAACACTAAGTGCCTCTCACAGAGTAAGTGAAGTGAATTCAAGTGTCCTAGGACTTTAGTAGTACTACCGTCAGTCTCTCGTCTCTCCTAATACTCCATTATACTCCCTCCCAGCAAACGCTTATCTTACCTGTAATTTGTGTTTGCAAGTAGGGCTAGGCCCAGGGCTGGCTCCACGGGAAACAGCGAATAAGGTTGGCAATCCTGGGCGGATGAAATGTCCTCATTGAGGTGGTACTAGTGGTGTGGCACAGTGGCAGTTGCATGCCTATGAAAAAAAAGAAAATGAAATCTGGTTTGTCCTGAGCATTACAACGGTACAATAGAGAATATAGCAGGTGACAGTACACTAGAACAGTGCCACATTGTAGCCTAACAAATGGTAAAGTATAACTACTAATTCGGTTGAAGTTCTTTGACATTAGCCATGGGTCTTTGTCAAGCAGAGTAAGAATATATCCTCGGATTTCTTCACCAGCCTGTTGCTATCACCTTATCCTCCCCAGCAAGTGTGTGGATTTATTGCTGTAATTTAGTCACACATCAATCAAAACCACACAGCCCTGGCAAAGAGGGTTAGGGTTTGAAAAATGGATGGGTATGGGGGTTTTTGGGAAAGGTTTTGGGAGACAAGAAAAAATAGCACAGCATGGACAAACAATTGAACATAAACAAATCTTTGGGTACAAACCTATCTATCAATCTTTGAAATTGCATGCACTACTGCATGCATGTCAGTGAAAAGTAAGTAGTACTTTCGACAACTGTGGAAGAAAGAATGCGACAGTACAGGGCTGCATTAATTATTATGCTTTTTAACTTGCATATCTCTGCAGTCTGAGAAACACTTTGTACATTAATTTAGCTTGGAAAATAGCAGAAGTAAAACCTATACAATGGCTGGAGGGATGCATTTAGAAGCAGAGATCAAAGAAATGCAGAGTCACACTCATAGAAGTTCACGGTCATATCGATTACTTAAAAATTAGAAAAGAAGCGATACTACTGTATGTATGTTGTTGTAGTTGTCCTGTTGAATTTGGGAAGTTGCATCCATCCAACCATTCCTCCTATTAGCGGGACTCCTCCATTCCATCTGACGCTCAGTCCATCAATGTTGGTGACCAGAAGACACCCTATCCACTGCCTGCCTGGCAAAAAAAAGGTAGTGAGCGAAATTTCCCAGGGATTGTGAAAATCACTGAAAAATCAGAACAATCCCAAGCCATCCAGCCCCTCCATGATGTTTAAATTCAAGACACCCCACAGAAAGACTCAGTCCACCCACCACTGAGTACCCCTGGGCAAAAGGCCCCAAAACAGCCCAAAAATCGAAAATCCCAAAACTGTAGTTGCAGCAACTGTAATGCCCCAAACAAACTTACTTGTGAAATTTCTAATCCAAAAGTGATCCAAAGAAAGTCAAAAAGGCCTCAAATCCAAATATCCAGCAGCATCCACAAAAAGTAATCCTTCCAGCTCCAGATCCAAATGAAAAGTGACCAGGAGATGGACAAAGCACTGGGAGGAGCCTGCTGGACAGGAACAGGAAGTTGAAGTCTGTGGGGCACTTCCTCCCCCCCTCCCCAAAATGGACTACTCGCAAAAAAAAGTGCAGGCAAATGTCAACCTGAGGAGTTATTCAGATAAAATCATCATTTCCAGAAGGTTTAAGCTGCTTGCTGGTGGATTTCTTGTGCAGAATTGCACATTTTGTATTTTCGCGAGTGCGAGATTGTTGCTGCTCGCTGCATCTACAAGGTCGCAATTGCGAAGTGCCGCGATACGTGATCATGGCGTACTCGCCTTGACAAACTCTCGCTGTGCAAGTTGGCAAACCGCGATGACATAATCGCGCTCGCCAAATTCCCGCAGGATTTGCGAGGCACGCCGGCGCCGCTTAAACCTCAGAGTTTCGTACCTGGAGCAGGAGGTCCATAACTATAAGAATTTGGTGGAGGGCCTCCGCTTCGAACATGCCACCCTCCGCATGGAGCATGATGCCCTGGCTGCTAAAGTCAACAGCACCCTGCCTTAGTGTCCCTTGCCCCTTTTTTAGAGACTTTTGGGGGGTGGGAATTGGGAGTTGAGTTTTTGGGGGACTTTTGAAGGACAATCGTTGGGGTTAGGGAGGGTCTTGCGGGAGATTATTTTGTTAGGGCTGTAAAAATATACTTTTTGAAACTTTATCTGACCATACCTGTTTTTTACTGCTTTTGAGTCTGGTGGGTGGGGGTTTAACAGTAAGTTTGTTTTCCTGAATAGTCCTAGGACTTTAGTAGTACTACCATCAATCTCTCATCTCTCCTAATACTCCATTATACTACCTCCAACCAAACGCTTATCTTACCTGTAATTTGTGTTTGAAAGTAGGGCTAGGCCCAGGGATGGCTCCACGGGAAACAGCGAATAAGGTTGGCAATCCAGGGCGGATGAAATTTCCTCCTCATTGCGGTGGTACTAGTGGTGTGAAAAAAAGAAAATGAAACCTGGTTTGTCCTTACTGTAGCATTACAACGGAACGATAGAGAATATAGCAGGTGACAGTACACTAGACTACAACAGTGCCACAATGTAGCCTAACAAATGGTAAAGTATTTATAGTATAACTTGTACTTGCGTAGGATTTCTTTGACATTGGCTAATACTACAAGAAATAGTACTGAAGCTGAGTAAGTCTAGAATATATCCTCGGATTCCTTCACCAGCCTGTTGCTATGACCTTATCCTCCCCAGCAAGTGTGTGGAATTATTGATGTCAGTTAGTCACACATCAAGCAAAACCACACAACCCGGGGGAAGAGGGTTAGGGTTTGTAAAATGGATAGGAATGGGGGTTTCTTTTTGGGTAGGTTTTGTTGAGAGAAAAAAAAAAGCACAGCATGGACAAACAATAATTGAACATAAAGAAATTTTTTGTTACAAAGCTAACCATAAATCTTTTACGTGACATAAAGGAAGTGCATGCACTACTGAATGCATTGTTTCAGAAAAGTAAGTAGTACTTTCAACAACCGTGAATGCCAGAATGCGACAGTACAGGGCTACATTAAATTAGGTTAAAAAAATAGCCGAAGTAAAACATATAGAATGGCTGTAGGGATCAATTTAGAAGCAGAGAGAGATCCAAGAAATGCAGTCACACACACTCATTGAATAAAATAATGGATACTGTATCTGTATTGTTGTAGTTGTCCTGTTGAATTTGGTAAGTAAGTTGCATGCAGCAAACAATTCCTCTTATTAGCGGCACTCCTCCATTCCAGCTGACGCTTCGTCCATCAATGTTGGTGACCAGAAGACACCCTGTACACTGCCTGCCTGGCGGATACTGAATTGCGGCTCGCTAATGTGAAGCCTGACTCCATCCTTTTTTCCCCATTGCAGACTGAAACCCGGCCTGTAATTATTTAACGAAAAACTGCACTGATAAATAAATATAAGGTATGTACGCTGTGTAGTGCAAAAAGTCACACTTTGATTTTCCTAATAGACAGTACAACATTTTTGAAAGTGCGTACTCTGTCTGAGTCACCTTTTCAAGGATAAATAAGTATGGGCGAATTAATTTAGCGGATCTTTCCCCTCAAGCTAGGTGTACTGTAAACTGTGTTTTAGAGCAAAATTAGACCTTACCAGCAGTGCTTTCACCCAGACCCTTACTAAGGCCAGTTGCAAAAATGTAGAAGACCCCCAATCAGATCTCAAAAATCGAGGCCTAGCAGAAAACTGGTGACAAAACGTACTTCGAAAGTAAAAGTAGGCCAAAATACCCCCTTACCCACCGTGGATTGTATTCAAACCACTTGCAAGCAATTAAAAGTATCCATAGCCAGCATCGCTCCAAGACTCGAAAACCCCCCCCGCCCAAACACATGCAATAGAAATACTGCTAACCCTAACGAGCCCTAAGTTAAGAATAGTGGCAGAGGCTTTGTTTAACTATGCCAAATCCCCCCTTTCCTACCATGGATTTTCTTCAAATGACTTGCAACCACAATTACACATTCTCACGAGTGCTCTAAGACCCCAGAACTCAGTTGCAAAAATCTAGAACACCCCAAAACACATGCAATCCTGCTGCTAGGGCTAACCCTAACGAACCCTAAGTTACAAAAAGTGCCAAAAGGCTTTTCCTTATGGATTTTGTCTCAACCACTTCTATCCGGTATTAGACCTTCCCAGGAATGCCCCAAGACCCGCCAAAAAGCTCAACACCCCCAAACAGCCCAAAAGGAAAATCTCATACTTACAATATTTCTCGGCCTTTGGTCCAAACGCGCTGTGTAGCTAGGCCATAACTCCGGTTTACCACCACAGATTTCCTGAAAAGCAAATGCAATCAAGATTAGAGTGTCCCAGCAGTGCTCCCAGACCCCGAAACTCACCCACAAACAGCTGGAACCCCCCCAAAGAGCTCCTCAAAGGCAAGCAAGTCAGCAAAAACACAAAACAAATTCCGCCTCCGATTTGGTCCAAACCACTTTTATCCGGTATTAGAGCTTCCCAGCAATGGCCCCAGAGCCGTCAACCCAGGAGAAAACGAGTAGAAGACCCCCAAACAGCCAAAGAGCAAAAGTACAAAAATGGGGACTTAGTCATTTTTTGGCCAATTTTCCAAATCACTCCGCTCGCGCTCTGCAGCTAGGCATTAACTCCCCTCTGCCACCATGGATTTGCTTCATACCTCTTGCAAAGTAAAGTATCTATAGCCAGCAGTGCTACCAGACCCCGAAACCCACCCACAAACACCAGGAAGCCCCCCAAACAGGCCCCCGAAAACGCTACATTGAGCAAAATGTCAGAAATAGCAAAAAAAATAATCCTTATGGATTTTGTCCCAACCACTTCTATCCGGTATTAGACCTTCCCAGGAATGCCCCAAGACCCACCAACCCACCCGCCAAAAAGCACAACACCCCCAAACAGCCCAAAAGCAAAATCTCATTCTTACAATATTTCTCGGCCTTCGGTCCAAACGCGCTGTGTAGCTAGGCCATAACTCCAGTTTACCACCACGGATTTCCTGAAAAGCAAATGCAATCAAGATTAGAGTGTCCCAGCAGTGCTCCCAGACCCCGAAACTCACCCACAAACAGCCGGAACCCCCCCAAAGAGCACCTCAAAGGCAAGCAAGTCAGCAAAAACACCAAAAAATTTCCGCCTCGGATTTGGTCCAAACCACTTTTTTCCGGTATTAGAGCTTCCCAGCAATGGCCCCAGAGCCGTCAACTCACCCGCAAAGAAGTAGAACCACCCCACAAGTGCTGAGTCTTTCTTCATTGGGCGTAAACCAGCCCTCTGCTTTGATGGAAATAGGAGTCTGGAGGAGGAGGATAGAGGAGCATGTTCTTCTGAACTTGGGAACATGAGGAATGCAGACTGCGGCACCTTCAAATCAATAAGCAAACAAGTGAAGACAGTTCTGCTGATGGGCTTGTTTTTGTTATTAGGTGATTAAAGTTTGAATTATATTAACTGTGCACAACAAAGAAAGACAGACACACAAGAATAAAAGTGAATAAGGACGAAAAAGAAAGTTATTGATTCATTGTCTCATTTTCAGGGCTCGGTGTCACGGTCCACGAATAAGAATAAGGCTTCGTCATCATACTCTGCGAATTCAGGCAGGGTGAGCTCAGTGTCACCTGACAGAGAAGAAATTCCCTCATCTATGTTGCTGTCCACCTCGTCTTCATCCGGCGTGCTTTCTCGTACTCTGTAATCTGGTGGTATGAGGTGCTGATTCATCTTGATCATTGCTAACCTCTCCACATTTTTGGGCGAGAGGGGCTCCGTTTGGAAGTTACAATGCCACCTGCAGCACTGAAAACACGTTCAGAAGACACGCTTGCGAGTGGGCAAGACAAGTAGTTTAAAGCCAGGTTGGAGAGCTGTGGCCACAATTCTTTTTTCCCATGCCAATACGCCAATGGGTCAGCATTAACATAGACCTGTAAATGTATGTAAATGTATTGGCATTTATATAGCGCACTACTTACCCGTAGGGTCCCAAGGCGCTTCGACCGCTGCGAAACCCTTCCTGGCTTCCCTGAGAGATGGTCCCTTAATGGGTATCTCCAGGGTGAGACCAGGCATCCCCGGCGGTCTGGTGGGGCCGTTAGTGAAGATGAGGCAAGCTAATGCCCAGAGTTGCCGAGTGTGATCGCTGATCAGAGTGGGCACCGAGGCGAGAGAATTATCGAGTCCGCTGACCCTGGTCCAGAAACCTGCCGCGCCGGGAATCGAACCCTGGTCCCGGGCCGTCCTCTGCTCTCGGGTCTGCCGCCTCTCACCATCGACTCAAGGTGCTCCTCCAAGGTTCCTCCACTTTGCTTAGCTGTTGCTGTGACCTTTTGAGAACCAAACCCAAGCCGAGCTAGCCAATCCTCTTCAGCCTCCAATGTTATTTTGATATTTGATATTTATGGGTATTTGTAGAGCACAAACTTTCGCTCCGGAAGGAGCATCTTGGCGCTGAGCATGCGTGTGGGTGATAGGAAATACGTGGTGAGAATCTGGGTCTAGATGGCTGCCAGTACAGAGGTGTCTGATTGTTGGTACACCCATGTCTTAAGGAGTTTCGTGAAGAGACTCTCCTTTTCGATTAGTCTGAGATTAACGGGTAAGTTGTTCCAAGCCCTTGCTGCCAGAACGGTGAAGGTTTTCCCACCCCTAGTTTTGTAGTTGAACCTTGGAATCGTGATGAGATTGGTCCCAGAGGATCTCAGACATCGTGTGGGGTTGTAATGCGTGAAGCGATTAGTAAGGTAGTGAGGCCCTGTATTTTTCATGGATTTGAAAACAGTGAGTAGAAGTTTAAAAAGGATTATTTTATGAAGTGGCAACCAATGAAGGGAGTTTAGTGCTGCTGAGGCTGATGACCTTCTAGGAAGTTTCAGGACCAATCTAGCAGCTGCATGTTGTATACTCTGTAGCTTCCTAAGGGTGGACTTCTTCACTCCAGCCATTAAGCCATTGCAGTAATCAAGTCGGGAGAGTATTAGGGCTACCGCGACTGATTTTCTAGCTGCAATGAGGAGGAAGTCGAAGAATTTCTTTAAGGATTTAATAAGTCCGAAGCAGCGTCCAGCAGTGATCCTGACGTGGTCGTCGAAAGAAAGGGATGAATCAAATTGCACGCCCAGGTTCCGTGCGGAAGATACTGCACTGGGTGGGGCCTCTGATCCTTTGGGCCACCAGTCTTTCGGGCAGAAAGATAGGTCTTTACCCAGCGGTATGATTTCGGTCTTCGCACTGTTGCACCTCAAGTGGTTTTTGTTCAGTCACTGGAATACATCGGAGAGACAATTTCGAAATCGCAAATCTGCGTCCATACACTTTTTATCGATAGTGACGACAAGTTGAGTGTCGTCGGCGTATGACGTGACAAGGATCCCATGAGATTCTATCACAGCGAGGAGGGGGGCCATATAGATGTTAAAGAAAAGGGGGCTTAATATGGACCCCGGGGCACTCCTGATGTAATAGGTTTTTCGCTGGATAGGTAGGGACCCAGAGACACAGTCTGGGACCTGTTAAACAGGAAAGATTTTACCCATGCCAAGACTGTGTCTGTCACGCCAATCTCTCTCATTCTATTAATCAGAATGACATGAGAGATAGTGTCGAACGCTGCTGTTAAGTCAAGCAGGATGAGGACGGCTTGCCTTCCTTCATCCTGCAAGAACTTGATGGAATCAGATAGTTCTATCAAGGCTGTTTCGTTGGAATGTTACTGTTACTGTTGTGTCTGGTGGTGCAGATGATCCGGTTGCCGGTGTCTTTAACGGCTGAGAGGTCACTTGTGCCGCAGGTGCAGAAGTGGATTTTGTGACTGGGGATGGCCTGCTGATGCTGATGTACTGCCTTTTCCTTCAATTTTCTGCCGTTCTCTTTCGAACCTCTTGGCTGAGGAGGCTAGCCACTGTTTGTACTTTGTAACATCTTCATCAGCAAAAGGAAAGAATGCTTGGCCTGCCAGCGCCTTTTTGTAGCATTGATCCAGAATAGTAGCACAAATGTAATGCTGGTTTGAGTGGATCATTTTAAGACGTTCATCACCTTGTAGGCGCTCTAATAATTTCTCCGCCAAAACAAAAGGGTCTTGGTTTTTTTCATCTTTTTGAAACACAGAACACACCTCCTTCAGTTGGTGCTCCAGCATGTACAACAATGGGATAGCTTTTCCCAAATTAGAGTCCTCCTTGCTGACTGCACGCGTGAAGAACTCAAAAGGACGAAGCATGCGTGTCAGGCTTTTAACTATGTCCCATTGCGACGTACCCATCCTCAGGTCCTCCTTCTGAGCTGTACCCTGTGTTAAGAAATAGTGATCGAGTACCGTATACTGCTCATACAGACGCTCAAGCGTGTAGAAGGTTGAGTTCCAATGTGTTGCCACCTCCTGGATGAGTGCTTTCACTGGCATTCGACGTTCATATAGGAGGCTCCTCAGATGCTTCCGGGCCTTAAAAGAATCGCTGAAATGGTTGCACATTTTTTGGCAGGTGTCCACTACCCTGTATGCTGCACTGTCTTTATCACTCAAGAATTTTTTGACAACCAGGTTTATACAGTGCAGCAAACACGGCACTCTGAAATATTCACCCAGCTCCATGGCCTTAACTACATTGGTAGTGAATATTGAGGTTAGTAGCACTAGCCTCCAGACTAGGCGCCAAATTTACAACGAAAACAACGTTTTCTTTTCAAGTTCATTTATGTTTATTCAATTCATCGAATATGATTCGGAAAGACTCTCTTGTATGTAGTTACATGATCATTCTTGCTGACATAATCTCCTTCTTATGTAGCAGTATTAATTAGTATTATCATCCATTTCATAGTAACACCCAATGCATTTCGGGTCAACCAAAAACATGACCCTTCGTCAGGGGTCTGTAAATGAAAATCAAACAGGACCAAATTAGTCACCCTCCACAATATACAACAATACAATGCTCTCAAGTTCAATGCTGCTTAACGTGCTTAAAAAACGGAAACATGTGTAATTCTTAAGATAAGGTCTCACTGTCACCAAAGTAAAATCCGTAACATAATGACTTCGCTCCGCGAAAGATGTACAACCCCACAAACTGCGTTAAACTCATTGGCCTCAAAAACTATCTCCCCCTCTATATCGGTTAACCCACGATACATTTACTTACGAGAATTAGGACGCGTTCGCGCCTCCGTGGACTCTAAAGTTTTGCAGACATAGTTACACCAACAGTTCTCATAGGGTAGAGACTCGGTCACGTGATCGCGGCCACAACCAATCATATTGCGGCACCACGGTCACATGAGCCGAGTGCTCTGGCTTCACAACAATACACCCGCTACGAGTGAATGTAAAAAACCAATGCTAAACCGAAAATCATCACATTTTAATGGCATGATGCAATAAGTAAAAATCATAAATATGTAAAGAGCATTGCTTCAGACATAATGCGAATGATAAATGACAAACCTCAAAACATACATTACCAACATGAAAGGGGTACAGAATTTAGCAAAAACCAATGCTGTAGGTCAGTCCATTATAATACCCATGAATGTTCAATCCGGTCATTCAACCCCAATGGATGGGTAGAGTTCAGTTTTTTTATCCAATAGAACTCCGCTCTCAGTCTCTGTTTTATAGGATCCATGTCGGGGCGCTGTTGGATTGCCTCGATCACCATGAATTTCAGTTGTGAGATTTGGTGATTCTTCTCTTTCCAATGATTTGCCACAGATGATTTTAGATTATTAAGTCTGATGTTACTCTTGTGCTCCGTGATACGGATTTTGAGCATGCGTTCAGTTTGGCCAATGTATATTTTGCCACATGGGCACTTGATGAGATAAACACAATTAGCAGTATCACACGTGCTTGAATGTTGCAATTCCATGGGAAAACCTTTGGTTGGATGCATCAAAATTTTGCCACATATGACATTATTGCAATGAGTGCAATTAAAGCATTTAGACATTCCTTTCCATATTATCTTCTCCTTGGAAGGAGTATTGAGAAGTTCTTTGAGATTTTTTGATCTTTGGTAGGCGAATGTGATGTGATCATTATATAATCCTTTGAGATCTGGTTCAGTTTGTATCAGATGCCAGTGCTTATTGATTGTTCTTTTGATCTTTTCAGAATCCGAAGAGTATTTTAGAACGCACACTGTTTTCTGTTCAATTTGTTTGATTTTGGGTGCCAATAGGTCAATTCTCTTGATTTTGTCTACTTTCATTATGGCTTGTTTTAAGACATCATCAGGATAGCCTCTCTGTTTGTACTTAAACGTTTGATGTGTGATAACATTTTTGACTTCTTCTTCCACAGATGTGATTCGCTTAAGTCGTATGTACTGTGACAACGGCAGATGTTTCTTCAATGGTTCAGGGTGAAAACTCTGGAATAGTAGACAGGCATTTCTGTCGGTGGGTTTACGGAACACTCTAGTGCTGATCTCATTGTTGTTCATTGTTATTTGCACATCAAGAAATGATATGGATTCATTGGGAATTGTGTGGGTAAATTTGATTATTTCATTGAGACAATTCAGTGTCTTGATATTTCTTTCCAGACTCTCTTTAGATCCGCTCCAAATTAAAAAAATGTTATCAATGAACCGCTTATACATAATCAAACCTTCCACCCATGTCTGATTTTCCAAGATGTAGTCTCTCTCGAACTTTTGCATAAAAATATTAGCGTATGAGGGGGCCCCCCCAAAACCCATTGATGTTCCATTGGATTGATTAAAGAACTGTCCATTCCATTCGAAATAACTGTGGTACAGCGCAAACTGCATTAATTCCAATATTAGAATTCTTTGATGTTCCTCAAGCTCACTGTGTAATAGGCTCCATTCTAGTGCTTCAATACCTTCTCTGTGAGGAATCGAAGTATATAACGAAATGACGTCAATGGTACATAACCAGTACATTTCATCTTGCCTTAGTTTCACATAATTTAGCATGTTTAAGAAGTCTGTCGTGTCCTTGATATATGTCTCACTCTTTTGAACTAGAGGTTGCAGAAATTCATCCACAAATTTTCCTACTTGTTCCGAGATAGATCCACAGGCCGAGACAATGGGTCTAAACGGTGGTCTAATGGGATCCTTGTGTATCTTAGGCAACATGTATAGTTGCGGTCTTCTTGGGTATTAAAGGTGAAAGAAAGCATGTGTTTTCTGGCTGATCCATTTCATTGTAAGAGCATGATCCAAAATCTGATGTAAAACGTTTTGGTATTCTTGTGTCGGATCCGATGTTAATGGCAAATAAATGTCTTGATTTTGAACATGTTGATTGACACTCGAGTTGTAAAATTCTGTGTCCATTACTATAAGAGCGCCGCCCTTATCTGCTTTCTGGAAGGTCAAATCTCTGTCATTGCTCAAGTTCTTAAGAGTATTCCATTCTTTAGTGTTTAAGTTGTTTCTCTTAGGTTTACTGAAAGGAATTTTTTGGATGTCTGACATCACAGTTCTTTCAAATGCCTCAAGAGTCTTGTGCGTGGTAGGCACACAGAAAGTGCTCGGCGGTTTGAAATTTTGATCCCATGTTGGAATGACGGCCACTTGATTGATATCCTTGAAGAAATATCTTAATTTGAGATTTCTGAAAAACTTAAAAAGTGCAATTTCAGTTTCTCCAGTATTAGATCTGTACGTGGGAACAAATGTAGTACCTTTGTTCAATACACTCATTTGCATGTGCGTTAGTGGTTTAGAAGAAATGTTGATGACTAGGTTATCTTCTGCACTTGACTCCGTGTCCGTGGTGCCGCAATATGATTGGTTGTGGCCGCGATCATGTGACCGAGTCTCTACCCTATGAGAACTGTTGGTGTAACTATGTCGGCAAAACTTTAGAGTCCACGGAGGCGCGGACGCATCCTAATTCTCGTAAGTAAATGTATCGTGGGTTAACCGATATAGAGGGGGAGATAGTTTTTGAGGCCAATGCGTTTAACGCAGTTTGTGGGGTTGTACATCTTTTGCGGAGCGAAGTCATTATGTTACGGATTTTACTTTGGTGACAGTGAGACCTTATCTTAAGAATTACACATGTTTCCGTTTTTTAAGCACGTTAAGCAGCATTGAACTTGAGAGCATTGTATTTTTGTATATTGTAGAGGGTGACTAATTTGGTCCTGTTTGATTTTCATTTACAGACCCCTGACGAAGGGTCATGTTTTTGGTTGACCCGAAATGCATTGGGTGTTACTATGAAGTGGATGATAATACTAATTAATACTGCTACATAAGAAGGAGATTATGTCAGCAAGAATGATCATGTAACTACATACAAGAGAGTCTTTCCGAATCATATTCGATGAATTGAATAAACATAAATGAACTTGAAAAGAAAACGTTGTTTTCGTTGTAAATTTGGCGCCTAGTCTGGAGGCTAGTGCTACTAACCTCAATATTCACTACTGATTCATTAAGGCATGTCCCTTGACTACGTGCGGCGACTGTGGTACCAACCTTAAAATCTTTAAAACTTGGAGAAGTTTCATTTAATCTGAGTGCTTAGGATAACATTGTTTTGCTTAACTACATTGGCGCCATTATCCGTGGAAACATAACCAATCTGGCGTTTTTTTGGGGACAGCCAGTCAAGGACCTTTGTGTTAAACACATCCAAAATTTTTTCTGCTGTGTGACGTTTCTCCAAACCAAACATGGCTAGTGTTGCATGTTTCCGAGCAGCTTTAAAAACTTGGTCCGGTTCAACACCTGCGTTTAGCTTTGCTTTAACCCCTGAAAAAGAGACCCAGTGTGCAGTGATGCACATGTAATCAGCGCCTGCGCCACTGGTCCACATGTCTGTTGTCAGATGTATAGTGTGAACAGCACTCTTCTGCAAAGCTGCCCCAATCACCTCCAGAACATCTTCATGTAGTGCTGGAACCGCTACGCGGGCAAAATAGAACCGGCTAGGAACCTTCCATTTAGGGTGGAGCGTGCCACTAATTCTAGAAAACCAACCCCTTCTACAAAAGAAAAAGGGAGAAGGTCCAGAGCTAGCATTTTAGCCAGCTTAGTGTTATACAGACGCGTCAGTGGGTGGTTGCGTTCATATTGCGCTTCTGTAAACAACAACTTTTTAATGTGGCCCTGGACCAAGGATTTACGGGATGATGATGATGATATCTTCGACCCAGTTACGCTCGCTGATGAACGTTTTCGCATTGGTGTATCACTCTCTCCCACACTCTTAGTGTGGCTCACATGGGGTGTGCTGCTGACAGGGGTACTGGGTGTAAGTGAAGTGTTTGACACGTCTTCTTCCTCCTCGTCATCATCAGATGAAACATCAACGTTTTCATTACGTGCAATTTGGGCTTCCTTGATCGCCTGTAGGTGCGCAAACCATTGGACAGCGTGCTGTCTCCTAAGATGACCTCTCTGGCCTCCGGTACCATAGTTGGTACCAAACTTACCACGACTAACTCGAAGCTTACAGATGCTACAAATGGCTACGTTTTCCTTTTTTGGGCAAACACTAAAGAAGTCCCAAACTGCAGACTTGAAATGTCTTTGGGGGTCGGAGGAGGCGGCGATACTGGTGGTGGTGGTCCTGCTGCTAATGCCAGATGAAGTGGAGGATGTGGATTGCCGAACTTCAGTACGTTTTGCACTTTCACCACCACTAATTGAGGTCGAGGTGGATGGAGGTACCTTCTTGCGAGGAAGAAATATGGAAGCGGTAGGTGTTGGTGTACTAGTTAACTCCAATGATTGTTGTGTTTCCATTGCCTCCTCGTCGACATCATCATCACGCTCAGCAGCTTCTCGGGATAGGGTCAAAATGTCTCTTTGCTTCATGCCCGCTGGGGCTGCAGTGACCTTTATGATGACTGGCTCGTCGTTGTGAGAGGCTTCATCAGCAGCAGTATCCATCACTTCTTGTTGAGCCTCATCACACTCCATAGCTATGAGTTTTTCAACGACCTACCTTTTACGCTTAGGTACCTTTGTCAGATCATGGCGTGCCTCACTCTCAGACTGCCGTGATGGTTCCCAATCTTCATCCAGATCATCAGAAGGAGGTGGGCTTGAAGAAGATGTAGACACCGCACTTGATCTTTTCCTTGCTAGGTATGTGGAAGACAATGAATGATCATCAGGAGGAGTGGCTTCCTCAAATGATACCTCGGTTTGATTGTCAATTTCCTGATGTGCCCCTACTTCGGGAGAAACAACTATTGTGGGCACTTGTGACCCTCCATGCACCTCTGCTTGCGCATCTCCTTGCGCTGCCTCTCCTTCCACATGTACTTGGGCTTGTACTTGCACATGTTGTTGTTGTTGCGGCTGTGGTTGTTCAACACCGGTCAGATGAGTTACAACAACCTATGTTGATTCATGGACATTGCTGCTACTTTCTTGCGATGAGCCAACATCACTGGTCGATGGTGATTGAAGAAGTACACTGACTGCCTCTGCAGCACTCAAGGGCTTTGACTTGAGTTGGCGTGGTGGTGGTGGTGGAGGCACTGAGCCCAATGGAGCGGGGGTGCTGCTCCCAGCTTGGTCCCCAGCAGATCCCGCTGCTGCTGCAGGCGTACTTTATTTTTACTCCCAAAAAATGAGGCGGCCGGCACACCAGCCTCCTTGGTAACTTGCTTCTTCTGCTCCTTACTGGCAACTTTCTTGCTAGAGGAGCTACGGAGAACTTTTTTTGGGGCCATCTTCTTCAGAGCAGGTCAGACCAGCAGGCCGCAGTTGCACGAGTTGCAGAGTTGTCTGTGGCCAGATGTGACGTTGCATGACGTTATGCTGCACACACACACCGCTGCACGACTTCTTCCTGGCACTGGTGGTTCTCTTGAGTCTTGTGCACCTAAAAGCAATGGAAGACAGAGGAACATCAGTTCAGTTATACACCCCCAAAAAATCGAAAAAGAACAGAAAAATCTGCACAATCCCATGCCCTCCATGATGTTTAAATTCAAGACACCCCACAGAAAGACTAGGCCCATGCAACACTCACTACCCCTGGGCATAATGGATGAAAGCTAGGCAAAATGGGTGCAGGCCTGAGAACACTGCCTGCATTCTAAAAGGCCCCCTCCCTCCCAGCACATGGCCAGGGCCTGTAGCAGCACTCAAAATGGCCCCCAACCACATGGCCTGTCCAAAACAGGCCAAAAAAACGAAAATCACAGAAAAATCAGCACAATCCCAAGCCATCCAGCCCCTCTATGATGTTTAAATTCAAGACAACCCACAGAAAGACTAGGCCCATGCACCACTCACTACCCCTGGGCATAATGGATGAAAGCTAGGCAAAATGGGTGCAGGCCTGAGAACATTGCCTGCATTCAAAATGGCCCCCTCCCTCACAGCACATGGCCAGGGCCTGTAGCAGCACTCAAAATGGCCCCCAACCACATGGCACCACTCACCACCCCTGGGCATAATGGATGAAAGCTAGGCAAAATGGGTGCAGGCCTGAGAACACTGCCTGCATTCAAAATGGCCCCCTCCCTCACAGCACATGGCCAGGGCCTGTAGCAGCACTCAAAATGGCCCCCAACCACATGGCCTGTCCACAACAGGCCAAAAAAACGAAAATCACAGAAAAATCAGCACAATCCCAAGCCATCCAGCCCCTCCATGATGGTTAAATTCAAGACAACCCACAGAAAGACTAGGCCCATGCACCGCTCACTACCCCTGGGCATAATGGATGAAAGCTAGGCAAAATGGGTGCTGGCCTGAGAACACTGCCTGCATTCAAAATGGCCCCCTCCCTCACAGCACATGGCCAGGGCCTGTAGCAGCACTCAAAATGGCCCCCAACCACATGGCCTGTCCACAACAGGCCAAAAAAACAAAAATGACAGAAAAATCAGCACAATCCCAAGCCATCCAGCCCCTCCATGATGTTTAAATTCAAGACAACCCACAGAAAGACTAGGCCCATGCACCACTCACTACCCCTGGGCATAATGGATGAAAGCTAGGCAAAATGGGTGCAGGCCTGAGAACACTGCCTGCATTCAAAATGGCCCCCTCCCTCACAGCACATGGCCAGGGCCTGTAGCAGCACTCAAAATGGCCCCCAACCACATGGCCTGTCCACAACAGGCCAAAATAACGAAAATCACAGAAAAATCAGCACAATCCCAAGCCATCCAGCCCCTCCGTGATGTTTAAATTCAAGAAAACCCACAGAAAGACTAGGCCCATGCAACACTCACTACCACTGGTGAAAAGGCCACAACAGGTTAAAAAAACGAAAATCACAGAAAAATCAGCACAATCCCAAGCCATCCAGCCCCTCCATGATGTTTAAATTCAAAACACCCCTCAAAAAGACTAAGTGCATCCACCACTGAGTACCCCTGGGCAAAAGGCCCCAAAACAGCCCAAAAATCGAAAATTCCAAAATTGTAGTTGCAGCAACTGTAATGCCCCAAACAAACTTACTTGTGAAATTTCTAATCCAAAAGTGATCCAAAGAAAGTCAAAAAGGCCTCAAATCCAAATATCCAGCAGCATCCACAAAAAGTAATCCTTCCAGCTCCAGATCCAAATGAAAAGTGACCAGGAGATGGACAAAGCACTGGGAGGAGCCTGCTGGACAGGAACAGGAAGTTGAAGACTGTGGGGCACTTCCTTCCTCCCACCCCCCCCCTCCCCAAAATGGACTCCTCGCAAAAAAAGTGCAGGCAAATGTCAACCTGAGGAGTTATTCAAATAAAAATCATCATTTCCAGAAGGTTTATGCTGCTTGCTGGTGGATTTCTTGAGCAGAATTGCAAATTTTGTATTTTCGCGAGTGCGAGATTGTTGCTGCTCGCCGCATCTCCAAGCTCGCAATTGCGAAGTACCGCGATACGTGATGACGGCGTACTCGCGTTGACAAACTCTCGCTGTACAGGTTGGCAAGCCGCGATTCCGTAATCGCGCTTGCCAAATTCTCGCGGGATCCCGCAGCAAGATCCAAAATGGCGCAGCACTCGCAAAATATCAAGAAAAATAACTCGGCAAACGATGAATGACGGTAAGTAAACGCCGCGCGCCGCAAAATTGTATCACCAAGAAAAAAAAAATCTGCTGCGTGCAATTTTGTGGATTTTGCGGGAAATTCGCGAATCTTGCGGATTGCGAATTTTCCGAATATCCGCAAAATCCGCTAAGCATGAGCGGGAAAGCCATTACGCCCGCGGATTTTGCGGATTTTTGGGAAATCCGCAATCCGCGAATTTTGCGGATTTCCAACAAAATCCGCAAAAAAAATCCGCGGACGTAACGGGTTGAAAAGTTGAACCCCCAGTCATGTAACTATTTTACAATGGCGCCAGCAAGCTGCCAGCGCCGTTGTAAAATAGTTACAAAGTTAGCTTGCACAGGAACCACTAGATAAAACGAAGCAGGTGCTGCTTTATTTTATCTAAGTGCTTCCTGTGCAAGCCAACTTTGTAACTATTTTACAACGGCGCTGGCAGCTTGCTGGCGCCATTGTAAAATAGTTACATGAGTAGGCTCGGCACAGGTCTGCTTTCTCCCCACATCTACCTTCGAAAATCCGCTGTGATGCTGGACAGAGCCACTTGCATTCTTGACTTTCACGAGCGCAATCCGCATGCAGTTGCTATGACCAGGAGCTTCCTTTCTCCTAATCTGCTCCTCTGATCGGTCTCTGACCATACACATAAGAGGCACGTGAACTGGCACAGAAGAAATCCCCCCCCCTCAAATTCAGTAACGCATTTATCTGCCCAAAAACAATAGTGAGCTTTGTCGAGGCTGGGCACAGGTCTGCTTTCTCCCCACATCTACCTTCGAAAATCCGCTGTGATGCTGGACAGAGTCACTTGCATCCTTGACTTTCATGAGCGCAATCCACATGCTGTTGTTATGACCAGGAGCTTCCTTTCTCCTAATCTGCTCCTCTGATGGGTCTCTGACCATACACATAAGAGGCACGTGAACTGGCACAGAAGACCCCCCCACCACAAAATCCGCAAATCCACGGATTCGCAAAATCCGCGGATTTTGTGAATTCGCAAATCCGCGGATTGCGAATCCGCAAAATCCGTCCATGCCTAAAATCCGCGAGCGGAACGGATTTTACGCCCATGCTTATTAATGTAGTGCTGAGCCTTGTTCCTCCACTGAGTCTCTGTGCAATGACCCTCATTACATCAGTATTTCTACAGTGGTTTGCGAAATGACAACATCACCCTCCTGGAAAGCACAATACCATTTCTCCATCAGGCCAACGCCACTCCACCAGTTGACGAAATAGCAGGACTGTGCAAGATCACATAGCGGGGCTTACCTCGCTGCTCAGGCTGCGCCACAAAAATCTATAACAGAGTTTGCCTGCAATGAGGAGCCCACACCGGTAAGTACAACCACCAATTCTTTAATGAAGAAAACTGCTTTTCAGATAGGGAGAGTGCTTCACTTTGTTTTAGTCCCGTCCGACGCTTTTCGTGAGAACGCACTTTCTCATGGAATGCGGGCTTTTGATGAGGTGCAATTCAAGGCAGTTGACAACTTCACCCTCTTGGAAAGCACATTACCATTTCTCCATCAGCCAAATCGGATCCCTACGCCGCTCCGCCGGTTGACAAAATAGCAGGACTGTGCCAGATGGCACAGCGGGGATTACCTCCCGGCTCAGGCTGCGCTGCAAACATCCACCACACAGTTTGCATGTAATGAGGAGCCCACACCAGTAAGTACAATTACCAATTCTTTAATAAAGAAAACTGCTTTTCAGACAGGGAGAGTGCTTTGCTTTGTTCTAGTCCTGTCTGATGCGTTTCATGCAAACGCAATTCCTCATGGCTTTTGATGAGGTGCACTTCACAGCAGTTTTCACAGCCTACTTTTGACTCAAATGTCTCCGCCCATGTGGGTGTGGCCATCCTGTGGCCTGATGGTTAATGTAGTGCTGAGCCTTTTTCCGCCAGTGAGTCTCCAGGCAATGACCCTCATTACATCAGTATTTCCACAGTGGGTTGCGAAATGACAACTTCACGCTCCTGGAAAGCACATTACCATTATGGCCGGGATGCCTGTTACCCCCTCCCAACACAAATCCCCAAGGATGGGAAGACGGACGCAGTTCTGAACTTTTGGAAGGCGGGAGGGAGTCACCCTCCCGGCCGTATTTATTAAAATATGAAACAAAATTAAAACATTAAAATAACGTTTCATATCATGTACAATTTTCATTTATTACATTTCGATGAAGACATGTCTATTGCCTAACCTTAACAAATCTCTAGTACAAAGGTTTTCCTAGCCGAGTCTAACATCCTGCCAATGCATACTTTCTAAATTAAAATTGTACATCCTAGCATTAAGGGCCAACGGCAAGGTCGCAACCGGTGTCCGATCCCTACTACCAAAACTCTTGCCCTCACGGTGTGAGTGGCGGCCGCACCGAGGACTGTACCCTCTGTGCCAACTCCAATTTCCCTTGTCGTGCGGGGCCCCCCATTTAACTCGATGCCATCTTAGAGGTCGTCCGAGGACCCGTGTGAGGTGCCTGTAAGAAGGCAGCGTGGACTCCCCTCCCACCCCACACTGTCTATCACATCCGCCGTCGCGGATATCCGGGCCCCAGGAAATTCGTAGGAGGTGCATATAGCCCCCTCCTCCCCTGGAAGGGGCCTATGGCCGTCTTCCCCTAGGCGACCCATACTTAGTGGGTGCCGCCTCCCCGTGGGAGGGGCCAATGGCCACCTCCCCCCGGGCGCTCCCATCCATATTGAGTGGCGCCCCTCTCTAGGGACCTTGAAATTACTGCTCACCGATCATGACCTTACCGCCACAGGCCGGATAGTTGACCGGCTATCCGGCCCCCCCACACTCCTCCTGAAGGTCATGCTTCCTCAAACCCCTTAGCCAAGCTATGAAGTCTCCTATGAGTAAAACATTTCCCTCCCGGGACAAGTGAACCCCATCCTCTAGATACATGTGATCCCCCCGAATGCATCCATGCGGAATACTGTGCAACTGCGCTGAGCGAAACAACCTACCCAGTTTGTTGTTGACCTTTTTTACCGAATGGTTCAGAGCTGACACCGAGAGGCCCCCCCGCCACACCTTCCTGGGAATCATGTGGGACCATGCTATCGTGCACCCCGGGATCCTTCTCGCAAGCCAACTAACAGTAGACAAAACTCGCTCGAGTAGTACTCGTCTCCCGAGTGTCACCATGTCATTTCCCCCCAGGTGTACTATGATTACAGATGGCGGTGACCTCTGCCGCCCTAAGAGTTCCTCGAAAAAAGATTCAAACTGGTCAATACAGAGCCCGCCCCTTCCGTGGAAGGTCACTCTGCACCCGTATTCCCCAGCTGCGTGAATCGCGTCACCTGCTTTGAATACGTCCCCGGCCCGCCTCACGTATGAGTGGCCCACGACCCACACCACTCTCTCCTCAGCCGGTGATCTCTGACCGCTGGTCCCCTGGTGCCTGGTCGACTGAAAATTCAGCCCGGCATAGTATGCTCGCCAAACTTTAAATCAAACAGAAGACAAGAAGCGTGAGTGCATGTAACTTGGCTTCACAACATGTGCAATCGCACGTATCTTTTAAAACAATTCGAGGACCATCGTCCTAACTGTTTCACCTCTTCAGCACTCTGACCCCTGGCTGTAGCCTCCGTAGCAGCCCCAATCCTAAAGGAGTGGGTCCCAAAATCGCCCGGGTCCATGCCCGCTGCTGCGATCGCCAGTGCTAACACCCTCTGAAACTGAAACCTCGTCAGTGGGGTGGCATCAATGTTTCTCAGCAAGCTCCCCCCCACGTATCCGCCCGTCGTGCCAAATATTCTTCAACGCACCTTACCGGGCACATGGGGGACCCACGTATGCGCTGGACAACAATACTGTCACCCATAGCCCTTTGATCAGTCTTGGATTTGGCTATAGTGACTACCATTGAATCACCCCTAATCAGGATGTGATCCCGACAAAGGCCTCCCCCCACATCTTTCTTATTCTTTGCAACCAGTTCGCTTACCCGCATAGCCCCGTGGAATGCTAATGCGAAAGCGGCCTGGAACAGAACTGTCTCGAAATGGGAGGAACATGTCCTAGGTAGAGCCGACATGAGCAGGGACAACCTTTCTAACCCAATCGGGCGCCTCTCGTCTACTGATCGACCTTCCATGCGTTGCCAGCCACGAAGGGCTTTCCTCACCACAAAGGACGAGGTCGGGTCCTTGATACCATGTGCCTGCGCCATGAATGAAATGGCGGCCCGGTGCCTATTGGCCGTCGCTACTGATCGGCCTTCCCTGTGTAATGCTACTAGAAACCTTATGAAGCAATCCTCTTGACCCCATGTGTCCTCCCCTGCCGGACCCAAAAATGCACAATAGGAACGAAACGCTCCTTCGTATGCCTTCCTTGTCCTGGGAGCTAAGCTTGCTGCCACGAGGTCTTGTAATCCGGGGCACCGAGTAACCAGAGTGCTTCGGGAAATGGTGCCGCCGTTAGGTCCGCGGAAGGTAGATACCCCCTGAAAGCCTGCATGTGTGAACGAGAGAGTGCATCAGCAGCCTGATTCAATACACCCGGCACATGTTTCGCCCTGAATTGCACATTCAGTCTCATGCAAAGTAGTACAATTTCCTTCAGTAATCTCAACAGCCATTTGCAGCGTGCTGCCTGATTATTTATACATTCAACGACAGTCATATTGTCGGACCAAAATACCACAGAGCGATCTCTGAACTCTTCCGGCCACGCCATCAGAGCCACCAAAATGGGGAATAACTCGAGGAACCCAATGTTACCTGTGAGACCGCTGGTGTGCCACCACATCGGCCATGTTTGCGCCGACCATCGATTACCAAAGATGGCGCCAAATCCCACGCTCCCTGCCGAGTCGGTCCACAACCCCAGTTCGTCCGAAGACGCTGGCGGTTTGTTCCACACCACTCGACCGTTGAAATCCGCCAGAAATGCCAACCATATGCGCATGTCCTGGCGAACCTCTGCGGACAGTCTCGTGCGGTGGTGTCCTTCCTTGAGACCAACCATTGCTTGTGCTATGGAGCGTGAAAAGGGGCGGGCCATTGGAATTACTCTTAGGGCAAAGTTAAGCTGACCAACTGCTTGTTGTAACTGGTGGAGTGTAACTTTCTCCTTGCTCAGGCATAGTTCGAGGGAAGCCCTGAATTTCGCTACTTTCCCCACTGGCAAACGGAAAAATCCCTCCACAGAATCGAGCTCAATTCCCAGAAACTCGAGTGAAGTGGATGGTCCAACCGTCTTACCTGGTGCCAATGGCACTCCAAATCCCTTCATGAGGGAGCAAAAATCATGCAGCGCCCGCGCACAGTTTGTGTCGCCGGCTGCCCCCAAGAACAAAAAATCATCCAAGTAATGCATAACATGGCTATGGCCATTGGCTCTGATAAATGCCCATTCCAAAAAACAGCTGAATTTCTCAAAATAAGCACAAGAGATGGAGCAACCCATTGGCATACATCTATCCATGTAATAACGTCCTTGGAACACAAAGCCTAACAAACGCTGATCCTGTGGGTGTACCGGGAGCAACCGGAACGCCGAATCGATATCTGACTTTGCCATCAGCGCTCCGGGCCCCAGGCGATTCAACATAATGACGGCATCATCGAAAGATGCGTATCGCACCGAACAAACTCCCAGGTCGATCGCATCGTTCACCGAGAGACCCCTTGGAGCGGACAAGTTATGGATCAACCTAAATTCCCCCGGGTCCTTCTTGGGAACCACTCCTAACGGGGAACAGATGAAATCCGTTACTGGCGGGTGCCCATATGGGCCAGCAACCCGGCCAAGGGCAACCTCTTTTGCAATTTTCCCCTCCACAACTGCTGGATTATGCTGAGACGACAGTTGGTTCCTACAAAGTGGCTCCCCTCGAAAATCCCCCGCCGGGATGCGGAAGCCATATAGGAAGCCATTCCTCAACACCGCGGCGGAGACATGATCAGGGTATTCGTTTAGCCAAGGGATCATTGCCATGATATCAACGGGGGTAGGGAGCGGTACAAAATGGCCCCCTTCAATCTTGTTTGGACCCTCCGCTACCCGCCGACCCACTATTCCTGGATCTGCAAGAACTCTCGGGGTGTGATGAGTTCCCGCACCCCGCACATGCATGTCTGAATCTACATGTCCCTTGTGGCCTGCTGCAATTGCCCCTGTTAAAATTCCAACACACCCCTTTCTTACCCCCCTTCCCACCAGTCCTCGCTTGGCGGTCGCCACCGGGGCCCGCTCAAAAGGGCACCGAGGCCTGGTAGCGGGGGGGCTCCGACCCATTACCACCGGCCGAGGACGACTTCGTCGCGCCCGGCAGTAGCTGCTTCTGCCAAGAAATTGAGTCGAGACAATCCCACGTCAGAGATGAATCGTGCTCCTTAGCCTTACGGAACTTCATATCGTACCCCATCCATTCATTGCCTTCATACGTTTCATATAAATCCAGTATTCGTGTTTGATAGCAAGACAATTCAGACAGAATCTCGGGTCTCCGTTCCCCCATGATTGCAGTAAACATTGCAAAGGCCTTGGCCCAATTCGTGATTGTCTCATCCACCCTGAATCCCGCCATTTTTGCTCGCCATACACTCGGGTGCCACAAATCTTTCTGTGTCTTAATATACTCCATTTCGTGATGGTCAGTCAACAGGGAAAACATATTTACATATTTATCAGCCCATATCAATTCTTTCGTGGCCAATGGTATATGTTGGACCACCTTTTCCCGTCTTGAGGGCAACAATCCCTCCCCCGCCATTGGCAATGCCTGCTTACCCGGGTTAATCGTCGTTCCCGTCGATTTCTCCGCGCTTGGTGCCGGTCCATCCGAGGTCACCTGCGGGGGGACAAGAGGGAGATTCGCCTTTGCGGCAGCTCTAGACTGCCGTAACTGCTGCATTAGTAACCTGGCCTCTTCGGCCGTACCTTCCGGCGCCGTAGCACCCCCTGACTTTTTGCCGAGCCATGCGGCCAGCTGAGCGGCTAATTCCGGAGGCATATCCTCCTCGTTGGCGGGCGTAACAACAACCGGGATCGGTTGACCCGCGTCCGGGATTGGTACCGGAGTCTCGACCGGACTGGCCGGGGGAACCTCGGGAACCGGGACCTCCCCCCCCTGCCGCCCTATTCCTAACCCGCTTTCCCCTACCCTCGGGGACAACCTTCGGCAATGCCGGGCCTATTACCTTCTTCGGTCTACCCGGATTGTTCATCGCAGCCATCTGCTTCTTCATGTTCGCCATATCTCTTACCAGCATGCGAAGCATCTGGTCGGTTCCGGACTTCTTTCCTGCCTTCTTGCCAGGCATTATTATCGAGTGTCCGATCTACGTTGATCAACACGGTCCTGAACCCTGAGCCTCAAAGTCACTAAAAGAGAAACACAAGAATTACAAGTTCTCAAAATTGCTCCTTGTTCCGTCGAGGGCTCACGTGCAACGAGTGGGTGCAACTTCCAAGCACAGGAACAAGAGGATGCTTCTTCGTATTCCCGCTCTCTTTATCCGTCTTCGGGAGGGCGTGAACCCTCTGCTGGTATGCCTCCTGGGCGTGGCCATCGGTGTAGGTGTCTAGGACAACCCCTCTTGGGCGGAAAGAAGGCGCGCCCTGGCTACGCCGCTTCGGCAATACCAACCGTGACACGCCCCCCGCCCAAAATGGTTTCCCGGGGGGATCCGGGCCCCCAACCATACGTTCGGGGGGACCGAGTGGTCGCCCCTTTCCAGTCTCCATCAGGCAAAACGGATCCCAAGGCCGCTCTGCCGGCTGACGAAGTAGGAGAACTGTGCCAGATGGCACAACAGGGCTTACCTCGCGGCTCAGGCTGCACTTCAAAAATCCATCACAGAGTTTGCCTGCAATTAGGAGCCCACACCGGTAAGTACAGTCACCAATTCTTTAATGAAGAAAACTGCTTTTTTTAGACAGTGAGAGTGCTTCACTTTGTTCTAGTCCCATCCGCCGCATTTCGTGCAAACGTACTTCCTCATGGATTGCGTGCTTTTGATGAGGTGCAATTCACAGCACTTATCTCAGCCTACTTGTCTCCGGTAAGGTGGTGCGGAGCCTTGTTCCTCCAGTGAGTCTCACACACATATACAAGCATACAAGAAATAATTAAATAAATGTACATATGTATATATTACATAAATATTAAATAAATAAATATATATATATATATATATATATATATATATATATATATATATACAAGCATACAAATAAAAATAAAACAAATATATATATATATATATATATATTGGCTGAGTTTCTTGATGTCTCCATTAACATCGTAGACAACAAGATCATTACTTCCCTACACAGGAAGGCCACTGCTGGCAACAGTATTTTACATGCCAGTAGTGGCCATCCCAAACACGTCATTATGAGCATTCCGCTTGGCGAACTGTTGCACCTTAAGCGAATATGTAACACCCAAGAGAAGTTTGAGGAGGGGGCAACTGCAATGCTTGAAAGATTGGAGGCAAGGGGATACAGCAAATCCTGTCTTGCAACTGCATTGCAAAAGAGCAAAGAAAGATCTAGGGACTCTTTATTGGCATCCAAACCCCCTAACACTGACGCAACATCCAATTCCAGCAGATTAATAACTACTTATAGTAGACAGCACCACAAGATAAAATCCATCATTAACAAACACTGGGCAGTCTTAAAAATTGATGGAGTTTTACGTGATATGACCCCCGACAAACCAGTAATCACATTCAGGCGTGCATATAGCATGCGCAGCAAGCTAGTACAATCCAGCCCTGAATTACCTATGATTACCCAATGGTTTGGTAGCAAAGGATTTCACAAATGTTCCTCGTGTCGGGCTTGCAAGTTTGGACGGAATACAACCCATTACCGCACTCCGTTTTCTGAAACTGAATTTCCGATTCACGGCAATTACAACTGCCGTACGGAGTTTGCGGATTACGTCCTAACTTGCACCTGCGGTCTACGTTATGTAGGCAGTACCGGCGCACAGGTGCATGTTAGAATACTGCAGCACTTTCGTGCTATAGTAAATCACGACGGGGCATACCCGGTGGCACGCCACTTTAACAGCAGGCATAACAGGGATCTGTCATGTCTTACTTATTACCTCATTGATGCTGTTGCTCCCCTAAGGCGAGGTGGTGACCGTGATAAACTATTACGCCGATTAGAAACGCAGTATATCATCAAACTCGACAGCAAACAACCCAACGGGTTAAACGCGACAGAGGACATGCATAACTTTCTATAGGAGCATTGATCCATTGTATATACTCCGTATATAGTATACAAACTGATTTCAAACGGGAGATTATCCAAGAAAATACAAAGAATTACGTATAATTTGTATATATATGAAATCTTGAACTCAAGCACCTGTTTCAGGTATCTTGTAGTCCTGTCTCTTAAATCAGAGTTAGCTGCTTAGTTTTCTGAGCAGTGCAGTTTTTTAACAAATACTTTGGGAAATGTTTTCTTTTGGTGGTTTTTTTACACTGTATATTTACTCAAGCACTTTTTCCATAAACACAATTGTTCTGTAAATAGTCCTTAAATATTTATGATATTTAAAATTTAATAATACAACATTTTTTAAAAAAAATATACATAGGACTGAAACTTGATACTGTGTTTTCTACACTAAGGTGCTGTCTTTTGGTGTTACACATTATTTGTTTTCACACAAGGTTGTACCTGGCTACGAAGCAATTTACATTGTACAGCTATGATTTGCATCTTTATAATAATTTTTCAAGCTTTAGTTTAGTTAATGATCCAGAATTGTTTTTCTGATTTACTGTGAGGTATATCATGCATTCATGCATATTATTTTTTCTCATTTACTGATGTATAATAACATCATCACATTCATGCAGTCATTTTGTCACCCGCAAATTTTTGTTTGTATTTATGCTAACAGAAACCAATTCGGATTGCCATCAACAATCATTAAGCATGCAGCATTGTTTCTGTTTTGTTTTTTGATGCAACAAAGTTACATTGACATAGCGATATTGTGTACTGTATCTTTAAATTGTTTGTATCCAGCATTTGGTACAACCATGTGACTCACGTTTGGTAGGTGTGGCCCAATAGGGTGGGTCTGCACTGCAAAGATAAAAGAAGTTTCAGTTTTTGAAATGTGGTGTGTGAACAAGACTACGCCTGTATATATATATATATATATATGTATATATATATATTCACTAAAAAAACAATAGGTTTTAGGCCTTATATAGTTAGGAATTAACATATAAAAAACCATTGAAATTCCTCCTATATAGTTAGCTGGACATTTTATTGACATAAAACCCAATGAAATTCCATATATAGTTAGTTGCAATAACTATATATCGCGCACCCGCAATCCACTGCTGATGATGTCACATATTACATCATTCATGACATGGTCAGTGACATCACTGATGACATCACTGATGACATCATCCAGTGACTGTGTGTTTCTGTAAAGTTTAAATATGTTTTACATATTGAAGAATGAGTGGATGTATAAGTGTGTGGATGAAGGATTTAGTAGGTGCGTGACTGACTGAGCGAGTGAATGAATGTGTCTTACTGAATGCATGGGTTAATGACTAAACTGTCTGATAGTGTGCATCAATATGTCTGTTGTTGTGCAAGCTGCTGCATGTGTTGATCAGTAGCTATATGAGTGGCTATATAGCTTATTGATTGGTTGCCCAAGTATTTGTATGGAAGACTGAGTGTGTGTGTAACTGGCTGGGAGGCGAGTGACTATGTGCAGATCAATGTGTACTTGTATCAGTAATTGCATAAGAGAGTAAGTATGTGTTAGTATATGTTTGGAAAAGTAAGGTGTTCTGTGTTTAACTGTATAGATGAGGAAATCGAAGTGTGATTGATTCTTTACAGGACTGACTAGGTGTGTGAGTAACTCCATGGATGAGTGGCAGTGTGTGAGTGTCTGCATAGGTGTATGAGTGCATATGACAGTGTTGTAAAAATGAGTGACTGTATGTACGAGTGATTGTATGGGTGAATGAGTGAATGTGTGCGTAGACGTAGGAATCAGTGAGTGCATATATAGTAACTGGTATTGGTGTGTCATGATGTCATCAGTGATGTCATTTGAGATGTCATCAGTTATGTCATCAGTGATGTCATTTGAGATGTCATCAGTGATGTCATCAGTGATGTCACTGACCATGTCATGAATGATGTAATATGTGACATCATCAGCAGTGGATTGCGGGTGCGCGATATATAGTTATTGCAACTAACTATATATGGAATTTCATTGGGTTTTATGTCAATAAAATGTCCAGCTAACTATATAGGAGGAATTTCAATGGTTTTTTTATGTTAATTCCTAACTATATAAGGCCTAAAACCTATGTTTTTTTTTAGTGAATTTCATTGTTTTTTTTAAAGGCTAATTCCTAACTATATATAGTGTATAACCTTTGGTTTTTTCAGTGAATTTCATTGGTTTTTTAAATGCTAATATATATATATATATATATATATAGGAGGAATTTCAATGGTTTTTTATATGTTAATTCCTAACTATATAAGGCCTAAAACCTATGGTTTTTGACGAATCCCCCCCAAACTTCCAGGGAAGGAGCGGAGCGGAGCGAGCCATCTTCTTTGAGAGATTTGCGAAGATTCATCAACCAGGGCCAAAGTTATTCCCAATAGAATGTTGGGGATTTCCTATGGTAAACCGTCCTAACTATATATACCTACTGGCGACCGCCAGTAGGTAATATATATATATACACATATACACACACATATATATATATATACATATATATATATATATATATATATATATATATATATATATATATATACATACACATACACACACACACACTACTTTGTGTCCAAACCATCAACTTGTCATTTTCAGTAAATACACTGTTCGTCCCTGTCTGGCTTTCCACCTAAAATAATTAGTAAATTTCCTCAGAAATGCCCACTTATTATTTTTGTAACATGGCAATTTTTACTGTTAAGACATCTTTTTGATTTTTAGTAAATAGATTTTGCCCCCATACACATTATTTTACAAAATACAATGCTGTTAAAATTATTTGCTTGTACATTTCAATAAATTTACTACTTTAGTACCCACAAACCAGCTTGTGATTTTCATGAAATACCCCTATTTTGTCACAGTATTCTGGCTTTTTATTTTTAGTTGGGTCACACTTATTCTGCCTCATTCACAAATATTGTAAATTTGCAGTTGGTAGTAAAGACATTAGCAACTCTGTAGACTCAATTTGTAATGCAGAAAGATGTTGCAGAATCTCAACAGTAGGTGCCACGCAGAGCTTCCATGCACTTTCGCTGCTCCGCTATTTTGAATAATGCCCTCATCAACAACCTTCAACAGTGGAATTCGAAGCAGAACGTTATAAATGGTCCTAGGCGATTTGCGTTACGAATACACAAAATGCAATTCTGACAAAATTAAAAAGGAAAAGGCACAGACTTTTCACTACTGAAACCTATGCAGAAACAAACAAAAATATAAAAGTAATCCCGCAATTGCTGACTATTACTGAACCCTACCTGTTGATAACCGTAGGGTAAGAGAGAGTATGTACAGTCAAAGGTATGCCGAATTTCAGTATCGACGATAAAATGCATAAGGTTTAGGTTTTCGAAGGAGGTGTTACTATAACCTCAGCCATGAGCTGCATGGAACATGACATGCAGCACTTCCAATGCATGTAATTACTGTTAGACCGTCCTTAAAAACACTTAAATATGACTTATTTTCTTTCTAAATACGGTTGGACCTATCCGCTAATATATTTTCGAATGTTAAAATAGGTTTCCTGCCGAATACAACATCTGCAAGGAATTCACAAAAAGATTCCTGGCAAGTTTAAAACTGCTTCACTACTGTGGATTTCCCTTCCCTTCAAGAATGTGGGGAAATCCCAGGCAAGGGGTGGGAAGTTGGTGTTAAAAGGTAGGGATAGCTTGTTCGTTTGTGACTGTGGCTGGAGTAACTGCTCTTTCAATATGGGAAAAGGAATGGATGTTTTGATATTTGTTGAGTGTAGTGGAATATGTTTTCTCTGCAGTTAAAAAGAAACGGGAAACACGAAAAAGAAACGTGTATTTGCGATATTAGCTCCATTCCTCCTATGTGGAAATCTTCCGAACGATGGGCCAATCCCAGCGCGGCCCTGAGGCGAGCCCCGCGATGACGTCAGAGCTCCTTGACAAATCGGAGCGCGGCTCCTTCGCCGGCCCCGCCCACAACCAGGCGGCGGCCATCTTAAGGCAGCTCGGGCGGCGGCGGTGATCTCGGGGGCCAAAACGAGGGGTGGGCACCCTCGAAATTAAAACAAAAACATTGAAATGAAAGAGACAAACCCCCCAAGCCCCCCCCAAGCCCCTCCCCCAAAAAACAAAATCGCGAAAAATCGCGGGGTGCGCGCACGCGTTCGCGCTTATAGATATATAATTGATTTCTCTTTTAATTTTCTCAGGAACCACTGGAGGGATTTACACAATTTTACCAAAAGCGTGATCTGCATACCAGACACTACCATTTTGACAAGTCTGGTGTAATTCCCTTCAGCGGTTCAAGCTGTAGCTGAGTCTAAAGGTCCTATGGAAATTAACATGGGGAAAACACGTTTTAGGACCCCCCTTTTTTCTCAGCCCCCACTTGACGAATCCCCCCCAAACTTTCAGGGAAGGAGCGGAGCGGAGCGAGCCATCTTCTTTGAGAAATTTGCGAAGATTCATCAACCAGGGCCAAAGTTATTCCCAATAGAATGTTGGGGATTTCCTATGGTAAACCGTCCTAACTATATATACCTACTGGCGACCGCCAGTAGGTAATATATATATATATATATATATATATATATATATATATATATATATATATATATATATATTCACTGAAAAAACCATAGGTTTCACACCGGTTATAGTTAGCTGGAAATTTTACTGACATAAAACCATTGAAATTCCCACGGTATAGTTAGTTGGACTCACTATAACTTGCGCGCCTGCAATGCACTGCTGATGACGTCACATATTACATCACTCATGACATGGTCAGTGACATCACTGATGACATCACTCATGACATCTCAAATGACATCACTGAGGACATCACTAATGTCATTTTTAATGCAATGTAATGTTTTTAGTGAATGTGTGTCTTTCTGAAAAATAAATATGTTTTATTTATGTATATGTAAAGGTCGATGGAAGAAGAAATGTTTAAATAAGTGTCTAAATGGATTTTTTTTTTAAATTGATTGGTTAACTGGCTTATTAAGTGTATCTTAGTGAATACATATATACATATATTAGAGAGAAACTTTTAAATATTGAAATATATGTATCAGTGTTTCACTTTGTGTATAAGTGGCTGCATGGGTTGGTGACTGACTCACTGTTTGTATGTGTTATGAAGACAGCATATGTGCAGGACTGTATGGGTGGATGAGTGTGTATATGTGTGTATTAGTGAGTGAAAGACTGTCTCACTATTGTCTTTATTAGTAACGACATATGTTTTAATCTAGTATATGTGAATATTGATGTATATAAGTGAGTATATGTGAGAGTGAGAGATTGTAAGAGTTCCTGTTTAAATAAGTATGTGTTTCTATAAGTGATTTTTTAAACGTAGTAGTATATGTAAGTTTCCTTAGAAGTAAGCTGGTAGTGTGTGTTTAGTTGTATATGCAAAAAAATGGATGTTCAATAGTTTATTTGCATGTGTGAGTATGTGTGTGAGTAACTTTTGGATGACTGTCGGTGTGTACCAGGATGTATACGTGTATCACTACATATGATGAGTGAGTATATGTATGAGTGACTATATAGAACTGTTGGTGAATGAGTGGATGTGTATATAGATAGTGGAATTACTGAATGGGTTGTTGTAACTGGTATGGGTATGTCCATTTTTTTAAAAATGTTAATTTCTATTTTTGAATATGTGTTTCAAGGGTTACATTACACTGAAAGGAGGTCTGTCACTCTGTCACAAGGATGGTGTCATCAGTGATGTCACTGACCATGTCATGAGTGATGTAATATGTGACGTCATCAGCAGTGCATTGCAGGCGCGCAAGTTATAGTGAGTCCAACTAACTATAACATGGGAATTTCAATGGTTTTATGTCAGTAAAATTTCCAGCTAACTATAACTGGTGTGAAACCTATGGTTTTTTCAGTGAATTTAATAGGTTTTTTAAATGCTAATTCCTAACTATAACTGGTGTGAAACCTATGGTTTTTTCAGTGAATTTCATAGGTTTTTTAAATGCTAATTCCTAATTATATATAAGGCCCCAAACCTATGTAAATGAATGAATCCTATATTATATTTGTATTTAAAACAATTTTTTAAATGTTTTTTTTTTGCCCTGGAGCGCTCCCGGAAAGCGTAGTCTTTTGAAGCGCCCCAGGGCGCGCTCCGGAGAGCGTCCCGTTAGCGCTTTTGCCGCGAACGAAAACATCATCGTGACATATCGCGTAGCCGCGTCCACGTGATACGTACAGCGTAAGCGCACCCGGAAGCACTCGAGCGAATACAATCGTGCAACGTAAACATCCAACGCGCTTACGCGACGCGACCCGGGGCGCGCCTAGAGGCACGCCGTGGGCGCGTCGCGTAAGTGCGTCGGGTCATGTGACCTGAAAATAACACTTGTAATCGGTGCAGAACAGTTTTGGTTTCATAATGATGAAATCCCTAGTCTTGTGACCTGAAAATAACACTTCTCATTGGTTCAGGACATTTTGTTTCCAAATGATGAAAGACCCCACCTTTTTTCCTTATTCTGACTTTGTCCTTTGACTGTTGAAGACCTGTTTTGCAATCTTTGAGGTATATTTTGTACTTTGAAATGGCTACAGTAGCAGCATCAGCTGGAGCATCTCCACCACCACCAGCAAGAGGACAACCACAACATCACATTGGTGGTCAACAAGAAGAGGAGGAGGAGGAAGAGGAGGAGGGGATGAGGAGAAGGAGGAGGTGGCTGGAAGAACACAATACCCCATACCAACCCAAACCACACATTGTATGACAGTTTTTTTCCATCCCTGAGGGAAAAAAGAAAGTGAATGCGGCAAAGGTGATTTGCCTTATTTGTGACACGGAACTCTCATGGGGTAACCCAAATAAAAAATATTCATTTGGGAACAATACCATGATAAGGCATATGCAGCGCAAGCATCCTAACAACTATGCTTCCGCCGAAATGAGAGAACTGGCCAGCAACCCTCACCAATCTAGACCCAGCACCTCCAAACGAAAACAACCCACTCCATCGGGACCAGAGACAAGGGAGACAATCCCTTGCATTCAACCACGGTTTGGAGAATTTATGGTCACCTGTATTTTTTGTGGTAAGACCATCTCCTATGGTGAGCAGAGCCTAAAGCTCATCCTCCTTGCTGGTGACAACCACAATTGCCCCAAACAACCCTAATTTTTTCCAGATTTTTTTTTGCTCCTGTTGAGCCATTTTCAATTCCCTGTTTTTTGTTTCTCCCCATAAAAATAACCAAAAAAAATACAAAATAGTTCATAAAAGCCAAAAAAGTACAAAATGTTCAAAAAACATTAAAAAAATATAAAACAACAAAAAACAATTTCTAAAAAAAGGCTACATTTTTTAAAAACTCTTTCGTTCATTTTTGCCCATTGAACGCTCCCCGGTCCGCTACCCGGTGTGCGTACCGGGCGCTCCCCCCGCGCAAATCAAAAATTATTTTTTTTCAACCGGTGGGCCCTTTTATAGCCCCCACATCAAACCTAGGGTGTCAAGGGGAGTCTACTCTGCCACCTTATTGTCATTTCCCCCTTTGTTTTTCCCACCTCGTGTCTCGATCCTACCGAGACACAAGATGGCGGCCGCTCCGGACTGTTTCGAATGTTTACAGACACCCGAGAGCCAATCAGCTTTCCGTGTGCACCTCACGTGGCGCGACCAGAGCGCTCACTGGTGCGCGTACCGGGGCGCTGCCATAGATATATATATTTTTTTGAACCTAAATTACTCAAAAACCACTGGAGCACATATCTTGATACATAGCAAAGGCACATCGGGCTACCAGTCCCTACAACTTTGCCAAGTTTGGTGGAAATCCATTCAGCCGTTCGGGCTAAAAGTGAGTTTGACCGCCCTATGGAAATTAACATGGGGAAAACACGTTTTGGTAGCCCCCTTTTATCTTGGCCCCCGCTTCACGAATCCCCCCCAAACTTTCAAGGAAGGACTGGAGCTCCTCGAGGCAAATTTGAGGAAATTTTCAGGCAGATTCGTCAACCGGCGCAAAAGTTATTCACAATAGAATTTTGAGATTTTGCATTGAAAAAAATCCTAACTATAACTACCTACTGGCGACCGCCAGTAGGTAATATATATATATATATATATATATATATATATATATATATATATATATATATATATATATATATATATATATATATATATTCACTGAAAAAACCATTGGTTATAGACCATATATAGTTAGGGATTAGCATTTACAAAACCTTAATTTACTCGCACAAAACCATAGATATTCGAATATATAGTTAGTTGCAATAACTATATATCGCGCGCCCGCAACCCACTGCTGATGATGTCACATATTACATCATTCAAGACATGGTCAGTGACATCACTGATGACATCACTGATGACATCTCAAATGACATCACTGATGACATCTCAAATGACATCACTGATGACATCACTGATGACAACATCCAGTGACTGTATGTTTCTGTAAAGTTAAAATATGTCTTACATATTGAAGAAAGAGTGGATGTATAAGTGTTTGGATGAACGATTTAGTAGGTGCATGACTGATTGTATGAGGGAAATATTAAATGTGTCTCACTGAGTGCATGGGTTAGTGACTATACTGTCCTAATTTGTGCATCAATATTTCTGTAGTTCTGTAAACTGCTGCATGTGTTGATCAGTAGCTATATGAGTAACTATATGGGTTATTGATTGGTTGCCCAAATATTTGTATGGGAGAGTGAGTGTGTGTGTGGGGGTGGCTGGGAGGTGTGTGACTCTGTGCATAGATGTGTGAGCAGTTGATTCACTAGATGTATGGGTTCAAAAGTGCATGTGGAAACAGCTGTATGGGCGGTTGACTGTCTGCATGAGTGTATTGGTGAGTGATTGGATTTCTCAGTGCTACATGTCAAAGTAAGTACATATGTAAAACACAGTACATGTAAGAGTTGACATATATAAATAACTGTGCATAAGAGCCAGTGAATGTGTGAGTGGCTGTATGGATCATTGTGAACTTGTATCAGTGATTGTTTAACACCTTCGACGCTCATGACGAGCTCAGCTCGTCATGAGGTACACCTCTCGTACACTCATGACGAGCTGGGCTCGTCATGAACAATGGGAAACTCAATAAATCAGCACAGGGGGGGAAAAGCCTTAGCAGCCATGGTGATAAGAGAGTAAATATGTGTTAGTATATGTTTGATTAAGTAAGGTGTGTTTAACTGTATAGTTGAGGAAATGGAGGTGTGATTGATTCTTTGTATGACTGACTAGGTGTGTGAGTAACTCCATGGATGAGTGACAGTCTGTGAGTGTCTGTTTACACTGATTGTATCTAAGGTTATATTAGAGTCTGAAGAGGTTCATCGTATTATCACATGAATAATATCATCAGTGATGTGATCAGTAATATCAAATGAGATGTTATCAGTGATTTCATCAGTGATGTCATTTGAGATGTCATCAGTGATGTCATCAGTGATGTCATTTGAGATGTCATCAGTGATGTCATTTGAGATGTCATCAGTGATGTCATCAGTGATGTCACTGACCATGTCATGAATGATGTAATATGTGACATCATCAGCAGTGGGTTGCGGGTGCGCGATATATAGTTATTGCAACTAACTATATATTCGAATTTCTATGGTTTTGTGCGAGTAAATTTAGGTTTTGTAAATGCTAATCCCTAACTATATATGGTCTATAACCAATGGTTTTTTCAGTGAATTTTCAAGGTTTTGTAAATGCAAATTCCTAACTATATATGGTCTATAACCTATGGTTTTTTCAGTGAATTTCATTGGTTTTTTAAAAGCTAATATTTATAGCTGTAAAATATATTCTTTATTACGTGACGTATCACGTAGCCACGTGAGACGCCTCATGACACGTCGCATAAACGTGACGTATCGTCTCTGCAGCGCAAACAAAACCCGTAACGTAAGCTCGCCAGAGCACGCTTACAGATATATATATATTTTTTTAACCTTAATTAGACAAAATCCACACGTGCACATATCTTGAGGCCTTGCAAAGGCACATCAAACAAACAGTCCCTACAATTTTGCCAAGTTTGGTGGAAATCTATTCCTTTAAATTTTATTTTACTGTTTCTCTTGGTTTTCCCCTTGTTACGCTTACGGGAACGCTACCCGGTACGCAAACCGGACGCTCCAAAAACACAAGATGTCGGACTCCCGTTACGCTGCCGGTTAGCTGCCCGGTTGGCATACCGGGAAGCACCTCTACCGCGAAAAATCACAATTTTCTTTTTTTTTTCTTTTGCCCTGCGGGGCACTTTAATATCCCCCTCATCAATCCTAGGGGGTCAGGAGGGGTCTACCTTGCCCCCTTTCCTTCATTTCCCCCTTCGTTTTTCACCACCTCTTGTCTCTCGATCCTACCGAGAGACAAGATGGCGGCTGCTCCGGACTGTTTAGAATGTTGACAGACACCGGAGAGCCAATCAGCTTCGCTTCGCAAAGCTCCGTTACGCGAAAAGTACGCGAACTGGTGCGCTATCCGGTACGCTGTCACAGATATATCTGTTTTTTTAAACTTTAATTTCTCAAAATCCACTGGAGCACATATATTGAGACCCAGCAAAGGCACATCGGGCTAACAGTCCCTACAATTTTGCCAAGTTTCGTGCAAATCCATTCAGCCGTTCAAGCTAAAAGTGAGGCAAAACGCCCTATGGAAAAATGAATGGGAAAAACGCGTTTTGGGGCCCCCCTTTTTTCTCGGCCCCCCCTTGACGGAACCCCCCCAAATTTTCAGGGGCTGCTCAGAAACAGAATGTGCCATTTTCCTGAAAATGTCAGCCGATTCCGTCCACAAACGCCAAAGTTATTAGACATAGAATTTTCAAAAGTTCCATAGAGACAAAATCCTAACTATATATACCTACTGGCTATCGCCAGTAGGTTATATATATATATATATATATATATATATATATATATATATATATATATATATATATATATATATATATATATATATATATATATATATATATATATATATATATATATATATATTCATTCACTGAAAAAACCATAGGTTTTGCACACGTTATAGTTAGGATGTAGCATTTAAAAAACCTATGAAATTCACTGAAAAAACCATAGGTTTTACACACGTTATAGTTAGGAAGTAGCATTTGAAAAACCTATGAAATTCACTGAAAAAACCATAGGTTTGACACATGTTATAGTTAGCTGGACATTTCACTCATATAAAACCAATGAAATTCCCCCGTTATAGTTACTTCAGCTAACTATAACTCGCGCGCCCGCAATGCAAACCTATGGTTTTTTCAGTGAATTTCATAGGTTTTTTGAATGCTAGTTCCTAACTATAACGGATATACCGAAAATGAATATCGCCATACCAATCTTACGTGCGCGACCGAGTGCGCGCACCCACCTATATATTTTGTGAAAGCTTTGCAATTTGAACCTAATGAATTTCTTCATAGATCAATGAAAGAACTTAGAGTACGTTAAAGACACTGAACCTAGGCTTCTTTTTTTTCATATAAACCTTTTAATTAAATGGAGCCGAATATCTTTTCAATCTTTTGTGCGTGACTGGATGTACACACCTTGATATTTTTTTAAAAAATATAAAAGGTTTTATAGTTTAACAATTGTATACTTAAATCGAGCTCTAAAGATATGTAAAATCCGTATTTGTTTGAATTGACTCCTTTTCACGTTTTCAAACTTCGCTGAAGAAGATCGCTACTTCCAAATCACGTACGTGACTAGATACTGTCACCACGTACACGTCCTGAGAAGCGCATGTGAAGTCATGTGACTTGAAAAGAACACTTCCAATTGGTTCTTAGTATTTTCTATTCTGGAATTTACACGCAGCACTCCACCCACTTCCCTCACTATCTTTTCTACTCTCAAGAGAGAACAACGTCCAACATTTTTCCGAAGACTTTGCTGAAATGGCTGCCACTCCGCATTCATCTTCAGAATCTGAAGAAAATGAGCGACTACCTTTAAGAAGAAAAAAGGAATCTTTCATTTGGCAATTTTTCACTTATCCTGAAGATGAAAAGAAAGTGAATGCGCCAAAAGTAACCTGCACGATATGCAAATCGGAGCTCTCAAGGGGAAATCCAAGTAAAAAATATTCCTTTTCCATACATACCATGCAGCGGCATGTCAAACAAAGGCACCCTGAGCATTCTGCAAAAGCATCGACAAGAGCCCAGGCCACGCTATTACCATCAGAGGTGGCCAGCACATCTTCTGGTGGACGACCTGTATCTCCATCGAGTGCTGAGATGGACTTGAGACCATATCTTGCGAAGGTGCACATGAAATGCAACGAGTGTGGAGAAATTCTTTTGTACGGAGAGCAGAGCCTCATTCTTATTAAACTCAAAATTGAGAGTCATAAATGCCCCAAGAAAAGATACATTTCTTCATTTCATTTTGATGGTATGACATACTTAAAAATGTCGTTGCAAGTTTAAAAAATCAAAAGCAACATAACACTTGTTTCCAAAAAAAAAAAAAAAGTTCTTTTCAGAACTAACTCTTTGTACCAAAACGAGCTCCAAGAGCATAATATAAAGGGAGTTTATCGCCGCTTTTTTGTGCGCGACCGGGTGCGCGCACCCACCTATATATTTTGTGGGAGGTTTGCGATTTGAAGCTATTGAATTTCTCCATCGACCCATCAAAGAACTTATAGTACGTGAAACAGACCAAACCTAGGCTTATTTTTTGTTATTATTAAAATTTTAATTAAATATAACCGAATGTCTTTTTGAACTTTCGTGCGTGACTGAATGTACGCACCTATGTATTTTTTTTAAGAAATATAAAAGGTTTTATAGTTTATTAATTGTATGCTTGAATCGAGCTTAGAAGATATACAAAATCCGGATTTGTTTGGATTTACTTCTTCTCACGTTTTAAAACTATGCTGAATTAGACCGCTACTTCCAAATGACGTACGTGACCAGATACTGTCACCGCGTACACATCCTAAGACGTGCATGTGAAGTCAAGTGACTTGAAACCAACACTTCCAATTGGTTCTTAGTAGTTTCTATTCTCCAATTTACACGGAACACTCCACACACTTCCCTGGAGAAAAAGTTTATCGGAAAACTTTTAAACCCTCCTCTTATCAAACATTCGACATCGTTAACATAACAGTGTAGTAAATAAAACTAGATCCACCCCGTCCCTTAATTACAAGGGACACATTACTGTGTGAAAACAACTTTTGTTTTCACGCGATAATGTGAAATACTGAGCGTGTTACAGGATTTTCTTTCACATATATGTTCCCATTCATCTTCAAGCACTAACACCGTGGAAAATACCACCGATAGCGGTGATATTTTTTAACGCCGAGAACGGGCGATTTTTATCGCTTAGAGCCCTTGCTATTATAAAGGTTTATCTCCTAAGTCTCTGATTCTCCAACTGTGCAACGTGGCTCCCCTGTGTGTCGTAATGAGGTGCTAGGGGCGCCGCGCACACTCTACTGTGACTAAGCATCCATAAATTCCACGGACATCTCTACCCTGCTATCTGCTATTGTAAACATCAAAAGGAGCTGCGCTGCGCCCCTTGGAGAGGCCTCACTCCCACTGCTACAGCGGCTTGGCAGTCGCCAAGATCCACAAGAACAGCGTCTCGGATCCATTGAACTTCTGTGACGGTCTCAATGAAAATAAGCACTGAAGAATATTCAAGTATATAGTAGTCCTCCTGCTACAGCATACAGAATGCATTCTGTTAGGTATAAAAAAGGGAAACACCCACGCCACAATCATACAGAACACTTCCTGTAAAGAAGCCTATGATTAACTTTAAAACATAAGGTTAACCTTTTTTCCCTCTCTCATTATTGTTAAAGATAATTATTTATAATACTATATTAAACAATGCCATGGTTCTTGCTTTTTTATTTCAAGAATCTTGCAATCGTTCACAAATCCAATACTCATGCCTTCTTTTTCGTGAGAAAAATCTTGCAACATTATATATCTACATAGAATAACAGAAAAAACATAACACTGCAAAGGCCGAAAACTCTACTAAATGCAGATTTGTAACATATAGGGCAGATTTATGTTAACTACTTCATACCCAGATATCCACCAGTTAATGTGCACCACAGTATGCTAGTGCTCCGTAACCCATGGTGTGCCACATTTAAAATGAGGCGCACCATGGCACAAAGACAGCATACATGCGTAACATATCTGTGCAGAAAAAATAATACATTACTAGAGTTGTATGGCAAATGTAATGCAGCTACAGCAAGGCTCACCAGTGCACTTTGGGGCATATTATCAAGCAATAGCGATAATTATCGCTATCGCTTGGTTAGAGACAAAAATTTACTGCAGCGCTGCGGCGATTTTTACCGCAAATAAACCTTGGTATTAACAAGGTTTAACGCAAATGCGGTAAAAATCGTTGCAAAGCATGAATATCGCTGAAAAGTCAGCATTATTCATGCAATAGCGAGCTAATGCTGTTAGCCATGTTATCCACCTCCCATTGGATAACATGGCTAAGAACTGCTCAGGGCAGGTGTTAGCTTTTAGAGATATTCCCGCTTAGTGCAAATATCTCCAAAAGCTAGTAATAGGAGATAGCAATGTTAGCGACTGTTTTCAGTCGCTAACATCTTGGCACACCCACTTTGCATCTCATTAGTGATAAATATAACTGACATGTAAAGTGGGGCCCAAGATGGTCGCTATCTCCTACTAGCTGTTGCTAACTGGTGTTAGCGGCAGCTAGGTAATAGGGAGATAATTTTATCTCTGCTTTCTTGCCTTTTAAAGCCAAAAAACAGAGATAAACCCCCTTGATAATATACCCCTATATTCAAATTGCGGCGTCAAGACCTACGCCTGCTTCAAGCACATGCACAATTTTGAAACAGCATGGGCCTGAAAGTCACTGAGTAAAATCTCATGGATTACAGTCAGCCACTTTCAAGACGCATTACTTCAGAGGAACACTTCTTTATGATACAGGGCTTTAGAATGTCACATATCTCCTAGATTCATTAATGCTGTATATATGATACATTATTTCCACTGTCATTATAAAAAATAAAGTGACAAAATTCTAGCGCAAAGAGACGCAACGTCAACATAAAGCTGCCACAATCTGTTTTAAAGTACCCTTTAAATTACAACCAACACTCTCTTTATAGAGACCCCTCAGGTTTTTTTAACAGCTGTTAAATCCTTCCATACTCATCACAAAGCCGCTCCATCACAAGCATTGCCTCAGCTGTCCTCAGGACGGACGACATTTGTAATGGACTTGCCGCTGTGCTTGCGCAACACGAACATTGCGCTTCCATGACACTTTCTATTGACTAAGCAGAAGCATGACGGAACCACTCTATCATGAACACATGGCTCGGAAGGAGTAGCTCTATCATGACCATACAAGTACCACTCAGCCCCCCAGCCCCCTAATCCTGAGGCAGAATTACCACTGCAACACAGGATTTAAAGTCCTGCAAAGAACACCATGTAACATTTAATATCATTTTCCACCAATATTTTCATATATCAGTATTGCTAAACTCACTCACTGAAATGTCGCTCATTTTATTAAATCACTTTTAAAGCATGCCTTATAACAATGCACCCAATCCTATGTGGAAGTGTTTATATAAAACATGACATTGCTTTAACGAGGATAGACAAAGAAATAACACAATGATGTAAAAGTTTCTTTATTTTATATACTTACCTAAAAAAAAAAAAAATTAAGTAAATTTCTTTTTAAAACGTAGTACCTGTGGAAGAAAATTTAAAATAAGATTATAAAGTACATTTTATTAAAGAAAAAACAATAGGAGACAATAAGAGAGATGCAGAGAAAACTCTCGAATATTATTAGTTGAACTTACCTTATAAATATAATATCTGTGGAGGACAGTAAAAAAAAATCTGTTATAATACATATTTCTGAATGCAATGTAACAAAATAAGTCAAACAACATATTAAATGGTTTATTTTTGCTGTCCTCAGAATACATTGATTTTCACTATGAAGAGTGATTTCAATATTAATCATCATATAACAGCGGGGAAAAAAAACACAATCAAAATGATTGTGTTTAAAAAACCCATACAAAATCTGCATACATATTATAAATACCTGAAAAAAACACGTCTTAAATGTTTTCCTCAAATTCGCAATTTCTTGAGTAAGCACACTACATCTTCCACAGTTACAAACTAATTAAAGTATACCACTTATTTTTCAAGATATCTCAACAAAGCCCCGTGCAAGTATCTCCTATAAAAAATCTATTTGAAGGACACAGTTTCTTCTCTCATACCTTTCCGCGTGGCCAAATTGTATAAGCTAACTCATTATCTTTTAAATACCTCTCCCAAAAACTTGCGTCCATATAAGTTTTAAAATAATTATCTAAAGTACTCATTTTCTTCTCTCATATTTTTCCACGTGGCCAAATACTATGAGTTAAGTAGTTTTTTTCTGAAATTATATAATCTTAGTCTTATCTATTGTTTTCTGAACCTTTACAATTAAAATTTGTAACATGTTTTATACCATCAAACATTAAGTAAATTTGTACCTGATGTTATCACTATGCCAAACACAAATTTCATTTATAGATTTGTACACCCTCAGTCACATGATATTTGTAAACTAGTAAGTTTCAGATCTTTACAGTATACATCTTCCTACAGCAAGTCATTCTACTGAAATTTGGGTTCCACAAATAACAGATAAGAGTTAGTTAAGGCAAAAGGCAAATGTTTTTTAAAAGTCAATTGGCTATCATTGCAAAGCGTCCAGCCACTAGCACACTTCAAATAAGCTGTATAATGTCCTGATGATGTAGAAGGCCCTTCATGAAAAATAATGGCTACAGTTACAAATGTTCTTCTAGAAATAGAAACTTGAGAAGCCACAACATTTTTAATTAAAGTTGACAATTTACTCCCATCAGCTCTGCATCGTTGAAACATTAAAATTACATATTGTCCGTATCTATGGATAAATAAAGTTGATAACATTTCAGACTTGCATTGAGAACAGACCATGTTCTGATGCGCATCTTTAACTAGTTTATTAAAAGGCACTTCTTTGCAGTCTGGTAATGTCAAATATAAAAATCTTTCACTGTGTATCTCAGTACTACTTAAAAATGAGCAATTATCACACTTATGTTCCCATTTATAAAAAAGGCCAAAAAGACTATCAATATCTACACCTTCATCTTCCAAAACTGTAAACATATACATGATAAATTCCTGACAATCTTGCTGAATATTCTGAGAAAATTGATTTACTCCTGCACATATGTCTAAAACATTCCTTAGTTCTGAAACACTTGCTACTTCACTATCACCACTACTACATATTTCAAATATAGAATTTAAAGAATAGCAAAATGTTTGCTCCTGATTTTCTATAATCTGTTCCTTAACATTTTTCAGAAAGAAAACAACATTAACTACTACATGTGCATAGCAGTTGACACCAGACCTATTTTCAAACTTAAATCCAACAATCTCTTCAATACTAACAGTTTTGCTACGGCTACCAACAACAGCTACATCTTTTTTTCGTCGTTTCTCGACTACTTCAGCACATTTGTCCTCATTTTTCCTTTTCTGACCAACTATACGCCTTTCAATTAAAGGATATTGAGGTAAACTTGGAGCATATTCTCTTCTTAACCTATTATACTCCTTCACACAATTTAAATCTGCACTAATCTTTGTCTCATCATAATCAATTAGATAAAGTCCACATAAAGTTCTAACTCGCGATAAAGCAACATACGCCATACCCTCTTTGAATACAGTGCTTCCAATATTTACCAAAGCACAATCTACACTTAAACCTTGAGATTTATGTATAGTCACTGCATATGTCAAACAAATTGGAAATTGCTTACGACGGACATATAAGTCTTTCACAAGCAAAAAACGAGTTGAACATCGACTAATTTGTTGAACTTCCTCAATTCCATCAAATTTTATTCTCAAAAATTCAATCTCATCTCTATTTGTATAATTGACAAAACCAACAACATTACCCATAGCTCCATTTACCAATCCTCTTTCTACATGTAAATTTCTCCTTAAAATTATCCGACAATTTAAACATACATACAGATTTTTCTCTAAACCAGCAGTTTTAGATATAGTTTTTTGAAGAGAATCCAATTTTAACTTCAACTTTTCAGACAAAACAATAGTACTACCTTCATGCTCTATTCTATCTTTAGCTTCCAGTTTCTTAATTTCTTGATTTTCTAAATTCAACATTTTCTCATTAAAAACTGAACATTCTTTCAGAGTTGGCATCAAGCATATCACTGACTTATCTGCTACCTCTTTACTATATATTTTCTCAGGTACATTATCTTCATTAGGAAACAGCTTGGAAAGTAATCGGGTTCGTAGAGTTTGTTTCGCATCTTCAGTTAGTTTTCCAATCCTAATATCTTGAAGAATATTTCCATATTTAGTATCCTTTGCCTGTCGCATATTTTGAATCAGTTCAGTATATTTGAAATGTGACCATATATTTACATTTCCAATACTGCCCAGGCACTTTCTGGTCTCCTCATGTGTAACAGTTTCAAATACAGGATGTCCTTTCACAGGAGTTAGCTGCAGTAGATCTCCAAAAACTATGACATGTTTACCTCCAAATAACACATCATACTCTGTCTTAAGTGTCTGTTGCATTCTTAAATGCACAAAAGCAAGCATTAAATTGGATACCATGCTTACTTCATCAATAATAAGAAGTTTCATTTTTTTAAGGACTCTAGAAACTTCAAAACAAGCTTCTCCAGATAGCTTCTGATATTGTAATTTATTTTCATGTTTAACTGGCAGCATCAGTAAACGATGTAAAGTAACACCTTTAATATTATGTGCTGCCAATCCAGTTGGAGCAGTAAAAACACATGACCGTGTTGACTGAGTTGTTTGCTGTAAATATGTAGTAATTCCTTTAATTAGGAAACTTTTACCAGTCCCAGCTTCTCCACTTACATATAATCGAATAGGTTCAAATGACATACATGAGCAATCTTTTCTCTCATGACGAAAGCCATGCTCAATGTGCTCTGTCACTTCATCATATATCTGTCTTTGCTCAACATTAAACTGCTTCTTTAATTCTTCTAAGTCGATTACTTCCTCTTGACCTTGCTGCATTGCTCTTTCCACCTCATCCATGGCGGTGGCTGCTTCATTTTGGATAATTGGTTGTCCCAGTGGATCTTGACTTAATGAAGCCGAACTTTGACTACCTTGTGAACTATCTCTAGCAATCTCCGCTGCAATTGTCACTTCTTGCTCTATTTCATCATTCAACATTTGGAGATAATTACTAAAAACAGGACATTCAATATTACTTTTAGATGCGTTGAATGAATCTTCAAAACTATCAAAGTCTCCAAGTAGTTCCTCTTCTCTACGCCATGGTTTAAAGAGTTGCAAAAGAGCAAAATAGTAAAATTCTCTTTTGTCAGGTGTTTCGCAACTCAGTTTCCGATGATTTATCAAGTGTCCTTTTCTTTGTTTCACCAGACATCCTTCATGTCCAATTACAGCGTGTACACCTTTATCAATGTTCTCCGTAACATTCCTTTTAAAAGTATAATTTTGAAGTATTTCATACAGACAAATGTTTTCAAGCAGAGTACTTCTATTTGGATAGTATGTATCCAACATATTTGTTTTCAAAATGTCTGTACTGTTTGGTTCTTTCTGGGCTAAATATTCAATTTCTTGCACAGGTATCAGAACACGGTTTCGTGTTTCTGCTAGGCCGAAACTCACCCAGAGAATAGTCCTTGATTTAGCATAAAGACTTGCTGATGATAATCTGTCACAACATTCATATGCTCCAATTTCTCGATGAGACAGCATTTTCAAACTGTACGTATACAATTTCTTGCTTAGGCTCTTTTCATGAGAAATGTCTTCCCACATCTCCTTCAATTCCGTCTTTTCAAATTTCGTAATGTAAGATGTTACATATCGAGCCACAGCAATAGAATTGTCTGCAACATATTGTATGTCCACATGGACAAAATAACTGTGTTATAGTCATTTATTTATTTGGATTCTTCACCTCTTCTTAAATTGAACGTATTTTTAGGTGATCTCCTTCTGATATTATGTCGCAAACATGACATCAAATTGTTGACTCTTCCTTTTGAAAGTACCGGTCGTGCAAATCCAAAGCAACATTTGGTGAAGAATTTGCTCTTGGATTTGAATTTTCGCCAACAATATTTTCCACAACGATGACTTTGAAACCGTAAGTCCTTATCAGTTGTACTATTAGGTATGTCACAAGTGGCATACTGTTCAATAAAAGACAGTACAGTCTCATCCGAGTCTATTCCAAATTTAGGAGCATCCTTGATCCATAACAGCATATGAATATGAGGAGCACCTCTTGCTTGATATTCTTTTCTCCAAAAGAAATCCAGTACTTCACCAAGAGGCGGATTTTTCTTGTTTGTAATGAAAGACATCATAGCTTCAAATCTATGATTAAAATATCTGCAAACATTAACTGGATCTAATGAACACAGTTCTCCAGGTGTCTTGTAGTTTATGTTTTCTATGTTTGCATTCGCCTCCCGAAGAAATTCAAGTAAATCTTCCCAAGCTTACTCTGCACAGCTTAGAGTTAAAAACCATGTTGGTGCTCCTAAGTTTCTAAGCATGCACTTCAAATCTCCATGACGACGGTACCAATGCTCATTAGTACCCCGCTGACAAGCCATTAAATTAATTAGATGTGAATCCAAAACACTATCTTTCTGTTGCACTTTATCCATAAATTCCTTTGCTGAAATATTTTGCAGATGTACACCACTTTTTAAGATATGATTTGCTGCATAAGACAGACCAGATAAGTCACTCTCAAACAGAAGATGAAACAAATATGGAATGCATTGGCGAAACCTCGGATCTTCTGCATATAATCTTGTTGTCCGGTACTCAGATGCAGGAATCTGCATAGGTAGATCATCATATTGTGTACCTTCACCTGTAGGAAATAACTGTGGAAAACAACGACCTTCCAAACTTTCTTCCCACACACTAATAGGATTTCATTTCGCCTTTTTCATCTGAAATAATTCAATAGCATTCCCTATTGCTTCTTTGGAATGCAGTGGATGAACACTGTAATGTTCATAAATTTCTTCAGATCTGGATACATCAACTTTTTCAATTTGTCCACTAGACAAATCACTATCCTCTTCTTCACTTACATCTTCTTGTTCTACGTATACATCTTTGTAGTACTTATTGTTTTGCACTAAATACAACGTTGCCTTTTTCACTTTCCTAACATCCACTAAATCTTGCCAGATTTTCTTACTCTTTGTAGGTACACCATTAACTAGAATAACTAGAGGTTCCTCTTCTACATTTTCAACACCAATTGTTTCCATATTTTTTTTTAAATCAAGTGGCAAATACACAACTCTACCCTTTAATCCTCTTTGTAAATCTGAAGGATTTAATTTACCAGTCTTAGGCTCCATACGAACAATAGCCTGAAAAGGATGTACACATTGAATCAGAATAGTCTCATAAGTATTAAAACCATCAATTCTGATGGAATATTTATCAACTCTAGATTATTATGAACAGCTCTAGCAGGCATTTTATTTTCATTTAATTTATTATAACAATATTTACAAACACGTTGCTCAAAACCCAAATCAAAATAGTTTTCCACCAACAAATAAGTTGCAAAATCTTTCCATTGACCATTACTTTCATCTTCACTTTTTAAATATAAATCAACTAACCTAGTTTGACTTTTGTAATGAATGCGTCGACAACAGACACAAGAAAAATTTGGTTTCTCACCTGCAATTACCTTAAACTTTATTATTTCCTGTTCGAAATTTTCAATATTAACATTTCCAACATTTTCTAACACATTTCCTTCTATAATTATATCAGTTTCTGCATTATCCTCCTCTGGACCAAAATAACTTACCTCAATTTCTGCACAAATCTTCTTAACATCTAATTCACATCCATGCAAAAGAGCATTATTTAACTGTTTAAGTTTAAGTGCTGGACTTTTTGCATAGTACAACTTTCTCACTAATTTTCTCATTTTAGTATGATGCACTGCTAACATCCTGAAGTGATGAAACACACTCTGGCATATTTTTTTAGAAAGACAAGCCAGAGAATGGCCTTGCAGACCTATTTACCGTACAAATTAAAACCACAGATTCATTTCCTAATAGAATACAGATAATAAAAGAAAATCTCTGAACAACGTAGTAAATCCTGTAGTGAATGTTTGTTCTAAATTTATCACACTCCATATCTGTTTTAACATTATAGACAGTTTTTTATTTAAATTTTTAAAGCATACAAACAGTACACTTTTTTCAAGAACTATCGGTCATCGTAGGTGTTTTAATCTTTTTTACTACAATCTCTTTTACACTTCATGAGAACATATCTTATCACTCTCATAAAGCACATCATCGACGAATATATCAAGAAAACTGTTGTCACGAATGCTTTGCTATCAAATTTTTTTAATTTATTCAAAAGTTCATAATTTAGAAGAACTTCCAACATTAGTTCATCAGGGACTTCTTCAAGTCCATTGTCCTTATCTCCTTCTACCATCTCTAAATAAGCTGAATCTAAAGATATGTCCATGAAATCATTATTTTCATCTGTTTCCTCTTGAAACACCGCGTCTAAAATTTCCTCCATCAGTTCGTTAATGATGTCAAAATGAATTTCATTGTCTTCTGACCAATTCTCCATAACTAGACTGTTTTTATTCTTCTGTATCCTTTTAATAAAATATAGAAACTAAATTATATCTTTTTTCATAAGTGTATAACTGAAAAGTACCTTTACTAATTTTTAAACTACATATAATTTTATAATCTCTAACTTATTAACTCTATATATTGTAAGATACCACATTCCTCTTGTTTTGAAAAAGAAATTGGCAATATAACCCTAAACATTTACACTGAGCTTTTTTTCCATTAAATAATTACTGTTGTTAAAAGACATTTCACTGTAAAATGTATTTTTAGATTTTCTAGATATCTGAAATATTTATTACCTGTACAATAATTTTTAGGACCCATTTTTTTAGTTCATCACTACAAAGTGCAATATAAATGTATGAACTCTGAAGAAAAGGATCACACTATACAAACCATAGCATTCACTTAACAGATTACTACTTCCCACAGAGACAGTTCCATTTATGTTACAACAGCATAATCACCATGTAAATGTCATAGCATATGCAAAATGTCATACTAACCATGAAGAACCACCTCATAATAAAGCTCTGCATTAATATGTAAAAAAGTGCCTATACATAGTATAATCACAGATATGCAGGAAAGATGTCCATCACATTTAGAACCATATAATAATACCTCTCTGTAAATAAAGGTGAAACACTGCCAAACATAATACAACAAGATTTCAAAAATAATGAGCACTTCACAAGAATTCATTAAAGGAAACCTGAAAGAATTATACTCCAATGATTTGTAAATCTCAACTCCTTCCAAAAGAACACATGCACCAAGCTCATTAAAAGATAATTTGAACTGTCAATGGAGAACATCTCAAAATACATATCTAGTATAAGCAGATAGAACCACATGTGAAAAATTTAAGATAAAATCATGTTCCAAACATTTCTAAAAATATTCTTTATTATTTTCATCACCAACCACAGAAATTGCCAAAGCAAAAAAAGTAACTCACCTAAAAAAAAGAATATATTCCCTCAAATTGTATAATTCAAAAGGCAGGTTGTTGCTTTCAGGCACCAAACACTCTAAGAAAGGAAATATTAAAATGTTATTAACTTATTACAAACTTATTTCCTACACAATATACAGTCATTATAGCATTGAACAAGCATAACTGATAAGTTCCCCAAAATCCTCTGCATTAAAACAAAATACAAAATTTCTCATTTATAAAAGCATTGCGCCACAGATATGTCACTTTTTCCCATGTTAAAATTGATGCACCTGCAACAGTAGGCCTTCATAACTAAAAGCCCAAGTCACAAAAAAACAAAAGCCTTATTTATGACGACCTTGCGCCGCCAGTGCGTCACTTTTAACATGGGAAAAAGTGATGCACCGGTGGCGCAAGGCCTTCATAAATAAGGCCCCATGTCCATAGACAAAAAATACAGGGCCAGCATTAAACACATGCAAGCAGTACACTTGCACAGGACCACCAAACCCCAAGGGCCACCATGTTAATATATATCCTTAATATAATAATCCTCTGAGAATGGATACATATTTGCGTGGCAGCCCATACCAGAAATTTGGCGTCCTCTGACTCTGATCCACTACCAAACACCCTGACCCCCCCCCCCCCTCTTCACTGAACTCCGCACTCCACCCCACCCGGACCCCCTGTTACAAACCCCCTACCTACCCTCCCTGTCCAAGGCCACCATGAGCCTAGAACCGCCCCTGGTAAATTTATAAGACACAGCATTACTAAAACTCAAAGAATAGGCGACAGGCAGATAAACTAAATAGTACATAAAGACACATATTTTTTACATAATCCCATTGAAAAACATGTAGTCATTTTTTTTAATCTATCATGCAACTGGCCCTCCAGAACCGCTTTGAAAACTCCTGCTTTAAACCTTTACATTTAATTTTTAAACCATACACTTTCAATTACATTTTTTATTTAATTACAATTCCTGTAATGTTACACACCTTTTCAAAAATACACCAGTCCCTGTTATTATAACGTTTTTTTTCATTCTTCATCAGTGATACTTTCTTAACATATAATGAAAATCACTATAACTTTTTAAACGACAAAGCTAACGCGGTAAAAATAACTCTCCATTTGCTTTCCTTTAAGAATGTAGATTATCTGCCCCACGCATGGGATCCTTGATATTTGCATTTGGCAGCGAATACCGACCTTGAATCGGAAGACATGAACAAGAGCTCCATTGTCACATTTAGAACTTAACGTAGCATCTGCTCACACACATATCTTTCACTTAGCTAATATTCACAGAGAACAGCATTCGTGTAAAAAAAAAAAAATTGACCTTCCTTTACAATTTGCTCAAATGACTCCCTTATTTTTTAACGCATCCTTCACTTCAAGACAGGCTATTTTTTTGATAACTACTGAGCAATATTTAAGTGACTACTCTGCTAGAAAATTTATCAAGTCATTCTGCTACTCTTCACTCCATAGCCGGCGACCTATTTCTGTGGAGTTCTTGTTGAACTGGCAGTGCTGCGTCGTTTCCCATACCATCTTGGTAAATTCAAAATGGATGCCCCTCCTATCTTCGCAAACGAGCCGGACCACTTAGAACTATTTCGACAGAGAATGCTTCTCTACTACGGCACCTTAGCACTCTCGACTTTGAATACTTCATATCGATTATCATTTCGATATTCGTATTTCACCTGTGTGCAGCCTGTATTTCATTGCCTGAGCTGTGATTTCTTTTTTTGTGTTGAAATTTTTTATTAGGAAAATTATAAATAAATTGCAAAGATAGATACAAATGCAGATGCTGAGCTGTGATTTCATGTGGCCCTGGACTTATGTCTCTGCAACTTGGTACCTCCTGAAGCGAATTACAATCACCTCATGAATCCGTTAATTGATCATGAACAGCTTTGTTACAACGGAGGGTTTATGGCCTTTGCAGCGATACAAGGAGTTCTGGGTCATTGGAATATATTCGCAGCGGAGCAAGATTTCCTAACAGAGAGCTACATCGAAAACCCACCGAGCTGTCCTCTGATGGTAAAAGAGGCTCCGATAATAACAGATCATGAATGCTGCTTTCCTCTTTTCAATTGGATGGCTGACATGTTTTAAGATGATAACAGTGATTTCCTGTTAGAAGCACTTGCTGCCTACTTTGCCTACACAATGGACGGATAACTCTTTCCTAACAGAGAGCTACATCGAAAACCCACCGAGCTGTCCTCTGATGCTAAAAGAGGCTCCGATAATAACAGATCATGAATGCTGCTTTCCTCTTTTCAATTGGATGGCTGACATATTTTCAGATGATAACAGTGATTTCCTGTTAGAACCACTTGCTGCCTACTCTGCCTACACAATGGACGGATAACTCTTTCCTAACAGAGAGCTACATCGAAAACCCACCGAGCTGTCCTCTGATGGTAAAAGAGGCTCCGATAATAACAAATCATGAATACTGCTTTTCTCTTTTCAATAGGATGGCTGACATGTTTTCAAATGATAACAGTGATTTCCTGTTAGAAGCAGAAGCTCCCTACTTTGCCTACACAATGCTTCGATAACTCTTATGCAAGCCATTGACATCATCATTTCCTTTTGCCTCCCTATATTCTTCACGTTCTTTTGGATATTTTCTTAACAAGAACAGACCTATTGGAAAGGGGCGACCAACTTGGTCCCCCCGAACGTATGGCTGAGTGCCTCGATCCCCCCGGGAAGCCATTTTTGGGCGGGAGGCGCGTCTCGGCTGGTATGCCCGAAGCGGCGTAGCCGGGGCGCGCCTGTTCCCGCCCTAGAGTGGGCTGGCCTAGACACTGACGCAGCCAGCCACGCCCTCGGGGCAGGCAGGGGCGGGTATACGCCCGCCCTGAAGACGGATAAAAAGGGACGCAAGACCAGAAGACATCCTCTTGTTCTTGTGCTCTGAAGCTGCACCTCCTCGCTGCACGTGAGCTCGGGACAGAACGAAGAGCCAATTTTGAGCGTTTTAATCTTTCTTTTTGTCTTCTAGATACTTCGTTTGAAAAATGCCCAAGAAAGGCGCGAAGAGAATGTCGACTGACCAGATGGTTCGGGTTCTCATGAAGGAAATGTCCGAGATAAAGAAGCAGTTGGCGGGGCGAGACGGTGAGGAGGGATCGGGGCGTCCACCGGCCGGAGGGAGGCCTAAGAGGCCGAGAAGGGGGCCGGTCGGGGGAGACGTCCCGGTTCCCTGTTCCCCGCTCGAGCCGCCAGCCCCGGTACCGGCCCCGGTACCGCAGGAAGGGAATCCGATTCCGGTCGTAGTCACCCCGACATCCGCTGAGGATATGCCTCCCGAGTTGGCGGCACAGTTAGCAGCGTGGTTGGGGGACAGTAGCGGGGGCGCCACGGCTGCCGAAGCGCAAGCACTCATGAAACAGTTGCGCGAGAAACGTGATACAGCCAAGGTGCCCGCGCCGGATGTGGTGATAGACAAGCCACGAGGGGCGGAAGTAGCGTCCGGTGCAGGTAAGCGGCCATTGCCGATCGCAAGGGATGAGTCAACACCCTCTCGTAGAGAAAAATTGGGGCAACATGTTCCTTTGGCAATAAAGGAAAAGATTTGGGCGGGGGAATACGTAAACATTTTCTCCCTGCTCGTTGATCATTATGAGGTCGAAACTGTTAAGGGTCAAAAGGATCTGATGCATCCGAGTGTTTGGCGCGCCAAAATGGCCGCCTTTAAAGTGAATGAGAATATTGGCAACTGGGGTAATGCTTGGGGAGTTTTTACGTCAATTTTGGGGGAACGTAGGCCTGAATTGCTCCCTGAATTTCCAGTATATCAGTCACGAATTATGGGGTACTCGACATCGCACCAAGGTAACCAATGGTTCTGTTATGACAACCTTTTCAGGAAAGCGATGGAGCATAACAAAAGTTTAACCTGGGACTGTTACGATTCTTTGACATGGAATAAAATGAAAGAGTCGGGGATGTTGAAAGTGCCGTTGGTGGGGAGTACTGTTGGTGAGTCCTCCCGCCAAAATGGGGGGACGCCCTTTCGGTCGGGTACGGGTACAGACGATTATCCGAGACCCGCCGGCAATACAGGGAAGAGGGGTTTCTGTTTCAATTTCAACAGAAGTAAATGTACTAGGCCCCCGGGATCTTGTAAATTCAAACACGAATGTAGTGGTTGTGGGGCACCTCATCCTGAGTCCTCGTGCAGAGCCAAATCGGGTGAAAATGGGGGTAGAGGAGGCGCCAAACAGGTCTAATATAGTCCGAGGGGCGCCTTTACCAACCCCGATTGATACCCTGGCGATGATTCCCTGGCTCAGCGAATACCCAGATCGTACTTCTGCTGGGGTGCTACGAAACGGTTTTTCATATGGTTTCCGCATCCCGGTGGGGGACTTTCAGGGTGTCGGGACGTGCAAAAACCAGCTTTCCGTCTTGCAGCATACGACTGTAGTACAGGATAAGATCCGGAAAGAGGTTACCCGAGGTCGGGTTGCCGGCCCGTTTAGTGTTCCCCCGGTACAGAATTTTGTTTGTTCTCCTTTAGGGGTGGTCCCCAAGAAGGACCCAGGTGAGTTTCGGTTGATTCACAATTTATCAGCTCCTCATGGCCTTTCTGTAAACGACGCAATTGATCCAGAGATATGTTCGGTGCGGTACGCATCATTCGATGAGGCCGTAGCCATTTTGAATCGCCTGGGGCCCGGGACGCTGATGGCGAAATCAGATATCGAGTCAGCGTTCCGTTTGCTCCCGGTATACCCGGAAGACCAACGTCTTTTGGGATTCATGTTTCAAGGTTCGTATTACATGGATAGGTGTATGCCGATGGGGTGCTCTATATCTTGTGCATATTTCGAGAAATTCAGTAGTTTTCTACAATGGGTTTACACGAAGAAAACGGGTTTTCAAAATGTGATGCATTACCTCGATGACTTTCTGTTCCTTGGGGCCGCTGGGGATGATGAATGTGCCCGGGCCTTGACTGAATTTTGTGTTTTAATGAATCGATTTGGCGTGCCATTGGCACCAGGTAAAACTGTGGGTCCCACGACTTGCCTCGAGTTTCTCGGGATCGAGTTGGACTCTAGTGAGGGTTGTTTTCGTTTACCAGCTGCCAAAGTGTCGAAATTCAGGGCAGCCCTGCAAATGTGTATTACTGCATCTAAAGTTACGCTGCATCAATTGCAGCAATTGGTGGGGAAGTTGAATTTTGCCCTAAGGGTGATCCCAATGGCCCGCCCCTTTTCCCGTTCGATTGCCCAGGCGATGGTCGGCCTAAAGGAAGGTCATCATCGCACAAGACTATCGGCTGAGGTCCGCCAAGATATGCGTATTTGGTTAGCATTTTTGGCGGATTTCAATGGTCGAGTCGTCTGGAACAAACCAGCCTTGTCCTCTGAAGAGCTTGGTCTATGGACGGATTCAGCGGGAAGCATGGGCTTTGGCGCCATCTTCGGCACAAAATGGTCGGCACAAAGGTGGCCAACATGGTGGCATGAAGAGGGGCTGATGAGTAATATTGCTTTCCTTGAACTGTTTCCCATTTTGGTGGCCCTCAGAACCTGGCCCGATGGATTCAAAAATCACTCTGTCATATTTTGGTCTGACAATATGACCGTTGTAGAATGCATCAATAGTCAGGCAGCACGTTGTAAAATGATTTTAAGGCTGCTTAAAGAAATTGTCTTACTATGTATGCAACTGAACGTGGTATTCAGAGCGAAACATGTCCCAGGGGTGATGAATCAGGCGGCTGATGCACTGTCTCGTTTTCAAATACAGGCTTTCTCGGGTTTCCTTCCCTCGGCGGACCCAGAGCCGGCACCCTTCCCCGAAGCTCTCTGGTCTCTCGGTGCCCCGAACTTCGTTACCTCGTGGGAGAGAGTCTAGCACCAAGGACGAGGAAGGCATACGAAGGGGCGTTTCGGGCCTATTTAGCCTTTTTGGGGACTGAGAGAGGGGGGCTTTGGGGGCACGAGGATTGGGTAGTACATTTTCTGATGTCCTTGCGTAGGGCTGGGAAGTCGGTGGCTACAGCCCAGAGGCATCGTGCTGCCATTTCCTTCGTTGCCAGGGCCCATAATATCCAGGACCCGACAGCGTCTTTCGTGGTACAGAAAGCGCTACGTGGGTGGCAACGCCTTGAGGGTCGCAGAGTAGATGAGAGGCGCCCGATAGGTCTGGATAGGTTGGCCCAGTTGCTGGCCACACTCCACGCCACATGCTCGTCTCAGTTCGAGGCCTGTTTGTTCCGAGCTGCTTTTACGCTTGCATTTCACGGGGCGATGAGGATAAGTGAGCTGGTGGCAAGGAACAAACAGGATGTGGTGGGGGGTTTGTGCCGGGAACACGTTCAGATCAGGGGTGAGACGATGACTGTATCCTTTGTCAAGTCAAAAACCGATCAAGGTGGGGTGGGAGACTGCATAGTCATTCGCAGGATTCCAGGGTCCTCCATGTGTCCGGTGAAGTGTTTAGAAGATTACCTAGCACGAAGGGTGGCATCATGGGGAGGGACATTGTTGAGACACGCGGACGCCACCCCACTGACGAAGTTTCAGTTTCAGCGGGTGCTCGCGATGTCAATTACCACAGCGGGCTTGGACCCGGGTGAGTTTGGGACCCATTCCTTTCGGATAGGGGCTGCCACTGAAGCTACAGCCAGGGGTCTTAATGTGGAACAAGTAAAACGAGTGGGGCGTTGGTCCTCCAATTGTTATAAGAGGTATGTGCGGTTGCACATGTTGTGAAGCTGTAATAATGTACTCACGCTTCTTGTCTTTTGTTTGGTTTTCAGTTACGCAAGCCTTCGAGGCGGGGCGGACTATGCAGTCGACCCAACACCAGGCCAGCGGTCAGACATCACCGGCTGTGAGAGAGGAGGTGTGGGTCGTGGGCCACTCATACGTGAGGCGTGCCGCAGACGTATTCGAAGCAGGTGACATGATTCACGTAGCTGGGGAATACGGGTACAGAATGTCCTTCTACGGAAGGGGCGGTCTCTGTATTGACCAGTTTCAGGCATTTTTTGAGGGTTTGTTAGGGCGGACGAGGTCACCGCCGTCTATAGTCATAGTACATTTAGGGGGCAATGATTTGGTCACCACCGGTAGACGACTTCTCCTGGAGGCAATGCTTTCCACTGTAAGTTGGTTGGCGAGGAAAGTTCCGGGGTGCATAATTGCGTGGTCTCATATGATCCCACGAAAAGTGTGGCGGGGGGCTGTTTCGATTCCTGCTTTGAACCATTCTGTTAGAAAACTTAATAACAAAGTGAGTAGGTTGTTTCGTTCCAGGACATTGCATTCTATCTCGCACGGTTGTATTAATGATGACAGTATGTATCTAGGGGATGGTGTGCATTTGTCTCGGGTGGGAAATGAGTTACTCATAGGAGACTTCTTAGCATGGTTAAAAACGTTGAAACATGACCTTTAGCTAGGAGTTTTGTGGGGGGCCCGGATAGCCGGTCAACTATCCGGGCCTGTGGCGGTAAGGTCATGATCGGTGAGCACTAAATTAGTAGATCCCTATGAGTGGGCGTCACCCAACACGGATGGGAGCGCTCGGGAGAGGTGGCCATTGGCCCCTCAATGGGGAGGCGGTCCCTTCTAAGGATGGGTCGCCGGAAGTAAAGGAAAGGCGGTCAAGGCCCCTTCCTTTGTAGGAGGGGTTACAGCCCCCTCCTGGGGAATTTCCCGGGGCCAGTGACATCTGCGACGGCAGATGCGGTAAGTTGTGTGGGGTTGGGATAAGGTCTACGGTACCTTCTAGATACCTCACACGAGTATTCGAACGACCTTTAACTGGCGTCGAGTCTTTAGGTGCCCCCGTCAAGTCAAGGGAAATTGGTAATAGTTGCACTTGAGGTACGCCTCCGTGCTGTCGCCCAGCCCAAGTGGGAGGGGTAAGTCTGGTTAGGGATCTTGACACCGGTTATGACCTTGCCGTTGGCCCTTAAACGTTAGGTTGTACAATTTCAATATGTCAAGAAATGTTTTGTAGGATGCTAGTTCGGCTAGGAGAACCTCTGTATTAGAGAATCTGTTAAGGTTAGCCAAACATCGCAATATGGTAATGAAATTGTACATAACATGAAACGTTTAATGTTTTAATTTTTGTTTTAATAAATACGGCCGGGATGGTCACTCCATCCCACTTCCAAAAAACTCAAGAACTGTTTCCGGTTTCCCTCCTTTGGGGATTGTGTTGAGAGGGGGTGGCGGGTATCTCGGCCATATGGAAAGGGGCGACCAACTTGGTCCCCCCGAACGTATGGCTGAGTGCCTCGATCCCCCCGGGAAGCCATTTTTGGGCGGGAGGCGCGTCTCGGCTGGTATGCCCGAAGCGGCGTAGCCGGGGCGCGCCTGTTCCCGCCCTAGAGTGGGCTGGCCTAGACACTGACGCAGCCAGCCACGCCCTCGGGGCAGGCAGGGGCGGGTATACGCCCGCCCTGAAGACGGATAAAAAGGGACGCAAGACCAGAAGACATCCTCTTGTTCTTGTGCTCTGAAGCTGCACCTCCTCGCTGCACGTGAGCTCGGGACAGAACGAAGAGCCAATGTTGACCCACCCACCAGCCCCTGAAGACAGCCAGTTGTTTGTAATAAAGTGGATTAATTTTGCTTGTGTTCTCGTTTCCAGGTTGGAGTATCATGTTGATATTGAGTTAATAAAGAATGGTCTGTTTGAGTACGTTTTACCATTAAAGAGATTCAGATTTAGGGTTGAATTTTATGCATGCCCTTTCGGTCATGGTGGCCAATGTATTCTGGGTTTTTAGTTAGCACTGTCGTATTTATTTGGTAGGCGGTAAGGTCATGAGGTCATGATCGGTGAGCACTAAATTAGTAGATCCCTATGAGTGGGCGTCACCCAACACGGATGGGAGCGCTCGGGAGAGGTGGCCATTGGCCCCTCAATGGGGAGGCGGTCCCTTCTAAGGATGGGTCGCCGGAAGTAAAGGAAAGGCGGTCAAGGCCCCTTCCTTTGTAGGAGGGGTTACAGCCCCCTCCTGGGGAATTTCCCGGGGCCAGTGACATCTGCGACGGCAGATGCGGTAAGTTGTGTGGGGTTGGGATAAGGTCTACGGTACCTTCTAGATACCTCACACGAGTATTCGAACGACCTTTAACTGGCGTCGAGTCTTTAGGTGCCCCCGTCAAGTCAAGGGAAATTGGTAATAGTTGCACTTGAGGTACGCCTCCGTGCTGTCGCCCAGCCCAAGTGGGAGGGGTAAGTCTGGTTAGGGATCTTGACACCGGTTATGACCTTGCCGTTGGCCCTTAAACGTTAGGTTGTACAATTTCAATATGTCAAGAAATGTTTTGTAGGATGCTAGTTCGGCTAGGAGAACCTCTGTATTAGAGAATCTGTTAAGGTTAGCCAAACATCGCAATATGGTAATGAAATTGTACATAACATGAAACGTTTAATGTTTTAATTTTTGTTTTAATAAATACGGCCGGGATGGTCACTCCATCCCACTTCCAAAAAACTCAAGAACTGTTTCCGGTTTCCCTCCTTTGGGGATTGTGTTGAGAGGGGGTGGCGGGTATCTCGGCCATATGGCTTTATGATTTTGTGCTGGTTAAATTTTGGTCTTTTATGTGGACTAAATTTTTTTCTTCAGCTACTCGATTTTCAACTTTATTTTTTTTTAAACTCTAATCTCAACAATTCTATTGCATATCTTATCTTATGTTATTTCAAACGTACTCGAAGCAAAACTCGCTAATATATGCTACATGTGCCCTGATTAATGTGTAAATATAGAACGAGTTTTTTATAACTGTAAACGCCATTTCGCCTTTCAACTGCTTATTTCCGCCTCACACGCCTCTGCTCCTTTAATTTTCCATAAAAATATTTTTTTTTAAATACATAAGAGAAAAATATGTTCTTTCAATAATATTTCCACTGTTTTTCGTGCTGTATTTCAAATGCAATACTGCAACCTTCAAAAGATATCTCAATACAGTAGTTCTTCTCAAAAGTGATTTGCGAACCATCCAACAGATTACATACATGCACCTCTCGCCATTTTGTCGCTTTTGGCGCCTTTTTTTCCCCTCACACAGTAACATAACACAAACTAGATAGTGCTTCACATGTAGACAGCTGATTGATAAAGTGATGATGTATAACCACTAGCATTTTCATATATCGTTCCTAAACTGAAAGGCCAGAGACCTTCTTCCATTCATTAAAATATAATATACTTCCTTATAAGAGGGTACAATTAATTTTGCGAAACTATATTCATTTTCTTCAACTATAGCGTTTGTATTCCATGTACTACTGACTATACCGAGTACTTTGTTTTTTGCAATGTCTGTACTCATATTACATAATGATTTGCCTTCAAAACACTGCATTTCTGAATAAACATTTCAAATATACACGTTCTCTCTTTTAATCCATAATCTCAACTGAAATGATTATATATTGAAAGACTATTCATGTGTTCCACGTAACCTCAGCTGTACTAACTTAATGTTTTCTTTTGTCGACCTCACTTACTAATTCTACAACCCGCAAGCCTATAACGGCCAGTGAACTCTTTCTTAGTAGGTCGCGCACCGTACAGACAGTTGTACCTCTGTTAAATTTTTTTTTATTACTGTTACCAAGCACTGCCGCAGTTCCGCTTGACTCAGAGTTAATCACTGCTCCCACGCTTCTTCAGGCCAGACGCTATGTCGTATTTCACTCCTTATCACGCTTTCATCTCCACAATAACAAACAGTTCTCCACCAGAGAACAGACTACAGATGCAGAGGCACCAACAAGTGAAATACCACATACCCTCTGCTCTGTGAAAGCAACCAAGCAGTAATTCTGAAAGAAAACATTCAGTAGCGCTTCAAAAAAGCAATGCAATTATATAATTATTTTTTAGAAAACGTTCCAACTACTTTGATAGGACTATCTGTGTGTGCCTCCACAGCAAACTTCCTCAGCCCGGACTGAAGGCAGACACAGACAGACACACACACACAATAACATAACACAGGGCAACGGAGACGGAAAACAGAAGGGACATGAAGATGCAGTCAAACAGCAGGACTGAGAGAGATATTTTTATACTCCGTTTGCTACCTCAATTTACGAACACATTTACTGCACAAATCTGTGTACAACCTCATGGTCAAAACTTTTCATTTTATTTCACTCGACCACCTCCCTTTCTCACCCCACCAGTGCAAACCGCGACCAGAAACCGCACTATAATTTTGTCGTCTAACAGAAACTTTGTGAATACCTTAATCATTACCACTTTGGCCCCCTTCCCCCTCCCTCTCGCCCCACCCCCACCAGTGCAGGCCACGGCCACCAACCACCCTGAAATTTTGTCGACTGACAAAAAGTTTACGAATTCATTAACCATTAGCATTTTTTGACGACGGTATCACTAGTAATTTACCATTTCTCTCTCTTCCTGCATTATCTGTCTCTCTGCTAATATTATTTTTTCACTTCATGAACAACTTCTCTCATTATATATAAACGCTTCAAAATCTCACAAATAATTACTCTCTATATTAAAAATATTTTATACTGCGTATTCAACATTTAAATGAAAAAATTAGTTTTAGAAATACAACACATTATGACAGCCAAAAATTAGTTTTCTTTCAGGCTACGAGGAAAATCAATCAATGTTTGTGACTGAACTATATTTTACGGTACATGATAAAACAAACTGTTACAGACTTACCTTTACCAATGCTTTGTACGATGTACAACAGTGACAGACACAAAACAGATATTCGTTTGACGGAACTCTCTATTAAGCTTCTATCACTGCAACCAAAATTCAATGGCACAGATATCCAGTCAATACACACTCATATAACTATCTTCAGCCAATCACATTTCGTCACGCAAAATTGTAAAATCAAATTTACATTTCATTTGGTTGTCCTTCACAATATTTTTAATCTCACGTAAAAGTCACCCATCACCCACTGCCATCTCTGGCTGTTTCCATGGTAACACCTCATTCTGCACCTGGCTGAAGGCACAGGTCAAAAGTTCATATCTCAACGTTCTACAGCAAACTAAGAAGACTGTTTTCCCTCCAGAAACACCTGCCAATCCACAGTTCTGTTACATGTCATTTTTTTCACACCCAATAGTACTTTTCGTTTAACATAAACATTAACATGCAACGTAGTCTTCAATCTCAAGGTATTACAATCAACCAATCATTTTTATTTTTTCAACCACACCCAGCCTCATCCTTTTTTTTATCCTGACTTTCAGCTTCTAACTACCATTCCACTTCCAGAACCCATCGGAGTACGACTGCATATCCCTTGAAAATGAAGGTCTGGCTTTTAGGACACAGTTATATTCACTGGAGTGTAAAATATGCAGCAAGCAGACGAATTTCCAACCTTGATTTAGCAAATGTGCAGATAACGTGGATTGGCCAAAGAGGATTGAAATGTCACCAATTGATTCCATTGGTGAAACTTTTATGCATCTCCCAGAACCAGACCTTATAATTGTGCACTGTGGTGGGAACGATCTAGGCACAATGACTGGGGTAGGTCTGGAAATGCTTCTAAAAGACACCTTTCGACAATTGATGACACTTTTTCCTCGAACTGCCTTGGTATATTCCAATATATGCCAAAGACAGAAATGGAATTGGTCGAATCAACATTGTGCACAAATTGAGAAAGCAAGGAGACATGTAAATAAATCTGTTTCTGCTTTCCTCAGAGATTATAGCATGGGTTCTATTTATCACAACAACTTGCGTTACCACATGCAAGACGTCTATAGGAGAGACAGTGTTCATTTCACGGATGAGGGAAACAGAATCTTCCTCTGCAACATCAGGCTCTGCATCGGTACTTACTTATAAATGCAGAAAAAACTCAATTAACACAAGGGCTCTTTTCAGAGCCACCTTATATCTAAGCACTCAAACTTCTGATTTATCTCTATTTTCACACTCTTGTAAATAGGTGTGCGCGACCGGGTGCGTGCACCCCGCAATTCTAAAAAAAAAATATATATATATCTTTTCGTGTTTAAGGGCCTTACTGCACACCCTAAGAAAACCTACGCAGCAAGACTATTTCTACCTTCTCCCCTTTCCATGTTTCAACGCTTTGAAATGAACAATATATTTACTCGCAGTGACAAAATGGCGGTCAACACTTCCTGATTTCCTTCGAATCGAACGTTAAATTCCGCTCACGCGCAGCCGCTTGAGTGCGCGCACCCGTGCGCGCGTATAGATATATAATTGACTTTAACTTTGATTATCTCAGCAACTACTGAACGAATTTACACCATTCCAAAAAAAGCGTAATCTGCCAACCGAACTCTACAGTTTTGCCAAATTTCTTATAAATCCATTCAGCCGTTCGACCTGTAGCCGAGTCTAAACATCCTATGGAAAATAACATGGAGAAAACACGTTTTGGGACCCCCCTTTTATCTCAGCCCCCACTTGACCAATCCCCCCCAAACTTTCAGGGAAGGAGCGCAACGGACCGAGCCACCTTCTTTGAGAAATTCGCAAAGATTCATCCACCAGGGCCAAAGTTATTCCAAATAGAATGTTGAGGATTTCCTATAGAAACTAGGTCCTAACTATAACTACCTACTTCCTGACCCTCTAGGTTTTCTGAGGGGGGCTTAGGACGCTCATATAGGCAAAAAAAAAAAAAAAAATAACGTGGAGAGCGCCCGGTACGCGCACCGGTAAGCGTACCGGGGAGGGTAATTTGGTGAAAAATTGTGAAAAAACATAGAAAAAGAAAAACGTTTAGAATGATCAGAGGTAGGGTAGCTCTGAAAAGAGGTATTGGGTTCTGTGGCTGATTTAGGTACCTACAAGTAGGTTCAAATGCACAGTCTTAATTTCAGGAGGAATACTCTATTCCCCTCATCTGACAAGTGCACACCATCTCCTCTGTAGATGTCTTGCATGTTGTAACGCAAGTTATTGTTGAATATTGAACTCATTCTAAAGTCTCTCATGTAAGCAGAAACAGATCTATTCACATGCTTCCTCGCTTTCTCAATTTGTGGACAAAATTGATTGGACCACCTCCATTTTTGTCTTTGGCATATATTGGAATATACCAAGGCAGTTTGAGGAAAAACTGCCAAAGTGCCATTAATTGCTCAAAGGTGTCCTTTAAAAGCATTTCCAGACCTACCCCAGTGAAAGTGCCCAAATCATTTCCTCCACTGTGCACTATTATGAGGTCAGGGTTTGGCAAATGCAAAAAGGTTTTCACCAATGGTATCAATTGGTGACATCTCAATCCTCTTTGCCCAATCCATTTGATATCCACATTTTGTAAATTGAGGTTGTGTAAATTTCGGTTATCAGCATACCTGTGAGCCCAGTGGATGTAGCTATGTCCAAGAATCCAGACAGAAAACATGGTTAGAGAAGGTTCTGCTGCAGTCAGATGAAGTTTGGGAATGAAATGGCAGTTGAAACAGTAGGAGTTTGTAAAGAAAAAAAACTGTGGAGTTTCAGTGCTAATGGTTCATTAGCAGTGATTGGTGGATTTCCATTGCTGAAAACAGAAAGTTAGGGTGCATGGATGTGTTCCTTGAGAGATGTAATTTGAATGGTTGAGAAAAAATGATTTTAAGAAAGATTGCATTGGATTAGCAGGTGTACTGAAAGTTCAGAGTTCATTTGAAACATTGTTGTGTGAACTTGTAAACCAGAGAGGTCTGTCAGGAGGTAGTTGCTATGGAAAAAGGGCAGAAAGGGCAGAGGGGGGAAGGGTGTTGATTTGAAAAAAGTGAGGGAAGAGTTTTGATTGGGTGACATGAGAGATATGTGTGATGAATATCAGCATTTCTGTGCCTTTCTTGGTTGCAGCCTCTGGAGTGCATACCTTTTGCTCTGCTAAAGAAAAATTGGTGTGTTTCTGAGACTGTTTTGAAATTCAAAAAGCATTTGCTAAGGTGAGATATGGTTCCTTCATTTTAGAAAGAGACTAGTATGCTTTTTGGAGAAAATAAGGAAGCCAGCTGTGCATTTAAAATGATGTTTTGTGTAAAGTATTTGCAGTATGTTTTCCAAGAAGATTTTGCATTCTTTTACAAATTGTAATTGCAGATAATGTGAAGTATTAGTACTGACAAGGTGTGGTTGTACATGGGAGCTGTGCTGTGTTTTCAAATTATGATCAGAAAATCGTTTTTAAGGAAAAGGAATGCTTTTTAAATTTATAAGAATTTATTTACTTGCGATGTGACTCCTGCAATGCGTCGCTTTTGTGGAATAGATGCATGATGCATCTGTGCTGTTTTTGCCCCATGGTGCTCTACATTATAAATGTTAAAAGCGATGCATAAATAGTGGAAGGGCCTTGTAAATACACCCCTGTGTGTGCATTGCCATTTTAAGTCACTTACCCCTGGTGCAATGGCCTTCTAAATATGCCCTCATGTGTGCTTGGCAATTTTAAATCACTTACCCCTGGTGCAAGTTCCTTGTAAATACGCCATCATGTGTGCTTGCACATTTCAAATCACTTCCCCCTGGTGCAAGGGCCTTGTAAATACGCCCCCATGTGTGCTTGGCCATTTCAAGTCACTTCCCCCTGGTGCACGGGCCTCTGAGACTGTTTTGAAATTCAAAAAGCATTTGGTAAGGTGAGATATGGTTCCTTTATTTTAGAAAGAGACTAGTATGCTTTTTGGAGAAAATAAGGAAGCCAGCTGTGCATTTAAAATGTTGTTTTGTGTCAAGTGTTTGCATTATGTTTTCCAAGAAGATTTTGCATTCTTTTACAAATTGTAATTGCAGATAATGTGAAGTATTAGTACTGACAAGGTGTGGTTGTACATAAGAGCTGTGCTGTGTTTTTAAATTATGATCAGAAAATAGTTTTTAAGGAAAAGGAATGCTTTTTAAATTTATAAGAATTTATTTACTTGCGATGTGACTCCTGCAATGCGTCGCTTTTGTGGAATAGATGCATGATGCATCTGTGCTGTTTTTGCCCCATGGTGCTCCACATTGTAAATGTTAAAAGCGATGCATAAATAGTGGAAGGGCCTTGTAAATACACCCCTATGTGTGCATTGCCATTTTAAGTCACTTACCCCTGGTGCAAGGGCCTTCTAAATATGCCCTCATGTGTGCTAGGCAATTTTAAATCACTTACCCCTGGTGCAAGTTCCTTGTAAATACGCCATCATGTGTGCTTGCACATTTCAAATCACTTCCCCCTGGTGCAAGGGCCTTGTAAATACGCCCCCATGTGTGCTTGGCCATTTCAAGTCACTTCCCCCTGGTGCACGGGCCTCTGAGACTGTTTTGAAATTCAAAAAGCATTTGGTAAGGTGAGATATGGTTCCTTTATTTTAGAAAGAGACTAGTATGCTTTTTGGAGAAAATAAGAAGCCAGCTGTGCATTTAAAATGTTGTTTTGTGTCAAGTGTTTGCATTATGTTTTCCAAGAAGATTTTGCATTCTTTTACAAATTGTAATTGTAGATAATGTGAAGTATTAGTACTGACAAGGTGTGCTTCTACATAGGAGCTGTGCTGTGTTTTCAAATTATGATCAGAAAATCGTTATTAAGGAAAAGGAATGCTTTTTAATTTTATAAGAATTTATTTACTTGCGATGTGACTCCTGCAATGCGTCGCTTTTGTTGAATAGATGCATGATGCATCTGTGCTGTTTTTGCCCCATGGTGCTCCACATTGTAAATGTTAAAAGCGATGCATAAGTGGTGCAAGGGCCTTGTAAATACACCCCTATGTGTGCATGGCCATTTTAAGTCACTTACCCCTGGTGCAAGGGCCTTCTATATATGCCCTCATGCGTGCTTGGCAATTTTAAATCACTTAACCCTGGTGCAAGTTCCTTGTAAATACACCGTCATGTGTGCTTGCACATTTCAAATCACTTCCCCCTGGTGCAAGGGCCTTGTAAATACGCCCCCATGTGTGCTTGGCCATTTCAAGTTACTTCCCCCTGGTGCAAGGGCCTCTGAGACTGTTTTGAAATTCAAAAAGCATTTGGTAAGGTGGGATATGGTTCCTTTATTTTAGAAAGAGACTAGTATGCTTTTTAGAGAAAATAAGGAAGCCAGCTGTGCATTTAAAATGATGTTTTGTGTCAAGTGTTTGCATTATGTTTTCCAAGAAGCTTTAGCATTCTTTTACAAATTGTAATTGTAGATAATGTGAAGTATTAGTACTGACAAGGTGTGCTTCTACATAGGAGCTGTGCTGTGTTTTCAAATTATGATCAGAAAATCGTTTTTAAGGAAAAGGAATGCTTTTTAAATTTATAAGAATTTATTTGCTTGCGATGCGACTCCTGCAATGCATTGCTTTTGTTGAATAGATGCATAATGCATCTGTGCTGTTTTTGCCCCATGGTGCTCCACATTGTAAATGTTAAAAGTGATGCATAAGTGGTGCAAGGGCCTTGTAAATACACCCCTGTGTGTGCATGGCCATTTTAAGTCACTTACCCCTGGTGCAAGGGCATTCTAAATATGCCCTCATGTGTGCTTGGCATTTTTAAATCACTTACCCCTGGTGCAAGTTCCTTGTAAATACGCCGTCATGTGTGCTTGCACATTTCATATCACTTCCCCCTGGTGCAAGGGCCTTGTAAATACGCCCCCATGTGTGCTTGGCCATTTCAAGTCACTTCCCCCTGGTGCAAGGGCCTCTGAGACTGTTTTGAAATTTAAAAAACATTTGGTAAGGTGAGATATGGTTCCTTTATTTTAGAAAGAGACTAGTATGCTTTTTGGAGAAAATAAGGAAGCCAGCTGTGCATTTCAAATGTTGTTTTGTGTCAAGTGTTTGCATTATGTTTTCCAAGAAGAATTTGCATTCTTTTACAAATTGTAATTGTAGATAATGTGAAGTATTAGTACTGACAAGGTGTGCTTGTACATAGGAGCTGTGTTTTCAAATTATGATCAGAAAATCGTTTTTAAGGAAAAGGAATTCTTTCTAAATTTATAAGAATTTATGTACTTGCGATGTGACTCCTGCAATGCGTCGCTTTTGTGGAAAAGATGCATGATGCATCTGTGCTGTTTTTGCCCCACGGTGCTCCACAGTGTGAATGTTAAAAGTGATGCATAAGTGGTGCAAGGGCCTTTTAAATACGCCTCCATGTGTGCTTGGCAATTTTAAGTCACTTAACCCTGGTGCAAGGGCTTTCTAAATATGGCCTCATTTGTGCTTGCACATTTCAAATCACTTCCCCCTGGTGCAAGGGCCTTGTAAATACGCCCCCATGTGTGCTTGCACATTTCAAATCACTTCCCCCTGGTGCAAGGGCATTGTAAATACGCCCCATGTGTGCTTGGCAATTTCATTTCATTTTTACTCCCTCTATATGTCTTTCTTTTAACATTACTCTCTGTTTACTTACTCTTCTTTTTTTTTTTAATTTTTTTTTTAGTTCGCTTCCCGGTTCGCGTACCGGAGCGCGAACCGGGAAGCGAATCAAAAGAAATAGAGGTTGCCAGAGTGCTAAACATTCTAGCAATTTCTTATAAAGAGGAGGTAGTTCTAAAAAGAACTTTCTTTTAATTATTTTTGTTGTTTTATATTTTTTTATTATTTTTCCGAACATTTTTTTTGTTTTTTTGTATTTTTTGAACGGTTTTATATTTTTATTGTTTTTTTTGGGGGGGGGAAACGAAAATGATTCATTATAAAGGGCTCAACAGGAGCAACAAAAAAAAAAGATAATTTATTTTCTGGGGCGTTTTGTACATTGATGATTTTCAAAAGCTGTATTGATTAGAGTTATACTCCTCTCTCCATAGGCAATTAATTTTCCACAAAAAATACAGGTAAATCTCATGTTCCCGAAGTTCATCTGTATATTTGGGACCGTCTCCCTCGCCTCTGGTCCCGTCACTGCCTCTTGATTGGATGTACTGGCCACAGGTGGGGGATTATTCTGCAGGTCACGTACTTGTGCAGCACTATAGTTTATAGGGTGCCATCTTTCCATATGCCTATGCATGGTATAATTCCCATAGCTATATTTCTTTTCTGTCCCTCTGGCAGATCAGGCAGGTAATGTACCGGGCATTTACCTTTTTTTGTCCTTGGGGAAATTAAAAAAATTGCCATATATAACTTTCTTTGGCTGTTCAGGTAAAAACCTATTGGTCACTTGATCCTCTTCCTCTTCTTCCTCTTCTTCCTCCTCTTGCTCAAGAATAACCTGAGGAGGTGGTCCTCTCTTCCTAGGAGGTTGTGGTGGTGGTGGGGGTCCACCCGCTGCAGCAATCAATGAAGCCATTTCTAAGCAATGAAAGTAGGTCTTTCTCTCATAAAAATGAAAGTCAGAGTGAGGAAAAAAGGTAGGGCTTTCATCATTTGGGAAAAAAAAAAATTCTAAACCAATGAAAAGTGTTATTTTTAGGTCATATGACCAAGCCTTACATCATTAGGAAACCAAAAGTAAAATGAACCAATGAAAAGTTTTCTGAACAAGTCACATGACCTGTTATGCTTACGTTTCGCGCTTCGGTTCGCGCTCCGGAGCGCTTCCGGGTGCGCTAACGCGGCGCGTCATAAGACGCATTACGCGGCAACGCGATACGTCGCGCTTACGCGACGCGTCACAATGTTGTTTTCTAACGCGGTAGTTGCGCTATCGGAACATTTACCGGTTAGCGGACCGGGTCACGGAACCAAATTGAGCTAACGGGAAGCTACCTGGTGCGTGGACCGGTAGCGGAACAATAAAATATATAAATAAAAAAATTATATTACATACATATAAAATATATTTTTGCATTAAAAGAAGAATACATTTTACAGCTTTTGATATTTGCTATTAAAAAACCATTGAAATTCACTGAAAAAACCATAAGTTATAGACCATATATAGTTAGGAATTAGCATTTACAAAACCTTAAAAATTCACTGAAAAAACCATAGGTTATAGACCATATATAGTTAGGGATTAGCATTTAAAAAAAAACTTATTTTACTCGCACAAAACCATTGAAATTCGCATATATAGTTAGTTGCACTAACTATATATCACGCACCTGCAATCCACTGCTGATGATGTCACATGTTACATCATTCATGACATGGTCAGTGACATTTCCCAAACTAGTTTTTTGTTCATAACAGCTCCTGTGTTGAATCTTTGGGGGTGATTTATCAAGGGGGCCGAGAAAAAAGAGGGGTCCCAAAACGTGTTTTCTCCATGCAATTTCCATAGGAAACTTTAGACAAGGCTACAGGTCGAACGGGAAATGGAATTACCCCAAATTTGGCAGGGAGATGGGTTGTGGTCTAGAAAGCATGCTTTTGTTTATTTAGTGTAAATCCGTTCAGTAGTGGAGAAATATTGAAATTTACTGAAATCAATATTTGGGAATTCTGCCATCTGATTGGCTGAGGCATTACGTGCACGAGCTTGCTGCTTATTGGCTGTATGCTGTTGCAACTAGGAAGTGTTGGCAGCTATTTTGTGATTCAGTTGAAATGAATACTCAATCCTACTGGTCTGAAAGTGCGGTGTTGCTCAGAGTGACAAGGTGCCGAGATGAGATGCTGATACCTGGGCAAGTAGTGTTAGTAGGCGTTTATACCATACAGGGAGTAGGAAGCGAACTTCTGACCTCTACTCTGCATTTATACTATACCGGAAGTGGGAGGCGAAGTACTATTCCTACCGTGTGAAGACTCTAGGGTCAAACCAAGCTGATTGCTGTAAAGTGATGGGCTCTGGGCGCTGTAGCATACTGGCCGCTGTAGTATAACTGTGTAAGTAGTGTTAGTATTCGTTTATACTACACAGGGAGTGGGAATCAAACTCACCCCTACTGGTCTGAAGACTCGGGGATTAAACCATGAGCCTAAACCATGAGCTCGTTGCTGTACAGTGATATGCCCTTGGGTCACTGTAGCATACCTGTGGAAGTAGTGTTAGTTTGCGTTTATACAATACAGGCAGTGGGAAGCGAACTACTCAGCCCTACTAGTCTCAAGACTCATGGATGAAACCATGAGTTATGTGCTCTGTGTAGTATTCCAATGTAAGTCATAGTAGAATCATAGTATTTTATGCTACTAGAATGCATGTATGTAATGCGGAGTCGAGGTCTGAACGCAACTCCCACATATTTTTTGTGATATTAAAACATATGTATGGAGACTTGTATGGTTACATTTATGGTTAGAGTTTCAATAAGATAGCAAAGAAATGTATATATTATTAAATAGTAATTATTAAGAAGGTTATTTTATAGTATTTTAAAGAGTCACAATACTTCTGCTTACATCGGCTACACATTTTTCTGGGTTTGCGTAAGGGACGTGACCCTAAAGATTCTTTTTTACATTATTTATATATGTACATAAAGATTTATTTTCTATAGTTTGTATGAAGCGGTATAGTATTAGTTGAATTAAATAGTGTGATATGTAATCAAATTTAGTTTAAATGTAGAATAAAAATATGTTGGGGAATCGCATGTATGAGTCAGGCATTCAGTGTGACACAAAAAAAGAGATATGATTGGTTAAACTTCTTTTTCAGCATAAACCAAGATAGATCTCACGCTACTTTTTCTACATCAGGGTGTGGCTGGCAAAAGTTACGTTTATTGCATCAGAAGCTATTCAGAGGAGATATGGTGTTTTTTTCTTTAAAAAAAAGGAAGATGGTAACTTCTACGGAATTTGAGGAGCAGGAAGAAGAGAATTTGCTAGAGGAAGATGAAGAGCCACGGAAAGAAAAAAAAGAAAGTATGTTATTGCAGTTTCTTACAATTCCAGAGGGGCAAAAGATGCCCAAAAAGTCACTTGTGTTCGGTGTGACAAAGTGATGTCACGTGGATCAAAGAAAAAGTACTCCATTAGGAACATCCTAGAGGTACAAACATCTGAAGACTATACATAGTACTCTGCCTGCAAGAGCAGAGCTTATAAGGATGAAGGAGCAAGAAGGTGCACAAGGTTCTGAAGACACACAGCCTGGAACATCTAGACAAGGACAAAGACTTCAGACAATGCATGTAACCTTACCTGATTTTGCAAAGGATGGATTGTTTAATCCAAAGTTTTAAGTGTGGGAGAGAAAGTTGTAATAGTCATCGGTGTTGATTTTCTTTTGCACTATAAAGCACACTTTTATGTTTTCATTTATTCCTAAAGAAAAACAAAAAACACCACAAAAACGTCAATACAGTTAGTTTTTTTTTAAAATAGTTTAAAAAAGTGTTCTTCTGGGGCCACCTATCTGGATTAACCCCTTGCGTGATGATGATGGCTCCGTCCGTCATGCGTCACAGTGCTCCTGTGCTGATGACGGCCGGGAGCCGTCATGACCACGCCCGCGATTGGAATGTCCAGCACAGGAGTGGAATTCCGGCCGCGGGCAAGGGGTGAAAAAAAGAAAGATAAACCCCCACATGCATTAAACGAAAAACCAGTCGCAAATGTGCAGAGAATCTTCCCCTTTGCGTCTGGTATTTTTGCATTTGGAATGCATCATCCCAAATGCAAAAACAGCTACTTAAGAATTGCAGAATTTGCAATAACTGCAATTGCATTTAAGGAATCGCAAATTGTGATAATTAAATGCAATGCATGATGCAATTTAAAATAGCGATTTCACTAGTAGGAGTCGCAAATTACCGTACAATGAAACGTGACGATAATTTGTGGAAACTTTGAAAAATGCACTACAGTACATTTTTCAAAGTTATATGTTGCACACAAACATGCCTTTGGGGCACATGTGTGCGCAACATGGGTGCTCTTCCTGTAACAACTGCATCATATGTGTGTGTGTGTGTATATTTATATATATTCACAGAAAAAAACAAGATTACAGAGACAGTATATTTAGGCTGACATTTCACTTGTATAAAAGCAGAGTAATTCAGCACTTATAGTTAGCTGAGCTAAAGGTCCATCTCCCAGGGCCAGGCCCTTATTTTGATTCTTTTTTTTTGTTTAAAAAAAAAGGATAGGTCCGTGCCTCAAGGTATGACCTTTATTTTGTTTAATTATTATTTTATTTAAAGGGAGGGGTCTGTGCGGACACCCTACCTGAACATTTTTTGCTTGGAGATCCCACGCCCGGGGCCTGCCACTTTATTAAAAAATATCACAAAAAAGGAAGGGGGCCTGGCCTGTAGTGTGGGTGCCCTGGCCCCACCCAGGGCACCCACATTTAAAATGCTGTGGACTGTGGGGGGAGCATTATGGCCCCTGTGGTCCTTACCAGCTCCCACCTCCTGCAGGACCTGACATGCAGCTCCCTGGATCCCAAGCAATGTCTGTTTCCCGGTGCACTTCACAGCGGGCAGGGACACAGGCATTCTCCGCTTTCAACTTGCTCTCCTTTGTTGAAAGTAGAGCTGGTTTGCTATGGCTTGGCAAGAGTCACCACTAATCTCCCGTGCTTGCTCAGTGAAGGGCCGCTGGCTGCAGGGCCGGACTGAGACCAGCAACCAGCCCTGGCAGGTTGCTTCTCCACCGGCCCAGGTAACGGGAGGGGAGGGGGTTGTTACCGGCAAAGCACTACCGCTTTTCTTACAAAGGACCGATTTTGCAGCGCTGCTAAAAAACGGCACTCTGTAAGAAAAGCGGCCCCCTGCGGCCACAAAACCGGCCCCCACCCCTCCAGCCCACCGGGGAAATGCCAGGTGCCCGCAAATGCCAGTCCGGCCCTGGCTGGCTGTCTGAGGAGAAGGGGCAGCATCAGTCTAAAGCCGCTAATCTCCCGCGCCTGCTCAGTGACGCAGTTTGCCAGGGAAACGACGGAAGCGCCCTGAAGAAAAGCTAGGCGGAAGTGAATACAGCCGAGCCACTAACCCAGTGCGACCTCCCCTTCGCTGCCGGCTCGGTTGTAATACGGCCTGGGCTGCGAGGGAGGCGTCGCTGGGGAGAGAGAGTCTGGCGAAGAGCTCCGGACTTCTGCAACTGCCAAGGGGTCGGCTGAAACGGACTTCTGCAACTGCCAAGGGGTCGGCTGAAATGAACCTGAGCACTGTCGGCCACAAGTAAGGAGGGATCTGGGGGCTGTTGAGGGTCCTGGGATCATCAGCTAAAGGTCATGGAAGGGAGACCCCCCCCATTTGGATATTGGTAACACTGACGTGCTGGCCGGGGAAGCCGAACTGGCAAGCCAGATAAACTGAGACTAGGAAGCCACCTGGTCTCGAACTAATGTTGAACAGTAAAGTAAAGTAGGGTGCCAAAGCACAACGAGACAATTGAACCATTATAATCCTGATACTGACTGAGATTGATGCTTATCCTTTTCCTTACAGAGGGGGAAAGGGAAAAATAACTCTGGCATTTCCTTGACAATCACCTGATTCGATTTAACTAAGAAAGTTGTAGTAAGTGATCTTCCATCTGAATGAGTGGGTGAAAGGTGAAAGATTCTTTCTCCCTAGGGTGCCCTATCAGATCAACCAAGAAATTGCCTTTAGTGTAAAGTACATAATGCACTTGTTGAACCCATTGAGTTTGAGGAACAATGTATAGTTGAATTAACTGTGAGAGAGGTACTAGATGTGAGTAGCGCCAAACAGACTTATGGAATACGAAAGCTCGAAAGAACTTTTATAAAGGTGAACCATATTTTTCTAAATTGGTGTAGTGTCATTTTTGAGTGGATGGGCGCTGGGTTCCTGTGAGGGTGTGACGCAAGCTTAACACTTTTGCCTCTGGGAAAGTCCTTCCTACTCTGTGCCAGTCTACCCTATGTGGACTGGTATCCCCAGGTCTAACATATTTGGTGTTCAGCGGTGGGATTAGAGCTTGTGCTTGCGTCCACTTGACAGTAACTCAGTGTGCACTACCTGCCAACACCTGGAGTTTTCTCCTGGCGGACTCCCCAATTTAAAGTTTTGTTGTTCCAAATTCTTTCCTGATGGTGGGTGGAGGTAGCTTTTAATTATCACCTTTCTTGTCCTCTTCCAAGTGATTGACAGAGACCCTGTTGGCAAGATGGAATTTGAATTGGAAGAGTTGAAGACCTACACTGTGGCCCACCTCAGGGAATTTTGTATAAGTAAGGGAGTGTTTTTCAAGCGGGTGCTAAAAAGGGGGCACTCCAAACCAGCTTGAGAGCGTGGGTGGCAGCTCACCCAGATGGGAAGGAGGAGGAGGAGGCAGACCGGGAACCTGTCATTGAGGTAGATGTATTGCACCGACCTGAGGGGGAGAACCTACTGACAGGTCCCAGAACACTCTCAAGGGAGGGCAGCAGTGTCTCTGTGAGGAGCTTAACTGAAGCTGAACTAACGGTCCAGACAGAGGAAAGGCAGTTAAAGTGGGAGTTGGCGAGATTGGAGAAGGAGAGGGAGGAGAAGAGGTTAGCCCATGAACTGTGTCTAAGGGAGCTAGATCTCAAGGCCCTGCAAATAGGGACTCCCAGTACTCCTAATGGTGGCAGCGAATCCAAAGACTTGACCAAGGAACCCAGGCCCTATCTACCCAAGGACGTAGTCGCCAGCTACAGTGCAGGGAATGACATTGCAAAGTGGCTGGCTGCCTATGAGGTCTCCTTAAGAGCCCATGGGATATTGGAAAAACACTGGGGGGGTGGCTTGTATAAATACATGGCTCCTGCAGGAAGGGATACCCTTTTGGCCCTGGAGCAGGGAGAGCAGACCCACTACCCCACCATGAAAGTGGCGCTGATAAAAAAGTTTGGGCTGACTCCAGAAAAATACAGACAGAAGTTTAGGAGTAGTCACAAACTAGGCACACAGAATGGGTGGATTTCCTAGACTATGCAAAGAAGGCCCTAGAGGGTTGGGTACAAGGCAGCGAAGTGGGGGACTACGAGGGGTTGTATGACCTTATCCTCAAGGAGCACCTACTCGAGAAATGTTTTCCCGAGCTGCGACAACACCTAGTGGACAGCAAGCTGACCAGCCCCCGGAAGCTTTCTGAGGAGGCGGACATCTGGGCTAGTACCCGGGTGTCCTCAAAGGGGACTGGAGGGGATTCCCAAAGGTCTGGACAGGGCGCTCCCCAGAAGAAAGAGGGGGGAGATAAAAAGAGGGAGTTCTCAAAAGGTCCACAACACAATTTCCAGGGAAAAGGAACAGGATACAGTCCCAAGGCTAACCCGCCAGGAAACCCTCATCCTGGCTAAAGTCAGCAGCCAAGGGTTGTCCACTGCTATGAGTGTGGTGGAGTTGGGCACTATAAGGGAGATGTTAAGTGCCCAAAGAGACCACCCCCTCCCACTGGTGGAAAAGCCCCGGGAGTAGCTAGTGTAGTGCTCGGGGAGGAGTTGCCCTTAAATAAGGGGGGGAGTGGGCGGGTGTCACTTTAGTGTCCCTGGGAGATCAAGAGATGGTTCCTAAGATCCAAGTGCCCTCAAATACTACTAAGTATGGGCAGTGGGTCACCATCAATGGCTAAAGAGGGGAAGCTCTGAGAGATACAGGAGCCAGAATGACCATGGTAAGAAGTCATCTGGTGTCTCCAGAGCAAGTGATTCCACATGTACTCCACCCCTCCGCGATGGCTGACGGCAGAATGGGCCACTACCCAGTGGCCGAGGTTCCATTTGAGTGGGAAGGGGTTGCAGGTCTACTTCGAGTTGCTGTAAGTTCTGCCGTGCCAGTTGATTGTCTGTTGGGGAATGATATGGAGCACAATGCTTGGAAGGAGGTGGAATACCCGACTCATTCTGAGATGCTGGGTACACCTGACTGGGCCTGTGCTAGTACAAGATCCGCGACTACCCAGAGGGGAAGTTCGATTGGGCTGGAGCCTGGAAGAAGGGCACAGCCAGCTGCCAGAAAGGGAAAGATTTGGGGACAGGAGAAGCCTGCCTCAGCATCCACGCCCCGTGAGACGGATAGGCCCCGGCGGTGGTCGACCAGGAGTCCACGGAGGGGGATATTATCTCCCTGGAGAACCCACCTGTCCCTGTCGAGTGGCATGTATAGGGAGGGCCTACCAGGGAGGAGTTTTGTAAGGGCCAGAAGGAGTGCCCTACCCTTGAGGGACTGAGGTGACAGGCTGAAGCCCAGGCAACAGGAAACGTTACGATGAACTACCATATTTACTGGGAGGATGGTCTCCCCTACAGTGAGCCAAAGGCACCAGTGCACGGTTCGTCACGAGCCTTGGTTGTCCGTGAACATTACAGAGCCTTTCTTTTAGAACTGGCTCATGAGATACCCTTGGCAGGACACTTAGGTCAGGACAAGACCTTTGCCCGGCTTATACCCCACTTTTATTGGCCTCAGATGAAGGTGGCATCCAACACTTACTGCCGGACATGTGTGTCTTGCCAAGCCAGTGGGAAAACAGGGGTGAAGCTGAAAGCTCCCCTGGAACCACTTCCTGTTGTTAGCACCCCCTTTGAAAGGGTGGGCATCGACATTGTGGGGCCATTGGATCCACCAACGTCAGCTGGTCACAGGTTTATCCTGGTTCTGGTGGATCACGCCACACGGTACCCAGAGACCATTCCTCTGAGGACCATTACTGCACCTGCAGTGGCGAGGGCCCTGATGGGGATCTTTACCCGGGTGGGTTTCCCCAAGGAAGTTGTGTCCGACAGGGGGACCAACTTCATGTCAGCTTACATGCGGGCTATGTGGAAGGAGTTTGGGGTTACCTACCGGTTCACCACTCCTTACCACCCACAGACCAATGGTCTAGTGGAAGAGGTTCAACAAAACCTTGAAAGGCATGATCAGAAGTCTGCCTGAGTGCCTGCAGAGGAAATAGGATGTCCTCCTACCCTGCCTGTTGTTTTCCTACAGGGAAGTGCCACAGAAGGGAGTGGGCTTCAGCCCCTTCAAACTTCTGTATGTGCACCCTGTGCGTGGACCGCTCAGCCTGGTGAAAGACGGATGGGAAAAGACTCCCAGGAAGCTTCCCCAGGATGTGGTGAGCTACATGCTGGCCTTCCGGAGCCAAATGGCTAAGTTGTGGAAGAAAGCTTCTGAAAACTTGGAAGCCAACCAAGCAGTGATGAAGGAGTGGTATTACCACAATGCTCACCCTGTGGAGTTGGAGCCTGGCCAGAAAGTGTGGATGATGGAACCTGGAGAGCTTAGTGCCCTCCAGGACTGCTGGACAGGCCCCTTTGAGGTGATGGAGAAGAAGGGTAAGGCCACTTACTTAGTGGATCTGAAGACCCCCCGGCAGCCCCTGCTGGTACTCCATGCTAATCGCCTCAAACCCCACCATGAGAGGCCCGAGGTCATTCTAATGATGGTGCCCGATGGAGCAGAGGAGGAGGAGAGTGAGCCTCTCCCTGATCAGTTTTCGTCTCATGAAAAGGATAGGTCGGTGGAGGGAGTGATTCTCTCCCCATCCCTAACTCCTGAGCAGCGAGAGGACTGCTGCCAGGTCCTGCAGCAGTACTCCTCGCTGTTCTCAATTGTCCCGGGAAGGACCCACCTGTGTACCCATGATGTGGACACAGGAGACAGCCTACCTGTAAAGTCTGAGATCTACCGGCTGTCAGATAAGGTGAAGGCCAGCATCCACAGTGAAGTCACTAAGATGCTGGAGCTAGGAGTAATTGAACATTTAAGTAGCACCTGGTCCAGTCCGGTGGTTCTGGTACCAAAAGCTGCCCCACCGGGCACCACTCCAGAACTAAGGTTCTGTGTGGATTACCGGGGACTGAATTCAGTGACCAAAACTGATGCTCATCCGATCCCTAGGGCGGATGAACTTATTGACTGGCTGGGAGCTTCCCAATACTTGAGTACCTTTCACCTCACTTCAGGGTACTGGCAGATCTCCCTTACAGATGGAGCAAAGGAAAGGTCAGCCTTCTCCATGCCTGAGGGCCACTACCAGTTCTGCGTAATGCCCTTTGAGCTCAAGAACCCCCCTGCCACCTTTCAGCGGCTGGTGAACCATGTCCTCTCCGGGATGGAGGCCTTCTCCGCTGCTTATCTGGATGACATTGCCATCTTCAGTAGCGGTTGGGAGGACCATTTGTGTCATCTACAAGCTGTTCTCCAAGCCCTGAAACAGGCTGGCTTGACAACCAAGGCCAGCAAATGTCAGATTGGGCAGGGGTCGGTGGTGTACTTAGACCACTTGGTGGGTAGGGGAACGGTGCAGCCCCTCCAGGCGTAGATTGAGGCTATCATGGCCTGGGAGCTCCCCAAGACCCAGACTGAGGTCCGAGCCTTCCTGGGCCTCACAGGATACTACCGTCGCTTTGTGAAGGGGTATGGCAGTGGCACCATTGTGGCACCCCTAACTGAGCTTACATCCAAGAAGCAACCCCGACGGGTAGTTTGGATGGAGGCTTGTCAGCAAGCCTTTGAAAAGTTGAAACAAGCAATGTGTGCTGCTCCAGTCCTCCGGGCCCCTGATTTCTCCAAGGAATTCATTGTCCAAACAGACACATCAGAACATGGCATTAGGGCAGTGTTATCGCAACTCAACGAAGAGGGTCTAGATCAACCTGTTGTCTTCCTGTCCAGGAGACTGCTTCCCGGGAAACAGAGGTGGAGTGCAATTGAGCGGTAAGCCTTTGCGGTGGTTTGGGCTCTGAAGAAGCTGCAACCATACCTGTTTGGCTCGCACTTCCTGGTTCAGACTGACCATCGTCCCCTTCGTTGGCTGATGCAAATCAAGTGAGAAAATCCCAAGTTGTTGAGATTGTCTATCTCCCTACAGGGAATGGACTTCCGGCTGAAACATCGGCCTGGAGTGGACCACACCAATGCAGACGGTCTCTCTAGGTATTTCCGCCTTAGTGATGAGAACTCCCAAGGGGTTGGGTAGCTCTCCCCACTTTCAGCTGGGGGGACGCGTGTTAGACCTGTAGGCCTTTGGGTGGTCCCTCTTATTATTTATTTATTTTGTCCCTTATTGCCTCCTAGTACTTTTCATTTTTTTCATGTCCACTGTAATTTTTTGGTGTTGTCCTAGGGGGTGGGTGCTACCTTATCCCCATAATTTTATTGAGGCCTAGGTGTCCCTTATAAAGATGAAAATTTAGTCACACAAAATGGTGGCTGGTAACTGCCACAACTGATTACCTCAGGGACTGGCCCATAGACTTATATGTGGGATCTAGAACCTTCTGGCCCATTCTGGACACTTGGGACAAGGGGTATAAAAGGCCAACTTGAGGGCGGCCATTTTGTCATACAGAGAGAGCCAGTTGGAGTACAGGCTGTGGTGCCACGGGGGTAGGATACTCAGAGAGTTGACTTCCTTTTTAAGGGTTGCCTCCTTACTGCTGTCACCGCTCCCCCTTCCTGCAGACCTGACCCTGCTTATATTGCGCTCCTGATGTCCCCGGACAGAAGGTCCTCACGAGTCAAGAAGGACTAACCCCTAGCCTGGGGTGAACTAGAGAGACTTTAGGGGAGTTGAGCTGAGTGAAGTCAGCCCCGCTGTTCAGTATTTGAGAACTGACTAGAACCTTGAGAAGCTCCGCAAGGAGCGAGAAGGGACTGAGGGAACTAGATACATCCCCCTCGTGTCCACATACCGCCTGCGCTTGGCCTACCTGACCTCCCCTCACCTGTGCTTAGGAGCGCTGCCGAGAAGTCGTCTTCCACATTTAGAAAACCTGGTGGAGAGTAGTGTGGCCACCGTGGTGTGAGCCGCCTGTCCCGCAGCCCCAGTCCTGACGGAGTGACCAGAGACAGTGGTAGTTCCTGGCTGTGGAGGCGTGATTCTGCGCAGGCCTGGTGCAGCGTTTCCTAGCCTAGAAAGAGGATGGAGTGGTATCGGGAAAATAATTGCGAACACGCAGGTCCGGAGGAGGGCCGCTGGCTGTCTGAGGAGAAGGGGGCGGCATCAGTCTAAAGCTGCTAATCTCCCGTGCCTGCTCAGTGAAGGGCCGCTGGCTGTCTGAGGAGAAGGGGGCGGCATCAGTCTAACGCCGCTAATCTCCTGCGCCTGCTCAGTGACGCAGTTTGACAGGGAAACAACGGAAGAGCCCTGAAGAAAAGCTAGGCAGAACTGAATCCAGTGGAGCGACTAACCCAGTGCGACCTCCCCTCGGTGCCGGCTCGGTTGTAATACGGCCTGGCCTGCGAGGGAGGCGTCGCTGGGGAGAGAGAGTCTGGCGGAGAGCTCCGGACATCTGCAACTGCCAAGGGGTCGGCTGAAATGAACCTGAGCACTGTCGGTCACAAGTAAGGAGGGATCTGGGGGCTGTTGAGGGTCCTGGGATCATCAGCTAAAGGTCCTGAAAGGGAGACCCCCCCCCTTTTGGATATTGGTAACACTGACGTGCCGGCCGGGGGAAGCCGAACTGAAAAGCCAGATAAACTGAGACTAGGAAGCCACCTGGTCTCGAACTAATGTTGAACAGTAAAGTAAAGTAGGGTGCCAAAGCACAACGAGACAATTGAACTATTATAATCCTGATTCTGACTGAGATTGATGCTTATCCTTTTCCTTACAGAGGGGGAAGGGGAAAAATAACTCTGGCATTTCCTTGACAATCACCTGATTCGTTTAACTAAGCAAGTTGTAGTAAGTGATCTTCCATCTGAATGCATGGGATTACTTCCCTGTTCCTTTGAAGGTGAAAGATTCTTTCTCCCTCGGGTGCCATATCAGATCAACCAAGAAATTGCCTTTAGTGTAAAGTACATAATGCACTTGTTGAACCCATTGAGTTTGAGGAACGATGTATTGTTGAAATAACTGTGAGAGAAGTATTTGATGTGAGTAGCGCCAAACAGACTTATGGAATAAGAAAGCTCAAAATAACTTTTATAAAGGTGAACCGTATTTTTCTAAATTGGTGTAGTGTCATTTTTGAGTGGATGGGCGCTGGGTTCCTGTGAGGGTGTGACGCAAGCTTAACACTTTTGCCTCTGGGAAAGTCCTTCCTACTCTGTGCCAGGCTACCCTATGTGAACTGGTAACGCCAGGTCTAACACCTATTCTGCCTCTTTCTGCTCCTTTCTCACATTTATCATTTCTCTTTCTGCTCACTGATGGCCTTTATCTCCCTCTTTCTGCTCATTTCCCACCTTTATTTTGCCTCTTTCTGCTTGTTTCTGACCTTTGTTCTGCCTCTTCCTGCTTGTTTTACACCTTTATTCTGCCAGTTTCTCATTGTTACTCACTTTTATTTTGCCTCTTTCTGCTTGCTTCTGACTTTTATTGTGCTTCTTTCTGCTCATTTCTGACCTTTATTTTGCCTCTTTCTGCTTGTTTCTGACCTTTGCAATGCCTCTTCCTGCTTGTTTCACACCGTTATTCTGCCAGTTTCTCATTTTTACTCACTTTTATTCTGCCTCTTTCTGCTCGCTTCTCACCTTCATTTTGCCTCCTTCTGCTTGTTGCAAATGTTATTTTGCCTCTTTCTGCTCGTTGCTTACCTTTATTTTACCTCTTTCTGCTTGTTTCATAGCTTTGTTGTGCCTCTTTTTGCTAATTTCTGATCTCTATATTGCCTCTTTTTCCTAATTTCTCACTTTTATTTTGCCTCTTTCTGCTCATTGATGACCTCTGTCTGTGAGAACAATCATTTTATCTATTTCCTTGCCTGCTTAAAGGCAGGGAAACAGATGAAAACACAGTCCCTCTCATCTGTATTGATGGGTTGGAGCAGGGGAGGTGGTGGTTCTGGGGCTGCAAATGGCTCGGGAGAGGGGTAACACGCCCCCACTCCCAGTTTTGTTTATTTAATAGGTCCCAGCAAGGTGGTGGGCCTGGAGCTCCCTTGGCCTGCCTTTACTACTAGTATTTAGCTTCAGGGAGGTTGTGGTTCCCAGGCCTTCAACAAAGCCAAGTGGGTCACCATGTGGCCCCCCTCCATTCTTAAAGATAAAGCCCTTGGGAGGAGATGGTCCCTGGGGCTCTAGGAGCCTTAAGAGAGGGGCCCAGTGTACCCTCATCCTTCTTTTTTTTTAAGTCCAGGGACCTGTCCCACCCAGGGGCTCATTTCAAATCACTTGTCTTCCCCCCAATTGTTTCATAAATCCATTGATCGTTGTGCGATTACGTTGCAAAATAAAAAAAAATGTTTTAAACTCCTGCAGTGTCCCACTGGAACCATACCACAACATCTAGGGGGTGTGGGTCTTCCCACCCTGCCACCTTTTCAATAATCATTAAACCCCAACTCCGAAAGATCATCAACAGCTCCTTGAGACTGCCACCTTCCCATAGAGCTGGAAACACGCCGCGATCAACGCCCTACTTAAGAAGCCCAAGGCAGACCCAAAGGACCTCAAGAACTTCCAACCCATCTCCCTGCTGGCTGGCCTATGGCCCATGGCTGGGTCCAAAATGGGGTGGCATAGTGAGCAAAAGAACACCAGATTAAACTAAGATGTTTTAACTGGGGGTGAGTGGATACATGTTTCAGCACTCCATTCACTATCTTGTTGTATTTGCTTTGTTCACTCTAAGTGGCCAAGGGTATGCCCAAACAAGGGTTCCTAGCTCACTGTGCATACTGGATTAAAGCTAGCCTGGCTGATGAGGGGTGAAAACCCAAAACTGTTCCCAGGATGCTCGTTTCTGTGCCTGGCAGTTTGGGCTAGGCTTTTTCCATGAGGAACAGGGTCAACACTGATTTACATATGGCTGGGTCCAAACTGGGGTGGCATAGTGAGCAAGCGACTGATGGATTAAACCACGATCTCTTGACTGGGGAGAGTGATTGAAAAGTTTCAGCACCCGTCCATCATCTTGTTGTGTTTGTTATGTCATTTGAGATGTTATCGGATGTTATCCTCCAGCAGATACAATACAATGCCATGCATGTACGATGAAATGTCCTTTAGCTCTCATCATGCAGGAAAATGGTTCAACTGACAATGCAAAAAACATTGGGAACTATTGGCAGCCCTGTTTCCTGCCCTTTTGCACCCTAAACAGCACTGAGATGCAGCACCCTGTACAAACACATTTCTTTGGAGTAGCACAGGGAAGTGGCATCCACTTGTACCATCCCATACTTAAGGCCCTCCTATTCATTACCTGTCCCAGATAGTCCCAGTGCAGGGTATCAAACCCCTTCTGCTTGTCAATGGAGAGCACCACTGACTCTAGAAGGTAGTTAATGGAGCTTCCCCCAATACTCAATATAAGCATTGAATATTGGCAGAGGTACTGCGCTTCATTATAAGTCCATGCTGGTTGGTGTGTACTACTGAGTTAAGATGAGGGTGTAGGCAGTTAGTAAGCACCTTGCTGAGAATTGTATAATCCTTGGTAAGCTTGGAGGGAAGGGGCAATAGGGCATGACCTCTACTGCCTTGCCATTGAGCTTTGTTATGGACACTTTTAAGGCTTTGTTGGTAATTGAGGGTAGTTGCCCACATGCAAACAGCTTTCACCAGTCATGATGTCAGCAGCGAGGCATATGTTTGGTAAAGCTCGGCTGGTAGCCCATCCATGCCTAGGGCTTTAGTATGTGCACCAGATTTTTGAGAGCATTTCTGATTTCAGACCCCAGGATCGGACCTCCCAAGGCCTCCGCTTTCCCTCCCATTCAGTGTGTGATCTTCACATGTGCACAGAATTACTTCATAGTTTCAGCCCATGTCACAGCATACGCTTTATAGGGTTCCTTGAAGTAGTGTGTAAACACCGCGTGGACATCCTGGTGTGTATGGACCATATCCCAGGAAGGATCTGTGTTTCTGTGAATGGGCCAGCCTCGCTACTCTGTGTAGACCAGCCAAGAAAGACATTGCCCCACTCAGCCCCCTTCAGCATGTGCCATAGTAAAGTATTCTCATTTTTTAAACATTTCAACTTATCTAGGAACTCAGAGTTAGTCTTATGCATCTCCCACAAGCCATCTTGTACCTGAGGTTCACTTGCACTTTTATCTCGAGTCAACATAGATCGACCTCCACTTTCATAAGTTCCATAGTGAGTGTTTACTTAACCGCCATGGCTCGGCCTATGCACCACTACCTTAAACTTATCCCACACAATATTGTTTTTAGAAACTTTATTTAAAGATTTAAACAACAACACAATACAGGTGTGCAGACAATACCAGCAAAGTAAAAGAAAAGTACAAAAATAAAATATGTAGTCATAAGGCATGGTGGTACAGTCCTAGGGATCAGCCCAATCACAGCCCCCTCCATCTACCATCATTTTCCAGGTATAAACAAACTTTAACAAGTAACATTTACTCTCCCTCCTCTTCTTCGGTGCCTGCTTGGCTGCCTGCCACTGATGTGTTTTGGGAACCCGCATGTAGGCCATTAGCCAGTAGATCATGACAAAGTTCCCTTCATAGCCTCAAATCATCCCACACAATATTACTGTGTAACGCCATCTGGTCATTGGTTTATAAATAGTCATATACAATGTTAGCTAAGGGGTACCTAAATGTGGGTTTGTCCAGGAACTTAGGTCTGAGCCTCTGAGTGAAAATAGGTGATATATGCCTGACCCAGTTCAGGCTCATGAGAAGTGGTTTGTGGTCCGCGTATGTGCATCCGAGATTTTCCATCTATGGTACCTGCCCCAAAACCTCTGGAGAGTGGTGTATCATGTCTAGATGAACAAGGTGGTCATAGATCAGAGAATAAAATAAATACTCTTGATGCCCTATTTTTTTGTAACCTGCAAGGTCAGTCAATATCTAGTTGTCCACTTAAGTCCTAAAGTCTTTTGCAAGGACGACAGTCAGGAAGTCTGCCAAGAGCGTCACTGTTCTACCAAGATAGGTGTCTACCATAAGTGGTGCTGGGTGGTCCTGGAAGAGCAGCAGCAAAAGCAGGGTGAGAAAGTGTATCTGGCCACTATTTAGTGCCTATATGCTACCTATTACTACCTGCAGTCCATCCAGTACACCAGTGAGGAGGATGCATCATTCCGCTCTGTCAATCATAGATTCGGTGGCCACAAATGGGACCCAGAGTCAGAGTGTGGGTGAGGCTCACCCACACTCTAGCTCCCCTGGAGAATGCTGAGTAGGAAGTTGCAAAGATCTAACCATACCATCTGCGCTGTAGGGCCCTAAATCACTGCCAGTGCACCTGTGCTTCAGATCAGCAAAGATTTTGTAATGTTAAGACTTTGAGCCTTTACCCCTGACATTCCAGTTGAGGAGGGTGTACCTAGAACTTCAGGTCTGCATTGTATGTGAAAGTCCTGTGCACTGTCCAGCCTCTCCTTAAATTTCTGCACAAATTCCACTTCCTCCTCTCGCTCTGGCAAGCGATTCCATATCCACCCAACTCCCTCAGGAGAAGGTGACCCCATCCACATCAAACAACCTTGAGTATATAAACAATGAAAAAGCCCATCTACCCTTCTCTGGCTGAGTTGGCAACGGTCAGTCAGCCTAACCAATGCAAAACAAACATTTAGAAAAGTTCAAAGCCCAATACCAGTGGGACGACAGTAGTTTCTTCCAGGGGGCAGCTCTTTCCAAGACAGCAGCTGCATCTCCCGACTCCTGATGCCTTGGGAAGGTAATAACTTGCCAACGCCCAGTTATTCAAGTTTCCGGATGGGCCAGTCAGCACAAATCTTCTGTGTGTGTTGTTTCCTCATCACCACACTCATCCAATGTGGCCCATCTTTCTGGAAGCGTTACATTCCTATCCGGTTGAAGTCCCGATAGTGTCATAGGCTATCTGCTGTCCTTGGGGTATTACCACTTCATGGCAGAGATCCAAGTGTGCTCTCTGTGTTCATTAAGCCAGGCAATGAATCCGTTCAATGCTGACTATCCATTCGTATCCATGAGATGTGGAAGGCAGATGCCACATCTATAACCACAGTACTCTCCTGTGCATTCTGAGAATCAGTGGGCCTGGTTTATCTTCCCGGGTTAGGCTTTCCTCGTCGTTTGCATTTTTGCAAAAGTGTTGAGGTCTATGGTACCACCATCATGCAATCTGGGTATTAGGCGACTGAGGTTACATTCAATTCGAAAAAGCCAAGTGAATGTGCTCTTTGTAGCACCAATTCTCAGTCCCTATAATGCACATGTTGAGCCACTGACGGTCTTGGCAGTGCTCCAAGTGGGGGAGGGCACACAAGAACCCTGTGTGTACGCCGCAGCACAACAACTTAGAGAATCCCTGCAGGCCACCTTTTGACTAGACATTGCTATAAGTGGTAGATCATGTATGCGCCCTCCGTCCCTTCTGGAAGTCCGACAATATTGATGTTGTTGCAAAAGCTGCACCCTTAAGCATCATCCACTCTCCGGTCTAGTTGCTTCACTCACTTAGTGAGTTGGTGAAATTTACTGTGGAGCTCCTTCAGGTGTGCGCAGACCTCTTTGAGTGTCAGAATAAAGTTGGACTCTAGCTGTCAATTTTCTGTGGTCTTCACTGAGGTTGTTCAGGTCTATAGCCACCTTATCAATCTTGCCCTCTAAAACATGACATTGCTGAGTATCTGGTTCAATTTATCATCTGGGTTTGGGGCCAGGTGGGCCTTCTGATGTAAATTCTCAAAAATTAGTGTAGTGTTCCCTAGATAAATCAATACAACACTGGTGTTTGTTCTACATGTCTGACACTAAAGGCATCCTTCATCATCTTCACTGGGAGGGCGCTGTAATGCCCAGAGGGCCCTTATGAAGGGACTCCTTGATGGAGATCTTCCACTCAAATTGCTCAAAGTGAATTGGTTGAGCGTTGCCTTGTGCCTGACTCAGAGAGGGAAATGGCGGATTGGGACATGATGTTAAAACTGATATGGGTTAATAACTTTTAATCTTTATTATTAGGAAAACAACCCATTACAATATTAAAAACAAGAATAAGAACCTTACAAGGGAGCAATGGGCCTTAGGTTACCAAAACCGGGCAAACATGCTTCATGCTTATCTGCTTCTGTGAGTTAATAACAACTCATCAGTACATATGCCCTAATATACCTCCAGAAAACATTCATGTGTGGGTGTGTGTGTGTGAGTAATTAAGTGTTCCTATGTAGTATACTCACTATAATAGTAGTCATATTCAAAGCATGACACGCACAAAAATTGAAATATATTGTCTCACATTGGAGATCAGGAATCTGTCCGACCTGTTGGAAGAAAGTTAGACAAACACATATGAAATTGATACGGAAAAATGGCAGAAAAAGTGCTGAAATTGTGCAGACGTGTGACTCAGAATGCAAATTGCATGATATCTGCCCACTAAAAATACTGGTGCTCCCCTATGTATCATCACAATTTTACAAAAAACGCTCACCCATTACTGAAAGTAGGGGTCCTTTGGTGCTTGCAAACTATTAAAAAGAAATATGTTTAAAAAGCCCACTAGTACGAAATTCATTAATAATTGAGAGCTGTATGTCTAAAGACATACTGAAAAGCAGGCACTTAATTGCCAAGTGGAAAAGCTAGGTGGAGAACCTACCTGTTTGATTGCACTC